>NW_025952976.1:0-689722 GCF_022264815.1 Rhodofomes roseus | reverse complement strand
CACGAGCACGTCTCCAGTCTCCAAGAAGGCTCAAGACAAAGATGCTGGGAAGGTGAAAGGTTCGGTGACCACGGCCAAGAAGGACATGCGTCCTAGCGGCAGCAGCAACAAGAAGCGCGACACCGAAGACTCTGACGGTACGGAAAGCGGTGAAGACGATGATGGAAGCAACGGCGACGATGAGGACGAGGAAGAGGGAGAGGAAGATGACGAGGACGAGGACGAGGACGAGGACGAGGACGAGGACGAGGACGAGGACGGGGACGAGGACAAGGATGGTGACGAGTTTGTTGATGACGGAGTAGAGGTACGTGGTTTATCCTTTCGAACGCTGTCCCCACTGACTGTGTAGACCGTGGCGGAGTCGAAGAGCACTGGGAAGCAACGGGTGAAGAGGCGTAGGCGCCAGACACGCGCCAAGGTGACACAGCTCCCCAGGGACATCAAGGCCCTCGTCTCTGCGGCGCAGAACTGCCTCCGTCTGCGCATTGCTCTCAAGAACGCTTGGACGTCTGAGCCATCAGTCAGCAGCGGCCGTCTTCCTGAGAGGGACGACCTCATCAAGAGTAGTCTGCAGGATGCCTATGAACTGGGCAGGGCAGGGGCTCGTGACAAGTCCATAAGGACCGCCTTCCAAGTGCTGAAGGGGAACAAGGGGAACAAGGACACTAAGGAGACTGACAAGCTGCGCAAGAATGTCTACACAGTGGTGAGCGTTTGTTTCTGTCTGTCATGAAGAGTCGCGAGTGCCTGACTTCCATTAGGTCTGGGCGGCTGCAGCGCAGTTCCGAAACGAGCTGAAGAGGAAGGCCAAAACTGTTACCTCTCAGATGTACGAGCTCGACAGCCTGTCTTCTCAGCAGAAGAGGAACCTGGCGACATGGTTGATCACCACTCACCCGACGACCGTCGTTGGTGGCTTGCGTAACATCCCTAACTTTGTCTTCGGTGGCATGACGATTGCCTTAGATGCGCGCAAGCATTTTGATGCCGAGGTGAGAGTGCGAGTTCATTGCAGAGTACACCTTAATGATCTGGGTGACAGAAGAGCGACTTTAAGCGCGGGGAGGTGTTCCTCCACCCGGCTATTTCAGAGCTGATTTACCAGCACTGGGGCCTTGGAGCTCGAGCGGACGCGAACCTGCATGCGGCCACGGAAGAGTTCAGCGAGGTGCCGAACAACCTGATCGCTGTGGTGTGCAACGCTGTGAGTCCAGACCGTCATTCGCATGGCTATCAGAGCTCAATCCACAATGGGGTCTCACGGATTCGTGACGCACAGATCGAGTCCGCCCTCATGGAGTTTGCCAAGCCAGGTGCAAAGAACTTCTTCACGAACAAGCAGTATGCTGCCAAGTACGTTCATCACATATGTCAGAACATCGAGGCTTATCTTTCTTCTTACAGATGGGACGGCGTCATGGCAATCTTGGAGTTCATGGAGGCTCAGCACAATCCGTCCTACGTGAATATGAAGCGTATTGTGTGGAAGTCCATCATGTAAGCTGTGTGCAGTTGCTTTGCAATCAATCCCTCAATGCACTGACTATCTCAGATCGCGGCTCGAAGACACGGACGATGTGGACGAGGTGGGCGTGCATACCGGTTTCCTCGATGTGGCCCTTGAGGAGCAAGATATCGTGGTTTTGGGAGGGAGCAATGCAACGCCGCATGGCTCGCCTGCTGGAAAGCCTTCGAGCACAAGGAAGGCTCCTACTGTCTCGGCAACCAAGCCATCCAGTTCGTCGAGCCCTGAGAAAGGCGGTCAGGAGGGCGACGACAACGTCATCAGTAGAGAGGGCCCTTCTGTGCGCAGCAGCCACAATGCCCAGGCAGATGATGACGTGGCTGCAGAGGACGTCAGCGAGAAGGACGGAAGTGGGGAAGATGAGATCGAGCACGACGAGGTAGACGAGAGGGAGGACAGAGCCGGGGATGCTAAGGAACGTGAAGGTACGCATGTCCGTCATCTCATCACAGAGGATGATCCATAATCTAGTGTCAAATTTCATCCTGACAAGGCGCGGCTCGTGAGGACCAAACAGGGACAGTCTGATAGAGGACTCCTGGCTACGTTGTCATGGTCTATGCTTCAAGGTAAGTTGAGCAAGGACTTGATTGTAACCGGAGGTCTGAGCTCAGTTATGGTCTGCCCCATCTAGATACCCATACTGGCCATGACGTTGCTGAGTCGCTGAACTCTGGGGAAGAATCGTGTGTTGCGCATGTTCGATGTACGATAGTGTGCCGTCTCTCGCTCTCCATCTCGCTCTGTCTCCTGCTCTCCTTCGCCATTGTCTCTGAAGTCACGTCACACATATTAACATCGTCTACGGTTGTCGGTCTACGGTTGTCGGGCGGCAGAGCTGCTTCATTGCTATGCGTTTCCAGTCGTGTATTATCAATAGTATGAATGGACGGCAGTTTATTGTGCATGATGCTGAAGAGCACCAAGGAAGCCAAAGACACCACGCATTGAAGTGCAATTAAGAGAAAAAAGAACACAATGTTTGAGTGCTTAATTAGAAGGAACGAAGTAGCAATAGTGAAAGGGGGCAGAACAATAAGGGTACTTTTTTGTTCTCATTTAAGTAAACGTGTACTTAAGTAAGACAAAATAAGAAATTGACTTACCTTAAGGCTCTTGTGGCACATAGTGACACATAATGTCACTTTTGGCTCTCCACAAGACCACTGAAGACACGAACGTTTTTCCTGATGCAGAGGGATAGCCCACATTCCCAAGCCCAGAACAGGTCCCAAAATGGGAAGGACCACCCTTGAGACCATGGCCATGTCCCAGATGTCTGGTAGGACCAGCCCAATAAGGCTTGTAAGCCACATCCTAGCGGTCAAAAGGATGGGGCTAAGTAGGTCCCAGAAGGGGGTGCCTGAAGTGCAATACGATGCAATCAAGGAATGTGCTGGAACATGCTGGAAAGCGGTGGAATGTTCCATCAGGGTCTAGATCTAATCATGTGCTACAGGTCTGGATCAAATCCGAAAAGAATGTACGTAATATGTAGCATAGTAGAACATAAGTCCATAACGGGTAAGGATAAGTCCTATCCCGTGTGATAACACCCAAAACAGTTGAAGTTCAACAGTTGCCTGAGGTGACGACGACAGAGGATGAGAGGTAGGTTTGTCGACCAGCCATGTGTGGCCATACACAACACGTTATGCAGTGTGGACAATGGCGCTTACGCGAGGCTTGTCGGGGCAGGAGAGGCACGTGCAAAGTGTTGGGGAGGACGAGAAAGGTAGCGTTCGGTATAAAACTCAGGCAATGTTTCAAACGGTATGTTAAAAGCTCGGGCCAGCGGGCTACTCCCCGACATCCCGCCACGAACAGGCGCCCGATACGCCACAGCTGCCGCCAATGTTCAACTGCGATGGTGTGCGTGTAGACATGCAGTGCGGTGTCTGAAACTAGAGCAGCGTGCTATTATAAGATTTATAATTTGTATTCTGTTGTGCTTGTTCCTTAGAATATTATGCCCCACTCACAGGAAGCCGTACAAGTTGGTTTGGCACGGTGGCGCGACGGGCGCTAATGGCGATTACTATACATGGACGGTATTATGGACTATCGCCACTCGGCTGGAATCACAAGCTGTAAGTCGGCCAGCCGTGTACTTCATTTCCGAAGCCAATGTTGATATTCGTTTCCGAATGCTGCAATATGGAACTCATGCAATCCGTCCTGCAGCAGATCGAGGGAACTCATGCCAGGGCCGTACGATCTCTGCACGTGATGATACTTTCTGACATTATATACATGGTCATTATGGGGCCTGGTTTCAAACACGTTTCAAACACGTTTAAAACATGTCAAAAACTACCATGTTTTAAACATTGGGGTTTTACACGGAACGCTAGAGAAAGGCAGGTGGCGAAGAAGCGCCGGCGGGGGCGGGAGGGGCACGTGCAAGGCACTGGGGAGGACGAGAAAGGCAGGTGGCGAGGAAGCGCCGGCGGGGGCGGGAGGGGCACGTGCAAGGCACTGGGGAGGACGAGAAAGGCAGGTGGCGAGGAAGCGCCGGCGGGGGCGGCAGGGGCTGCAAGGAAAGCGCCGGCGAGGACGCAAATGGAAGGAGGCGGGTGGCGCACGACGGCGAGAAGCCTATCATGTGACTGGCGGGGGCGGGAGCCCGGGCCACAGCCAGAAGCGCCCACAGAGCAGGTCCAGAGGGGACCAGCACGAGACCAAGCCATATTGGGAAGGAACTCACGTGCACCAGACAGCGAGGATAGTCTCTAAGTCGACGAACTCTGAGGAAATCCTCCGGGGGGGCTCTGTCGTCATGACGAGCCCTGCGTAGACCTCCTCGTGGTCCCGGGGGGTGAGTAACCCGCAAGGGTGAAACGAACATACGCTTAAGAAGGGCAGCAGTTGTAAAGCCGACGCTGAGAGGATCATCACATCCCACCCGAAGGACATCGATCCACCCAATATAAAGTACTAAGAGTACAATAACAGGTAGCCACGAGCTACAAGAAGAAACAAGAAGTGACAACCTGTCCACAATGCAAAGAGATAGAACGAAAACTTGACCCCACTGCCGAGCACGATGCCTAAGGCCCAAAACCCAGTGAGCAAAAGGCGCTAAAAGACCTAGCCCAAAATGAAAATAGATTGGCGCTAGGGCAAATCAGGTGACAGGAACCGCAAGCCTCTCACCAACCAGAACAGGGATTAGATCCGGTGACGATCGGAGCAAGACCCAACCCAACTCAACCTCATGAAAGACGGAAGCATATGAACTAAAGAACATACACCATACGAGACGAATTAAGAATGAGGGCAACAACCAAGAACACAGCAACGAGAAAACGTTAAAACGACCCAATAAGGGAAGCCAAGAACGCCCAAAAACATGTGAAAACGTAGGGCAAACCTAGACCGAAGATGACAGCCCAGAACGGTTGAACAAGACCCGAATCCGAGACTAACCCATCCGAGCAAAAACCACGTGATATAGATCTAACCGCGTATCATACGCGAGAGACATATAAACGAGAGTGAAGATCAGATAGTAATCACCAACACGCCCCGCATGGTAACCCGGCCAGGAAACCACCACATAGAGCATAGGATCATAGACGTCTCCCTAAAAGAGTGGATCACATTCCCTGAATGAATAAATAAGTTAATCACGTCAAGTAAGCATACGAATACGGGCGTACGCGAAATAGCTGACAGCAAACAGGCCAAAAGAACCACAATAAACGCTCGTTTCAGCCTTAAAACAATGGATGAGTTCTACGAATACGACAAGAGGAAAACACCCCACCTCCTCGACGACACACCACGATGAAAACGAACGACGATCCCGAGACGATCAGACATGCCGAAGCCCTAAAAAGCCAACAATATACCTTCAGAGCTGAACCACAGCTCATACCACTCCCAGAATTGGACGCACCATACGACTCACGCGAGGCCATCGAGGTCCGCATCCTGGACATCCCAGCCATAGGAGAGGGAGTAGGACTCACATGGGTAGTGGACGAGAGGCCAACATGCCGGATCGGGAAAAACAGCCTTATCGTGTTAATCACAGGCAAAGCCCAATCCGGGGTAGGACGCCTGATACGCATCACAGATATCCGACAACATTGGGTCACATGGCTTGTAGATGGAGGAAAGAAGAGATGTAGTCTCCGAGTCCCGACACCATGGACAAAGATGGACGGGATAGAAGGAGTCGCATACGCACGATACTACACATCCCTCCCACATCTACCAATCGCTCACCAAACCATCCGCAACGACAGAACATATCGAAACACAAAAGGAAACCCATACGAGATCGACATCGACGGTACAGAGACCGAGACGCTGGATGGAGCGCTGGATGTGATCACGAGATCATAGTTATGGGGCATATTTACGGAGAACAGATATGGAACGAAAGACACGGGCTCAGACACGAGACTGTAGTCACGAGACAATAGACACGGGATCCAAGGTCACAAGACTCCTAACGCGAGACCGGCAACTGCCACCATCACGAGACCCAAGTCACACGAACCTTAAACATGAGACATCCCCCGTGGAGACCGGAGCCCGAGGAGCACCGACAGAGAAGCACAAACAACCCGATACGTAAAGAGGATCCGCATAGGACACAGACAAGAGAGGGAACCACCATGTTAACCTCGCACACACAAGACAGGCAGTAACCGATCCATAGGAAGAATGTACAAAGAAGGTGTCTACTGACACCGAGGAGGCAAAGACGCACGGACCTGACACCTTAAGGGCCGAAGAAGGGCGCGCCGACGCTGCCGGTCGGAAAGAGAAGCAACATGACAACCCGGCGGAATGGGAAGATGGGAAGCAGCCAGATCCCCCATCAGATCGGATCCGAGATAGGAGTACACCACAACGAAAGAAGAATAGCCAGTCCGGGATGACACCCGACGAACCGAAGAAGGGCGCGCCGGAGGTGCCGACGTCAAACAACCACAACGCCACCTTGCAGACCGATATACCGGAAGAAAAATCGCAACCAAAGCAATCCAATCGAAGACGCAGCACGTCGCACGTAGGGAGGAGCGAACACCGCGTCAGAACAAGTAAAATCGAGATGGAAAACAGCCCAATAAGGTATGAAAGAACGGCTAAAGAAGCAAAAGATCAAAGTAATGCACCGACAACACCGAGAACGACAGAAAGAAGAAACTACACGGCCCCGGAGGTCAATAAGAATGAACGATGGACGCGCCACGATCCCACAGAACACCTAGTGCGACAGAAGAATGCGAAAAGGCGGATAGAGCGACGAACCGAGAAGTTGAAGTGGAACAACGAGACGAGCCACAACACACGATGGCGGACACCATATAAAGAGTTACACATAGAGAGTCCCAAGCCGAGAGAGAACCCAGCTCCCTCACCCACCGCTACACCACACTTCTGAAATCTAAGCTTGTTAGGATGAGCCCGTCTAACGCTAAGGCTACCAGCGACGACAAAGGCCCGACGACGAACAGCAGACCCCCATCCCCGACGCCGCTCGAACGGCTGCGCGCCGCATCGCTTGTCCGACACCCTGGCCACCGCATCAACGCTGAGCCAAACGTTCCGTCCCCAAGCACGAACCCCTGGTCGGCCTCACGACCGATCTCGCCAGTCGAACGATCAGGCATCAGTGAGTACACACACAAAGACGCAACCAGTTAAACTAATGAGATAGGCTTCGCTCAAATGGCTGCACGGCCCCCGTCCCCCCCGGCCGGAGCCACAAACATGCCGGTAAACATGCCGCAGGTGACAGAGCAGAACGAAGATGAAGCGCAACAGGTCGTAGAACAGAGCCCACAAGGTGAAACGGCAGACGTAGGGGGTCACGAAGGAGAGGAGACGGACCAAGGTATGAAGAGGCAATTATGGATAAGCAAACAGATGGTGACCAACATAGCAGCGAACACAGAACCAACCAACGTACCCGCGACGGCCGCCACGTCACGCGCAGGTCGCTCGAAGAAGAACAAAGGAAAGGGACGAGCAAAGAAGGCTAAGACAGCGCTAGTAGTGGAGCGTACCGCCGCGAACGAAGCAACGCCCTCGGCGACCACGAACGAAACTACACCCACCGTCGAGTCCACGGATGGAACGCCCACGAAGGAAGCAACGCCCGTCACGAACGAAGCTACGCCAAAGTCCATCACGGACAAGGTCACACAGAACTCGAACACGAAGACCGCCGCGCGCGCGCCCCAGCCAGGAGGGACAGAGAACATCCTAAGGCGGAACGCAAGACTCATAAGCGAGGCACGTAAGAGGAGACGGATCTTGACGGATGTAGGAGGGCAGGAGGACTCGCCCGGCACTGCGAACAGAGAACAAGAGCAAGCCTCTCCCCCACCGCGTATGTACATCGAACAACTAGCCTGCACACCTCCTAACTACCCCGAACATCACTGGCCGGGCACACCGCCAGATCGACGAGGGATGACAGACCCCCCCGCTCAAACCTCGTCCGACAAAGACCAAGACGGAGACGTCCGAATGTACGACATGGAGCTAGACCCGGACTACGACTCGGAGTACGAGTACGCGAACGAGACGGAGAGGAGACAGCGCATAGCGGGTATGAACCCAGCCACCATCGCTAGAACACTCCGAGCGAGGCCGGTTGCACAATCTGAACCGTCACACACCCAATACGGACTTGTGACCCCCTCGTCGTCCGCTTCACGCGTAGGCAACACGAACCACAATGCGACCGCGGGCCCCAGTCGTCAACAAGAGGTGAACGCCCAAGAGGACGAGTGGTACGAAGAGGACGATCATGACATCGAAGGTAGATGAACGCTATAGACAGAGTAGTCCAGAAACTTACCAGCGGAAAGATATGTATTACGAAGGTACCCCAACGCCCTCCTACCACCGAACAACGCGGCAAGATGACCCGAGTCGATCCGCACCAGCGATTCGCGCGAGACAGAACGCGGTACCAAGACAGTCCACCAGCGAAACAGCAGGGCAGGCAAACCCTACGCGGGCAACAGGGAACGAGTACCAACGTGCACAACGAGACGACGAGAGGAACAACACACAAACCCACCAGAACAACGTTGATACGACCCCCCACATCGATACTGAAGGACGAAACGCACCACGTACGAGGTATCAGATACCAAGAAGACAGCCTCCAGCTGGCATGACCATACCCGCCCCAGGCCATACCGGAAACGCGTACGCCAACCCACCACAGCAAATGGGCGGCCAAGCCGCACCCGGCCAGGGATCGCACGGACATACGAACGGACACCATGCACTGCCCAACGGTCCGATAGCACCCATGCACGTGCCTCATGTGCACGCTCCACAGACCCAGGAGCCAGCGGACGGATGGAGACGAGTACAAGGAAGAGACTTCTACTCGCGCTTCGTCAATACCAGACGCACGCAGGTCATCGACTGGTCATCAGACAACCAACCGCACGTCCACGCACACGTAGCAGGACATGGCACGAACGATGAGGGGCATGTAGGCAGAACGCTTGCAATTCAAGAGGTCCTCCGAGAGCGAGGAATGCCACACGCGCGTATCACTCCTGCTGTACCCGCTATACCGCAAAGACAACATAACGTGGCACCGTACTACTATCACATAGGCAACATCACACAGGCACAGGCGGACGAGCTCGTCAGGGAGCACTGGGTCTCAACGGCCAATATCACTGTCGGTTTCGAACTACCCAACCACGAGCCGCCAACACTGATCGGGTTCTTCAGACACCCGGAACGCGTAGCCGAGCTCACGGACGAGGCGCTAGCGGATGGCTTCCGTACAGGCTTTAACGACCAGGACCTCCTCCGTTTCACGCTCGAGACCATCGACCGCGACATCCGAGCGGGCGGAAGATGGCGACACGTCCCCGTTGACGAGGCCTTCCAACAGATCCGTCGTTCCGTCCGTGTACGTCTACTCCGTCGAATTCACCAAGGCCACCCCGATCCTATCGCTGCACTGTATATTGAATCACCCACTGCTGACCCCGGGGATTGGAATGCGTTCAGGGAACGTGTTCGCCAACACATCTTCGGCTCAAGCCGCTCCGGCCCACCTGAAATCCTATGGGAGACCTTCCTCTGCGGCATATGCCATTCCGCTGACCACCCTACCGGACTATGCTACCTACCGAACGTACCTGGTTGGCACGGACCAACACCGGACTCTGTCAGAGCAGCCGCGCAAGAATACGCTAGGCGTAACCCAGCTCCTCCAACTCATGGACGCGGTGGCCGAGGAGGCGGCCAAGGACGTGGGGGACGCGGTAGAGGACGTGGCCGTGGAAATGATGCCTAGTAGCTTATTGCAGCTTAAGGACTACGAGTAGAGAGATCACAAAGAGCACGAGTATGTAACCGAGTACCGTATGTCAAGCAAGTCTCTTTGAAGCATAACCGAACCATACGGGAATAACATAAGAAAACGCCTAGTAAGAGAAACATCTAAGATACAAACAAACAACTAACACCTCGTCGATGATGACTGAGCCCAAATACACTGACCGAAACCGGGACAGGAAAGCCAGGAACAACGACGAGGATAACACACAGATTAAGGGCACTTCTAGACCTTGTCCTGCCGAGAGGCTTAAGCAACTAAGCATGTCACCTGAGTGGTCCAGGAGCGACCACCGCCTCCCGTGGATCGTTGTAGCGGGAACGTGTAGAGCAACGGCTACAAATATAAGAGAACACACACCAACGGTTGAACGTAACGGCAACGGACACACTCTCCTCCGCCTCAGAGCGGCAAACCAGTCCCCCGCCCTCGCGAACCGTAATGACGAGGCAGAGGAACACGGCGACGGGGCGACCCCGTTCACTAGCCTGAGTGAACGGGGCCGGGATCAGAACACAGAGCACAGCGAAGCGCAAGAAGCTAGAACAGAACAGCCCGTACAGAGGAACACGCTACCGCAAATAGGACAGACAGGCAGTCCGCGAAAGAAGGGTAGGAAGACACGCGCAAACATTAAGATAGGAAGTCTTAACATAAGCGGAAGAGGAAACATGGCGGGCATGGTAAACGATAAATGGAATTGTCTGAACCAGCTATGTAAGGAAGAACATCTTGGAATAGTATGCATACAGGAGACGCACCTAGATGACGAAAAAGTAACAACAATACATAGACTATACGGAAGAAGACTACGAGTATGGAACTCTGCGTCGATACTAAACGGAACCTCAACTGGAGGAGTAGCGATAGTACTTAATAGAGAGATGGTAGACACCGAGAGTGCACGCTTCACAGAGATTATACCAGGGCGAGCCGCGTATATGAAGCTCAGATGGCATCATGATATAAACATATCTATCCTGAATGTCTACGCACCCAATGCCCCAGCGGAGAATGCAGCATTCTGGGTAGCAATACGAACGCTAATAGAAGAAGGAAAGATGCCAAAACCAGACCTAGTCGTAGGAGACTTCAACGTAGTGGAGGAAGCAATAGACAGAATACCAGCGAAAGAAGATATGAACCAGGCGGTACAGAACCTGAAAGACTTAATGAGACTACTCCAATTATATGATGGTTGGAGACTATCCGAACCAACGAAGAAGGACTTCTCCTTCCCACAACGAGGAAGCATGTCAAGATCTCGAATCGACCGCATCTACGCGAAAGACACAATAATACAATCATCGATGACATGGGAGATAAAGACAACGATCGTACCAACGGACCACAGACTTGTATGTGCACACATCAGTACAGCGCAAGCACCATATGTGGGGAAAGGCAGATGGACGATGCCGGTTCAACTCTTAGACGATAACGCCTTCATAGAAGAAGTAAGACAACTAGGAACTAGAGCGATGAAGGAGATTAATAGGTTAGAACAGGAAAGGACAGACCAGATGAATCCACAATTGATATACAAACGCTTCAAAGAACAAATAAGAGATACAGCAAAGAAACGTCTCAAGCAGAAAGTACCTAAAATCAAGGCCGCTATACGGAGGCTCCAAGACCGACTGAACCAGATTGAGAATAGCGAGGAGTATGCGAAGAATAAAGAGGATCAGAGGGAATCCGCCCTGATACACGACCGGATAGTGGAACTGGAAAGGAAAAGACAACACTCAACAAGACTAACAATGACGGCAAGATACGCACTGAATGCGGAGAAACCGACAAAGTACTGGTCGAAAATCAACAAAGAAAAGAAACCGCGTGATATAATATACAACCTAAGGATACACGACCGAGATGAGACACAATATGAGACAAGGTCTGACAAGATGGCGGAGTTAGCAAGGATATACCACGAGAAGCTACAGGAGGATGACGCACCGGAAAAACAAGGTCAAGTAAGAGAGGAAGCAATGAAGGAGGCCCTCCAGGCAACTGAAACAAGGATGAAAGCTGAATACACTACAATGCTAACGGACGAGATAAGCAATGAGGAAATTGAACGCGCATTGAACAAAGCACAAACCGGGAAAGCAACCGGACTGGACGGCATACCATACGAATTTTGGAAGAAATTCGCCACACACATTGAATCGCAAGAAAGAGATAACGATGAGGAGAGCTTCAATAGCCTGAAGCTCCTATCAATAATCTTCAAAGATATCGACAAGTATGGATGCCAGAAAGAACTCAACTTCGCCGAGGGATGGATGTGCCCCCTATATAAGAAAGGCGACAGGAGAGAAATAGCCAACTATAGGCCAATAACCCTACTGAACACGGATTATAAGACGTATACGAGAATAATGACCGAGCGACTGAGTCAAATCGCGCCAAGCCTCATACACCCAAATCAAGCCGGGTTCGTGCCGGGAAGGCACATCGAGGATCAAACACAGACCTGCAGAGCCCTCATTGACTACGCCGAAGCCCTGGAAGAAGACGGGGCAATAATTGCGTTAGACCAGGAGAAGGCATATGACAAGATAGACCATGAGTACCTATGGAAAGTACTAGACGTCCTTAAAATCCCCCAGAACTTCATCAAGAAGATCAAGAACCTATACGACAAAGCAGAAACGGTGGTAATACTAAACGGAGAGATAAGCAAACCGTACACCGTGAAACGAGGAGTGAGACAAGGGGACCCACTATCGTGTCTCGTCTTCGACCTAGCAATAGAACCGCTAGCATGCATGCTGAGAGCATCCCACCTAAGAGGTTTCGAGATCCCAGGTGTGGTAGACCGCTTGATAACAACCCTTTTTGCAGACGACACATCAGCGTTCATATCTAAGCAAGATAAGTGGTCCGAACTGTGGTCAATACTCGCGAAATGGTGTATTGCATCAAGAGCAAAATTCAATAACGGGAAAACCGAAGTTATCCCAGTCGGAAGCGAGGAGTACAGAAAGCAAGTGATATCAACAAGGAAACTGAACCCAGACTACGATGAAGAAATACCAGCGAACGTACACATAGCACAGGAAGGCGAACCAGTCAGAATCCTAGGAGCTTGGATAGGCAATAACGTGAATAACGTTGCAGTATGGGCACCGACTCTAAAGAAGATCAGGACGATGCTAGAAAGATGGAGTAGATGTCACCCAACACTCACTGGAAAACGGAATATCGTACAGATGGGCCCTGGAGGTATGACGCAGTACCTAACCCTAGTCCAAGGAATGCCGAAGACAGTAGAAAAAGAGCTCACAAAGATAATACGAGAGTTTATATGGGGCGACAATGTTAAACCACCAATCAGCTTAGATATACTTCAACGACCGACAGACGAAGGAGGAATAGGACTCCTAGATATCAAAGCCAGGAATGAAGCAATAGACATGATGTGGTTACGAAAGTACTTACAGATAGGCGAGGACCGGCCCACATGGGCATACATAGTCGATGTCATCATGGCAATCAATGTAACAAGAGACGCGGGTAAAATAAGAAGAGACGCACAATTGAACACGTATCTCCAATCATGGGGACCAGCAACCAAAGGGAAGACGCGACTTCCAAAGTATCTACAAACAATGATGGCGACGGGGAAAAAATATAATGTCAGCTTCGCAGCAATCAAACTCGATAGGAGATTGAAAGAAGAACTACCAGTGTGGTACCACCTCGGAGCAACAAAACAACTACGAAGATTAAACAACACCAAAGTCAGCGACTGCCTGAGACAGAAGCATGGTGTACATGTGATAGCGAACCTACTGAAGGTAACAGAAACGCATATACCGATAATAAACGGGCAAATGGGAAGCGAGGCACAGATAGAGAATGAATGTGAATGCGATAAATGTGAAGACTTAAGAAACAAAGGGTGTAAACACCCAGAAACATGCCGACAAGCAGCAGCTAGAATACTAGGCCTTATAAGGCCGAAGTGGCACCCAGAGAACGAAAACAACGACGGACTCTCCCTCACACACAGAAGAAAGGAGAAGAACCAACAAGCCGTTGAGAACGAAGAGGCAACAACGTTTGACCCGTCAGTAACGTCCAGAGATGGCATAGCACAAGCCTTCAGGGCTTTTGTCAACCCCACAACACACGACAAGCCGCCGGCCATAAGACGAGGAAGAGCTAGGAACGTCCCAGAGGAAGAGACGACGGCATACATACTGGAGGTCACAGAGAAGAAAGAAGGAAGAAGGAGACCGAGACAAGAGAAGGAACTAGTGCGGAAGATCGCAGTCTACTTCGCAGACGGAGATGTAAGAAACGCCATACTAGAGGAGCAACACACGAAGGACGGAAGCAAGGTTCCAGGGGAGATTACCGGAGCGTTATACGCCGCCATAGTAACACCCAAAGACGCCACACTGAATTACGTGTGCACGAAAACACAACTATTAAGCATAATCACCGAGAGACTACCAAAATGGGAAGATAGGGGCTGGATAGGCGTGAAGATAGCAACGCACGTCAAAGCACTGGTAAACGGAATACGACAGAGATGTGCACCGACGACAATCAAGCAAGCGACGTCGGAACAAGATAGGAATACAATCAGAGTAGCCGAGACCGAGGCTGTAAGGGAGAGGACGACACAGTTCCACATAACCCAGACCCCGTCACTGGAGATGAACGAGCAGTTCGACCTATCAGGTGCGAAACTGAGTACTCTGAAGCAATCGACCGCGTACAAAGGCATAAGAGAACAAACACACAAACTGAGCAGAAGGACAACGGAGAACAATGTCGAAACAATACGAGACCGAAGACAAACACTCACCGGAAGCAGACCGACTGATGCAGAGATATGGAAAGGAACGAGACACAAAGACTTTAGACGAGTAACGTCAGACTTTATCTGGAAAATAATGCATGGAGCGATAAGGGTCGGAGAGTACTGGGAGAACATACCTGGCTATGAGCAACGAGCAACATGTAACGTCTGCGGGACAACCGAGACAGTACAGCACATCCTATTCGAATGCCAAGCAAACGGACAGAAGGAGATATGGGAACACGTCAGATACATATGGCAAAGGAGGAACACACCGTGGAAGGACTTACATGTGGACGACATACGAGCATTAGGCATGGACCAAGAGAAACAGGCAAGCAACATGAAGGTCGTGGGTGAAAGACGACTAAGAAGGATCATGATATCCGAGGCCGTTTTCATGATATGGAAGCTGAGATGCACACGGGTGATCGGACACGCAGAAGAGAACTGGCAGCACAGCAATACAGCGGTCAAACGACAATGGATCAGTGCAATCAATAAGCGACTAGAGATCGATAAAGAGATGACGAAGAAGAAATATGGAAGGAGCGCAATAGCCAAGAACACGATCCTAGCCACCTGGACGAACACTCTACACGAAGAGACCGACCTGCCCGAAGATTGGGTGAATATTAATGGGTTTTTAGTGGGTATTAAGCCGAACCTTAGGATTCAAATAGACCCCGGCTAAGAGTCCCACACTGGTTGAAGAACCGTGCGTAAATGCATTTTTGTCCCGGAGAGCATACGCGGGGAGACCCGCCTGCAGGCTGGAGGATCAAGATCAACCAATTGTGGATTGTTGACCTCCATTAACTTAGCCCTCCAAAAAAAAAAAAAAGAACTCTGAGGAAATGCTCACGGGTAAGGAGATCGGCGGATCTGAATACTGATTAGAATCTGTCAACAACACGCGTCAACATAACTAGTAAGTAAGTAAGTGTGGGAACGGCAGGTGGCGTTGCGCTGCTAGATCTTGGGAACGGGTATCAACTCTTCTGGTTCTCTGGCACCCGTGAACGCACCAGTTGCTTCGGCTCAGCAAGATGCCATGCTGCGTGCCTTTGCGCAGGCACAACGATCGCCAAAGGAGGTCGACTTCATCGAGTTGCACGCGACAGGTATGTTGAGTATTAAGTAGAGGTGTCTGTTCCATGATAGTGACATTGTCGTTCAGGCACGTCATCGGGAGACCCGACTGAGGCTAACTGGGTAGGCGTGCAGTTCAGACGCGATGCAGAAGTTCTTGTCGGGAGTGTCAAGGGCAATGTCGGGTATGTCGCAAGTACTGAGCTCCTGTTCATTGTCCTTACCTTATCCGCAGACATACCGAGATCACCTCTTTTCTCTCGTCTCTATGCAAAGTCTGCCATATAATCAAGCATGGTGTCATCCCACCCACCGTCAATTGCACCATCCCGAACCCGGCCATTCGATGGGCAGAACACAACATGCGCGTCCCCGTCGCACCGGAAGAACTACGAATTCGCTCGCCTTCCGGTCGTGCCCTCATAGCAATGTCCAGCTCAGGAATCGGAGGCGCAAACGGCCACTGCGTTATAGAAGCCCATCCCACCAACACCAATGGCATACCAAGTATATGGACGTGCAACAGGTCGATGATCCCGTCGCTCCTCATCGCAGGCGGCTTGTCACCGCGATCTGCGTCGGCTGTTGGTGAGACGCTCAAAAACATCCCGGCCGACCGCGACTGCACTCGGGTCGTCCGTGCACTCGGTCGACGCGCACGCTCCATGCTGTGGAAGGCATACTCTGTCTTCTCAGAGGGACAGACTCCCCGCTTCTCGGAGCCTGTTCTCGTTCCCAAGGTCGCGCCGCATATCGTGTTCGTCTTCTCCGGACAAGGCCCTCAACACTGGAACAGTCAGTAGGCTCTTCGCGCATGTACGATATGTAATCTTTCTGACTGGCTTCGCAGCGGGCCGCGAGATGTTCAGGACGTGCGCCCCCTTCCACGACACTGTTGTGGATCTCGACCGAGTCTATGCTCGTATGACTGGCAAGTCGCTCATCACAGATATCGGCCTTCTCGACGGGTCCGACGCGCGCGATAGCCTGGGAGATCTCTGGCCGATCTCTGCCACCTTGCCTGCACTGACAATCCTGCAAATCGCACTTGTCGATACCCTCCGTGCGATCGGCGTGAAGCCGGATGTCGTCGTCGATCATTCTGCGGGCGAGACGGGCCGGGCACGGTGTTGTTCCGAGGAAGACGGGAGCGGCCCTCGATCTCCATGAGATGCAAGGTAAGATTTATACGCGTCCTAGACATACATGACCGTGCCGGACCCATACATAGAGCGTGTCATATAACTGAGGTGGTTTGGCCGATGAACAACTTCCCCGAGAGGCACAGGCTGTTTGTTGGACTGGTGGTGGCGCATAAATAGCCACACCACATTATCAGGTAACATCGTCACCGGCCGGTGTACATTCTCTCAGACACTGAGCAACCGGTCATGCGAATCCAAACTACTGAAGGTTTTGAAGTGCAGATACACACACGTTCGCGTCTCAGGCCGAAATTATTGTCGAATCTCAACTACGTGAGTTGCTTTCGAGATTTGTGCCAGGTGTCATCCGGTCTGATTTGCGAAACACAGTCGTGCACTTCATCAATCGGTAAACTCCAAGTATCTAGGTCAACCCAGACCATTTCGACAGGAACGTAGAGACGCTATGTGCCAGGATGCTGCGCAGAAGTATGTAAACGATAGTCAAAGTAGACGGCTATTTGACACTTACTCGTGAACTCCCCAAGTTGGATGAAAGCTGCGGAAGTGACAGGTCGTCAGTTCACGCACCAGCAAGTCGAAGAATCAACCTACTTGTTCCACCAGAAGTACGTGGCCGCGGAGTACTGATCCTGGTCCGCCAACCCCGTCCACCACCCCGCTGTCACGCATCAGCCCATCATCCAACTGCCATCACCGGACGCAACTCACCTGTGACGTTCGTGAACCCCAGCACCTCCGCATTATCCAGCGCAAAATCAAAGAGCTGGTGCGTCGGATAGATGTTGACGTCCACCGCGATCCCGAGCGTGCTCGAGTTGCGCTTGAAGACCTCGACGTTCGCCGCGAGTTGTGCGTTGTAGTCGAGCGCGGCGAGCGACTGCAGCGTCGCGTTGTTCGGCTGGTATGGCAGGGTGTGTGCGGATTGGTTGAGGAGGTTCGGCGTGCGGCCGACGTCGGGGACCTGTAGATGATTCCTTAGCGTGTGCCGTGAAGTGGAGCGGGAGACGGGCTTGCCTGGAGGAGCAGGAAGTTGCGTGCACCGGCGGAGCGCAGGAGGGCGAGGCGCTCGAAGTAGGAGGCTTGGACGCGCGCATTCGTTCTGTGTTGGGTTTCGTTGGTCCAATAATAGGACTTGCCGATGTCGTTGATCCCTGCAGGACATGGTTATGGCTCGTCAAGAACTGAAATCCACAGGCAAGCATCGCGACATACCGAAGAAGACCGTGAAGAGCGAGTCGTCCGCTGTCCAGGGGGTTGCGCTGTTGTTCGCGTAGCCGGACAGGAAGTTGTTGACCTGGTCGCGGAAGCTTTGTGTCGAGGAGGAGGTCTGTGCGACGATCGTCTCGTCTGTCACTGCGCCGCCATAGCTGCATTGACCAATGTCCCTAGATTAGAGACGTACGCTTGGACTGGAAAAGAAACTGACGCGAAGTTGTAAAGTGCGATTTCGCTGACGTTGTACGTGTCCGTCACCCACTCGACCCACATCTTGCCTCCAGACGTTGACTGACAAGTCCCTCTCAGCACTGTCACGAGCCAACAGACAGACGTACCCACTCACCTTCGAATCTTGGCTCGCAGTCAAGGTGCCGTTCACGAACCGCGCGTATGTGTCCGTATAGGAGTCTCCGAACGAGAACACATGCTTGACATTGGGCCAGTAGAACTTCGTGCTCGCGACCGCGGCCCGAGCACCAGCGACCAGCAGAAAGAATGACAGTTTCGAGGCGAGCATCCCGGTTGTCGATCCTTAGCTTGAAGAGGCTATGGTGCTGTACCGAGGAAGACGGGAGCGGCCCTCGATATCCCTGAGACGCAAGGTACGCCTTATACGCGTCCTGGACATACATGACCGTGCCGGACCGCGGGTCGGGCCCCGGATGCACGTCGGGTGATCAGACGCGTCCATCTCACACTCGCACTTCGCACGCGGATGTAGTAGGACTGGACATCCGCGTGCGAAGTGCGAGTGTGAGATGGACGGCTTTCGTCCCCATGTTCCTGGTCTTGACTCTCTGTAGTCTTGGCACGCACTGGTAGCCTTGCCCTGGTAGCAGCTTCTCTTCAGGTTGAGGATCCGTTTCGTCAAGTCAACGAGCCTAACTTTGAGTTACAGAATGAAAGCATCATATATGATACGTCGTGAGAGGGTCAGACGCACTCGCGGCGACGCGTCTCCTGTCGCGGTCCGGGGGATGGTCGCGACACAGTCAGATGAGACAGACCCGTGACCGTGTTTGCCTCGACATAACAGCACATACTTACATACTAAGCCCGCGCCGATTATGAACGTCTACTTTGCATTGGTGTACCGCATGGGAAGGTGTGTCTACGAAAACATACCCCACCTACGTACGTAGGTCGACTCACCCACCTGCCCGAACTGCGACACAGCACGCGAATCAGTTTACCACTACCTGCTTGAGTGCCCGGCGCACGACGACCAACGCGCGAGGCTAGCGCACGACCTTGGACCCGCCGTTGCGGGGTCGGTCCGCCACCTTCTGACCGAGCCGAAGGCGTTGAGCCCACTGTTCCGCTACATCCACGCTACAGGCCGCTTCGCGGCCACGTACGGCGAGCTCACGCTACGAGACAGCGAACGGAAATGATCGCCTACGGCGATCGACTACTACGACGCACACACCACCTACTATACCCTGTCTCATACTGTACTAATATCCCCTATCTCGACGGTGTTCGAGCATACTCAGTGATTCATTAGTCAACCAACGGACTCTACACTACGTACATCTTATGTCTACATAGGGCTACGCCCTCAGTGACAATAAAGGGAACAAACAAACAAACAAACCTACGTACGTAGGGAGGTCGACAGCGGTGTTACGCGCGGTGTCCAGGTTTAGAGTAAGTACGGGCGCCTACTCTGAGTGACGTCGATACCCACGTGGCGCAGGAGACTCGATCGTCAGATCTGAATCGGCTCAAAGTCTAAATGGTGTTTCCCCCGAACGACGATCTCTGCTTGTCCTCGACGTTCAGACACGTCTGCCCACCCACACAGGAGACCTCTCGCTCATCTCTACTGCTAGTAACAGAGTCCCGCAAAACATCTGCGCAACAGCGGGGGCAGGAATGGGCGGCGGACGAGGGATGACGCAAGGGTATGTCACTGAGGACGGTGGAGCACCCAGCCGCTTGTGATGCTCCTGCGCTCGAAATACGATTCCTGCGCGGTGCGTGTATCCAGACTGCTACAGAGGGCTCTTGCTCCATGCCGTCCCTGCCGCCCACTCTCCTGACGCTATGCGTATGCCGCCATGTCGCCGCCTAGCGTCAGCCTCCTCAGTCGGACATATAATCCTACTCCCCGCGCCCCCCACAGCGACTTCCTTCCGCTTGTGCTTCCTGCCAAGTCCGCCGCGACATGCCTCTCATCCACCGCAAGAAGGCCAAGCCTCAGGACGAGGAGTCTGCCACCAACGGTACTGCTAACGGCACTCCCACCAATGACAAGGACGAACACCGTACGTGCTGGTGCCCGTATGCCGTGTCGCCCAACTCACACCACCCGCTTCTAGGTTACGACGAGGGCGACGAGTACGACATCCTGCTACGATATGCCCAAGACGAGGCCGCAAAGCTCGAACGCGGCGAGGATGACGAAGACGAGGAGGATGAAGGCGAGGAACGACGACTCTGGTACATGCCCTGGAAGAAGGTCCGCACAGGCAGCCACAAGGAGAAGAAAGTCCCTGCGGACTGGCTGCGCACCGACATGCAGCAGGGTCTCCCGAGCTCAGAGATCGAGAAGCGCAGAAAGAGCTTTGGCTGGAACGAGCTGCAGAGCCAGGAGGAGAACCAATTCCTCAAGTTCATTTCCTACTTTCGCGGGCCCATCCTGTACGTCATGGAACTCGCCGTCATTCTATCGGCTGGTCTGCGCGACTGGATCGATTTCGGTGTCATCGTGCGTCTCTGCGCGTTTTCGACGTCATGGCGCGGGTACTCACGCCTTTGACAGATTGGTATCCTATTCCTAAACGCCGGAGTGGGTTGGTACCAGGAGAAGTGAGTGTACAGTCCCAGACGCCGCAGTACCCTCTAACGCCCGGTACAGACAGGCTGGTGATATCGTGGCACAACTCAAAGCTGGTATGGCACTCAGGGCATTGGTTGTACGTGATGGGCGCGAGCAGGAAATCGAAGCTCGAGATATTGTTCCTGGAGATATTGTGAGTCCCGGTGCTGTCAGCTCACGCATATCGCGGGAATGCTCACTGGTTCCAACAGATCGTCCTGGAAGAAGGCAGGACTATCCCCGCAGACGCGACGGTGAGAATCCGCTCTCATTGCTGTTAGAACTCATGCTGATCCCCCTCTAGATCCTCGCCGATTACAGCGACAAGTCGGGAGCGAAATCAAAGCCGATTATGGAGAAGCGCGGCCGCTCCAACAGCGCGTCGTCTGGTTCATCCAGCCAATCGCACAAGGGCCCGTCCGTGCTCTCCGTCGACCAGTCCGCGATCACGGGCGAGTCGCTCGCAGTGGAAAAATACCTCGGCGACGTCGCGTACTACACGTGCGGCGTGAAGCGCGGCAAGGTGTACGGCATGGCGGCGTGCACCGCGCAGCAGAGCTTCGTAGGCAGGACGGCGAACCTGGTCATGTCGAGCAACGAGCGCGGCCATTTCCAGATTGTGCTCGATGGCATTGGGAACGTGCTGCTGGTTGTTGTGATTGCGTTCATTTTCATTGTGTGGGTCGGTGGGTTCTTCAGGCATGTGGGCATTGCGACGCCGGCCCAGAACAACTTGTTGGTGTATGCGCTGATCTTCTTCGTGAGTCGTCTGTCCTTCCGTGTGTCCTCAATGGCTGTGTTCATGTCGCGCCTCGTAGATCATCGGTGTGCCCGTCGGTCTTCCTTGCGTGACTACTACGACGATGGCCGTCGGCGCAGCGTACTTGGCAAAGCAGAAGGCGATCGTGCAGAAGCTGACGGCGATCGAGTCCCTTGCTGGCGTCGACATGCTCTGCTCGGACAAGACTGGCACGCTGACCGCGAACAAGCTCTCCCTGAACGAGCCGTACATCGCGCCGAACGTCGATCCGGACTGGTTCATGGCCGTCGCGGCCCTGGCGTCGTCGCACAACGTCAAGTCGCTCGACCCGATCGACAAGGTGACCGTCGTCGGGCTGAAGGACTACCCGGGCGCACAGGAGATCCTGCGGGGCGGGTGGAAGACATCGAAGTTCACGCCGTTCGACCCCGTCTCGAAGCGGATCACGGCGGAGGTGGAGCGCGAGGGCAAGAAGTACACCTGCGCGAAGGGCGCGCCGAACGCGATTCTGCGCCTCAGCGAGTTTGATCCGGACACGATCAAGGCGTACCGGGCGAAGAGCCAGGAGTTCGCGCAGCGCGGGTTCCGCTCGCTGGGTGTGGCGGTGCGGGAGGGCGACCAGCCGTGGCAGCTGCTCGGCATGCTCGCTTTGTTCGACCCGCCCCGGACGGACACGGCTGCGACGATCCACGAGGCCATCGACCTCGGCATACACATCAAGATGCTCACGGGCGACGCGATCGCGATCGCTATCGAGACGTGCAAGCAGCTTGGGCTCGGCACGAATGTGTACGACTCGCAGAGGCTGATTGGCGGAGGCATGGCTGGCTCGGAGGTGCGCGACTTCATTGAGGCGGCGGATGGGTTTGCGGAGGTGTTCCCGGAGCATAAGTACCAGGTGGTGGCGATGCTTCAGGAGCGTGGGCATCTTACGGCGATGACGGGTGACGGTGTCAGTGAGTATCGTTTTGGCATCTGGTATGGTTTTGAGTGCTAGGCTGATTCCGCATACAGACGATGCTCCCTCGTTGAAGAAAGCGGACTGTGGTATTGCTGTTGAGGGCGCGTCCGATGCAGCGCGGACGGCAGCGGATGTCGTGTTCCTGGACGAGGGTCTCAGCACGATCATTACCTCGATCAAGGTCGCTCGCCAGATCTTCCACCGGATGAAAGCCTACATCGTCTACCGTATCGCGCTTTGTATCCACCTTGAGCTCTATTTGGTATGTCCGCCTCTTCCTCTGAATTCGGGCTTGAGCTCATGCCAATCATGTAGTGCCTTTCAATGCTCATCCTCAACGAGACCATTCGGGTGGACCTCATCGTCTTCTTGGCCATCTTCGCTGAGTACGTTTCCTGAAATCCGCTGTGGTGTCACGCTTCTGACATCTTTCCGTCAGTGTCGCGACTATCGCCATTGCCTACGATAACGCCCCGTACGAACGCAAACCTGTAGACTGGCAGCTCCCGAAGGTCTGGATCATGTCAACCCTCATGGGCGTGTTGCTCGCCGGCGGCACTTGGATCATTCGTGGCACGCTCTTCCTCTCCGACGGCGGTATCATTCAGAATTTCGGAAGCGTCCAGGAGATCCTGTTCCTCGAAGTCGCGCTGACGGAGTCTTGGGTCATCCTGATCACGCGTATGTCGACGGGTCCGGACTCGGGACCGTTCGCCTGGCCGTCGTGGCAGTTGCTCGGCGCGATCCTCGGTGTGGATGTCCTCGCCACGATCTTCGCGCTTTTTGGATGGATCTCGGGGCCGGGCGAACATGCTGGATGGATTGACATCGTCACCGTCGTCAAGATCTGGGCGTATTCCTTTGGTGTCACCGTTGCCGTCGGCTTCCTCTGTAAGTCACTTGGGTCGACATGCACAATGTCCGCTGACCCTCTGCTACAGACTTCATTCTGAGCAGGATGCGCTGGCTCGACAACATCGGGCGGCGCAACCGGAGCAAGAAGGACGTCAAGCTCGAGAACTTCATCACGGAGATGCAGCGGCTCACGTTTGTGCACGAGAAGGACGCGCAAGGCGAGTCGTACTACCGCCTGTCGTCCGGGCCATCGGGCCAGGAAGAGAAGAAGGCCTCCGAGAAGCCGCAAGCGGCCAAGGCGGGGAGCACGCGCAATGCCGCGGAGGAGGCACAGAAGTCGGAGAAGGGCGAGAAGGACGACGCACAGGAGAAGGGCAACCAAGTTGAGCCGACGGAGGCGAAAGAGGGTGGGGACAGTGCGGACAACGCCCAGGGCAATGAGGAGAATCACGAAACCCGCGATGCGAGTGGTGACGGCCAAGCGTCCAGCTAGGCGTAGACGTACGTGCAGGGTTAACCACGCACGGTTGGTTATGCTAGAAACGCGGACTGCTAATTGACTTGGACACATGACATATGTACATATAGCTTGTATTCTTGCACCATTTATCCCGTCCTACCACGGATCTCTTGTACTAGGCTTTGACGAGTAATTGCCATAAAATAGCATGCAACGTAGTGTAATTGAACCGACCATGCACCTCCAGGCCTTCAGCTTCAGGAGGGATAGTGATCTACATGAATATCGTGAATACATAGCCCGACTCAGCAGCCTGAGTAGGGTTCAGCCTTTCAGATCTAGAGAGATTATGGTCGCGTACGTTAAGCCCGCGCCGGTCTGGAGTCATGTTCAGTTGAAGCCCCAAAGCACCAGACGGCGTGTGATATGCAGCGGAGCTGTTCAAGTCCTAGACTATTAACATCGTGGTTGAACGTTGATACTCAAATCAACAGGGACTCGCTACTGTGGACTTCAGGCGTCTCGTCTGGCACCGTGTTTGGCTGTGGCTGTGGGCTAATCTCGCAAAGGAAGTCATGATCAGTAGTAGCAGATGAACCACATTGCGGCGACATAATGCGTCCGGTAAGCGAGACATCTCGAGACTCATAGAAGGTCGCGCATGTGTGGCAATGCTCTTGAACTCTTTCTACCATCATCTCTTTGTCAGGCTGACAATTGCTGACAATCGAGTCTTTCGTACAAAACAAGTCCTTCTCGGTTGCGCATGTATTCTCTGACCCAGAGAGCTGGCAGCTTGAACATGCATGAAGAGGGCCCTAGAGAGTCAGACTCTAAGCAATATGTACGTTATATTCTGGTTCATCCGAACCGGTGGGAAAACGACTCGGAGACTGATATAGAACTCCTGCCGCAGACCCAATCGGAACACCTCTCTTCGAAGGGCATTAGATCACTGACAGGCGACTCGGAGAAGGTGACGATAAGTGAAGTATGTCCAAATAGTCAATGTATAGTGTGTCACCGAGTATGCTAACGTTCTCTCTCACTGCAAAGGTTACTCCACAAGTGTCCGACCCGGCTCCTCCTGAACAAGCCGAGACAGTGCCCGCAGCTGTGAGTACAATCCTACGATCGCACCGGGGTATGGGACAAAAAGTCGCCACTTCATTTACTCATTATCCTTTCAGTCCACTCTCAGTCCCGAGGCTTGGGCCTTCTACGTGGGTCATGCGTCAAAGAGCCGCACCAACTTTGTGGAGTCTTGGAATATGCAAATGGATAGCCTCCTTCTATTTGTGCGTGCTCACTCTTAAATGCTTGGGCGCTCGAGCCTTCGATGATGTGGCAGACAGTTCACACAAGACTTACATCACAGGCTGCTTTATTCTCTGCAGTTGTGTCGGCCCTCGTTTCCACAACATATCCCCTACTGTCTCCCGACTCGGGAGATCAGAGTGTTCGCCTGCTGCAGGAGATACTTCTGGCTCTCCAATCGAACGGCAGTACAGGGAACCTCACAACAGGAGCGATTTCAAGTCCCAACGCCGGAGCATTCGCTCCACAACCTTACGCCGTGCGCGTGAACGCCGTCTGGTTTGCAAGTCTCGTGGTCAGTGTTTCTGTCTCATTCCTTGCCATCCTCGCCAAGCAATGGCTCTTCAACATCAGCGAGCGATTGGATCCATCTCCAGAAACCTGCGGTCGGCAACACCAATATCGTTTCCACAACATCCGAACATGGAGGTTGACAGCTATCTTGGCGTCTCTCCCTGTTCTCCTGCACATATCGCTTCTACTCTTCTTCACCGGGCTCATCGATATGCTGTGGGCTGTCAACGAAACAGTGGGTGCGGCAGTAACGAGCCTGGTGGGTGTCACAGTGGTCATCTATGTTGGCACCCACATGCTCTCTCTTCTCTTCCGAACGTGTCCCTACAAGTCGTCGGTGACCACTGCAATCCTCAGCGGCACAAAAGCACTTGTCTCGGAGCTCCTCGCTGACATGATCTTCATTCTCCTCTATTTCGTGGGTACTGTGGCAGTGGCACTGTTGCGACTCACTCGCTGGTTCAGGATATACGACCAAAGCGGGACATATTTCGCGTGGTTGTCGACCTACACGTCCCAAGCATCATTTTGGCGCAGGGATCTCAAGCTTGATTACGACAGGCAACTGATTTCCTACGTTGATCCACGGGCACGGGAACATGCATACATCATGAAGCATACTGAACTCATGGATGCCTCTATACTGGCCCAGATGGTCGAAACATTCCCTCGTACCGAAGAGACCACGGAGCTCATCATGGGCGAACTCATTCGCTCGCTCTTTCTCCCCCGGTACAGACGGCTCTTTCTCGCTGCTGGGGTGGTTCCCTTCGTGGCGCAACGGCTCCGCTCTATATACACAGGCCGATTCAAGGAGCTTCCATCTGCCACACAACCCGAAATCTTGCACCACACCAGAGTCCTTACCCAAATCCTCACCGAATGCGATGAAGACAACCGGCTCACAGATCTATCAGACAAACGCATGCCCATCTACTTCAGGGGGTTACTTGAGGAATACTCGGATGATGCGGGGAAATCGCTCATAACACTGTCGCTCTGCATCGCTGATGCTGCCCTCACCGACACCGACCACATCGTCTTCTTCTCGTACATGCTCCGACTGCAGCTCGCCGCCTCATCTACCAGCTGGTATGTCCGCGACATCTGCAAGTCTGTCCGAGACTTCTATAGCCGCCTCGCCAACTTCCGTGGATTGCGCGAGCTGAGCAGTGATGATCAGCTGTCGCTCGTGAATACAGCGATCTACATTGGGACCCGGCCTGTCCAGCTTGAAGCCCACGCGTCGAGCGACGAGGTGGAGAAGGCACGCAACGAGAATAGGATCGTGGCACTCGATACGTTATCTGCTCTCACGACGAACAATCCAACGATGGAGCACGCCGCGCTCCAACAGATCTCCTGGGGTATGTGGATGATGTGCGACCCAGACTCTGACACGGTCTTCTTCGATCGCGATCTGCTCGTCCCCCGCGTGCGGAGAACTATGAAGCTATCGACAAACCTCGCCCGATACCTCTCTCCGAACTACGACTTCTCCGCGTACCCTCACGCAGTCCTCACTCTCTTGGAACCACTCCTCTATCACAAAGGCCACCCAGGCCACCCGGCTGACGAATCGACACAGACCGACCGTCTGCAGCTGTTGAAGACACTGGTCACCAAATACCCGCTTTTCTTGGATGAATTCCGCGCGCAACTCCACTCTGCCCTCGATGAAATGGACACCCTCACGAACCCGTTGTTCCAGCTCTCACCGCCTAATCTACTTCGCCTCATCCGAATGATAGTCAGAGTGTCACTCTGCCTGGCTTACTTCGACTGGCCCGATCTGGATGTGACTCTCCCGGACCGCGAACAACTCATACGCCAGACGCTGGACATACTCTTGCAGGTCTGCGATCATAATCACAGGACAGAGTCTGATGCCTGGGAAGGCATCTACTCGCTTGCGTACAGTGCTGCTTCTCAATTTGCGATGCTGCAGATCGAGAAGTCCTCTACGGGACCGACACTCCGGCAGTACACCAACCCAGACGATCTGGAGTTCGACATCGGTTCCCCGGAGAGCGTCGCCTCGTCAATGACATCCGTTTTGGAGAAGGGATCCGAGATACAGGAGTTACAGGAACCACCGGACGTACTGAGGACCATCCTCTCCATGATCGCCTTGCAGTCCGGCCGACTCTCCGTCCAAAGCGCGACGAAATACCCCCTTGGCGTATTCCGTCATTTCTTTGACCAGTCTCCACGTCTCACCGACGCCTTACAAATCCTACAGCGGAGCAAGCAATGTCATGCGGAGGCAACGCGGGCTATCGAAGCTCTGCAGCAGGACGCACTGATCTGGCAGACCTCCAACGCTCCTCCACGGGACGAATCGCTGTACCACGACAGCCTAATATCGCGTGAAGAGAGCCCCGGTAACCAGCAGACGTTGGGTGTAGCGGTAGGTGACTTGACGTCGCAGACAGCGGATTGAGCTCTCAGCGAGACGTACCGGTAGAATACGGCGCACTTATACCCGGGTACCTAGCGAAGGGAGACTGACCGCATACATACATAGCGATACGGAGCCATCCGGTGCATAATACCTTCAGCAGCAAACCATAGAAGGAGGACGTCAACTCGGTGATCGGAACTTGCCTGATAATTGGATCCTAACATCGACAACACAAAGCGATGAGTGGCTAGCAATGCAACGTTCATAGCAAACAGTCCCAAAGACACCTTCAAGCCACCGTTGTCGCGGCAGTGCAACAGCGAATATATATCGACGACACATCGCGCTGAGACGTGCTTGTCATCCGCTCCCAGCCTCCTATGTAAGAACTCTCTCGCCAACAGGCAGCTCTTCTGTGCCCGGGCAGGTCGAGTGATTGACCACGGAAGCGTTAGTGATGTGCTGACTTCTTGCCTATAGGGAGACCATTACTCATCCAGTTGTGAGCGGACACTATACTATCACGTACCATCGACGAACATATTCCGGGTGGCTGAGGGGAGTGTTGCTGTCATCCCGTCCAGTTCGCGCGTCAGTTGGACTTGACATCCGAGCCGTGAAGTGTCCGTCAGACCGAACGCCATGTCGAGCATGTCATTCTCATCATCCTGGGCAAAGGACCGATTGAGTTGAGTAAACACGCAAATTCAGAATGTCAGCATCACCTCTGGCTCGGGCAGAAGGTCGTAGTGCTCTGGCGTGAGGATTACATGACATGTCGAGCATGCGACGGATCCCTCGCAGGCTCCTAAGAGCAGAGGGGGTCGTAAGTGGGTCGAGTTCAAAAATGTATCGGACTGTGAAGACGACTCACCCTCAAGGTCAATATCATGCTCATGTGCAATACTGAGGATGTCGTCCCCCTCGTTCGCCTCTACAGTCTTGATGAGGTTACCCTTCGAGTCCTTGAAGTGCAGCTTGATCCTGCCACAATACATATCGTTAATTCAGTGCTACAAGAAACGCTAAGGCAGCGACGTACCCTGTGCCGGGCTCTGGACGAGTGAGGTGCCCGTGCCTTAAAACTTGACCCGGGTGTCAGAGTGTTGAGCCAGTAAAGTACAGGATAGACTCACCTGCGCTTGTGTGCAATGCACGCTGTCTGCTAAGGGGTGGGAGTGTCCGACCGACCGAGTGCCACCTACTCGGCGAAGTAGCGAAGAGGGACTCTGAGCGAGGCTCGTGCGAGACTTTGCTCATATTGCGGATGTGTTGAGGTACACATCTCCTCGAAGAAGACGACACCGCATTTGCAGGCGCAGGAATGCGAGCCAGAGCAGCGAGAGTTCGTGCAGACATGGTGGGTAGCAGCGAGGCGAGTTCAAGCGTGCAACAAGCGTTTTGGGTGCAGCTGAGAGCTGTGGGAAGGCTCGACGACGGTGCCTCAGACGAGGGGCGTGCCCTATGGGTAGGCGGGGATTTGGAGGATATGAAAGCAGCGAGCGGGGACTGGTCTGCGGGACCCTTCTCCGGCAGATACTGACGCTTCCTCGCGGCGCTGACACGCATCACGTGCACCATCACGCGTCGCGTCGCGTCGCCCGAATCTTCGCGTCCTTAGTCCGACATGTTCACAGCCTACAAGTCATACGCGTGCGCGCAGCTGTAATGCCTCAAATAATCCGTAGTGCATGAGATGGGTGTACATCTTGACGTGTCGTGTACGAGTGATGGCCCGAAGCATTGCGCACCGCATATTGATGCAAAATACCGTTGCAGGCTAGCAGGACCGGGTATGGTCATGATATGTGACATGTAGATATTCAATGTTCGATGCAGTGAGTACGTGTACGATTCATCTCATGTAACAGCTGCGACAAGCGTCAGTTGGGATGACTAGATGGAGCTGCTATGGAGTACGCACTGTACTTGGGGCCGCCACCACCCTCTGGGACTGTCCATGTAATATCTTGCGTCGGAACCTTGATGTCGCACAGCTTGCAGTGTATGCAGTTCTACAAGGGCGATGCTCAGCATTGTATCACGCGCGTACAGATGGAGACATTACCTGTGAATTGATCACAAGCTTCTTCCCTCCCCATCCTTCGCTATCTTCACTCTGAGCGGCCTCGTCATCCACGTACTCGTATACTTGTGCTGGACATGCCCGCCCAAGCAGCCCGGCGTACTCGCCCACGTTAACCTTCACATGCTCTCTCCTCACCGCCTTGCTCTCCTCATATTGCTCCGTCTCCAGCCCCTCCTTCGTACCCGGCTTCACTTCCAACCCCGCATCCGCCGAGCCCTTCCCATACTTCCGCACACGCAGATGTACCGGCTGGTCCTCGGCATGGTTCGTGCCCGTCAGCGCCAGACTCGTCAGCAGATCCGTGCTCAACGGCGGCTCGAACGGCGGGTACTCAATCGGCGCGCACTCACTCGCGCGCTTCGTGTGCGCCGCGTCGCTCAGCTTCTTCGTATTCCGGAACGTCCACGGGGTGCGGCCCTTCAGGAGGAGCGTGTCGACGCCCGAGTACGCGATCCCGCCCCACATCCCGAGCGGCGTGTTGAACGACGGCCGCACGTTGCGCACCTCGTGCAAGTCCGCGTACGCCCAGCTGTTCCGGAATGTGGTCTCGTACGCGCTCATGTCTGCGGGCTCAGAGGAGCCCTCTTCTTGCGCGGAAATGGCGTCGTAGGCGGCTTCTGCGGCGAGCATCCCGCTCTTCATGGCGTTGTGCGTGCCTTTAATCTTGGCGACGTTCACCATGCCAGCGGAGCACCCGATGAGTGCGCCACCTGGGAAGTACAGCTGGGGCAGGGACTGCAGACCGCCTTCGTTGAGCGTGCGGCCACCGTATGCTATTCGGGTCGAGTTTCCGGAGAGCAGGTCCCTGAAGTATGGGTGGTGCTTCATGCGCTGCATGAATTGCTGTCAGAGGTGCACTCATTCAGGAATGCGGTCACGGTTACCTGGAGTTCCCGGTACGGGCTGATGTATGGGTTGGCATAATCCAGCCCAATAACCAAACCCAAGCTGACAAGGCCGTCCGCCATGTGATATACCCATCCACCGCCGTACGTTTTCCAGTCAACTGGCCAGCCCATCGTATGCACCACCTCTCCCGGCCGGTACTTACTCGGGTCTACGCGCCATACCTCCTTCACGCCCATCCCGTACGTCTGCGGATCGCTGTTCTCCCGCAACCGGAACCTCCGGATGACCTCCTTCGAGAGCGAGCCGTGTGCGCCCTCCGCGAGCAGGGTGACGCGCGCGCGGAACTCCATACCGGGCTCGAAAGTGTCCTTCATACGCCCCTCGCGGTCGAGCCCTACCTCGTTCGTGCGCACCCCGAGCACGCTCTTTCCATCCGGCCCGTAGACCAGTCCGGCACCTGCAAATCCGGGGTAGACTTCTACGCCGAGTTCTTCGGCGATGGTCCCTAACCAGGCGGTGAACTGCGAGAGCGAGAGGATGTAGGTACTCATTTTCTTCATCTGTGGCGGCTGCGGTATGCGTAAGGATGAGGACTTGGTGAAGAAGCGCATGGAGGTGTGTGTAGTGGGTTGGGTAAGGGGGTGACCGGAACGCTCCTGCCAGTCGGGGAGTAGCTCGTTCAACGCGCGAGGCTCGACCACCGCGCCGGAGAGGATATGAGAGCCTATGCGACAGATTAAGCTTCCATATGCACACAGGTAGTGTAGTGAATAATGAAGTCAGCCAATAGTGTAAATCCTTGGACGTCGGACGTGCTCCCTATAGCGCCAATGAGGTCATGGAGAGTAGGGCTTCGTAGTAGTCGCAGAGCAAGGGTCATTGCACAACAAACACTCACCGGCTTCAGCACCCTTCTCCAATACAACCACACGGATCTCCCTGCCCTTCTCCTGCTCGAGCTGCTTCAGCCTAATGGCTGCACTCAGCCCAGCGGGGCCACCGCCGACAATACAGACGTCCACTTCGTCCGAGGCCCTCTCGACATTACTAGGGTCAAAAGGCTCTCGTCGCCGGCGGGGTGTAGAGTGTAGAGAGCGCACGGCGCGCAAGGCGGCGCTCTGCTGCCTGTGCAGACGCAGCATGGCCGAACGGAGTCAGGAGAGGATGGACGGGGCGAAGAGGTTATGAGCAGGCACCGGCTAAGTCGGGCAGACCAATCACAGGGAAAGCATATGATGACCCCGCAGTGACCAGGGTCTCCAGATCCAGCAACGATCGAGATGCGCGGATCGCCGGACAGGAGTCCGTCCTCCTGACACTGCTGTGTCATGACGGCGCGTTTGCTGCGCGCGCCCATCACATCCATGCTCATGACCACCGTGACCCCTCGCGTCCACACAGCTTCATAGCTTCTGCTTTTCAGACATACACTGTAGCACTTCGGAACCTTGCTTGAGACTGGAGGACAGACTCTGCGCACGAAGAATAGGGTCGGTGGCGGGCCATGACCGGGTTCGCGTCTATACCTCTCGCTGAGCAAGGAGGCGGTGGGCATAGCGATACTCAGCTAGCGGGAGTCGCGCGAGTACTGGGGCCAAGATGGCTGCAGCTACCTGCGCTCACGGTGGGACTGCTTGGCGTGCAAGTCTTCTGGTCTATAGAGATGTCGTACGGTGAGTCTCCTGTAATTACCTACACTTGTGCGGGGCGAGTTGACTCTGTGCACAAGGTACACCGTACCTTTTATCTCTCGGCCTCTCCAAGTCTGCCGTTGCGACAGTGTTTCTTGCTGGCCCAATCTCAGGGCTGCTTGTACAGCCTCTCATTGGTACACTCACTTAATTCGCGTGACCTACATCTGCTAGAGCGTAGCAATTAGGTGTCCTCGCTGATAACTCAAAGTCACGCTTCGGACGTCGGAGACCGTACATGTTCGCAGGCACCTGTATATGCGTGGTCGCGATGCTGCTTCTTGGCTTCACGCGGCCATTCGCTAGCATATTTACGCCGTCCGAGTCTATAGCAGTAAGCAAACATACCTCTCCGTATCCACCATAGCTAACGCGTCATGTTAACCCATAGAATAATGTCCTGACAATATGCTTGGCTATTCTTGCTTTATTTGCAATCGACTTCTCAATAAACGCAGGTCGGTTTGGGTTTCTGTATCATATTTGCTTCGTGGCAACGGTACTAATGCTCGGTCTAGTCCAAGCAGTGGATCGCGCACTTATTGTAGACACATTACCCTCGTCAGAACAAGCAGACGGAAATGCCTGGGCAGCACGTATGCTCGGCGTAGGGAGTGTCGCGGGGTATTTCATGTTCGTACCGTCTACTACGTCTCACGTACTGCAATTGAATGCATTGCTTCTCAGAGGGAACGTCGACCTAACGTCTGTTTTCCCTCTCCTGGGAAATACTGAACTTGAGGTACTTGCAGTCCTCGGCTCCTTCTTACTCATTGCCATGCACACTATCACGGCTGTTTGCACAAAAGAGAGGGTGGTCGTGGCTACCAAGTGCGTGAATGCCTTGTATGTTGCAACATACTTTTTTGAGCTTGTCGACGTTCATAGGGGAGCGAGCAAGGGATTCCTTCAAGAGCTGAAGGATATCTGGGAAAACGTCCGCGACCTGCCTCCTGTGATTCGTCAGATTGTACGTCTCATCTCTCCGGCAACGTATGCCCATGCTGACTATCATTACCAGTGCATCATCCAATTTTTGTAGGTACTATTTTCACTTCAAGCCTCCTTGGCGCGTCTAAAGCGTACCCCTCTAGCGCCTGGGTCGGCTGGTTCCCCGTGCTCTTCTACACGACTGAGTTCATCGCCGAGCTGCACAAATCCGACAACGCCTCCATGCCGCAGGATGACCCGGCCCTCAACGCAGAAGCTACGCGTCTCGGCTCGCGCGCTCTTTTCTATAGCGCCATACTCAGCCTCACGTGCAACGTGCTCCTGCCCTTCTTCGTGTCCGAGGCGACGAAGAGTCGCGCGGCGCTCGAGAGGAAGCTGAGTGGGCATACGAGTCGCTGGGTGATGACATATGAGCGGGTCAAGATTCATTTGGCTACGCTGTGGGCAGTGTCACACATCGTCTTTGCTGTGTGTATGGCGGCGACCTTGTAGGTTGATCCTGGTATCCTTTGGTTCAAAGCTGACCGCTGTGGGATAGCTTCTACTCGACGGTATGGGGAGCCACATTCTTCACTATGATCACCGGCTTCTCCTGGTCAATCACGCAGTGGGCACCATTCTCGCTGGTAAGTCTTCGACTCCCGTCGCACTTCCTGTAATTGTGCAACGTCTAACGCCTTCATAGCTCGCAGAAGCGATCCTTTCAGAAGATGGCACCGACGACCGCGACACCGCCTCCATCATGCTCGCCGACACGCGCACGCGCCACCGCTCGCGCCCCGCCTCGCCTGACGAAGAGCGCCAATTCCTCGTAGCTGATCCGGGAGACGAGGACGAGGGCCTCGAGGCGGAGGTGCGCTCCTTCCGGTCGTCTGCGTCGATGGACGGGCCAGAGGAGGAGCGCGATGCGCTCCGGCTGCAGCAGGAGCGTAGAGGCGAGTTCATGTCGAATGCGTCTGCCAGGATGAGTCGCCTGCAGGTGCATGGGGTAGAGGAGCCGGAATGGGACGGTGACGATGGGAAGAGAGGCGGAGGGTTGGCGGCGAAGGCGGGGATCATCCTTGTACGTACTCCATGGATGGATGGACGGTGTCAACTGACTCCTTCGCAGGGCATCCATAACGTGTTCATCGTCATGCCGCAGTTCGTCATGACTGGCATCGCCTCGATCATATTCGCCATCTTCGACGGCGCAGTTCCGAAGAACCTGGATGCGACGAACCCCAGCAACAGCACCGCGACACCCGGTGAACTAGGAAAAGACGCGACTCATCAGTTGCGGGAGAGCCTCGCCACACCGGCGGCGCCGAACTCGTATGCGATTGTTTTTAGGTGCGTGTTCCGCTGTGATACCCGGCTGCGCTGTGCGGCTGACGTGGATGCACAGGCTGGGCGGCGTCGCCGCGACAATTGCATTTGTGCTTACCGTGCGGCTTGCTCGAGAGCTCCGGCGACGACAATAACGGGTCCACAGCGGTTGGCTGTGTACCGACGTATGTACTTGTGGACGACCGGTGGATGTAATTGTGTACTAGCTTACGGTGTCTTTATTAATCATTGGGTTATCTCAGGCTTTCTGTGCGGTGTGTGCAGGCTAGCTGTCGGCGTGGCCGTTCGATGACAATCACGACGTGCACGTTTTACACGAGCTAATGATGCGGTGGCATCCCGTTGCGAGTGCAATTGTTCTGTACTGAACGTTGAACATCAAGCTGTAGTTTCCTGCCGACTTTGCCATAACACTACTTGAACACTACCCCGCCACATATTTGACGAACAAAAAAAAAGACAAAACGAATGCCAGGACCGTGGATTGAACACGGGACCTTCAGAATTCACTCCCACGGTACCGTGACTTCAGTCTGCTGCTCTCCCAACTGAGCTATCCCGGCATCCTAAGATGCCTTAAAAAGCTAGTGACAAGTTTCATTACGCCTGGTGCCGCACCAATACATCTGGAAAACCTCCATACACTGCGGACAAAGCAGGTTGCACGGAGCGCTTACATCGTCAGAACATTGTCAGAACGTGTATATCATCTCGAAATCCGAATATTATCTATTTTCCTGGACCGAACATTGAAAGGCAGCCAATGAGGAGCCGTGCCTTTCAATGTTCGGTCACCGATAATAATTCATGTTCGGATTTCGAGATGATATACTCATTCTAACGATGATCTGAGACTTATCCGACGCCAAACAAGTGGGTTTGTCCGCAGTGATATGAGAATGGCATGTAATACTCGAAATTTCTAGGTAAAGAATCTAAAGATCGAGAATCAGTGCCGTTACTACATTATTCGAGTTACCTGTCATTTGCTACCCTCCTCTTTTGACCGGAGAAATAGCACCAATTATATACAATGCGTGCACAATACAAGCACCTTTTGTGCATTTGCGACTCGTTCCTAGCCAGATATGCAGTCTGTATCACTTATTTCACAGATCCATGACCCGTCTTCTCGTCATTCTCGGTAATGCAGCAACATTAAATGAATTGAGGCGTAGTGTAGTAGACCGTCCATTCGGTGACAATACGAAGCAGTGCTTCTCGTGACATAAGTCACATAACTAGCGAGCCCATAGACAATCTTAACCAACCTCTCCGCCTCGTACTACCATCAGCGGCGCGCTATCATGATTCATTCGTCAGGCACGTCCTCCCAGTTGATCCCCGTCCCATCCTGTTCGTCTGTAGCAGGAAGGTTCTGTAGATTATGGCCAGCACTAGGGATAGGATGGTCAGTAGATATCACCAGGCATAGGTTGAATCAATCGCACGTCACCGCCTTGAAGATGTTGTGCATGACGTGATGGTACCGCTTCGGCTTTTGCTGGCAGAAATCGGCAATGCGTATCATATGTTCCCGATATACTGGTGCATTGCGCGGCCCAAAGTCTACCGCCGTCTGCAACTTGAGGTTGTGGTCGGAGATGACCGCTTCGACCTAGAGAGATAACATCAGAGGACAACAAGGGAGAATGTGACGGTGTGTATACCGCTGTCATGGTCAACGCAAGCATCGCGGACGGGATTTCAAATTCAGATGCAAACGCGGCAACCGAAGACTTGAACAAGTGACCGTTTATCAAGCCGGCACCATGATTTGGCACGGACGCGAAGAACGCGGCATGCACAGCCGGGATTATGACTGGATTTTCATATGGAGAACTGACTTTGAATCCGTCCTGCACCAGCGACGTTGTATCAGCAATACACTGTACAACGACCTGACTCCGCACCTCTTTCGACCAGGGATAGATGTACTTCATGTCCTTTAGTAGTTCAGTCGTACGAGGGGCGCTCCCGGCTTGCATATCGATGAGTTGGAAAGCATGTTCGACCGCGGAACTGAGCGACTTTTTCATGGTGGACCGGTTCTGGATCAAGCGCTGAGATACCTACAACGACCGGCTAGTGAGCACACAATGAGCATCATAGAGCAGGAATACGCACGTAAGCCATAAGAGGCTTGGCATAGTTGTTGAACGACCCGTGTTCTAGGCGATCTGCGATGACCCCTTCGCCGTCATATCCAAGCTTCTCTGCAGCCTCGACCAACGCCTTGAAAGCGATCTTATCTATGTGCTCTTTCTGCAGCGGCGTCTCCATTGTCTTGAGCTCCGAGAATCGGATCGGCTTGTCCTGGAGGCCTCCGAACACTACGTACCGGTCGCCGATGGGATAGCTATGATGAAGGACTTGCGAGATCGTTGTGAGCTGCGGCTTGGAATCGATCTTCTTGGCTCGACCAGTTCCAGGTTTGAACTTGATCTCCGTGTGCTCCATCCACTCTATGGACCCGTCATCCGCGTCATTGACTTGCCTGCTGTGCGGAGTCTTTGTTACTATCTCACGAATCTCGGGCATCTGGGTGTTGCTTAGTAAAGTTACACTATGTTGGCGCAAAAGCGCACCTCGTCCTTGAGTTTTTTCTTCTGGTTCTTGGTCAACTGTCAAATCACATTCAGCCCAAGTCCACTGTCTCAGCAGGCTGCTTGTATAAGACGTATACGCACCTTGCGCGTCGGCTGAGCTGACACGGTTTCAGCAGCTAGATCATCCATACTCTCATCGGAACTCAGTTCAAGTTCAACGTCAACCCACGGATGGCGTCGAAGATGGCGTCGAAGCAGATGGTAGCCCATCACTCATCCTGCAAATATTAGAAGCATGCCCGGAACTGGAAGTGTTCTCTTACAGACCTCGGTCTTCGGCACAAGATGTGGCGACTTCCGACGATCAGCTACCCCGTCAGGACAAGATAACACTGCCACGCATACAGCGCTTCCATGTAACGGCGATGCCGAGCTGCTTCCACGAGGTCTTGTTGAATCTTGCGCCTCTGCCACGGGATGCAGTCCTGTCATTTCAGCCTCTCCTCTTGCCCTCCCAAGTACACGATGGCAACGAAGTCGATATACTCAAAACGATCTTACCGAAGGAGACTATGGAGACTCTTCGTGATCTATGGCAGGACCTACCATTGCAACCAATACATATCAAAGATCAAGCACAACACGCCATGGTACAGGCCGATGACATGGGCACGCTCACCTTTTCCGCAGCGATTGAGTGCAAGGACTTTTGGGAATCGAAGCCCTGGAAGTCGTCTGAGTTCCTCGAGGTGACACGAGATACACTTGTCGACCGCAACGTGGAATCACCATTGCTTCGCATGTCCTGCGCGCCACTAGACATTATGGTTGAGCAGACTTCTTGGTTTGACCGTGCGATACGCTGTCTTCCCAAGACCTTTCCACCGTCCTTGAAGACTCTGGTCATCCATGCAGTTTCAAAGGGCCCTCAGGAGATGGCACATTCCGAGAGTGAAGACGACTGGCATACACCGTGGCATGCGGTACTGCGCCATTTTTCAGAGCTCGAACATCTCGCGTTCCTCTGCAACCGGTCAATATCCAACTTCAATGCCTTCGACCTCGTCGACGCACTCAGTCCCACTTCACGCACTCTACCCTGTCCGCAGTTGCACGAGCTTGTCCTCTTCTACGATTGTGACATCAAAACGCTGGGTGACGAAGAGCGCAATGACAGCAGGCTGAACACATTGCTCACCAACTTGTACGAAACGCTCACCAAACGCAATGGGCGCAAGTCCCGCTTAAAACTCCTCGTTCTCATTTTGCGAGCTCAGAGAGACGCGGGCAAGTCCTCGGTCGTCGAGGAATTACCGGACCGTAGCCTCGAGGAGAAATTGAAGTCCGTGGTTGATCAATTGGAGGTCAAGGGCAGATTGCACAGCTATGAATAGACCAAATTGCGATAAGAAGTCGGCATCTGTGGGAGAAAAATCTTTGCTTCAGCGCACACACAGCTGTAATGGATGTACAACTTACGGATGACTTGATTTGGATATGGCAGTGATAAACCACCGCTGCGATGAACGTAGACATGGCAGACAACACGGAGCGTACAACAGGTGACCTCGATAACAATATATTCATACAAACAAAGAATCTGAGACAACCAGCGCACAGCAACGACAGCGTACCAACGAAAAGAACATGCACAGCTTGACCTCTGCGGACTATGACTCAACTGCGTACGGGTGTCGCACCAGCTCGTCATATAAGTCTGTAGGCAGGTCACGCACGAGTGTGACGGCGATCCCGATGACAGGGAGAGCCTCGAGGGGAGGGAACGTGCGTAGGAGGCGCATAGGGCTTCGTAAGATGTTAGCAAGACCGTGTTAGACGAGGGTTAAATCGCAAGTCGTACCTAGACGATGTCATGACCTCTTCGCGCATGAGCAGAAGCTGAGCGATGACACAGAGGACATTGAGATGTACGCCGAACGCGAGTAGGAAGTCCCATAGTTGAAGGACTTGGTCGAGCGGCGGTGTGCACGCGCATAATGTGAGTATAGCTACTCGAGATGTCAGTACATACGCATCATGTACGGCGGGAAACACTCACATGGAAATGCGTAAATCTCCGCGGACAGGTTTTTCGACCGAAGATGGGCGAAGAGATCGGGGTCGACAATTTTGAGGCACCTATCGAGTAGCTGTATGCGTGTCAGACAAAGGCTGACGTGCCATTTGCACAGCGAGCGTACCTTCAACCCTCGATGTACGCCTTCTAGTGTGGGTTGGACGTATAATGGACAGCTCTCTTCGATGAATTTTGCGAAGCAGAAGAACGCCTCGAGCTCGGAGGGCATGGTATAGAGGAAGGGCGCGGCGAGGACGTTCATACCCTGTACGTAAGTGAACCCGAGATGGTGCGATTCTTGTCGGTCTAGATAACCGTCATGTCTTGGTCGGCCTTCACGTACAGTAGACAGAGCCACGCACCATGGTTTCGCCATACGAACGCGTCAAGCAGCCTCACGAGCATATCCTCCCGCACGCGTTCCTTAAACCCACGGTCTGTAGCTAAGGTCCTGTGAGTCGAACGAGACGTTAGCCCTTGAACAACGCGGAAGAGGGGCTATACGCACCGGAACGTGTCATTACGGATCTTCTCGCGCACCTCACAAGGACCCCGCGCGACATACTCCAAGAACTCCCCCGCAGACACGTCCTGCACGCGCAACAAGATCTTCCATATCCGCGGTCGTATTGTAGGGTCCTACCAAAAGGGATGTCCTCGACGTCAGCATCCAGCCAAAACTGATTTCGGCAGCGAAACGCACGACAGCCGACGGTATCCCATCCAGCAAGATCAACCTCCGGAGCTTCCGTACCGAGTCCTCGACGTCCTGCGATGTCCGAACCTTCGTCGACAGCTTGAACTGGTTCAAAATCTTGTTGAATGAGTGCGCGGCGGAGTGAGCTGCGGATGAACCCGAGGACGATGAGGACGCCGTCGATGAGGGCGCCATGGTCGGTGGTGGTGTTGGTGGCGGGCTCGGAATGGTAGGTGGGAAGAGACGCCCGGAGGTGAGGGAGGCGCATGGCTCGTTGGATCGAGCGGGAGATCTGGCGCATCAATCCCGCCGATCTCGAGATGGTTCGCGGGTTTCCTGACACCACTTAGCTAAAACCACTGCCTACAGTTGGTACTGCACACCTAATTCGCATCTCAACCAAGTTCGTATACCTCACAGGAAGTATCTACACTTTTATGCTCGTAAGGGAGACTTCCCGGACCCGCGTCAGTATGGTAGGTTCGAAACTCGCACTCCTCATGATCTCCGAGTCTCTCAGCATGACCGCTCACGTCGAACCACGTATCGCTTGACCCCCTCGACCACCCGAGCAACCTCCTTCGACATAGCCCAATACGTGATTCGAAGCATTCCTTCCTTATCTCTTGACCTCATACCCTGCTGTATGCAAGCCACAAACCCGAATGGCCTACTACCTGGACCACCGGAACGAATTGCCAGAACCCGAGCGGTACCACCACGGGGCCAAATTCATTTCGCTTCTGCCTAATATAAACACCACGTCACGCAACCCCGCACCAGGGGAGCGTCATGTTTGCTAGGCAGCTACCCTCTGACTAGCTTCATATCGCTTTGCAAGTACTTACTATGATATGCTCCCGAATTCCGATTTCATTGCCAAACTTCTATCCCGAGTCATTGAGCGCAGCTCTACCAAGTCTCCCAGATATCAGTGTCTCTGTGTATCATGTCCTTTACGGTACTGCTGTGGCTGTTTTCTGACCTCTTGTTATGACGATCAGACAGGGGCTCAGTATTGTAGTCGTCTTACGTAAGTATGAGAGGGGCCTAACAATGTAACATTGACATTGATGGTGGAGTGTAGATATCGTCATCGCTAGCTCGATCGCGGCGGAGTACTTAGCCGACCGTGGCGCCAGTCGACTCCGACTCCGAGTCCCGAGTCGTCCCTCGGAATCGGATGATCCTGCGTCGAGTGTACCCCTCCTCATAAGAACTATGTCTCGCAACACTGCTTGAAGTACTGCACTGTCTATATCCTCCTGATTGCGTCTGGTCACAACTGGTGAAGATAACCTGCGACACGTCCAACATGGCATCAAAGGTGGACGAGCTACCTACAGAGCTCATCGTGCACGTCTTCGCTGAACTCAACTGTGCCGACTTGTTGAGATGCAGAGAGGTCAGTCACTATTCGTACCTCTCGGGCTACCACGGAGGTAACCTACCGTATGCGCCTTATGCCTATGACAGGTCTGTCGTCTGTTTGACGCTGTCTGCAAGGAGAGTGCGGTCCTCCAATACAAGGTGGAGCTCGCGAAAGCTGGACTGGAAGACCACCCGACTCCGAGACCGCTCAGCGCAGCGGAACGCACGCAGCTGCTCCGGAAGCACCAGGCCGCCTGGTCGTCGCTCGACATCAGCTATGAGGAGGTCGTGCCTATGCTCGTCGGCCAGACCTGGGAGCTCTACGGCGGGGTGCTCGCACAGGGGCCGGACCAGTCGAGCCTGAGGTTTAGGCAGCTGCCCTCCGCGCTGAGGGGCATCGAGGACAAGGAGTGGACGATCGAGGACCTTGGGTTCGAGATTCGGGATTTCGCTATGGACCCTGCGCAGGAGCTGTTGGTGGCCATCCAGATGCCGGACTCGTGAGTGCCTCTCTTCGCCTGCCGAATGAATATGTCAGCGCCTTATCTCGCTGTGAACAGACCGACGAGTGTGTTCCATGTTCACCTGCGCAACATATACACCGCCGCTCCTCACACCGCCGCGCCCAACCCTGCCGTCCTCACGCACCAGCCCGATGGGATGCAAGTGTCGTACAGCATTCAAATATCCGGTGACCATCTCGGCGTCTTCGTCATGAGTGCGAACGAAATCAGCAACGAGGTCGTGATATGGAACTGGAAGACAGGCGTCTGCAAGCTCGTAAGTTCCCCGTTCCCCGCTTCGCCCATGAAACGCTGATTCCCTCTTCAACGCGGATGTCCACAGCGCTACGTTGGCAGGACATTGGACAGCTTCGCGTTCCTATCTGAGCGGCACGTCCTCCTCGGGCTCGCGAAGCGGCCTCTAAATCAGGCCGAGCTTCAGGCGCTCAGGACGGCGGAGGAGCCCCAGCTCCTGGTCGCCGACTTCCTTGCGGGCACTGGCGAACTGGTGAAAATGGACGAGGCCGACTTTCTCTGCGCGTTCCACTACCCCAGTATGGTGGCCCAAGCTGTGCCGTTGGGCATCACTATCCGCTCAGACCCTGCGCCTGGATGGACACCACACCCGGACTCCCCGGTCCCGTTCTTCACCGCCCGCGAAGACCGACTGTTGGTGATTACCTTTACTGTTTACTCCGTTTTGGAAGGGCACATGCAATCGTTGCTCTTCGTTCGGACGTCGACGCTTCTGTCTTACGTCGACGCTCTCAAAGGCGAGACAAAGCGTCGTTTCAGTTGGGACGAATGGGGCCCGAACCAGACGCGGATGATGCGCGCGCCCCGCCACCACTCTTCCGTGTGGGTGTGCTACGTGTTCGGGATGCGGTTCGTCACCGCCAGGAAACGGCGCGGGAAGCCAAAGTACATCGAGGTGTACGACTTTAGTCGATTTGCGCGCCATCGTCGAGCGGCACCGGAACCAGGACAAGGAGAAGAGGAAGAGGAAGACATTTTTGGTTTGGAAGACCACTGGATGAGCGACGAGACAGAAATGCCAGAGGGCATCTTTGATGACAAGGTTGCGACGTCGCTGCCCTACCACATGCGCACCATGATTCCGCCCAGGGGTGACGGCGAGAAGGACTTCCAGTGCGTCATGCTCAGCGAGGATACTATTATCATCATGTGCAATGTGAGTGCCAGTCGTCTAGTACGTTTGGCTATAACTCTCTGACCGCCCACCAGGACGACAGCCACCATCGCAACATTCGACTATTGACGTTTTGATCCTGGATGGGGATCTCGCTGGATGCGGTCATGAGGCGAATCACCATGGTTCTCCCCGTGATTCTGCTACGCATGAGGACGCCGACAGAGATCGTCAGGTCGTCCTGCGGTCGCAGGCCAATACAGCTGCGGAGACTTTGCGCTGCTCAGGCAGGCGTCCTACCGGATATCAGGCCTCAGGCCTCAGGAGTGAAGTCCGCGCATCATGGCACGGTGACGCTGTTTGCAGAAACCTCCGTCCGTGCAGCAGAACAATGTATCGAAGCCAATGTATCACAGACAGTGCAACGAGTTATAGTGCTATAGACCGAGCAACATGCGCCGTTGGGTGCAGTAGACGAGGGATCAAGGTCATAGGCTGGTGGCCATGAGCAGCTGTTCGCGGACTTCGACTGCCGCCGAACGGGAAGCTGAACGTCGTTGGTGTCCAATCAGGGCAGGCGAGCGCAGTGCCGCACGGGCGCCTCCGAGTCACCGAGCTGAAGACTCTTCAAGTTCCCATTTACATAGTACTCTATACCATGCCCTCCTCATGAGACTCGGACATATAAAACCCGTTCCCGTCGTCAGTCTCCCTGTTCAGCCCCCCTCCCCGGCCTCATCTGAGACTATGATCCCACCCTGCAGGATAGCGCCTGCAGCGAGCAAGCAGCGAGCCAGTCTCCCACTCTACTCGAGTACTCACTGTAGAAACACGCGCAGTCAACTAGTAGCAACTCAAAATCGCTTCCGCTCGCGGCGAGCCAGGAACGCGAAGCACGGGATGGACATGTACAGTGGCGATAACGGTGCAAAGCGGGGGAGAGGCTTGCGCGTGAACAAACGTGCATGAATTCGATGTATGATACACAATGTGGAAGAGCGCACGGTCCTCGGCCGATACGTGGAGTCTACCCATGAAAGCGATACAGAGCGATGCGTCAGCACGGCATGCAGCGTGAAGCGTAAGATGTAAGCGTTTGATACAGGGGGAAAGCGTGCACTGGCAGCAGGGCGCGTGAGCGTAAACGTGAACGATAACGTGGATGGCGAGAACACATTCGGGGAAAGGGGTAGTAAGAAGAGAAAGGGTGCAACGGGCTGGGGAAGCGCACATCGGAGGGGAAACGTCGAGCGAAAGGGTTCGGTGAGTCATGGATGACGATACAGACTTGCGCGCGTGCGGTCCATTGGAAAGCTCTACATCCTCATGCTCGGAAACGTGGCGGGTGCGGGTGGAATACGGTAATGCGCTCCCCAGCCGGGGGCTCGCCCCGGACGGGGATCCTCGGATAGCGTCGCGGACCTTGGATCATGATGTGCGTGATAGACGATGGGCGGTGGACGATGGACAGATAGTGTACATGGAATCTGAGTTTGAAGCTTGACTGAAAGGCTTGTATTGAGGGGATCACCGAGGTATGTCCGATATAGGTGGACTATGTGCTGAGGGCGCGTCCGATGTGAGAGTCGAGTTAATGCAACGCGATGACGATGAGAAACCTGGACGAGGGCGCATGTGAGAGTGGAGAGAAATCGATGAGGGGAGGCCTTGATACAACTGAGAGCGAGACGAAAGTGGATAGCTGAGACAGAGAGGGCAGGAAGAAACCGGACCGACGAGACGTGCTGACGGTGGAGTGGACGGCCAGGATCCCGGATAGAGAACTGCCTATGACCTTGTGTCATACGCTCCGGGCCAGAGTCCGAATGGCGGAAGCCGACGGACGACAAAGCAGGCACTTGCGCGGTGATGAACGAGAGGCGACGGGGTCCGGAAAGCCGACGACCAAGGCGGCGGCGCAGGATAACTTACGACACGTCCGAGGTGGACTGTCTCCTACTCCGGATGCCCAGTCGCCGCCTGGCGTGGAAGAGCCCGAAGCGTATGCGCAGTGAGAACGCTATCCACTGCTGCCGCAGACTCGCTGAGCACGATGGTCTGGAAATGGGTACGACGTCAATGCGCGGTCTGAGAGTGAAAGGTGGGACGACATACACGTCGTCTCCCGGCTCACACGCGATGGTGAATCGCGCCTTGTGTAGTGGCCTGTCTTCCTTGTCCATCGTCATATCGCCGTCCAATTCGGCGTCCTCGCTACCGTCGATGTCTTCAGGCACGACATCTTCCTTCGAGTCGGTAACGCGTCTCTTGCGCAGAACGGAGCTACGCCCGCTGCTCTGCCGCTTCTTCCTCTTGCGCTCAGTGTCTTCAGACGCGTCGAGCTCGTCCTCGTCGAACGGCGAGTCCTCCAGGGGCGACTCGGTGATCGGAGACTCATGCGAGCCGCTGGGGGACGCGGCGAATGGGAGTGGTTGTGGGTCCGCGTAGTAATCAGAGTACGGCGAGTAGCCAGTGTAAGGCTGGGTCGTGTGGATCGTAACGGCGCGCCGAGGGGACGCGCGCGACGCGCTCGCCAGGGGCGAATAATGGCTCTGCGACTCGGCGTCCGTCACCTCGTCCTCCTCATCATCCGTATCAGCACCCGGTTCCGTCGTCCAATCGCGCTCCCACTCCGGGCGCGCGAGCGTGTACGATGGCGCGTAGCGCGGCCGGCTCGCGCTCCGCGAGCGGCGGGCGGCGGCGGTGCTCCCGCTGGGCCGGTGTGAGTTGTGGGAACGCGTGCGACGCGTCGGGGTGGGGAAGACGGGGAAGTCGCGGTAGTCGGGGTCGTGGAGGTCGCCGCGGTGGTCGACGTACGCGCGCGTCTGGGCGTGAGCGTGGGTGTGTTTCGCGTCGAGGGGGAGCGTGGCGCGGTACGCGGGGCTCGCCCAGCCGGAGGCGCGGGTTTGCGTGGAGGAGTCGGAGGACGAGGAGCCGCTCGCGTAGGCGGGGTCGAGGAGGCGCGAGATGTCCGCGGCGCGCGAGCTCGGGGAGTACATCGAGTGGTGGTGGAGATGGTGGGGGAGGTGGGGGTGCGGCGGGTGCGGGAGGAGGGTCGCGATGTGCTGCAGGGGAGGGTGCGCGCGATCGTGGTGGTGATTGTGGCCGGGGGAGGGCGGCGGGGTGTTGGAGGGGGAGGCGGAGACAGCGGGAGGCGGCTCGTGCATGGCAGCAGTGGGCGTGGACGATGTTTATATGTCACGGGAGGTGGCCACTGGACGACAACAAAGCTGTCAAAGCGGTGGCGGCAGGCAGAGGGGTGGCGGGAGTGGCACAGCGATCGATCGTGGCTGCCGCGGGGAGGTGCAGGAGCGAGGGCGCACAAAGCAGGAATAAATATATATCGGACATGATGGGCGGACGATGCGTAATCGGCAAGAGACGCACGTCCTGCGGGATCGACGCCGTTCAGCCTGCGCGTCCGTCGACCGTCCCGGCGTCCCGTACGCGCCCTCGCAGCTGCCACTCGCCGCCACTCGCCGCTCACGGCGCCCTTCCCGCCACTGACTCACCCGCCCCCGTGATCCCCCGCGCCTTCTCCGGCTTTCCGGCCGCCCCGCCGACCCGCCCTCCCCGCTGTCCACCGTGCCCGACGGCCCCGCGCCCGATGCGACTTCTGCCGAGCCAATCACCGCCCTCCTCCGATCGCTACTTTTGGCGCTAGAGGATCTATCTCAGATCCCTTCACGTCCACCAAGAGAAGTGACTCGCAGAGGTGCATCCAACACGAGCCACCGCTTCATCCATGCTTATTAGCAACCTCGCATACTGAGCTGTGTTTGGACGTGCTTTGACTTTCAGCTTTGCTCTCTGGAAGCACCTACTGTAGCCCAAAGAGTACGCTTTCACTCGCTTGCCATCAAGACTCGAGTACGATACCTCGCCGCGGCGGTGTATCCTGAGTGTATCCGTCCGAACTCGTGTCATCTGGGCCATCGACAGATTCCACTGAATATACCTTCGCCATCATCATCGAGACCCCACAGTGCCCGAACTCGCCGACCGATTCATTCTTCACGTTCGTAGACGTTGTTCCACGCTCCCACGTTCTCCGCCCTCACTCTCGTCCGGTCTCCATTTTCGTATTCTCAAAGCGCAGTCGACATCTGCAATGCTCGGGACTGCTTCACATGCGCACGTATCGCGAGGAGGTAGTCCTGGGCTACATCGTGTCATGCGCGTAGTAAGTAGCATATGCTATGAACCGGGCAACCCTCACCTCTTTCCCCCTTCCTCGGCCTTGGCCCTCATGAATAGGGACGGTTTGCCCCCTCGGCGAGTGCATCTTGCAATGGTGCTGGATTACTGGACGACGAGCTCCGAATAATTGAAGCTTGAACTCTGGAAGCTGGAAGCCCGAGCTCTTGCGTAGCACAATCGATATCTACGAAGCGCTTCGAACACGCTCAATCATCCAGCTGCCGGTGACGTCGTTCATCCGTTCTGCACGGAGCTCCCACCATCAGTAGGTAATCTTCATCTGGTAGTTCCGCGACGCACCAGCTTATCTAGCTTACCAGAGCGTCCTGACACAATATGTATGTGCGTCTGTGGGCGGAAGGGGCGCTCTGCGACCCGGTGCATTCCATGAGCTGCGAAGCGCGACGCAGGTATCTCACCACCCAAGGTTTCCCTCCGAATGGTAGAGAGTACACGATCCGGGCACTGTATGGATAGGCGTACCGAGCGATGGCTGGTCGAGTCGCAAAGTGAGTTCAGCACCCCAATGCATTCGGCATGGTTAGTAAGGTTACCGTGCGCAGTGCGCGCACCTTTGACGCGGTCATGCGCTGTCCATGTCAGTACTAGTGTCATGCGTCGAGAAGGCCGCTATCAGGCGCTCAGCTTCGTTCAAATACATTCCTGTCGTGCCTCGAGACGTTCTACATTTCCCTCTGGGCGGGGCGGGCGCGACGTCTTGGCGAGGTCTAATGCTGCAGAGTGCCCCTGCGCCGTCGAGGCGGAAGGTTTATCATACGATCAAGTGTTTCGGTGAGGGTGTCTGTTCACGTATCGGCGCGCGGGCACTCACGAACATTCGCGGCCGTGATACAGAGTGCGATGTAGGACAGAGACTATCGCCACAAACATACTGCTCAGTCCCTGGTGCCTTTGTCGCCTCCCTATAGTCGGCAGTCACACATCGTCCGTACACATCGTTCGCAGGCTGCTCAAGACCTGAAGCTTTGAACAATGAAGCTCGTGGACGGCATGGTATACGCGGGCACGTGACTTCCGTCTGCGTGCGCCGTCGGGGTTGGGCTGCCGGGCATCGGCCCGCGAGACGCAACACAGTGAGCGGGGAGTAACAAGGGCAGCGGTGGCCACCTATGTACGCGGCCTTCAGATCTCTGTGCGTGCTCGAACTTGAGACGAAGCCTAACTTAGCCGCCGCCAACCGAGCTGGCCATGCTCTCGCTCTTGGCCCGCGTGGATTGACAGGGCGCTGTCGCGGCTGCGGGGTTCTTGACGGTGATCGTCATATGTCGATAGGCACCTGCGGATCGCGTATGCGAGGGGGCGGGGCCTGGTATCCAGATGCGGCTCTACGCAATCGCCAGCCCAGGTTGACCGAAGGTCCAGAAAGGTCAGTCGCCATAAGGACATGGCTCCCTCAGAAGCCTTGGCTCCCGCCAATATTGATCACTGGCATGTTACTGAACTCATTCGTACAGTGTGTCGTACCTTCGCCCCACAGGTCGCGCCATTCCAGGGCGGTGGTGGTGCTCGTGCAGTGCTCACTGCACACGAAACGCCAGCCAGGCCAGGTGCAGCCCTGTGCAGCCCAGCAGCCACCAGAACTCGCCCGAGCGAACCGGCCCGTCCGAGGCTGCGGGCCTGTGGTGCCTCATCGCACATCTCGATCACCGGCATCTCGATCGAGTCCGCGTGGTTGCTCGCCGGAAGGTGGCGGAAGGTCGGGATCATCAGTGCGCCCGCGTCCTCCAACGCAGTTTTCAGTCCCATGTGTCCGCCCTGTTGCGCCATACGAAGCTCCATCGAAAAATTGTCGCCATGTTAGGGAATACCCGACATCCCTTTGCAAGCCAGTTCATCATGGAGAAACCGCAGGAAACATCCAGGCACGGTGGGTCGACTTCAGGCTCATCTGCGCATGTGGGGGAGCTCACCGTGCCTTGGCCGCTGTGGCTCGAATGGAGATTAGCTCGTCAGTGGCTCCCTGCCCAAGTCTGCCCAGCGCAAGCCAAGCCCTTCTCTCCATGGATCCACCGGACTAGGCAACGCGGCTGCTGATAAGACCGGTCTGATGCCCAGATCCGCATCGCCAGACGTTCGTTTTATATTGCCCGCCCCCGCGCCCGAGGTTTTCTTCAGCTCTCAAGTCTCACCCCGAAGCCCTCACCATGCCTGGCGACGCTACCGACGCCTACGCGGCTGACAAGCTTGACCCTGCCTTGATCGACGGCAGCGGCGATCCCAAGCGGCTCTCGGTGCATGCTCACACGACCGAGCTGCCGCCGTTGTACAACGGCGAGCCCGTCGCGCAGAGCGAGTACTTTGACCACGACCTTCCTATCCCCACCCAAGAGGACCTTGCGACGCTCCGCCGCGTCAGCGAGAAGATACCCTTCAAGGCGTACACCATTGCCTTCGTTGAGCTGGTCGAGCGCCTTTCATATTACGGCACGACCCAGGTATGCCATATTTGCCCAGGCGTCGGTCCAGAGTCCGTGGAAGCTCAATGTCTTTTCAGGTGTTCGTCAACTTCATCCAGAAGCCCAACCCTGGTACTTCCACCGGTAAAGCGCTTGACCCCGGCGCCGACAATGCCCAGCCCGGTGCGCTCGGTATGGGTCAGCAGGCCTCCACTGGCCTGACCACCTTCAACCAGTTCTGGGTCTTCCTCATCCCGTTGTTCGGCGCGTACGTCGCGGACACGTATTGGGGCCGTTACAAGACCATCTGGATATCCGTGCTCACCGCCATTGTCGGCCACGTTATCCTGACCGCCTCGGCGGCTCCCTCCGTCATCGCCGTCCCGCACCACGCCATCGCGGCCTTCATTATCGGTCTCATCATCATGGGCATCGGAACCGGTGGTTTCAAGCCCAACATCTCGCCGCTGGTCGCCGAGCAGATCCCGCAGAGGATGTACGTGCACACGACCAAGAAGGGTGAGCGCGTCGTCGTCGACCCCGCCATCACGACGGCGCGGGTGTACAACTGGTTCTACCTCTTCATCAATGTCGGCGCCCTCATCGGCCAGCTGAGCATGGCCTACGCCGAGCGCTACGTCGGATTCTACCTCTCCTTCCTCCTTCCCACGGTCCTTTTCTGCGCCACTCTCCCCATCCTGTATGTCTGCAAGGATTGGTACCAGCACACCAAGCCCGAGGGCAGCGTCCTCGGACCCGCCGTCAAGCTCCTGATGCTCGGCACGGGCAAGAGATTCTCCTTCAACCCGGTCGCTTTCTACAAGCGCCTCCACGACGGCACGTTCTGGGACGACCTTAGGCCGTCCACGATGGACCCTGCCACCCGCCCCGCTTGGATGACGTTCGACGACGCCTGGGTTGACGAGGTCCGCCGTGGCTGGAAGGCGTGCAGCGTCTTCCTCTGGCTTCCGCTGTACTGGATCACGTACAACCAGCTCAACAACAACCTGACGTCGCAGGCCTCGACCATGGCTCTGCACGGCATCCCGAACGATGTCCTCGCTAACCTCGATCCATTCGCGCTCATCATCTGCATCCCGCTCTGCGACATCTTCATCTACCCCGCTCTCCGTAAGGCCGGCATCAGGTTCACGCCGATCAAGAAGATCACGGCCGGTTTCTTCTGTGGCAGCGCAGGCATGATCTGGGCGTGCGTGCTCCAGTACTACATCTACAAGAGGAGCGAGTGCGGTAACCACGCGTCGGACTGCCCCAACGTCGACATCAACGTGTGGGCGCAGACGGGAGCGTACGTGCTCATCGCCATCTCGGAGATCTTCGCGTCCATCACGTCGCTCGAGTACGGGTTCTCGAAGGCGCCGAAGAACATGCGTTCGCTCGTCGCGGCCTTCGCGCTCTTCATGTCCGCCATCTCCGCCGCCATCGGCGAGGCCTTCAACCCGCTCTCCGCCGACCCGCTGCTCGTCTGGAACTACGGCTCCATGGCAGTCATCGCCTTCGTCGGCGGTGTGCTGTTCTGGCTGTCCTACCGCACGCTCGACGCGCAGGAGGACGAGCTCAACATGCTGCCGACGGGCCACTTAGGCACCAAGGCGCAGAGCCAGGATATCGAGAACAAGTTGAACGGGTCGTTGGACGAGAAGCACTCAATGTAATCGGGGGTTTATGTACGGGACGATTCATTTCAGCATATTGGGTTGTACGGTTGGGTCGTTAGTATGTTTAATACATGTTCTGCTATACTGTATCTCTTTTCGATGAGTGCGCGCGGTGTGATGCGAAAGTGCGAAGCTCGTCATACCGTGGGTGGTCAAGAACATCCGAAACAGCGGCGCATTTGAACGAAGGCCGCTGCATCAGCCAGTCGCAGAACGAAAACAAACGTTATGGTCAGAGGCGTCCAGCAGGATCCTCAACCATCTTGAGGGATCTCGGGATCTTCAGCGAAACAGGATCGCGGGGCGACATGCACCAATTTGATCTGCTTGGACGCGCGACCACGACGCGTCGCGTCTGCGCGTTTTCCGCCCGAAGCGCGCACGACCTGCGTCCCCTCTTCGACCACACACTCAGCTAGCGCACTGAAGTACTGACCTTGCCACTGCTTTCTTTATTTCTCGCACCCCGGGAGTGTTATTCTGGCCATTTTCTGTGCCGTGACAATCCTGTGATTAGATCAACCGGCCTCAAACCACTATGGACGTACCATTCGTGTCTTCTGGAGCCATCAGCAGGTCCCAGTATGCCCTCGTAAGAAAAGTCGAGACTGCGCAGACTCCTCAGCTCGCGGACCAATACATCCTCGCGGAAGTTGACTCTATACGTTCTCAGCTTTCACGCTCCACACTCACGCTCGTTCGTGCTCCATTCTCGTATCCTCCTGATATCGCGCTCATGCAGCCAGTAGAAGCAATGCAAGGAATCTTTGATTCTACTGCTATACTGTGCTATGAACGTAGCAGTGGAGGGAGCGGTCGATTTGGACTTCGCACTGTATCACGCAGTAAATCTAGCGGAGTCTGGTCCTACGGTGCAAGACAAGCGCATAGGTGAGCCTCGCCTCGTTAAGGAGAGTGTTCCCGACCATAACCTCTGCAGGCTACCTATTCTGTGCGGAGGCCATGCCGCCCGACCATGAGCTCCAGCTTATGCTCGTGAATACCCTCCGAAAGGTGCGTCCCCTCGCCCAACCCAATCTCCAACATATGGGAACTCAGGCTCATCTGCCACAGGACCTCGAGAGCCCGGAGCTCCCGCGTATCTGTCTAGCACTAGATACGCTCATTCGGTTCTCTACCGCCGATGTGATACCCGCCATCCAATCGCGTCTTACGGACCTCTTCTCGTTCACCTCGTCAGTAGGTAGTCTCTACCTGAGCCCGCGCCACACAAGCTGACCGCAGTCTGATGCGTCTGTTCTGACGTATGAATTGTATACGTGAAGACCGCACGTACGCAGGCGTGCTCTGTTCGCGTTCCATAAGTTGTCCAAGCACGATACCGGAATTTTGTCAGATGTCGCTGAGCAGGTTGAGAAGCGGATGACGGACGCGGACTGGGTTGTCGGAAGTGCGGCGCTGACCGTTTGGGCTGATCTGCTCAAGGTGACTGCGTTGCTTGCGTTCTGATCGGTATTGCGTATATTGACCCCACCTTCAGGCAGGCCATCTGTCCTCAGACCGGTACCATCAAGCTTTGTCCGCACTGCTCACATCTGCGTGGCGTGGGCGTCCGGATCCGACGAAGAATGTTCTACTCCCTAAGATGCTAGGATGCCTCCAGTCGGTCACGTCCGTCATTCAGCGTCCTAGCATACGCATATACTCACATTGCTATTCAGCCCAACCGTGGATGACGTCCGTACTATCATCAAGGTCGTCAAAGCCTGTGTCGCTCACGGCCCCACCGCAAGAGGTAAGCACACCTGCCTCCAAAAACAACGCGATTTGAGGCTCATAGTGCACCTCGCCCAGCGGCCCTCCATGCGTGCTACCTCACCATGTCTCACGCAGACACCGCCGTCCTCCTCCCCTCACGCAACGCGTTCATCGATGCGCTCCGCCCGCTCATCGCCTCATCCGCACCCGCGCCAAACGATGTGTACGTGTTCGTATCGTGCCTGAGCACACTCGACCCTGCGCTCTGGGCGGGCACGCGCGCGGACGTACCAGCGGTGTTGGAGGAGTGGGAGGTCGAGCGCGTCGTTGCGCTTCTAGAGGCCGAAGACCATAGTATCCGCGTGAAGGTGAGTCCGCTTCTAGCGCATCTCGTACGTACGGCGGATCTAATGCTCTTCGCGGAACAGACCATGCGTCTCCTCCGACGCGTAGACCCCGCGATCCTCGAGGCGTACTGCACGCGCCTCCTGTCCTCCGTCGCCTCACCGCCGTCCGCGGAAGTCTCGGCGACGGCCCGCAGGCTGCTCGAGCTGGCGGACGTCCTCTCGGACGCGGACGGGGAGGCGTACGCGGGACACGCGATACGTGTTTGTGATGCGCTTGAGAGCCAGACTGGGATGCCCGCGCCGCTGGAGAAGAGGCCAGTCGTGCAGGAGGTCGTGGAGGGGGTGCTTGTCAAGATGCATGATGGTGAGCCGCCGTTGTTGGAGCTGTCGAGGTGACGCTTACTGAAGTATTGGGCGGGATAGCTAGCAGCGAGTTCAAGAGCGGCTGCGTTGGTGCACTCTTCGCGCAGGTACCAGAGAAGGAGGTGGAAATTGGCCCGACGTTAATGGTCATACTCACCGCGCTGATCGTGGAGTACCTACCGCTCTCGCCTCTTTCGCCCACGGCGCTCTTGCGTGGGCTAGGAAGTCGGGTCGGATCATACACTGGTGCGTGCCTCTGTTTGAACCGTCTGAGGGACACATCGTCGCAGGCTGTCAGATTGACGTCCTGGCATTTGGACAGTCTCTATCCAAGATGCATGTCTGCTCTGCATGATCCGGCTCGCGGCGGAATGCGAGAAGGTCCCATCTGAAATTGTGGACGCGGTGGGAAAGCTCAGGGAGACGAGTAGGGCGTATATCCGAAGAGTGCGTGAATGCTTGGGTTCCGTGCTATTCTGATACTGATGCAACAATCGTAGCGTTGTGACCAGTTCCTTGAATTGTCATCTCGACTCACTACGCTCAAGGAGATCATCGTGAATGTCAGGGCGCCATCCGTGCGTACTTCCCTTGTGATACATGCACAGACGTATTCACCCACCCCAGCTCCCCGACTTCGTCGCCGCGCTCGAAACATACAAACCCCAACAAGCCCCTCCCTCGCCCTCGCACTCGCCCCGCTCGCCGCCGCTCCGCCCCATCCACTCGCCCGACAGGCCATCCTCCCGCGCTTCCTCGCAAGGCGGCAGTAGGCTCCGCTACGACGCCTACGAGCCGCCGAGACCTGTGCAGCGCCATTTCGCACGCAGGCTGAGTGCGGGGTCGGATGCGAGCTCGCGGTTCGTGGGCCAGCGTGGGCGTGCGGCGGAGGTGCAGGACCCCCTTGCGCGGACCATGAGCCCGGGTGAGTTGGCGTTGGCTGCTGGGGATGAGTTGGAGACGCTTTCTTCGGTGGTACGTCCATGGCAGATGATAGGCAACCATACATCAGCGCTGAGTTGCATCTAGGGATCGCCAAGGTCGCTACCAGTCGTCAATGTCATAGACGAGGATGACTCGGTGCGTGAACCGTACGCTTTTGGTGTCTGTCCTAATAAACACCTAGGCAACAAGAGCAGACCTCATAGCTCTGGATTCGCCATTCATGTCGGAACCGGTTGCTTCGATCTCGGACGTCTTGGGCAACATGCGTGGCCTGGGAAACGTATCTGAAGACGACTTCAAGCAAGAATGGGACAGCATGTCAGACTCCAATGCAAGAGGCTGGTGTGAAGTGCCAGCGGAGACAGTTGTTGAACGGTTGCGGAATGCAAACGGGCACTGGGATGTGACATTCATTACTGCTGAAGAAGAACCTTTTACCGGTGAGTATCTTGTGACATCTGGACCTCCCTCAGCATTCTCATCATTCACTGGAACACAGGCGACACGAAGATCTTGGTGCACGCGGACCTGGCCGCTCATGCCCTCCTACGCATCAAGGCAAGCGAAGATAACACCTCTCTATGGCACATGCGCTGTCGGGACACGCAACTACGTACCGCGATCAAGGCTATCTTGTCCGACATGTAACGTCCCATGCATGTCTGTCATTGGCTATCAAGATGCTTGGTTGCATTGTTGTATTACAATGAGATATGCATTACACTTCCTACTACTCTTCGGATCATCGAGACTGCACGTAGTCGTCTATCTTGAGCAAGAGGCATACGGTCTCGGTCGCAAGCTCCACAGCGCTCGTCGAGACCAACAGGGGCTGAACGACGTCTTCCTCCAAAATGTTCGAGATGAGGCCCTGAAGTGCCAATCAATCAGCCAAGGACCATAGATTAAGGGGGTGAACAGTACCTTGCGGACATTAATGCCCGCGTTACGCTCGCCCATGGCGTGCCTATTCCTGAGCTCGGTAACGATGGCGATGGGATTCAGGCCAGCGTTCTCGGCCAACGTCGTCGGAATGACCTCGAGCGCGTCCGCATACGCCTGGAAGCAGTACGCCTCCATGCCCTTCAGGGACTGCGCGTACTGCGAGAGCAATCGCGAGACGTGAATCTCCGGCGCACCGCCACCCGCGATCAGCGCACGCTTCTTGACGAGACACCGGACGACGCAAAGCGCATCGTGGAGACTGCGCTCGCACTCCTCGAGAACGAGGTTGTTGCTGCCCATCGCGAGCACGCTGACCGTGCGCCCGCGGTTCTTGACGCCCGACACGCGCACGACCTTTGCGCCGGCATGGTTTGTCTCTTCGACGACGTCCGCGTAGCCGAGCTTATCCTCCGTGAACGCCTCGATGTCTGCGACGGGCTTGCACCCGAGGCTCTTGGAGAGGAACTCGATCTCGTCCCGCTCAACGTCCTTCACGACGAGAATGTTGAGCCGCTTGAGGAAGGTGAGCGAAGTGTCGTCGACGGCGTCACGAAGAATGGACTTTTGGATGAGGAGCACGTTGCAGTTGGCCTTCTTGATCTTTTTGCAGATGTTGAGCAGATATTGCCGGCCCTCCTTGATGACCTTGTCCATTTGCCTGTAGTCATTGATGACAACGGTGTTGTCCATCTAGCGACATATGAGAAACTCAGAAAACCACACTAGACTTTGTGAGCCTACATCCGGTTTGGGAGCACTGAGCTGGAATTGGATGATGCCGATCTTCGCTTTCTCTATCCGTGTCGGGCCTCCAGCCGCAATGATCACATTTTGATTCAGTACAACGCCATCAACCAGCTGCGTATCTTCGATCGTGCCGCCGACCTTCTTGACGATGCGGATATCCCTCAGGTCAACGTTCGACGATGTGGGGGTGACCAGACGTGTCACCGCTTGCACCGCGATGGGCGCAAGGGTAGACGAGTATTGGGACACGATCTATGACAGATCGACGCGCGTCAACTTCGCAGACAATTATTCAGTCAGGGTCACTCGCCTTGGAGTTCAACGACGTGGTCGCAGCACGCAGAAGTGACGACATGTCTGACAGGTCAATAGGCGTGGAGATTTCCGTCAGGTATTCCACAGCCTTCGCAGACGCTTTCAAGAAAGACTCGGCGATGATCGTAGGGTGCATGCCCTTCTGCAACATCTTCTCTGCAGCGCCGAGGAAACTTCCCGCAAGGACCACAACAGACGTTGTGCCATCTCCCGCCTCAACATCTTGCGCTGCCGAGAGGTCTACGAGCTACAGACGGATTCAGGTGCTGCTTCGAAGTCACGAAGGAGGACAAGTACCATTTTTGCCGCAGGGTGCAGAGCTTGAATACTCTTCAAGATAGTTGCGCCGTCGTTGGTGATGATGAGCTCTCCCTTGGGCGTTTGGATCTGCATGCACCCTTAGTATGTCGCCAGACGAGCGATGTTCAGTCGTGCGCACCATCTTGTCCATGCCCCTAGGACCCAGCGATGTCCTGACCGCATCGCTAATAGCTAAGAAGTTGATGTTGGTCAAAGTACAGTGTCCCGAGGACGTGTAAGGGCGCACCTTTTGCGGCGACCATATTCGACAAACGCACTTCCATGGGTTTGCCCTTCGAAGACACAACTCAGCTGCCCGCCTGGACACTTGTGCGACTTGCTTACCTTGTCATTGAAAGCAGTGTTCGCGCCTAAGCGCGCTGCCTGGGGTGCTGGTGCAGCTGCAGAGGCCATGGCGAGGGAGGATGGAGGGAGGAAGGACTTCAAGTTAGCTTGAACAAATGAGCGCGACACGCGAATCGCGATCCTAGTAGATGCACGTGACACCGTATTACGTCGCTTGATTTGGGACGTGCTCGAGCGCGTCCTGGCCGCGTAACGACTCTTTCACCTACATCCACAACCTCATTCCTCGCTACTCATGGATATGGTACGTGGATTGTATCTCTGAAGTACACACTCTGACTCAATGTCTCTGTTGCAGAATCCGTTTGGCACAGGGCCAGCGGGCCTGTTCGCTCAACTTGCGGGGTTTGTGGCTACTTCCATCTGTTGCCTCTTGGTTGCCTAAGATTTGTATGAGCTGACGCGGCGATCTTGCGCAGGGGCTTCGGACCTATTGGACATGGACTCAGGCCTCCTCCGGCACGCTCGTATGATGAATACTACAGAGCATACAGTGTTGCCATGCTTCCCGGTCGGGAACGAGAGAACGTTAGCTATGGAGGCAAGAGTACGTATCTCGACCGTGCTGATCTATCTCGACTACCACTCACGACCCCTGTGTAGTCATTATGCCCCAATCGGCGCTCGCGAGCATCACTCAACTGGATCTCGAGCCCCCTTGGATGTTCCTACTGCGCAATCCAGAGAACCCAGCGGCTTCTACGCATGCTGGTGTACTCGAGTTCATCGCCGAAGAGGGCTGTGTACATCTCCCACACTGGATGATGCAGACTCTGAGGCTGAATGAGGGTGATGCGATCCGCGTGACTGGAGCGGAACTGCCGAAGGGTCAATTCGTCAAGTTACAAGCTCAGAACACTATGTTCCTCGAGATTTCGGACCCCAAAGCAGTGTGAGTGACGCTACGCTCCAAAGTAAGGATAATGTCGCTCACAAACGTATATCCAGTCTGGAACAAGCACTGCGCAACTTCTCCGCATTGACACAGGGCGACATCATTGACATCTCGTACAACTCAATCGTGTTCAGTCTCCTCGTAATGGAAACGAAGCCAGGAGGGGAGGGCATCAGCGTCATAAACACTGATCTCGAGGTCGACTTCGCAGCTCCTGTAGGCTACGTCGAGCCCGAGCGTCCAAAGCCTGCGCCGCCATCCACCATGGCGTCCAAGCTCAACATCGACGTCAACTCCCAGACGCCTGGTTCTTCCCGTCCATCCTCATCACTGGGCGGTAGCTTTGGGACAACGGCACCTCGCAGTGTTGGTGTGAGCAAAGGTGGCGACAAGTGGGAGAGCTTCAAAGGCAAGGGAGAGACCCTGGGTGGCCGAAAGACGAAGGGCAAGGGCATTAGCCAACGGCCCGTTGAGGAGACGGTGACCGACAGCAAGATTATCCGAACAGAGTGTGTCCATTGCATTTGCAGATATCCATGATCCGTTGCTCATCATCTTGACCATGTAGCAAACACCGAATAGTGACCAGTGAACTACTGGACACCGAAGTGTCTGCCCCCGCTCCGTTGAACCTTCCTTTCGGCAAGCTATTCTTCGGCTACCGAATCGTGCCCTACCAACCTCCCGATGCCAAAGTGGACACGGATGAGCAGGTAAGGTTCTATGGCTATGTTATCCGTGAAACCCTACTGATTCTTTCCCCAGCCACCAGCATTCACGGGGTCAGGCGCCATGCTCAATGGGCGGTCAACGGGACAGGCCCCTTCGGGGTCGACATCGTCCAAGGGCAAGGGCAAGGACAAGGAAGAGTCCAGCCCAAGTGCAGCCTGGGGCTCGGGCGGAAATACTCTAGGCGGACGCTCAGCCCCCGTGCCTGTGCCCGATACCAATAGCCGTGGGCCTGCACCGTCGAACAGATCTCCCGAGCAGAGACGGCGCTCTCCAACACCCGATCGGGCGTACGACACAGACGAGATGGAGTCGGATGACGACAGCGTGATATACATTAGCGACGATGATGACTAGCGGATGTCCCCGAGTATGCGAAGAGGAACGTTCCGGTTCTGCAGTTCGAACGATCGAATAGTTTGTATATCAGGTAGGACTCATTGTACATTGCCCATATGTCACGCTTCAGCAATATAGATCACTATACAGAGCGCATGTCTTCTCATGCATATGTGCTACATTGACAAATTAAAGCATTACGACGCCGATGCCCTTTCCGGCTGGTACTCCGCCTACAGGGGTGACTCCTGCCAGAGGAGCAGTCCGCCAGTTGTATAGGTAGTAGTTCAACATGCCGTCTCCCGTGTGGAACTTGAGTCAAACAAATCAGCAACCAGAGTGGAGAGTGAACAAACCGCACGTACTCTGAGGTCCGTTAGGAATTCGACATTGTCCATGTGGGTCAGTGCGTTCAAGACGTCAAACTCGCAGCGGCTTGCGATAACCAGGCAGTCTCCCATGATCTCTTCCAAACGCTTCTTAAGCCTGCCGTCCTCTTCGGCGCCCTCGATGAACGCGACATCCGTGCCGTAGTAGAATACGTACGCGGCGTTAAGGAGATTGTGCTTGTCAGTCGTCATCACTGTCGAGGGCAGCGAGAAGAACGAGAAGTAGTCCGTGATCTTGTGCGTCTCCGGATTCTACGCGTGCATTTTCAGCATCCCACCATCCAGGTGCGCGGCCGGTAGTAGGGGGCACACATACCTCGACGACATACGTCCACACGACCTGCTTCTCCCTCGGGGTCTTCCAGCTATCAGGCGTCGTCGGGCCCTCGCCGCGTCCACTCAGCAGGGAATGGCGGATCTCCTCCTCGTCCATGATGTGCGCCATCCCGAAGCGGTCCATGTACTTGCCGTACAGCTCCGTCACCTGCGGCACGTCGCGCTCCTCCATCTCGCGCAGGCCGTGCCCGAGCAGCTTGGGCGTGTCAGGCAGCTTGTTCAGCCGGATGAGGCGCGCCATCGTCATGCTGGAGGGCACGGAGGTGAAGTTAACCTCGACGAGCTTCTTGACGTTGACCATGCGGTGGTAGTATCTGGCGAGGGCGGGTGAGCGGGTCGGAGAGCCGCTAAGGGGGAGGCGTCCTTACCGACATGTCGCGATCGGGGTGGGCAGCAGTAAGCCGGCCGTGTAGAGTGCTTGAAAGACGCCCTTCAAGTGACATTGCCGGGTGATCTCCTTGATCAGGACGGGCGCGAGCCGCTTGGAACGCAGCTTCTTGTGTACACAGAGGAAGTTGACCTCACTGGCCTTGAAGGTGCTGCGTGGAATGACGTTGACGAACAGGTGACATGTGTACAATGCTAGAGCACTCACTTGTCTCGGACACGGACGGACATGGGCACACCAGAGATGAACGCGACGAGCTTCTTGTTAGATGCTACGCGAACGCCGACGTGCCATTCCTTGTAGTAGCCTGGTGGCTGGAGAGCCCAGTGCAGGAAGTGCGCGGAGTACTGAAATCGGAACGACGCGACGTCGTCCTCCACGTAATGTCCGGAGAGTAGCTCGTACACTTCCCGTAACTGTCCGGCTGTAAGGACGCACGCACGAAAGAAACATCGTACAACTCACTTGTGCGGGATCATTGACGTCGACTGTCGTCCATTCGAAGTCCTTCGGCAGAGGATATGGCTCTTGGCGAACTTCCTCTGGCGGCTTGGATGGCTCGATGTACCCATCAGCGACCGGGGCCTCCTCTCCTGTATTGCAGGTCAGAGAGGTCCGCCACTACAGGCTCATCCGCGCTCACCAAGCTGGGGGACTGGTTGGGTCGCCCAGAACTACCACGCGAGTCGTAAGCGGATCTGACAGCGTCAGGATGAGGTCCTCATGCACACCTTGTGTCCGCCCATATCCTTTTGATTCTTGCCTCCGATCCCCGCCTTGCCCTGTATGACATCCTTGATCTTCATCTGCTCCAGCGCCGCGCGCACACTCGCAGGATCCGCCTTCGCAGCCTCCTCGCCGCCCTCCTGGCGCACCCTCTCCAGAACCGTGTTCACCAGCGCATCCGGGATCCCGTCCTTGCCACCAGAGCGGAGCGCGTTCAGGGCCTTCATCGCCTTGGACCGCTTCTTCTTTTTCTTCTTGCTCGACGTCGACGGCATGCTCGACTCGGGCAGACTGGACCCGGTGGGCTCGGGCTCGTCCTCAGAGCCCTCGGAGCCAGTCTCCTCGCCGTCGCCGGGCTCGGGGCGCTCCTCCTCAGGCTCGGCGACCTCCTTCTCCTTCGCTTTCTGGGATGGGGCCATGGGTATATGCAGCAACTGGTGGTACGGAGAAGAGACGCGTGTGTGTAGCGCGTGTGTGGCGGACTGACGGAGCGCTTCATGACGCAGTGGTGGCAGATTGCCTGCACCGCGATTTGCGCAAGTCGGAAGATCGGGCGCGAGATACAGACATGCAATTGCTAGCGGACGTGGCTAGCGAACAGTCCTGGTACTAGTCACTACAGACACCTCGCTTGTCCTCACACGCCGTCGCCTCTTCACTCGATCAGCCATGCTCAAGCTCTCGTCGAAGACGGGCAGCGTCGATGCAGCTTCGTCGATCTCCGGACTGATCACGCCCTCAGACTGCTCTACCGCTACCACTTTGCGTTTCCGCGGGCTCGCAGACGGCGTCGGAGTAGCTGGCGGCGTGACAAGTGCTACTGCGGCCTTTCCCTGTCGTGCCTTCTTACCCTGAACTGAGGGTGACGGAGACGGGCTTGAAAGCCCATAGGACGCGAACGATTTCAGATCGGAGGTGAACAGGACCTGTCAACAGTCAGACCATGAGCGATGCTTCCTGAGTCTACTGAAGCCGAAAAGACTGACCGAATGTGCCCAGCCCGCATATTCGCCCCAGACGTCAGCGAGCTTACTGCTCACTGCATCATACAGCTTTGTATTCATTGCCGTCTTTCCCTTAGACGAGCCGCTTACACCGTAGTGCTTCATGGCGATCTGGTGGACGTGAGTATCTACGGGTATGACTTCCCTCTGCTACATGTGAGCATTCTGCAGGCGAAGGTACAAGAGGAACATACCTTGTCTAGACTCGCGAGGAGAATACAGTCAGCAACCTTCCGGCCAACGCCCATAAGCTTGAGCAACTCTTCACGCGCCTCCGACGTGCTCATACTCCTCAATGTATGCAGCCATCTCTCGGCAGGTTCGAGGCCATCCTCGCAGTTCTTCTCAGAACCGCGCGTCTCAACCAGCATTTCTGCGGTCTTTTGGATGAATTCCGCGCGGTAGCCAAAACCGAGCGAGCGAAGGGTGGCCGACACCTGCGGGGCCGCCAGAACAGATGGCGGTGGGAATGGATGGTACGTTTCTGATGTATCTGTCGACTCGGGCCCCGGTAGTGATATCAACGCGGGTGAGTAGTGTTGGCAGAGGGATTTGACCATCTTCGTTATTCGAGCGATGTTGTTGTTCGACGAACAAATGAATCTAGAAACACGTTCGGATGAGTGCGCGTGAGCAAATGTCGTCCCACGTACGAAATGAGGTTCTCGAACGGATCTTGTCTTAACATTCTGATGCCGCTGAACCTTTGGCTACAATGTCGTTGAAAGACAGGGTCCCGCTTCGCCCACTGGTCGTACAAGTCCACAAGGTCGATATCCAGCTGAAAGTAGTCTCGGATCCATGCTAACGTCTCTGCTTCCCGTTGTTCTAGCGTCTTCGGCGAGGGAGGACTTGGAGGATAGGCCGAACGGTAGAACAGGGTGTCCGGAGATTGGCGGAGACAAACAACTCGATCGCGCAGACAGAGTCGGTACTCGTGCGTTGGGAGCAAGAGTTCGCCAGACGTAGTATTGGAGACAAGCGGGAAGATGCTCCAGCGAAAGGACTGTCCACACTGCAAGACGGCTGCAAGTGAGAGCTGTGCGAGAGGAAGAGGGAGGGCTCGGAAACCGGCCGGGGCCACAGTCGCACAGGCTGAAGCCATATGTAGTTGCAGATAGCTAGCTACTTGAGTGGGGTGTCGTTACGGCTGAACAGAAGTCGCTGCAAGCCGGGATCGTTCTGCCAGTGACCATGGACGAAGTCGTAGACTTGAGCGTGCGATGCCAAGCAGACAGCCTGCCAGTAGCTCTCAGCTCATACACTGGTATGTACGTCCTCCCGGCGCTTTTCCTGCGTCCTGCGAAGAAAGCGCTAGCCATTTACGGAAGGTGCTCTCATTTGCCTCAGAGTCACCGTGACGTTTTGTTTCTTTGATGTTTCTTTGCCGTAGAACATACTTATTGAAAATCCACAAGAAGGGGGCGCATGGCGTAGTTGGTTATCACATCCGTTAGTACTCAGTACTCAGTGGTCATGGCAATGATGGTCTAGTGCCCTGCGTGATTGGTCAATAAGGCCACATCCGACTCGGAGTCGCGTCTAGTTCATGGGTACATCTGCGGTATACTGTGTAGCATATCGCGTGCTCGGTGTCGCCGATCTGCGACCAAACCCTTTCAGCGCAACACATACGAAAAAAACTAGTTTCCAGCCAAACGCTTAACGCTAGGCTGCGTCTCATCAATACATCGCGGACTTTGACAAGCGCTGACGGCGGCTGGCAGTCAGTTTATCTGCGGTGCGTCACAAATATTGGTGTCAAAATACTTTGGTGAGCGAGTGTATGTATACGTCACATACATTTTAGTCCCGACCTCAGTCGTCGTCATCATCATCTTCCTCCTTGCCATCCACAGCCACCTCGCCCCGGATACCATCCACGCTGTAATACGGTATCCTATCTTTGTTCCAGCGACCGAGCAGCCAGTCGACGCGACAGAGTCCCGAGCCAGTCGACGAGGCGAGGAAGGGCGTCGCGCATAGACCGTTTCCGGAGTTCCACACCGCGCGCTGCACGCCGACCTGCGCAGGCCATGCGCCCGTTCCATCAGGGGCATCTTTGGGCGCGCGTGCGGTGACGTTGTTTGGTCGGACAGGCATTTCCTGGAAGGGAAATGGCGTTTGAACTTGAGCGTACAAGTGATACAGCTGCGGTACCTTGGGCAAGAACCTTTCTAGCATGCGCCACTCCTTGTCCTTCCGGTTGTAATCTAGTTGGTAGATTCTGTGTACAAGGAATGGCTGGGAGTACCCCGTTTAATTTCTAGCCCGCATCAACTGTAAGACACACATACATTGGCTCCCCCGCGTCGTGTCGCTCGCAGCGTGTTGCTGGTCAGCAAGCTGCCATCCGCGACACCAACGGCAAGTTGAGGGTGGTAATCCGATGCCGCCAGGCTCTGTGCGATTGTGAGTCCTACCAAGCGGGGCGCTTCGAGGATCGCAGGTTGCGCTCACCCATGCAGGTCCATCAGGCTCGAGAATAGTTTGCCCTCTTCCCAACATGTTCGGTGACAGTGAATATGCCTTGATGATATTCTCGTGGTCGATGGTGACAGGCCCACCACACCATGTTGAGTACGTCATTGAGTTGACTACGTCTTCGTCCTGCTATCAGACCACGCATTCTAAGCCACTACGCGCCTCTCACCTCTGGTTCGGTTCATGGCGTTCCCTACGGGATCACGGATGTCGGTGACACATTCGAGTCCGTCGTATCCCCCGCTCACAATCACCGTCGGGTTGTCTGCACACCGCCCGCCGGACGCAGACACGCCTGGCGCACGTACCCAGGCAAGCGAACGGATGGCAGATTGATGCACGACAAAGTAGTGTGTTGGTGTTCTCTCGTCGGGCCGCTTGAGTGCATCCGCGATGTTGTATACTGCAATCGATCCTGTGGACGACGCTTCAGGCAGATATGACACGAGTGTAACTCTATGCGTACCGTTAGTGCAGCCTACTGCGATTACTTCACTGTTCGCCCAGTCCATCCCCCAGCACATGGTTTCCTCAAGCTCAAACCTCAGCAAAGGCTCAGATAACCTGACTACATCAACTGAATAATGCGTTCGCTCTGTTATGGCCAACACCGTACCACAAATTGGCTGGGATGGCTGGTTCCCATCCGGATATAGGCTGGCGGGGTCCGGGATGGTGTACAGAGACAAAGAGCCATCTTCAAACGTGCCCGCCAGCACGCCTAGCTTCCTAGGTCGAGTTGGCACGGCGATTTCCTTTGATCGTGCTTTAGTGTGACGCCTGCCGTGTTGAACGCGCATACACTCACCTCTGCGGGGTCGTTCGACGGTAGTGGACACCACTTGAGCTCGAACGCTGGCCCGCTTTCTATGCACACCACCATTTCGCACCGCATCTCGCCCGGATCGTCGCCATTGTCGACGTCAGTGATTTCGTCCACGTCCATGGCGTCGGCAGATCGGCTCAACGACCATATCTGGATGCAGGCGTGCATCGGTCGCTGTGCACGAACGCCGATGACGGGCGAGTGCGTGTTAGACGGGAACAGCGCGACAGCGAGGTACTGCTTGTAACCGAGGCCTGTGTGTCATCCATGAACAACGCTTGAAGACGAAGAATAGAAGGATACACACGTGTACGATCATCTGGATGTATTGGACACCAATCAAGGGCCCACACAGGTGCTCCAGGGTTGAACACATGGGACTTGCTCCCCGGAATGAAATCAGCTGAAGGTTGCGATATATATATGTCGTTTGCATGTCTCACGAGGTAGTAGCCGTACCAATTTTGCGCGTCTCAAACATATTCATCTCGACACGCGTTTGTTTGCCATATGGACCAAAGGAGCATGGGACGGGTGGAGGAGGCTTGGATGCTCCTTGCTCTGGCGCAGAAGCATCATTCGGGAGGTATGCATATGCTTGCCTTTCTCATACATAATTACATCGTCGAGCGTTAAGTAGGAGTTGAGACGAACGCACTGCATGCCAATGACCTCAAAACCATGCACCCTGACACCTTCATGGACCCGCGGCCTCCGGAACCTCTCATCAGCTGTCTCCTCACCACCGCTAGCCAGTGACTCCTTAAACCATGCCCTGTCTTCGAGCAAGTCCCAGAGTGGACCAGGTCCCACGTTGAATCCCCAAGCCTTGCTTATGCGCTCGAGGATGGTTGGGTTGACGGACCAGCTACTCGTAGGCGCTATTCGGGGCGGACCAAAAGGTGCGGGACGCTGCATGAGTCTCTCAACAGGCCCAGGCCTGTCAAACAAAGGCAGTGCTCGGTGCCGATGGTGAACGCTGGGCAGGGCATATGTCCTGGGTTTCGACGAGAGTCCTGGCATGGCTTTTGGCTTTGGGGTGCCCCTTGCAGTAGACGGCTTGCCTGCGTCGGAGGCCAGGACCATAGAAGGTTCGCGCGAGGGTTCTTCTGCTGGTACATCATCATCTTCCTCTGCCTCTGCATCCTCATCTACCAGGTCGTCCTCCTCGACGGCGGCTTGGTCGGGAACTTCGTCTGGCGCGAAGTCGCTGCCACTGTCGCCCTCTTCCTCGACCACAGGACGCGTCGAAGGCCCCGCACCGTCGTCTTCGGCGTCGTCGTACTGGAATAAGGCGGCATAGTTCGGGCGAGAGGCTCGAGAGCGAAGCTGTCTGGCCATGTCGTGTTCAGAGGAAGGCGGGATCGCGCAACGGGCGCTCCACATCGCGCGGGAACCGATGACCCAAAAGGCAGGTCGCCTGCCATAAATGGTAAGTAAGTCTGTTGTCGATAAGCTCGTGATTCGCCTCCGCTACATATGCCACCGCTAATCCCACCGGCCCCGCATTCACAGCGTATTCATCTTGGCTGGGGTCCTAGCCTCACATATATACTGCTGGCCCTTTATCTGCCAGGGTGATTTGCGTTGCACATATACTACCCCTAGGCTTGTCGTCCGTACGCAAGCTTGCAACCATGTCCCAGCTTCCCACGTCCACCAAGGCGATCACCTTGCGCGAGTCACCCGCAGGCCGCGAGCCTCGCTACCACGATGCTGCTCTCGAGCAGAGAGCCATTCCCTCGTTGCAGAAGGGTCAGGTTCTAGTCAAAATCGGGGCAGCAGGCTTCAATCACAGGGAGGTTGGTGTAATGTTCACTGACATCGTGTATGGTAACGCACCATCAGTCCATGTCCGCTAGGTCTGGATACGCAAGGGCCTATATCCTGGACTGGCCTTCGGAGCTGTCTTTGGCGCGGACGGTGCAGGTACGCACTCCACCAATCCTGTTCTCGCTCGAGCTTCACAGCGGGCTAGGGACCGTCGTTGCCGCGGCGGACACGGACGACCCCCTTCTGAACAAGCGAGTATTCCTGGTCCCCATGCGTGGCTGGAAGAGCCACCCCGATGCACCAGAGTCACCGTAGGTGCACAGTATCAGACGTCCAGTGCTGAGCTCAAGCTTGCGACGAGCAGCAAATTCGTCATCCTGGGAGGTGGCAAGGTCGTTCCCCTCGGCACGTTCGCTGAATACGTCGCAGTCGACCGCGACCAAGTTGTTCTTACACCTGATCATCTGAATGATGTGCAGGCGGCCGCATGGCCACTTGGGGGCCTCACAGCGTGGAGGTGAGTCTTAGCCGTTTACACCATGTCTCAGTCGCTGAAATGAAATCACCCGAACCCACGAAGAGCGTCGGTCGTGAACGCACACGTCGAAAAGGGCGATAACGTTCTCATCACTGGCATAGGTGGCGGAGTTGCCCTGCTCGCCATGCAGATTTGCCTTGCGCGTGGCGCGAACGTCTACGTGTCGAGCGGTTCTGAAGATAAAATTAGCCAGGCTGTTTCCCTCGGCGCGAAGGCAGGTGTCAACTACAAGTCAGGTATGCCAGGCTCTGTACTACACACTGAATGAGCTCCTCAGACATACCTGACGCCGACTTATGTGCTCACACAGACGAGTGGCCGACGCAGCTTGAGAAGCAGCTTCAGCAAAACAGCCCAGAGATGCCCATACTGAGCGCTGTCATCGACTCCGGCGGCGGTAATATTATGTCCAACGTTAGTAAGATCCTCAAGCCTGGGGGTTGTGTGGTCATCTACGGCATGTACGTAGTTTCATGAATCATTCGCGCCATCGCTGACCATCATTGACCATAGGACTGGCTCACCGGCAGTGACCTTCACCATGCGAGAGGTGCTGAAGAACCAGAGGGTCATCGGCTCGACGATGGGCTCGCACAAGGACTTGGTCGACGCGACAGCGTTCCTGGCGGAGCATCGCCTTGTACCGATCGTCTCGCACGTGTTGGACGGTCTTGAGAATGCGGAGCAGGGCTTCGAGCTGATCAGCAAGGGGAAACAGTTCGGTAAGGTTGTGATACGAATCAAGCATGAGGACGTTGGGGCGAGCCGCGCTCTACTGTGATTGGAATGACGTGCTAGCAATGTACCTTTGTATCGTGATATATGTTTGTATATGTTCCAGAATCCAAGAAGTGCAGCATATGACAACAAACTATGGAGGGAGGTATAGCGATGGCAACAAGCTTGAAGCAATGTGAGTGGGAAATACAACTGAAGCGGGGTATAACAGTTCGTCATGAATGCTGTCACCAGTCATCATCGGAGGCATCATCCCAGCCGTCGGGATCCATTAAGCTCAGGCTGCTTTTCGTTCCACCCAGCTTCGACACCGCACTGGTAGGCGCGGGTGCAGCTGCGACTGGCTGTAGGATATCGTTTGGATCGACCTCGTCGTCCGACGCCTCAGCAGTTTCGGGGAGTGCTGCAGTTGGTGGCGGTGAGCTGGCCGGGGCGACCGAACTTCCCGTTGCATCAGCGGCTTGGGCAGACGACCACCTCAACACTCGTTGATCGTCAATGTTGGGCCCGCGTGCCATGGAGTACCACATCTTCCCGAGCAGCCTTGGTGCATCAGAAGAGGATCAGTACCGCGTGAGGGAATATTCAGAGAAGTACGTACAAGCTCTCGGTACCCGCGGACCACCATCTGTCCGACTCGGCGATGACGTTGGGTGTCACCGCCTGAGGCTTATCCTTCGGCGGGTCAAGCTTCACACCAAGCCCCCGAGCGTTGATGGGCACACTGTCTGTCGCTGGCGCGACCTGCCTCAGGGCCAGATACAAGCTGCGCACGTCGACGACGTACACAGGAGTACCGGATGGACGGCGGCTACGGTCTGCCTGGCTGGCTGACGTATACTCGCCTCGCCGTTCTGGAGAGCGAGAGCGCGAGGACCTGGACATCGTCTGTACAGGTCCGGGCGCGTCATCGTATAGCAGACCTGCGATGCCTGATGCCCATTCTGTGGTGTCTAGCTTGAGGGCGCGGAGCGTGGCCAACGTCCGCGCTTCGTCGTGAACTAGAAGCACAACAGGATGTCTCCCGCTGAGCGCCGCAGACAGCTGCCAAGCAATGTCGCTTCGGGGCTTGTATATCGTGGTCGCATACTCGCACTCCTGCGTCCCCATGAGGTATGTTCACCGTATCACCGGCATGACTCACGATGCGCTTGGACCCGGGATTGCTCAGGTATCTTTCTTCCTCAATTACTACATGAGTGGTCTCTGAAGGCATGATTTGGGATCCGTTCCATTGGGCCGGTTTGGACCATGTTGTCCAACCGATGTCTAGCACCTTCGGATCGGCTTCGCGTTGTCGCATTGTGCGAGTGTCGGCCTTCCACGTATTGTAGCACAGAGATACGATGGTCAAATTTTCCGGAAGCATCCGTAGGGAAAATTCAGCGGCCTGGGTATAATCAAGCGTTGCCAGCATTGGTCGAGACAGCACGAGAACCCTAGTATGAATTAGTAGAGGGAATTCAGCAGCAACAGACACACACTACCTCTGCATCTCAAACGAGCTACGTATCTTTCCGGCTTCTGACACACCATTACCAGCAACAGTGAAGGACGTGTTCGCCTTCGAACGGTCTCTTATCTGATCCTTTGGGATACCCTTGTTGGACTTGGTCGATGCGTACGTCTTCAGTCTCTTCTCAAGCTCCGCACGATTGGGAAAGTGCGCGGGAGACAATGAGAGGAATCTCTCAGGAGGATCAGGTCGAGCACCTGGTGGTCGCCAGCGCAGTGCACGGAAGCGCGACTCCGGGAGCAAGAGATATGACGCGCCATTTGGTCGGATACCTATGTGAGTCAGGCTGGCCGTTAGAGTTGAGTTGCTAGACAAAGTGCCTGATTCCTCACCAAGTACAAGATTCAGCCCTTGGATGCCAGGAGATCGCAGGAGACGTTCGTCGGGGATCTCTCTGCCGCTCTGAGATTGGTCTTCATTCGAAGAGCTCAGCGAACCCGTGTCTTACCTGAGGTGTCCCTGGAAGCCCCCGACTTGATAGTACCATGTCTTGACTGACATGACGACCTCATGCACAGCTGGTCGATCTCGAGGCTCAAGGGCAGGGAGTGGTGTGGGATTGAACACGCTGCATTACGCTTCTCTGTATGGTGGGAGCCTCTACTGACCCGGGAGGCCTGCCGTTACAGCAGCCGTATACGGAGGGAACAGATCTGAGATCCAGATCTGTCTGATCCCAAGCTGCGCGTCTTATGCGCGTCTATGAATGAACTTCAGCGAACCTCGCTATAACGGCTGTTCGACTGTTCATACGCATCAATACCGGCTGACGATATTCGACGTATCCCCCAACTCATCTAATCCCCCCAGGCAGCCATGACATCCGCGGTAATCGGTGAGAGCGGGTAGCTAGAACCTGCCACGTATACGCCACGCCGGACGCCGGTCACTTCACGTTCTTGAAGTACCAGTATGTAGTGGCCGCCGTCTTAGAGGGACGAACGACACTTACGCAGCGGTATGCTATACACTGTGATATGTAACGTCGACATTGAATTATTCCAACGGGATATTTTTCACTGGCATGTTTTCCAACAGCGGGGCATTGAATGTCGGCCGCCCAAGAGTGCTTCCGAATAATGATCAGGCGGGATCATTGTACTTAACCCCCAAGGAGCTCGTTGGGTAGACTTCTGTGACTGTTGTAGAGATGTAAGAGAGCGATGGTGCATTACGGAAAGAGGTATTTTGCCACATGTTGTGAGTGTAATAACTTCGGTCCGATGTGAAGCACATCGCTGATGACCAGGTATACCCAACGCGTTGGACTGGGCCGTTACCTGTGTACCAAGTTCATTGACCCCGGTCTAGGTATCACCTATTCAATTTTTGTCGGGGGACCGATGATCCGGAGGGTCGTACACCGCAAGTCACTCCGATCTCGTCGCTCTGCACTGCGAGCATCGGGTAAGTCTACGAGAATTTCGCGCTTCGTAGAGCCTGCGATAATAGCATGGATCAATTGACGACCTAAAACCTGTTTTCAGACGTAGCATTCCCCGGTTTCGCCCTGGCCATACTTGTTTCAAATACACGCCGAGGGGTCATTCCGGTGTTGCCCCTTTCAGCACGCCTGAGACTCGCCGTCGCCTCTGTCGCGTTTCTGGCCGCCTCATGGTGGCCATGAGACTTCCTTCGAGCGGTGCTCATCGCGGTATATATGGCCCTTGCCACTGCCCGCGACGCAATCGACTAGATTGCATGTACACTACGCCATCGACCTCGCAACTGCCCTCGCAACTGCCCTCGCAACTGCCCTCGCTCCTTTGTATGATCTAAAGAAATGGGTTCCGTACTACCTGGCTATAATGATCAAGCTACCAACAAGTATACTGTATTTGCATCCAATAGCACGTGGAGGTATGTCGCCTCCGGGAGTCTCTATCGCATTCTAACGACCCGAACCTCGGTAGCCGTCGTCAGAGACAGCGGTGGCTCAGATTGTTGCGCAGCAAGATGGTGAGAATTGGTTACAGTGGTGTCAACTGCATCGACTCACATTGCTTATGTATTTCAGAGACCGTCGACACATCGCCGTGAAAGAGATGAGGAGTCGGACGACTTTCTCTCGAGCTTCGTGCTGGTATGTCTGCCCATTGTGGATCCCAGTCACAATTCGACAATCCTGCTGCGCCGCACGCTCATGCCATTTGGTCCTGTAGCAGTCCGACATATTCGAGGATGAGCAGATCGTGTTCGACATCTCGAATAACTTGCCTTCTGTTCCCCAACACACAAAGTCTCTTCCCAAGTTCAGCACGGGCGTCGGTGCAAGCCACAGCTTAATATGCGTAGGTATGGATGACCCGCATTGATTACAAGAAGCTAACCGGCACGACAGGATGTACTTAATAGATTGAGAAACGGTCATGGACAAAGGGGCGGAAGTGGGGCCTGCATCTGAACTGAGTTATATTGTACAGTTTGTCAAATCGCACCTATAGACGGAGACTTGAGCCAAGTGTCCCAGGAATGAAGCTAGCGTCGAACGTTGTACACAGTCCTACATTACAGCGACGTGCGCATCGGATAGTGAAGAAGGACAAGAAACGTGCGTCGCACATACGACTCGTCTTCAGCTGTGTGTATCACGGCCTTCCACCGTAGTGATTTACATCTGTATCACCTCCGGTCAACATCCTCCGCCTTTCGTCGTCGCGCACTCTCCTGAAGATGCTCAGAAGCCGAGTCACCTCTAGCCAACGTTGCGCATGTTCCGGGGTGTTGTGCTGAGAAATCGTGGTGAGGTTGGGGAATAGACCGGTCAAGAAAGCAGCAGTCGTCGCCGCGTCCGCCACTCGCGAAGAGCCCACGTCGAGTTGCTTGATCTGTGCGTTCCTTGAGCTAGGCAATGGCTGCTCTCCCCCTACTTCGAGATAGCGTAGATCCATATCGAGTGATAATTCGTGCAGATGCGGACAGTCGTGGACGAGGCGTGCCAATCCCTCCGACGTCACACCCCCCAGCTGCCCTCTCGACCGTTGGTCCTGGTGGTACGTAAGGCCCAGTTTACGCAGACCCGGCAAGGTGTGAGCGATATCCTTCACGAGCGTGTCATCGACTCTGGAGGGAACCGATATATCGAGGTGCGTGATTTTGCGGAACGTGCGCCAGAGGGTGCGGAGCTGATCGGCAGGAATGCCTGAACCGGGTACCCTGGATGAACCAATCGATAGCTCGCAGAGATCGAAGGAACACGAGGAGGTGATGGCCTGAATGAGGTTGCAACCTTCGAGCTCGTCCAAATAGCGGCAAGTCATATGTATACCGATGACACTGGCTAATGAGGCGCACGACATGATGTGTGTGCAGTCCGTAACACTGATGTTTTGGAAAGTGAGATGCGTGATTTGCTTGAAGTCGAGTTTACGTTGTGCCTCAAGGTTGGCAACAACTTGAATCGACCCAAGGGAATCTGCAGGTGCTCCAAGTGTCAAGCGAGTGATAGATGGCGCTGCTGAGAGTGCATCCCATAGCTCTACCGGAGGTGCAGCATGTAGCGTAAGCGACAAACTGCGCACCTGGTTGAGCGACTGCAATGCACTGCTGAGCAACGAGAGAGCGTCGGGGGATGGGCCAAGACTGAGTTCCAGCTGCTGTAGGGATGGGGATAGCCGTAATGCATAGGATAGTAGCAGAGGGACGGTGATGAGGTCTGCTTGATCTTCATACAACGATAATGCCAGTGAGCGGATTGATGGCCCTATAAGCGTGGCACAGAAACCGAGCATGTCTGGCGATAGTTCAGGCATCTGGTATGTGAGATGGACGAGATGTGGGAAGTACGGCCGTGAATGGTGGTCACACATGGCCAGAGCACGGTAGACGTCTGGTGCCGCAGGAGTACTCTCGAGATAGGGATGCACTGGTTTGGGCATCCTCAACTTCTTGATTCTCCGCGCGTAAGCATCGAAGTTGCCCCAATCCGTGGGCTTCAGCCTGGGCTTAGTGAGGCACTGCCCTGGGCTAAGTACACGGCCGGTACACGATGTAAAACACAACTCACAATCATCTGCCTCTTTCCTTGTGATGGTCCCAATGAGACCTTCTTCACGATGATCAGGTTTGGATGCATGCACCGCAGGAGGTTCTCGATACCCCACTGGTGACTCCATAAAGCATCCAGCGCATGCGGCTGAAATGATTTGCATGTCCGCGCAAGCATTGCCAGCGATCTGTACGCGGCTCGGAGGGATGGGTCATCTGGCAAGACATCGATGTTGGGCTCATTATCGCCCCATATGTTGTTGACTATAAGGCCAACAACCTCCGAAACCTGAAGGCAAGGATGCATGTTTGCAACGGATGGTTATAGGGCTGGGCGACCGAGCGGTATGATGTGGCGTTGAAAGCGTTTGACCAGGGATGGATACTTCAGTAGAAAATGTCGAGAAATGGTCGTATTTCTCGCTGCACATACGACTCGTCAGGTTGCTTCGCGATGTACGGTCTCAGATAAAGGATTATTACCTTTGGATTGTTCCTGCGATCGGGATCGGGAGTGGGTGTTGGATCAGATGGGCGTCAACACAGCCGCTGCGTACACCTGCTTTGCGTGACCAGGTGTCACGTCACGCCATGTCCTTCCTCCGTCCACTACGCCGAACACCAGCCCTGCAGGCATGGCTTCCAGCCCGGAGGTGCTACACTACTCCGAGTAGCCCCGCGCAAGCGAGCTCAAGCGAGCCCGACGCTACAGCAGCGCAGAAATCGGAGACCCAGTCGCGTAGGTTTGCCGCCTCTACTCGGTCCTCTCTGCTCACTGTCACGTCCGTCGCAGCGAAATCGTCATGTCCGGAGGGCACCGTCTTGACTGGCTTGAACTATCTCAAAGGCCAAGGCGAGGTGGTCGCACAGCCAGATAGCGCGTACCCCGACTGGCTGTGGGAGCTTGTCGGACCAAAACGCGTAACAGACGATGGCCCGGGAGGGAAGGAGGAGAAGATCGCGCTGAGGAAGGAAAACCGGGCACGGATACGTGAACAGAACTTCATGAAAAGTCAATAGTCCTCTGGGTTCACATGTCGGGGGCTTCTAGCGGAAGGCTAGGCGATATATGGATGTTATACAGAAGTGAGTGTTGTGCCGCTCTCACAGTGTACTCCTCTGACTCTGAATGGGTACGTCAGTATATCAGCAGTAATTTTTGTGGCGTTGCACGTAATCCCCCATTTTGCATCCCCGTTCGTCAAGCAATGGCCCGCAGTCTCTCAGCTGAGCAGTCCCCCGGTGTGCATTGTGCCAGCGGCCACCTGCGCACGGATCTCTGCCTCGTAAACGCTACGTATCGCTGTCCTCTATGTAGCTACATCGTGGGGAAACTATGGCTACAACATTCCACTCTCATCTCACTCAAGTCGGGAACGAACCAAGAGTGAACAACGTCTGTTTCTGCTTCCCCTTGCCCTTCTTGCCTTTGTTTGACGTGTGCTCGGACTGCACGGAGCTAGCCTCGGCAGGTGTAGGGTCAGTCGAACCATTTGCGCCGTTCGAGGAGCTACCGCCGTTGGACCACGCAGGTACGGACGGGGCGGCATCACCTATGATGTTCCGCAAAGACTTGTTCCCGCCTATGGCGGCCCTAGGGAGCTGCGCCTTGGACGCCGTTGGTAGTTCAGGGAACACGGCCTTCGAGAGGTTGGGTGCAGGACGATTGATACTGGCACCTGGGCCGGGAACGGACGTCGGTCCTCGAGCAACAGGCTTCGCGGCGGATGATGCTGACGCCCAAGGAGTGCTGCGCTGCGACTGACGGAACGGCGTCGTCTTTGTAGAGTGCGCGGTGGGTAAGCCGGGGAAACGCTCCTGCGACCTCTGTGGTGTAGGTGATCGCGAGATAGACGACGATGCGGCTGCTTGAGCGACGCGGTCCCACACTTGTCTTGAGGACTGCGCGGACGCTCGCGTGGAGGTTGAGTTTTTCGCGTTCAGAACCCGTCCACTTGTGACGCCAGCCCACTGTGTCCCGATCGACGTCGGTACGAGCTCGGGGAACTGCCCGCGTTGCTGAAGTGCGTATGACATGAGACCGAAGTGAATGAACTAGATCCGAGGGCTCTCACCTCTATCTTGAAGCCATTCCACGCCGACAGCAATTCTTGCTTTTTGTCCTCTTCGTCCAACGAGTCTACGACCAAATTGACGACACTCGCTGTACCATCCAGGTTGCGGTCGAGGATGTTCCACACCGTCGAGATCAGATCCCGAGCGCCTGATTCCGAGACACGGTAGGAACGCATGGCGGCCTGAATCGCAGGTACGGCAGAGGCAGGGTTCGTTGCGAGTGAATTGATGCGTGCTACAAGAACAGCTGCTCGCCTGGGCACGAGGTGTCAATACACAGTCAAGTAGACGTAGGTCTAGAACTCACTCAGCTGCCCCAGGTTCTCCTTCCAAGTCGCCCGGAGAGGGTGACGGCCGTCGGCTCTGCTGTCGACTGTGGTTGGGGATTTGTCCATTCGGTGTGACATTGACATTGCTGTGCTGGATGGTCAAGTTCCCGCCAAAGGCTTCCCTCCTGCGACCACCGGCCCCCGTAGGGCGCGACGGACCAGGAGGGGGTGGTGCAGGGGGTGGTTCTCGCTCGCGCTCGCGGTCATGTCTACCTCTCCCGCGCCTGCTGCCGACCTCCTCAAACTCGAACTCCGCTTGAACACGGCTCGCAGCCTTCTTGTCGCGCGCGGACATGTCTGCACCGTGCTCCTCCACCATATGTGCCTTCAGGTCAAGCAGGGTACCGAATACGACGAACTTGCGCTGTAGACATTCTGGGCGATTGCATGGGTAGTGTGCATGCGTAAAGTGTTGCTCCTACAGCGACGTCAGAATGCCGGAGATCGCGGCGGCTACTCTCGAAGCTCACCAGCGCATCGTAATTCCGGAAACTGTAGGAGTAGATAAGGATAGTTCTGAAACTGCTGACTGGATGGCTTACTATTGATCTTTGACTTCATTGCGCTTGCAGATGAAGCATTCCTCGTGCTTCTCTCTCATGTGTGTGTACAGCTCATCGTCACTGAAGTAGCATTCGCGGCAAAACTCGCAAAGTGGGTGAACACCCCCTTCGATTTGATGCGTCGGTACTGCATGGTGCCGACCTCGTTGCATAGACGGTAGGTGAAGGGGGAGTTGGTCGGGGGCGTACAGTGCGTGCTCATGCGCGAAAATCTTCTTGAAACGTATGCATATATCGCTTAGAGGCGCAAGGAATATGAGGACGCAAAATCAGAGTAATTGTGTACATCGATACTCACCACATGAGCTTGCCATGTGCTGCCCGGGTGTGTAGCTTCAGGTCACTCCATCCATTGCCGATGTAATCACAGTCCTTGTCGGGACAATTGAACCGGAGGAGAATGAGAGTATCCTCCATCATCTCCTGGGTCTCGAATGAGACGGATAGCTTCGGGTCCTTGTACGGAACTTGGTCTGGAGTGTAAGAGGGCCATAGCGCGTCCGGAGAGGTCGTGAAGATAACGGACGGCTGGGGCTCCTGGAGGGTCAGGCAGCTCAGTTAGCCCGAACACAAATGGGAGTGGAACGTTCGGGTGATACATGCCTTGCAGAATGTGCATTCGTGTTTCTTATAGAGTGCCCTGAGCCGCAGTGCACAGACATGGCATGTGCGATGGTTGCACTCCGACAAGGACCAATACTTGACGGGCTCAGCGCAGATCCAGCACACCGCGCCGTCGTCGGCTTCCGAGACAGGAGCGACACTTGCATTATTCTGCACTGTTTGCGCAGACTCGGACGCCTTGAGCTTGATCGGGTCCTGGTCAGCCTTCTCTGCAGCCTTCGGACCCGCGTTCTTGCCGTTCTGTCCTTGCAATCCTCCTCGACCACCGCGGCCTCTGCCCCTGCGGCCTCCGCGGGGTGTAGTGTGGGTTTGGGTCATAGTAGCAGAAGACATGTTCGACGACAAGATGGGGGACACAAGCAAGGTTTCGCAAACGCGGATTGCAGACGCTGAAGCAGTGATCGCCACGGGCGCGGAACCGGGATGAAGACTCGATTACTAATTTTAGGAAGTCACCGAGGACATAAGACGAACGCTTGACGAACGCTCCCAGATTCTGATCAGAAAGCCGTTGGCTGTGTTCGTCCATCTAGATTCTAGAAGCGTTCAATAAATTACGTAGATACAACTTCGTACTGCAGACATTGTATAGCATCCTTCACTCAACATCCGATCCCGAATCGTCCTCGTCGGAAACAGCATTCTCTTCTTTCTTTTCAGCTAACGGGCTGGGCGGCGACTTCGTCCCAGGCATCGCGTTCAGACCGAACGTGCTCCGTGCTCCCAGCCCTAGCATGTACGTCGTCGACGAGACGCGAGGTCTCTGCGCCGGTCGCGGAGGCGTCGACGGGTACGCAGGCATAACGTGGGCAGGCATGGCTATCCGCAATTCCAGGTTCGCGAATGGGTCGTGATTAGGACTGGGGGAATCATCAGAGGCCTTCCTGGGATGCGACGAGAAGGACGTTTGCCGGAGACGAGGGGACGTCATCACTGACCCGAAGGTAGGTGCAGGCCCCGGACTGGCAGAATGCGATGGACTGAGGAGGCTCGTCGTCCATGAGGTCCACGAGGGCGATGTCGTAGGCGGGGGTGTCGTCGCTACAGGCGATTCGACCGCAGCAGCAGTCAGCTCGTGGGATGCACGTTTCACAGATGCGATGTCGTGCTGGAGGTCATCCAGCTTTCGGCTGAATCCCTCCGTCGCCTTCTTGACCGCCTTGTCTGTGCCATCTACGAACGCCCGCATCTCCGCCTCCATCGCCACCTCGTCAACCTCATCCGACATCGCGCCAGGGATCGTCAGCAGCGCCTCGTAGCCCGACGTGATCCTCGCCTCGTCCGAAATCCGGATCTCCAGCTCCACCCGAGCGTCCTCGTTGAAGTCGTCCAGCCGCTCAACCGCCTTCTGTAGGATGACGGCAAGTTCTGAGGTAGCCCCCAGAGACGATAGATTAGTCTTCAAGTCTCGCAGAGCTAGATGGCAGTCGCGGAAGCCGCGCTGCAGCGCGTCATACCGTTCTTTGACCCTCATCAACTCGGCCAAGAGCGATGGCTGAGGCGTGTCTGATCGTTCTGGCATGGATGCGGGGAGCGAAATCATGTCCACTACAGGTGGCGACTGCTCTCCCTCACCTGCAGAGGGGAACGCGACACCTGTCGAAATGGGGATCGGTGGAGGTGCTGGTTTGGGGGGTTTCAGTCCATTCTCGACCTTGGTCGTGTTGGTGACTATGACCGCAGGCGCAGATAGCGGTTGGAACAACATGTCCTCTGCGAGCACCGGCTGCGCCTCTGCTCGCACTTCGACGACCGATGCAGTGAAAGGACTAGTTCCAGTGGCGGCACTATCTTCCAGAAGTAGATCGAAGCTAGTTACGGCGGGGGCTGGAGGAGGCTCCAAAGAGGGAGGTTCTGTCGCAGCAGGGGAAGGAGCAGCTTCGTCAGCTGCAGAGCTAGACGGTATCGGAGCTTCAGAGGTAGACTCTGCTGGGAGCTCGACAGGTAATAGTCGCGTTTCCGCGGTTGGCGCGGGCACTCCACGTTCCTCCGAGACGACAATTTGCGGAGCAGGCTTAGGCGTAGTGGACTGGGTATCCTTGGTGGGCTCTTGCCGAGATGGTTCCGGCACGGCATCCTTGGGCGGAACAACTATGGAGGCTCGAAGGGAGGCGCTTCGAATGGGCAGAGGTCTGGCCACACCTGCATCTCCATTCGTAGTCGGTGCCGCTGGTACCTCCAGCATCTCCGCAGGCGTCGAGGATCGCGAGATGCGCCGCTGAGCCAGCCGACGCTCGAGCTGCATTCGCCGGTCCGTCTCCATTTGCAACTCGCGTGCCAAGGCGGAGGCCACGTTCTGCGCCGCGACGATGCGCGCAATAGATCCCATTGAGCCGGGTTCCACAGACGGCTGGCCGTTGAGAGTCTCCAGCAACGCCTCCGCGTCGCGGATGCTCCCGTCAAATAGGGCTTGCGCCCCTGGAGGAAGGCCCTCTTGCGCAGCCTTCAGCCTACCGAATGACTCCCTCTGCCGCCTGATCCATCTTCGCAAACTCTCCGCGAGGCTCTCCTCGCGTCCGAGAAATGCAAGCCTCAGTGAGATCTCTCGCCTACGCCCGTAAGCCTCGCGCGATATGTCTTCGCTGAGATCGTCTAAAGCTTGACGCAGCTTCTCCGACTGCCGCCGTTCGGTCTCGAGGGCCTTCTGGAGGTAGTTGATCTGCGCGCCGAGTGTGGCGGTGCTGGCTGTGTACCGTGCCTTCATGCCCTCCATGGATTTTTGGAGCGAGTCAGTTGCTGATTGAGAGAACTTCCTGGATGGTCCAGAATCAGCATACACGGTAGACATAAACCCTCTTGAACGTACATGTAACGAGAGACCATCTTCGCAGCCGTGTTGTCGTCGATTTTGTAACGCTCCATGTCGGCGAGACACTGAGCCAGCCGAGCACGGTCGTCGAGACCGCGTTTACGTTCAACTTCCAGCTCGCCCGCCAGACTGGTAAAATCTCCATGAAGACGAGTAATTTCCGCACCCAGCTGTTCATGCTCGCCATTGAGTTCGCGTAGTAGCTTCTGCAGGCCGGACTTCCCTTCTGACAGGCTATCGACTAGCGTTGCGCTGGAGTTCTTGCCTGTGCTGCCAAGGGGGAACGATGCCGTCGAGGCTGAAGCGGCCTGTGTTCTGGACCTGCCTTCGAGCGTCCGGACCAGGTCTGCGTACTCTTGCACCACCAGATCGGAGAGTTTGCGCTCCTCCTCGGCCGCTCGTAGCTTGCGTTCCAACTCCCTCTGCTTTGCCTGAGCAACTTGCACCTGGCCCTGTCTCTGTGCTGCGAGCTCATGCGCGGCGTCAATGGAGTCCTGAATCTTGGTGAAGTCACTCTGAGCATTCGCGAGTTCGGTGGTGCGAGCTAGGAGAGCCTCCTCTGTCGCCGTAAGCTTGTCCGAGAGCCGTCGGTGCGCTATGGTGAGCTCTTGCACTTGGAGGGACGCCGGATGCGGAGCGGTATCCGGATGTGCCTTCAGGGTGGCGAGCTCTTCCCGGAGCTTCGCGTTCTCGCTCTCGAGTGCATACGCGCGTTCAATCGCATGCGTAGTGTCAAGGGAGTGTCTCTGGAGCTTGACGGATGCAGCGTGGGCTTCGTGCTGGCAAGGAAGCCTGCATGTCAGTGAATGAGCACTTCATGATGCGGGTGAAGGCAATATCACCACCGAGGGTTCCGAGCTTCACCTGATAGCGGTCTACTGCAGAGCGGAGGCTCGCAAGCTCTAGGGCTAGCGGGTGGTCATCGTTGACGGTGAGCTCTGCGGCGGACATGGCTGGGAGAGCAGTCCATGCGCCTGTGCTCTGCCTGTGCTAACGCGAACGGATTCCGTCGATGTGAGCGCGTCTCCGGCGTCTCCGCAGCGGAACTCGTCGTCGCGCAACCAGGCGCTGACCATGTCGCCGGCGGGCGATGACTACAAAAGGCAACGTCCCGGATTTGGAAGGCGTTGACGTAAATCAGCACAGGGCGCGGCGACTGGGACGGCGCCTGCAAAAGTCGCCTGCCGCGCAGACGCCTGGAGACTGGAGCAGCATCGCCCGTCCACCGTCGTCCACCTCGCGCTGCCCCGCGGTCCTACCCGCATTCGCACCGCCAGAAACACAGGAATACAGGTAGAGTGTGCGGGCTTGTATAAGTACATATCTGTAATGCTGATGCGTTTGCATGACTCAGCGGAACATTGCCTCTAGCTCGAACGACCCACCGTGCACCTTTGCATCTCCACGTCGTCTTTCGGCACCTTCGCATCTCGTTCGCCAGTCTTCGGGACTCAGCATATGCCCTCGAGTCGCTCAGGTTTGCCTCACGGACAAACCACATAACCTTACAACTGTGAGTATATCTATAACTATCTTCGCAAGCGATTACGCGTGCCGTGCTCTCGTAATCTTACATGCAACGTCCTCTCAGGAATGGCAAGCCCACACCCTTCGTATCCCAACCCGGGGCCATCGTCGTATTATCATAATCAGCCGCCTCCGCCTCCGCCTCAGTTCTATCATAATGGACCACCCTACTACAATCCGTACATGCAGCCCGTGAACGGGCACGCGCCGATGCACCAACCTGCATCGCCTCGTATCAACTCGCCCAGCCGAGGGAGGTACCCTGCTCCATCGCAAAGGGGCGGTATACCCAACTACCAGCACTACCCGCCTATGCCTCCGCCGCCGCACAACATGCATCCTGGAGCGAACATGCACTCACCGCCCATCTCCCCGGTCAACCCGTACACCCACCCTCACGCACCGAAGTACCCACCGCACGTCCCTCATGTTCCGTACTCTCCTACCTATCACCCTCAGCCCAACGGAGGCTATCACCCTAGTTGGCAACAGCCACCTCCTGTACCAAAACAGCTCTCGATGCTGTCGCCCGCGATGCGATCACCGGTCCCAATTCCTGCACAACACCTTCAGCAGGAACCCACTCCTGTGCAGATTGCACCTCCACAACAGCTTGTCGTAACAGCTCAGCAAACCTTTTCTGAACAGCCTCTTGCTTCCCAGGAACCTACTCCGCTGCCTCCGCAATTCGCCATTGAACAGTCCCCTGCTCAACAGCCTCCGCCCGAGGTGCTGACTGAACCTACAGCTCCTGCGGTCCCTGAACCTGCCCCCGAATTCGTTACTGAACCTGTATCTGTACCGGAACCTGCTCCCAAACCGGTGGCTGCTATCCCTGAGGCCCAGCCCGCACCAAGAACACCTAAAATCGAATTCCTGTCTGCACAGGAGAATGTCGATGACGAGACTCCACAGCCTGCGCCATCTAGTTTCGCGGACGGATCTGACCCCGCCTCGAGCGAGCCCTATGGATGGGTCATCTGGTCGCGACGGCCTCAGGATCCGTCGCACGCTCCCGGTGTTATCATAGCCACGAAAGCATTCCCGCCCGGTGACGTCCTAGACAAGGCCCTTGACCTTCCGACGCCTCCACCTTCGCCCAAGGTCCCGTCTGTTAAACTTGCACTCACCGAGCCTGTAGTGTATGAGGTTGAGCCTGTCGAAGAGCTCGTCGCCTTGTCGCCCGACGAAGGGGAGGTGCCCTCATCCTCGGTGACGGAGTCGACGCCGGCCTCTTCGACCCCTGGTGAGACGCCTGTTCCAGGTTCACCAGCCACTTCTCGTACTTCTGTCTCTCTCCCTGTCGTGTCTCCTACTCCCGAGAAGGTTGTTGACGCGGTCAAGCCTGAAGAATCCGCTGCGGCACCTTCGTCTGCTGAGGCCAACACTGTCCAACCTCCAGGGACCGCGGCCCCTGCTGTACCTTCGGTTCAGGCGGAAGCACAGCAGGGCCCTGCGCCAGCGCCCGCGAAGCCCGCTGTCAAGAAATCATGGGCATCTCTTCTGCAGTCGGGCGATGCTGCCGCTTCGTCATCGAAGTCGCGTCTTCCAACGTCTTCTGTAGTTGGGTTCTCTATCCCCGCTACTGCCATGGGCGGCTCGTCCGCAGGTTTGAGCGCCGTCTCCGGTGGGAACCCAGCTATTCTCCACCGCAACGATCTCCTCAAGCTCCTGAACAACGGTCCTCCGCCGGCGAACGTGCCGCCCAAGATCCAGCCGCGCGGTCTCATCAACACGGGCAACATGTGCTTCGCGAACGCCGTCCTACAGATCCTCATCTATTGCCAGCCATTCAACCGGCTGTTCAGCGAGCTGAGCAAGCACCTTACGGGTCCAGTGGTGGGCTCGCAGAAGGAGGGCTCGAAGGCGACGCCACTTGTGGATGCGATCATTCAGTTCATGAAGGAGTTCGCACCGGAGCCGCCTGCGGACACGAAGGCGAAGGGGAAGGAGCGCGATGACTTCTACGAGCCGGAGGCGTTCATCCCGTCGTATGTGTATGATGCGATGAAGGAGAAGAAGCGATTCGCGAGCATGATTGTAGGCCTCATTTGTCATCGGGTTCACTTTGAAGTCAAGCTAATATGTGGACTCAGGGCGGACACCAAGAAGATGCGGAAGAATTCTTGGGTTTCTTCTTGGATACACTCGAGGAAGAGCTGTTGTCATTCTCTTCGTCTTCATCGCCGAGCGCACCGAAGCCATTGGAAGAGACTGATGGTGCAGGTGCGCAGGACGATGGATGGTACGAGGTAGGCAAAAAGAACCGGGCTATGATCACCCGCTCGGTAAGGAAGATTGTCGCGACGCTTAGTTCCTCACTGAAAGTGGCTCGGGATATAGGTTAAGTTCACAGAGTCGCCCATTACCCGTATCTTCGGAGGCAAGTTCCGCTCAGTGCTGCGCGCACCTCACCAAAAAGATTCTGTGACCGTTGAGGACTGGCGGTCGCTCCGACTAGACATACAGGTGTGTTGGCTAGGTGCATATGTCTCCCGTCACGCTGAAATGGCAATTGCAGCGCGATACGGTGCACAGCATCAAGGATGCGCTGCAGTCCATCTCGCAACCTCAGCCTGTCCAGATCAGTCAGCCGACGCGCCCAGGCGTAATTATTGAGGCTACCCAGCAGGCCCTGATTGAACTGCTCCCACCCGTGTTGGTGTTGCACCTGAAGCGCTTCCACTACGACACGACCGTAGGGGATGTCGTGAAAATTGGCAAGCAGGTGTCGTACGGACCCGAGTTGGACATCAGCCCAGGTATGATCATTGTTAGATGGATGGCTGTAGCGTTGTCTCAATACTTCGTTACAGATCTCATTGCACCGACCAGGCGAACAGCTCAGTCCGTCAAGTATCAGCTCTTCGGAGGTAAATATGCTTTCCAATCTCACTACGCTCAACGCTCATGTCCGTTTCAGTGTTGTACCACCATGGCCAATCCGCATCCGGAGGTCATTATACTCTGGACGTACTTCATCCCAACCGGGATCTCACTGATCGCCCTCGCGCGGCCTGGATCCGCATCGACGACGAGCTGGTGTCTGACATCCGGCCCGACGACGTCTTCGGCGGGCAGGAGCAAAACGAGCGTTGCGCATATCTGTTGTTCTATAGGAGAATGGCTGCCTGGGGCCCTGTACGGACATAGCTGTTGCATCTGTACTTCATGCTATCGTAGTGGAATACATTGTCTAGTTTTCGTTGCATCTGAAGTGCCGGTGCGTGCTCACACGGCACGGTAGTGGAACAGATTATATTACTGTAATCCTTCGGTAGCCTTAAGTTACGATACGATAGCGACAAGGGAGGTAAGGGTCTGTCCATCTCAGTGCTCACTCCTCGTAGATGTTCCAATCCTGACGAGGGTTGTCAGTAGGTAGGTCGTCACGAACCTGAACATCTGGTGAACTTACCGAACGCCACTTGAGTCCCCAGTGGTCATTGATAGAACCGTCGATACCGAAGGCGACTCCCCTAAACCACCAGAATGTGGCGATGATCGAGAAGACTACCACGCTGAAGACTATCCACTTGGTTCGTTCTGTTAGTCGTCGGGTAGTGAAGACGAAGTGGTCGAGCACATGAGCTGATGTGAGGACTGCGAAGTAGAGAGTAGGCAGCTATTGTCATGCACGTCGTCAGTGGTCTGCGTGGGTTCAAAACGTCGTCTACTCACGTAGTGATGCAAGTAGGTTACACGGCCCATAATCAGGAATGGCACTATGCAAGGCTCAGAACTTTGTGATCAAGTGATACGAACTGAACATACCGAATTGCAGCGCCCATCCTATGACAGCTACCTTACCGACGTAGATCATGTGGTCCCATTCCCCTGCAAGCCAGTTCATCAGTAAGTGGGATAGAATGAACTAGAACAAGCTCACTGGGCTCCATGTCCACGTATTTGCGCTGCTTGCGTAGCAAGTAGATACCCAAAGCTGCGACTGCGACGAAGAGACTCAACGTGCTCCCCCACCATATCACGGGCGTTCCGAGCAGGTAGAACTTCGCTTGGTTCGCACCCCAGCCACACATACGCAGACCCAAGCGCAAGAAGGGCCAGTCGAGCGGTTTCGAGGCGAGGATGTCTTCCTTGTCAGGGTCAGGGATCAGCGCGTTGTTTGTCGTCATCATCGCCACATTGAGGTGCCAGAAATCGCGGACAAACGACGTCTTGTAGAACTGGGCATTACCGGGCGGAACTGTAACGCTAGGCTGAGCGACAATTCTATGAATATCATAGGACACTCACGTCGGTCGTTGATGTGAGTCTCTACGTTCCAATAGGTGTAGATATCACTGGGGTTGTTCTCCTTGTCGCAACTGACTTCGATCTGCTTGAATCCCCACTGAGGCAGGATTTCGTTGCCAGCACGAAGGTAACATCCCGAGGCCTGATGGCGAAGGCGTAAACGAGTGGTGAGCGAGTGGATCTTGTCCACATGAGTCTTGCTGCCGCGGCGCAGGTCATCCACGACTTCGACTACCCAATAATCCTGGTAATCACCGATTTTGTCATCTCCATATCCAGACACCTCGGTATTTAACTTCGAGACAGGAGCAGGGATTGGATGCGAGTGCAGGTTCCGTTTGGTCGCAACATGCTGGAACCGAACAACGTCGCCGTCTGCGAGAAACCGGATGGGGCCATCTGGATCGTACGGTGCCTCGTCCCATCTTGGGACGAGTACCCAATCGTTGTTCTCGTCCTTATAGTGGTAGCACGTTACTTGCTGTTGCGAGGAGCCTACCGGGTAGGTCTGTACATGAGAGTGAAGTAGGCCACCGGCCCATCCCATGTTCTTCAACGTGATTTTTGAGCCGATAGCAATTTCTAACGTGATTGTTAGCGCATGTAGACATAATGTACCTTTGTGAGAGCTCACCAAGAGGGTTCTGCGAGAACGTGTTGCCGACGAGATTGGCTTGAAACAGGGAGCTCATCTTCGCGTCGTCCGGGCCAGAGTGGTTCAAGATCATGAAGTGAATCTTGAAGAAGGCCATGTAGAGAAGGAGTGGTAGGGTGATGAGGCATGTGATGCGAGCTCCCCAATGTCTCAGTTGTTCGCGCTACAATGACGCGTCTCGGTCAAAACATCTTCACGAGCTGCGTTGATACATACCTTTGTCATCCGGAGGTCACCGAACTTCTCCCATAGGTCCTCGATGGTGTAGAGACCGACTAGTGCTGTTACAAACATGCCAACCCATTTGACACTGCATAATCGTCAGCTTCTCGGTATCATGAACAGGCAGAGTCGAACCTTGTTACACAGCCTATTGATACACCTGTCATTGCGAGCCACAACCACCAGTCGAATGAGAAGGATCTGCGTCAGGAGTCAGATATCTCCATCCAGCACTAGAGTCGAGAGGACGCACTGATATTGCTGGTTATGGAATTTTGCCAGACAGAAAACCGTAGTGAACGTGAAGAAGAGAAGCATAGAGTCCAAGAGGATGAACCGCGAGATACAGAGCCAGCCAACGTCTGACTCGCACATTAGAAAGCTACGCGTATAGCCTTGAGCGATACGCACCGAGCAACACCATGATCGCCGCCAAGTGGCACGCCCTCCAACTCATCCCAAGCTCCACAGCCGTGTACCATGCCAGTGGTACTAAAGCAACACCGAAAGTCGCCAACATCACCCGCATAGCCACGTACGGAACATTGTCCGGATACGCCGCCCCGCTGGTGAAGTCGAAGTGTCCGTCATAGCCCGAGAGAAGGCCCGCCAGCGCAACGAGCATCTTCCCCAGTGGAGGATGCACATCGAAGTAGAATTGGCGTTTCAAGTAGAAGGATCCAAACTTGCCGAAGTGAGCCTCATCCCAGATGACAAGCGGTGCGTGGCCTATTCTGTGAAAGCGCGTCCAACATGACAAGAGAGTATACACAATTGGGGGAATATGTTCGAGGTTTTGCTGGATGAACTCGCTCTACTGAAATTGTCAAGAACAGTGAAGGCAGCAAGGACAGTGGGACACGCACCACTGTAGTAGGAGGAGGCGGTGGTGGGCGTCGTAGACGTCCGCTACCCAGAGGACTTCGCATGTCCTTCATTTTTGCGTAGACATCCTTCCCTTCGTCGTCGTATATCTCGTACTCCTTCTCCGAGGTCTGGCTGGGTTCCTGGTGTACCCCGTTGCCGCTGGGGCCGCGGAGCACCCTGCGCCGTGCCGTCTCCTCGCTCATGTAGTGCAGCGGCAGTTCCTCCTCGCGAGCGGAACGAGTCGCCCAGCTTGGAGACTGGTTGATAGGGTATTGGATCTCCTCGAAGTCGGATGAAGAGCGCGGCGAACGTTCGGGAGGTGTACCGACGTGAATGACAACCTGCGAAGGCCTCATGCGCTGTACGGATTGTGGCTGAACCGGAAGTAGTTAAGCGAGGTTGACGATGTCCGTCGGCGACGCTCGACCTAGTGTTGTGTCGGCAGGAGCAAGACAGATGTACAAAGTCAAAGTGGGCGCAGTCAGGTCGGTCTGCTGGACGTGGATGCTGCGCGCATGAGCTTATTCGTCCCGCGCGCTATTGCCGCGCAGTGACACGTCCCCAGCACAGATCACGATCACTCCGAACCACACCGCCACATCAACTCACGGGCACAAGCAGACTTCCGGTGTAAATGATGCAACTGAATCTATACAACAGAGAATAAAGTGCGCGAGAGATACTTTTGGTGTAAGTACAGGATACAGACGACACAGCATGATCGGCAGAATGCAGGGGAAACGGAAATAGAATGAGCCGCCAAGAAGCACTACTTGAAGCGTTGGTACACAGCTATATATACCGAGTAAGCTATCTCGGACACATAGAATTGAGGTATACACATACCAGTCACCATCGCGTGGTCACGCTCGTAAGGCTCCAAAGTGACCTGCTCAAGAGGCTTCAACTTGCTGTTTTTGAGCTGCTCAACCTCGCGAGCGAATACAGCTTCCGCAGGGGCGGTTGAGTCGATACAACTGGCCTTGATGGAGATGACTACATGGCCGCCGTTCTTCAGGAAGTGCTCTGCGTTGTACGCGACAATTCGAGCTTGGTCGGGCTGTGCGACATCTGCGAAAATGACGTCGACCATGTCCACAAGAATGCGATATTTTTGTGGTGTCCGCGCATCCTCGACGATTGCTATATAGAGATTAGCGACACGATAACGAGCATCCAAGAGAGCGACATACGAGTAACATTTGTCCGCTTCTTCGCCATATTTATGAGATCACGCCCTGAACGCAGCGAGAACTCGACAGCGTACACCGTGCCCTCCTGGTCTACAGGTCAGCCAATGCACAAGTTAATGCAAGCAGCCCATACTCACAGGACCAACAATGTCCGCTACATGACTGACACTTGTGCCGCTTGCGGCACCAAGGTAGAGCACCTTCTTCCCAGGTGCGATGTAGATGTCGTCAAGACCGTTCAAAACACCCGCCGCGAGCTTGCTACGGAAAGGGTTCCACACACGGTATTCCACCTTCGTCCCGTCAATACCCCCGTCGATGGATATCCGCTTCTCGCCGTAGACTGCCTCGCCTGGCACGAGGTTCTTGGTGACGAGCATTTGCTCCTTCCCCTTCGCAATGAAGACACCAGCATGCCTGTGAGGCTCCAGGACGACATTCGCACCGCCCCTCGCGCCGCCCCTGCCGCCGCCACGACCGCGACTGGACATACCGCCTCGCCCACCACCACCACGTCCCGGAGGTCCTCCGCGCTTGAAAACACCGCCCCGTCCGCCGCCTTGAAGGAAAACGAGATCAGACAAGAAATCAACAAAGTCATGATACTTACCTCGTCCACCACCTCGCCCGCCTCGTGGAGCACCTCCGCCGCGAGCACCCCCTCGTCCTCCGCCTCCGCCTCTACCACCGAAACCACCGCCGAAACCGCCGCGACCACCTGGAGCTCCTTCATGCATAGGGTTTGTCAGCGAGGAAATGCATGCTCGCAAACGGTCAGAACATACCGAATGCCATTTTGTTGAGCTGTTGGAAGTGAATGAGGTCTGTGTGATTAGTCGCCGGCGGTGGACGCGGAAAAAGTAGAGACGAAAGTTTGCGCGATCGGTCAGCTGCCAATTCCGGTAATCGAGCGCTCGGGTAAATAGTCGCAAATAGGCGCCGCCTATACCGTGCCAGGCCCACGAAAGCAGACATGGCCGCACGCATCGTCGCGCTTTCTCGTAGTGTCAGAATGCGAAGCATATAGTGGATTACCTTGGATTGGAGTGCTTAGGGAACCAAGCAATTCAATTTTCCAAAATATTGTGAGAGGTCGTCTTCTGTCCAGAAATGGAAATCTTGTAGAGGCCGTTGGACAACAAGGACAAATACGCACCACGAGATCTGGACGCGTACGCGTCCTACCGTGCTTGCGGAAGCCACACCCAACTCTATCTTTGCATTCACCCTCATCCCGCCGCCATGGTCGCAACAACATCAGAACAGGTCCGTAGCGTTGGTTCTACCTTAGCGGACTAGCTGACGATATTCCCCAATAAGCTAGCAGCACTGTCTGGTACTACCGTCGGTGCGTACTATGCACTTGGCGGTAGACGCGACGCTGACCTTCACAATTAGTTGTTCATCCCCTTGTGCTTCTTTCCGTTACGGACCATCACGCGCGGACGGTCCAACGGAGCTCTAGCAAGCGCGTCATTGGCATCCTTCTAGGGCAGGACAACGGCAAGACTGTCAACGTCGCGAACTCCTTCGGTATTCCATTCGAGGAGGACGAGAAGGACAGCAAGACATGGTTCCTCGACCATAATTACATAGAGGGGATGTGGGAGATGTTCAAGAAGGTCAACGGTTCGTGCAGTCCGTCTTTATGTTCCAGTCCGTCTGCTTACCGACGTGTGTAGCACGAGAGCGGATGATCGGCTGGTACCACACTGGCCCGAAGCTCCGAGCATCAGACCAGGAGATCAACGACCTGCTGAAGAGATACATTGCACGACCGGTCATGGTGATTGTCGATGTACGACCAAACACAGTAGGCATCCCAACGGACGCGTACTTCGCGGTGGAAGAGATCAAGGATGTGAGTGGTCTCCTAGGTCTGCATCTATGTATGTACTAAACCCTGGACTAGGATGGGACAGAGACACGGAAGACGTTCCTTCATGTGCCATCAGCAATAGAAGCGGAAGAAGCAGAAGAGATCGGTGTCGAGCACCTGCTCCGGGACATCAAAGACTCAACTACGACAACCCTCGCGACGCGCGTCTCCGAACAGCTCAGCTCCTTGCGTGGCCTCCAATCCCGCATACAGGACATCCGGAGCTATCTTTCCGACGTCGCAGCGGGGAAGATGCCCGTGAATCACCAGATCGTCTACCATATACAAGACGCGCTGAACCTCCTCCCGAACCTCAACGACCCCGAGACGACACAGAGCTTTGCGACAAGTACGAATGACCAGCTGCTCGTCGTGTATCTCAGCAGTCTGCTCCGGGCCGTCATTGCCCTCCACGGGTTGGTCGACAACAAGGCTACCATTGGTCGGGCGGAGTTCGAGGAGACTAAGGGGGTGGACGAGAAAGACAAGAAGGTGGACGAGAAGGATGAGAAAGACGCAGCAGGGAAGGGGGCAGCGACGGACTCGAGTAAAACGACATCCGCTGACAAGGGCCTGTAATTGTGCGCTCGTCCGGGGCCGTACACAACTCGCTGTCGCTAGCTATATATTCATTCGTGAAGATCATCACATATGACTGCAAGAAGCCTCTGCCTTGCCTCTCCGCCGTCAATACGCAGGACGGCTCAGGGCTGAAACGGCGCCCTAGTGACGTCGTATGTAGTGACGACATCTCTTGACAACGGACGAGACATGACGTGCATCCACGCAAGGTCCAGGCGGAGAGGAAGAGCGCAGGGACTGTTCACACACTGAGGTATATGCGGGCGGAGTCGGTTTATCGAGGCGCGCGCCGGGTTGGGCAGACCAGGAGAGGACTTCGGTTGCTGGCATGCTGCAGCGATAGTAAATGTGATTGTTCTTGGCTGGCTGAGGTGTTTCAGCAATGCAAATACTCTATTCGACCACGCCATTGTTAACACATCGTCCCGAATGAAAGCACTGGCACTGGTACGGCTCGGTGGTGCGTGAGGCCCACGCCCGGCGGCAGCAGTGAAAGGCATGGTTACTTGTGCGTGACGAAACCCTTGCCGCTGTATCCCTCGGAAGAGATACCTGACGACGAACACTTAGCACTGATGTTTAGGGGCGAAAGGAAGAGCGACGAACCGGTGATGGGGTTCGCTTTTTGCTCCAGAGCACGCTGGTTCGAAGCCTCCTCCCACTCCTTGCTGATCGTCTTCGGCGGAGGCGGGGCTAGGGCAGTCGTAAATACACAAAAGCGGCGCGCGTTGAGCAACGAGAAACCTACCCTGGGACCTGATGGCGGCGAAAAGAACGCCAGCAACGGCTATACCAGCAACCGTGGCGAGAAAGATCTTCGGGCCAGTACCAGGGGGGTTATCCGGGCGACGCGGTCCATGGGGGCCAAAGGCGACGTAGTAAGCTAGCACAGTGCAGAGAAACCAGGAGTCAGCAACGACCGGAGGGCATGGTTGCCGAGGCATTGAGCGCAGATAGCGCCGCGAAGAGGGCTTAACGTACCCGCCTTCTTCTCGTCGACCGAGAGGCTGTTCCAGTCCTTCTTCTGAACCTCCTCGAGCTGCTGGTGGACGGCGAGCTGCTCGTCGGGCGAGAGCTGCTCCCACTGGGCCTCTACGTTGGAAAGCGGAATGACAGCTGATGACGAGGACGACGCGGATGCGGCCGCCGACGCGTGCCCGCTGGCCGTCGCCGTGAGGGAGCGAGCGTACGGGCGGAGGGGGGCTCGGGGACGCGCCAGGCGCAGTGCTTGCATTACGACGACGAGGTAGACACGACGGAGGGAACGAAGGGATGAGGAAGGGATGCGCACAGGCGACGACACGAAAACGAAGGAGGCACTCGAGCGACGTTGACCGCCCGCATAACTCCGGCGCGGAGCGGCACGGGATTGGCCGTACCACTCACATCAGGCCCATTTTCCGCCCAGGTTAAGCCCGACGCACTCCAGTCCGCTCGAGCCTTTCTGCGCTCAGCTCTGAGCCAACGTCGCGCGCCCGACGCGGCGCCACGGACCGTCACACGACACTCCAGTCGAGGTCAGACCGCAGTATATCATTCAATGGACAGACAACAAGAAACGAGTCGCAGCGAGACTACAGAGACAGATCGAGTGCGATACAGTATGATAGACGATATTAAGCAGTACTCTCCTCAGCCGCCGGCGTAGTGGTTGGACAGTCGCGCGAAATGTGGCTGAACCAGTGTCAGGTAAGACCATAAGTGGGCAGACAAAGATGGACTCACCCTTCAGAGCCGCAGGTGTAGCACGCGCGCTTCTGCGGCTGAGGGCAGTCCTTCGACATGTGGCCCTAGAACGACGCCGTGAATGAGTGACTTAAGCGCAGATGAGACTAGGACTTACTATGCCGGAGCAGTTGTAACACCTGGATCCTTGGACGCAGTCTCTCGACAAGTGACCTACGCCTCCGCAAGTGTAACAAGTCTTGTTACTGCCTCCACTGCCAAACGTCGCGCCGCCGGTGGTGGCCTGAGGGCACGCACGCGCGATGTGACCGACCTGGCCGCAGCGGTAGCACTCCTGGCTACCGCTGTACGCTGCGCCGGCAGTGGCAGTCCCGTTTTCGGGGCACTCGCGCGACTGAAATAGAATGTGAGCAGGGCTAAAGGATATCTGCTTCGGACTTACCAGGTGGCCCTCCTGCCCGCACTTGTAGCAGGCCTTAGGTTTCGGTTCTCCCGTACACTCGCGGGAGACATGGCCCTCGCCGCCGCCTGGACAGGGGTGGTTAACAACAAGTATATGTGAAACAACCTCCACCTACAGTTGTAGCTGCGAGAGAATTCCGTCAGGAGAGTCAATGATATGAAATGATACCGATACTCACCAAGTGGGCGTGCCCGCCTTTGGGCAGTTGGCAGCCTGATGGCCGACTGAGGTGCGCAGAGGTCTGTAAGTTGACGTACAGCCGTACGCAGATGTCACTCACTACCGCCGCAGTTGAAGCATCCTCGTGCGCCAGCCATGATTATTGTAGAGAAGTTGAGGGAGGTAGCGACGAAGTGAGCCCAGAGGCGATGTATAAACGGGGAGAGCGGTGCGGCGGGGAGGCCTGCGCGGAGGGTTTTTGATCGAGGATGAGGAGAAAAGAAGATGGCGTATGTAAGCGATCTGGCGGCGCCGCCGACAGATGCACGTGGGCATCCGCGCCCGGGCGCCTCGCTGGTGCGCCGCGCGGCGAGTGCGCAGCCACAACGAGGAGCACTGCCGTACACCGTCGGCCAGTGAGGGGGCTCAGACACCCAGCCTCCAAGGGCCCTAGAGGCCCGCGGGCTTCTCGCAAGCCACCTGACGGTAGCCGGGCATACAATGAGGCATCGCTTTGGGATTCGTGGGATGCGCGGGAAGGTGCAGGTTGGGGCCGCAGTGTCGGGTTGTTCTCTCGTCGAGTCAACACCGATAAAATCGGTATCCATGGCCGCGAGGAAAATACCGGCGGCCCCTAGAATCGCGCCTCGAGGCGCCGCTACGATCGCGCGACCATCTTCGGATGGGGATCTACGACGTTGGTACTAACGACGGACTACTGTGGTCCGTACGTAATTTTTGGTGCGCGCAATCCGTACGCCAGCGGCGTTGTCTCAATATAGTACTTTGAGCATTGTTGCGATCACACAAGGGGTCAGGGTAGACGAATCAAAGTTTAGCATTCATGACTCTCGGGCAGGGACAGACGGCACAGTTATGTATTGGGAACGGCCTCCGCCGTTACACCACACCCTGCTTTATCTCCTTCTCCACAGGGGGTACAAGGTGCGTCTGAGCGTAACGGGAGACTGAGTGAACGAGCCTAGAAAACATGAGTCGTAACGACGCACCTGGGGACCACCGACACCGTTCTCCCAGTTCTGGTACCTCAGGATGGTGAGGCCGCGCTTCTCGGCCTGGACACGCTCGCTTTCATTGAGCGACTGCCTCAAGGCGCGAGCCGCAATCTGCGTGTACTTGTTGTACCTAGTCATCGCGAACAGCACGGAGTCAGGGTTGAAATCGACACGATGAGAGCAGGGTCAGGACAAGAGAGAAGACGTACGTGAAGACGTTCCTCCAGGTAGCGCTGCTCATGGTGGTGGTCGGTCGGTGGACTGGAGAACTTCTGGCGACGATGAGTTGTTGGCCGCGAGGGACGAGTGCCCGGCGAGCTCCGGTGGGTCACGTGGGGCGTGTTACCGCGTCGCCGTCACTGCGGGTGTCGCGGCGCGATGGTCGCTCGCGGCCCCGACCCTCTTCTCCTCGACTAAGTACGACGCGCGCGCTCCGAATATCTTGCTATCCGCGTGCGGCGCCTTCATCTTCTCGATCTACTGCCGTATCTTGTACTTCGACCCTCCGGCGTAGACCATGGCTGGAGTAGCATGGCACTACGTACTGAAGTTCATCATCACGGGTTCGTACGCTGTACATAACTTATCTGTTCAGGGTCGTACTAATCCCAATCCTCTATACGCCGTCTAGGTGACTCTGCTGTCGGTAAATCGTCCCTGCTCGTGCGCCTCACCGACCAGCGCTTTCTCGCAAACCCGGACCCGACAGTGCGTGTCTTCTGCCTTGGATATCGAACGGACCTTGGCACTTACGAAAACCCGGGCTACACCCTTTCCGATCATTGCGCATCTGCGTGGATTATCGGTATTCCACTTGGCAGCTAGGCGTCGAATTCGGTTCGAAATTGATTACTATCCCTGAGGAAAACAAGGTTGTGAAATTACAATGTATGTATGCATGCTCCGTTGAACACCGCCCACTTGCGTGGGACTTCGTGCAGGTCACTGACGGAACGTTGCACAGGCTGGGACACCGCAGGCACGGAATCCTTCCGGTCTATCACGCGGTCATATTACCGCGGTGCGGCAGGCTGCCTGCTCGTGTACGACGTGACGCAACGACAAAGTGAGTGAACACCTTGCCATCGATGCTCGCCCTCGCCATCCCGCTGTGCCGTGGCCAGAATGCACGATCCGCTGACGGCTTCTCCTTCCCAGCATTCGTAAACGCGCGCTCCTGGCTGGCAGATGTCCGAGAACACGCCGACCCACACCTCACCTGCATCCTCGTAGGGAACAAGATCGACCTGTGCTCCGAGGCCGCGCACGGCACGGGGCAGGGCAGGCGCGCGCGCGAGGTGAGCACGGAGGAGGCGGAGCTCTGGGCGAAGGAGGAGGACCTGCTGTTCGTGGAGGCGAGTGCGAGGAGCGGGGAGAACGTGGACGCCGCGTTTGAGCAGGCCACGAGAGATATCTTGGACAAGATCCGCAGAGGTGTATTTGATGATGACAGGGTGAGTGAGTGAGTGCGAGCGACGACATGCGTTGGTTGACTCGGATGCACGCGGACCGGTCTTACTCACAGTCTCCGATACAGAGTCCGGGTGTCAAGCTGTCCAAGCCCTCGACCTCGAATGTTGCCTTGGACGACAGTCGGGGCAGTGCAAGCCGTTGCTGCACGTAGATACCCTCGATCTTTGTATCCGTTCTGGACACTTTACATGACTCCGGATGTTGTGGATGTATCGGTATGTATGTTTAATGTGTATTGCTCCGTTGTTCCACCTATACAGATGTTCTTAAACAAAATGCTGATACTGGCCTGTGAGTACACATGGTACAGTAAAATATCTACAGGGACGTGTGCTGTATTATGGTATGCCTAGACTACAACCTCTGTGGATCCATGTGAGACGCGTGCGATGTTTTGGGATGCGGTGGTGATCAATGCATGACAACGACCTACGGGGTGACTAATAATGTAAGGAGCCGTGCGACGTCCATAAGTAACAATGTAAGACAATCCTGCTACCGGGTCCTCTCCAGAGATCGAGCGTATTCACCGAGTTGCATAACGAAGCCGGGGTTCGGGTCGGCGAGCGCGTACTTTGACTTCACGAAGCGCAGAGCCTGTTCGGGCGACCAGCCGTACTTGGCTATCAGGTACGCGCACACGACGCTCGAGCTGCGGCTGATGCCCTGCGCACAATGCACGAGGACACGCGCTTTTGGGTCCCGGAGCGCGTCCGAGAGGAAGAGGGTGGACGCGGGGAGGTAGTCCGCAAGCTCCGCGAAGGGGCTATCTTGGAGCGGCAGCTGGAGCTGCGCGAGAGGCATGTTCGCGGGGAGCAAGACGCGGCCGCACATCGCGCTGAGGACATGCGTGATGCCGAGTTGGATGAGCACCTTGGGGTTCTCTGCTGCGCCAAGATCCGCTATGAAGAGATGGGGCAGGATCTCGGTGGGTGGTTGTGCGGAGGACGCGACGGACAAGGCGCCGGGGTGCGACCCGCGCCAGGACGGGGACGCCGGGGACGGCGCGGCGAGGGTGTTGAAGGACGGCGGCATGGAGAGGGAAATCTTTTGTTTGGGAGGCATGGCGGACGAGGATGAGCGGGACGGGCATGAAGGCAGGATGAAAGGGACGGACCATATGAGATAACTTATATCAACTGGACTGAAATGGCCACCGGACTAAGATCCAAGTAAAGAAATCGATGTGGTGAGACGGGTGCCGAGTGCTGGCGCGACAGCATGGGCCCTTTTGAAGGCGAGAGACAGGGGGCGGGCATGGCGGCTGCGGTGATATATGTCGACGGACAGGAGGCGGTGAGCTGCGTGGTAGAGCCGACGCGAGGGCTGCCCTCCTGGCTAGCCTGGCCTGATCGACGCACCTCGACATGTCTGCCCCCGCCAGCGTCTGCCCGCGGACCGCCCTCCCCCGCCAGCCAATCACAGCCGACCCCCTGGCGTGCGCGACGGCCACCGACAGCCAGGGCCACAGCACACCGCCCCCGCATCAATTGCCCCATCATCCCGACGCTGCCGACCGAGACACGACCGCATCGCACGGCGCAGGGAAAGCAGCAATATATATGGCGACAACCGCTCGAGAAATACATGGCTTCAGACGTAGACTACGAAGACGCAGGACCCAGCTTATACAGTACAGTCAACACGGCGCGTGGATCGTTTGCGGTTCTTCGTGCAGCAGGCGGTGGTATGTACGGATGCAGCAGCGGGTGTGGCGGGACTAGGCGAACAGTACGAGAAAATATTCTGATATTCAGGATCAGCCGACGTCTGTTCCTATTGATGACCGTTGGATGATATAGAGCGTGACGTAGAGAGTCCATCTAGATGAGGTCGCTAGACATGAAACGTTAACAGTCCGTCTCGACGGGGATCTCAACAATCAAATACTCACGCGACGTTCAGGGGCATTTCGTCAATTTGAGTGTTGTAAAACTCTGCGGCGCCCATTAGTGGCGCCCACATACCAACGTTCGTCTGACACTTACGTTCAATGTCTCTCAGCATCCGCACGTCCTCCGTCGTAACAAAGTTGATGGCGACACCCTTCCGTCCGAAACGACCGCCACGACCGATACGGTGGATGTAGTTCTCCCTGTTCGTGGGGAGATCATAGTTGATGACGAGCGACACCTGCTGCACGTCAATTCCACGAGCGAGCAGATCGGTCGTGATCAACACGCGGGAGGAACCCGACCGGAACTCCTTCATCAGCACCTCGCGCTGCTTCTGCTCCATGTCACCGTGCTGTCAAAATCGCACAGTTAATATCACACTTCATGTACTCTCTTGATCGTCGCAAGCGCTTACCATGGCAGAAACGGTGAATTCCCGCGAGTGCATCTTCTCCGTCAACCAGTCGACCTTCCGCCTCGTGTTGCAGAAGATGACAGCCTGCGTGATGGTGACCGTCTCGTACAAGTCGCACAGCGTGTCAAGTTTCCACTCTTCCTTCTCCACAGCAATGTAGAACTGCTTGATACCTTCGAGCGTAAGCTCGTCACGCTTGACGAGGATACGGACGGGGTCGCGCATGAATTTCTTCGTGACTTCCAGCACATCCGCGGGCATGGTAGCGGAGAGAAGGACGACCTGGGTGTCCTGCGGCAGGAGCTGGAAGACCTCGTAGATCTGGTCCTTGAAACCACGAGACAACATCTCATCGGCCTCATCCAGACAGAAGATTTTGATAGTGTCGGTCCTCAGCGCGCGACGGTTGATCATATCGTAGACACGGCCGGGGGTGCCGACGACGACCTGTGCGCCCTCCTGGAGCTTGGCCATGTCCTCGCGAACGTTGGTACCACCGACGCAGGCATGGCACTCAATGCTCATGTAGTCGCCGAGGGCGACCACGACCTTTTGGATCTGCTGAGCAAGCTCACGCGTCGGCGCCAGGATGAGCGCCTGGGTGCCCTTGATTGTGGGATCAAGCTTTTGGAGGATGGAAATGGAGAAGGTCGCGGTCTTGCCAGTACCGGACTGGGCCTGGGCAATAACATCGTGGCCCTTGATGACAGGGACAATGGCGCGCTGCTGGATGGCCGACGGCCGCTCGAAACTGCATCGCCTTAGCAGGAGGGTATATGCGTGCCCGAGGAGACTTACCCATAGGCGTAGATACCACGGAGAAGCTCGGCCTTCAACTCCATGTTATCGAAGCTGCACAGCCGCGCGATTAGAGGCTCGCTCGATACTTTGTAGTGCATTCACTCACTTGTCGACGATCTGGTCCCAGTTGGACTCAATCTCGCCCTCCTGAATGTCCTGGAGCTGTTCATTGCTGTACAGCCCTCCAATCAGTCTGTGTACGTCCAAGATACACAGGATGGCACTCACGACGCCATGATTGCTTCTTGTTCTTTTCTGCTGTTTTGGGACCGACTCTACAGTCGATCGGGATGCGTGCGGTGGTGGTGGTAGCTGGGAGAAAGAGCTTGTCTTGTCTTGAGCGGGCCGCAAGACTTCGTCGAAAGCAAATTTCTATCCCTCTGCGATGTCAGCGAATCGGAGCCTGCCGGAGTATTCGCCCTCCGCTGCCTTCATCCGGAAGGTCATGGCTTACGTCAGCGAGCCTCGACGCTCACTCGTCCGTGCCGACCTCGACCCTGTCCTCCGTCCGCTCGTGCCGTCTGCATCTCTGCGCATCACTCCTCGGCCGGCCAATTATCAGCTACGAGAACTATTAAGATGGCTACACAAATAGAGACGTCCAACGGTATCAAGGCGAATGGCAAAATCAAGTCAAAGAACCAGTTGAGGAGGCTGAAGGCGAAGCAGAAGAAAGCGGAGAAGCAGGTGCGTTCTTGCGGGATATGCGCGCGTATGCAGGTGCTGAAGGGTATCGCGTCCGAACAGACGAATGGCAATGGCGACTTGAATGCAGAGTCGGACACGGACGTGAAGATGGAGGGTCCAGATACACCCATGGATGTTGAGTACGTACCTGAGCAGTTGGATGTCAAAGGCCCTGCTCTCGACGAATTCTCCGACGTATTTGCTCGCTTCCAGCTGCCCCCTGAGGCCTCATCAGTGCGTACAGCTAAGCATGTATCATGAAAACCGCACTTACGCGTATGCATCTGCAGGGTCGCGACCAGGAGCCCTCGAAAGGGGAGGTCATCTACTCGGATGACGACATGGCGTCTGAGGGGGACTCCGAGGCTGAAGAGAAGAAACCTCTATCCAAGAAGAAGGCACGCAAAATGAACCGGCTGACGGTCGCAGAGCTCAAGCAGCTCGTCAAGAAACCCGAAGTCGTCGAATGGACAGACGTCACCGCCGCCGACCCCCGTCTCCTCCTCCATCTCAAAAGCTACCGCAACACGGTGCCTATCCCAAGCCATTGGAGCGCAAAGCGTGATTACCTTCAGGGCAAGCGTGGTATCGAGAAGCCCCCGTTCCAGCTGCCGTCGTACATCGCTGATACCGGTATCGCAACTATGCGTGATGCGGTCAAGGAGAAGGAGGCGGGCATGTCACTCAAGGCGAAGACGCGTGAGCGTGTCCAGCCAAAGATGGGCAAGGTCGACATCGACTACCAGAAGCTGCACGACGCGTTCTTCAAGTTCATGACAAAGCCAAACGTCACTGGCTTTGGGGAGATGTGAGCAGTCCAGGTTGGTTTCGGTTTGTGTGCAGCTGACGGCGTCTGATGCGCGTAGGTACTATGAAGGCAAAGAGTTTGAGACACAACTCAAGCACAAGCGGCCAGGAGATTTGTCTCCTGAGCTTGTCGAGGCCCTTTCAATACCGCCACTCGCGCCGCCACCATGGCTAATCAGCATGCAGCGGTTCGGCCCACCTCCCAGTTACCCAACATTGCGAACCCCTGGTCTGAATGCTCCTATCCCCGAAGGGTGAGTGATCTGGTACGTCTCAAAATGTCTTGTCTCATATTTGTTGTTCAGTGCACAGTGGGGCTTCCATCCAGGTGGCTGGGGTAAGCCGCCGCTTGACGAGTACAATCGACCTCTCTATGGTGACGTCTTCGGTGTCATGCCGAAGAACACCGATGCAGATGTAAGTCGACGGCTTGTTCCTCATTCATTTAGCTAAACGACGTTTCCGCTAGATGGGTGAACCGGTCGATCGTAATCTATGGGGTGAGCTTGAACCCGAGGAAGGTTCGTGGCTCAAGTTGTGCGCCTGTGTCCATTCACATGCTGACTCTGCACACAGAGGAAGAGGAAGAGGAGAGCGAGGAGGAGAGCGAGGAAGAGGAGCAGCCGGAGCCAATAGCGCAGGATGGCATGCAGACGCCATCTGGTTTGGAGACACCGTCCGGCATGACGAGCGTCGTGTCGACAGTTGCAGGTGGTCTGGAGACGCCAGATTTCCTGGAGCTCCGGAAGAATGCAGGACGGGCACCCTCGGAAGCCACAGACACGGGCCCACGGTCGCTCTACCAGGTCGTGCCCGAGAAACAGACGTCTGTGCGCGGCCTCATGGGCAGCGAGCGTGGGTACGATGTCAGTGCGGTTTCAGGAGGTGGTGCCATTCCTGTACTCGGCGACGAGCGAGGCTCGAAGGCAAGTCTCACCGTCATCTCCCACATCCTTTCTGGAAGGTATTGACTCACTTTATGTGCTGCAGCGGCGCAATGGGGTGGACGTCTCGATCGATGCTGCGGAACTAGAGGGCATGTCCGAGGAGGAGCTGCGCCGAAAGTACGACCAGCACTCGCGCGGGTCTGCGGGTGTGCCGGGGGCGCACGGCCGCGAAGACTTCTCGGACATGATAGGCAAGGAGATGTCGAAGCGGAAACAGAAGGCGGAAAGCGACAGGGAGCGAAGACGGGAGAAGGAGTACAAGTTCTAGCTTCCCGTCCCTTGTGCCTAATCTGTTTGTGTGGGAGTGGGTTGGAGTGTGCGCTGTACATCGATTGTTTCGTAATGCTGTTTTCCTGCATCGTAAGTTCTATCTTGGTCCGATCTTGACGTGCTTCGGATGCGTGTTCTTCGTCCATTTCGCTACCTGACAGGTGCGTGCGTTCAGTGTGCCCTCCGATACCCAGCGCGAGCTGAGTGGACCTGGATGACTCTGTGTGAGCTTATCCTGCCATGAGGTAGATGGCCGTGGTGCCTCGTTCTTCGCGGAAGGGGCGTGTCGCACTTCGCCGTTGATCGGTGTGCATTGACTAGGATGGACACAACAAGAGCCATGCAATTGTTGAACAGCCGGACAGTTATGTACACAAGGCAGTGCGCGGAACAGACCACAATGTCAATGCTGCTTCTCTCGATGCTCCGGGTTGGAACTACAGTGACTAGATATCATCATCATGCCCTCCTCCACGCTGTGCATGTGGAAACCGAAGCCAAACCCGAAGGCGGCAGCGACCTCGACGGCGACCTCGTCGCAGTCATATTGGTCGTACTGAGGACTATAGTTGTCTTCGCTGTTACAGCGGCAAGGATGCTGTAAAGCCAACGGTGCGCGATTATGTCTCTGCGCGGCGTTTGCATTCTCCTCTTGCTATCGTGAGGGTGAGTTAGCGGCACACTCCGAGGATTCATGGCTGGTACGTGCTTCGTTACTCTGCGTCTCTGCCTCCCCAGGCGCGTTTCCTTCGTTTGTTTGAAGAAGCTTGTTCAGGGTTCGCATTATTCTGGAAATGCCCCAGAACGTGTCGCGGAGGTATTCGAACCACCGTGACATCGGTGCAATGCTGACGTTGGTAAGTGCGATGTTGCCGAGACCGGAGCGGCTCCACTGCATTTATATGCTACGAATCATTACCCTGTCAATGCCTCGTGTATAGTGTTCCAGTCATGCTCGAGCGATCCAATTTGTGCGGCGCCCGCCGCACCAGTTGCTCGAGGCTAGCGACAGGAGTGTGTTGCGAGCATGTCTACAGCATACTCGGGCATATGCTTTACCGCTACTCAAGAAACCTTCGCGCGCAATGTATTGATCTTCGTCCCTCTAAGGTTCATTGTGGCGGCCCGTTTGGTAGTAGCGGTCGAGAGGCGCGAAGGGCGCGACGAACTACGACGGTTGCCAAAAAGGGCCTGATGCGCCATCGGTTGAACGATCGTGGATCATCCCAACTCTACATTTGCATCGGACCTGCATCTCGGGTTGAATTATGCCCGCCTCACCGCTGCAGCTGGCGTATTATTGTGTGTGTGAGTCGGCGATGCACTCTGCCTAGCAACCCAGGTCCCACTGACAAGAACAGCCACCTCACAATAACCGCCGTGACGATCTGACAGTTTGGCGCTGATCGGACAGTCTCGTATATACTGAGAGTGCAATACGGACTCGGACATCTATCGTCACTCACCTTTGCCCTACCTCTCTCCGTCATCCGACTCATCGCATCATCTGGACCCTTCCGAGTACAGTTCGTGATCTGCGGTAACGCGCACTAATGTCAGACGATCATGTTCCGCGTGGTTTTGGTGGGAGGTTTCATGGACTGGTGGCGCGTGCGAAAGCAGCTCTTCGAGGAAAGGACAGTTTAAACGAAGGTAGCTAACGGGCCAACATTAGTTGTCAGGACACTCACTGCAGACATCGTACAGATGAACTGCGATTCCTCATTGCCGAAGATGGAGACGTCGGGCCTATAGCATTGCCCCATAGCCCCAATGCATCGGAGTCTGATGAAGATCTGGACGTGCTATTGGAGCCTCCTGATAGAAGCCGCACCCAAGAGGTATTCGGAGCCTGCCAGTCCGCCATTCGGTGGGTCAACGCAAGCCACTTTCGCTGCAATAACTTACACCTAATGACCTATGCACAGAGTCAGTCGCAGGCGATTGTGGGTCGTTTTTGGCATCTTGTGCCTATCCCTCGTTACCTATGCAACCGTGAAAACTTTGTTCTGGAATGACATACAGGTCAGGTCAGTTTGCACTGCGTGTGTCTCAGTTACTGACAAGCGGTGTACACACCGCATCCCAGCCCATATGGAATGGGCCTACAACGTTCCCAGAATACAGCACTGCCCTGGGCTGCCTGAACGCTTCCTACGTCTCTGAGCCGTCTGTCTTCGAGATCCCCGTGCCCTCGGATGGCACGCACTTAATGGAGGTCACTGGAAGTATAGTCGGGACGCTCGTCATCGTACAAGGAGACGAAAACGCTACGCAGGTCCAATACGAGATGAAGGTAATGGCCGCCGAAGAACGTACGTTCAACGTCATTCGTCGCGAGGAGGCTCAGGGCCCCAAGGGCGTGATGCGTATGAACTCGATCGGGCTCTCAGACCCGGACTCGCACCCGTGCCAACGCTTCGACATCACCGTCCACATCCCGCCCAACCTTCGTCATCTCACCCTGAAGACAGAGGGGACGACGCACCTCCTGTTCGACAGAAAGAGCACCGTCTCGCTCTCCTCGCTCACCGTCGACCTCAAATCCCACACGTCCTCGCAAAACCTCATCCTCTCCCACATGGGTGTCCAGGCCGACAGTCTCTCCTTCAGCATAGGTGGCGGGTGGATCTCCGGGAACATGCTCCTCGTAAAGGACATGTCCCTTATTCAATCCGGATCGTCGGCGATGCTCGTCGACGTCGTACCCTCCAATTCTCCCGCTCTCACGTCAATTCCCGCTGTACTGCGCACGCAGTGCGGGGGTGGTCGCTCACATATTACGCACCGGCACTTCTCTGGTGCAACCCACAGGCGGATCGACAGCGTGCATAGTGCCACGGGTGGATGGCTGGAGATTGCCTACCAGAATTCTGCTTTCGAGGGTTCGGTGGAGGTCACTGCACGCCAATTGCGTGCGAGCGGAAGGCTGTCTGGGGCAGTCAAAGACGGAAACAGAGTCAGGAACAAGGTGTTCCAGGTAGGCATTCAAGGCGAGGATCGAGTGCGGGTGGAGAGTCAGGGATACGTGTCGTTCAATGTATGATATGCTGTCTGGCGAACCACCTTCAACATATCAAACTGCAGCCTTTGGCGTCGAGGTAAAAGTGTATGCTTTTACAATGGTGGGTGTATAGCCCATCGAAGATGCCGGCGATAGGAACGCCAGTGAGATATGTTCTCGGTTATAATATACGATGCAAGCATCAACATCTGCTACCACCGCCAGACATGTCACACGCAGGGAGTGACTATGGGACGTTGGACGTACTACAGAACCCGGCTAGTGGTTACCAAATCCGGCGTGGGGCCGCTAGGTTGATCAATCAGTGGCGACTCGAGGACAGCCATTCGTACTGCGGCCAGTGAACCGACTAGTCTGTCCTCTCTCATCCGCGTTGTGCATACTGTAACCTATCTGAGGGTGCCATTTGCGACACAAGCATCATACATGTACACGTACACTACTCGTGATACTGCTATATATTCGCGGACTCATCCGAATCCAGACCCTACGGCTCGTACACATTCTTCACCTTGTACATCTTCGTATCCGCAGGTGTCTCCAGCTCGCCTTGCCCATAAATCGGGTCGACCTTGTACATCTTCGTGTCCACCGGGATTGCAAACGCTGCCTCCCCACTCACACCCGCACCTGCGCCACGGCCGCCCTTCTCCGCGATCTCCTTCTCCTCCTTCGCCGCCTTCCCGGGCGCGTTCGCCACGGGCGCCGCCTTGCTCGCGATGCTCGCCGCGCGCCCGTCAGGGATGCATATAAACTCCCTGCTGCCCGTCTCCTTCGATACGCCGTCATATATGTAGTACCCCTTGCGCTCGAACTGGATGATATCCCCCTTGCTGAGGGAGAGCACGTTCGCGTCCGCCCACGCCTCCTGGCGGAACTCGCTCAGCGGCGTGACGAAGTCCTTCACGTCGTCCTCGTCCTCGAGCTTCTTCTTCGTGATCAGGTAGTCGTAGTCGAGCAGCGTCGCGTCCACGAGCGCGTGCGCCGGGTGTGCTACGGGGTCGGAGAGCCAGGTGATCTTCTTCTTGGTCTTGCGGAAGTCGCCGGAGAGGTGGAGGTCCATCGTCAGTGCGGTGATCACGCCGTTGGCATCAATCGTTTTGGAGCGCACGATGGCATTGCCCCAGTCCATGAGAGTGATCTGCGGCACACTAAGCTTAAGCATTTGAAAGTGGGAGAGGCGAACAAACCTCCTCGTTGTCGTCGAAGGTCACTGCATCCTCCTGCTCGACAAGGACGTTGCTCGAGAAGACCGTGTTCTTCTCTCCCACCTCGGGGTTCTTTTTGTGCTTCGGCAGCGTCTTCACCTCAGGCTCAGACGGCCCGCCGTTGATGGTGACCTTCACCCTGCAATAGGAAGTAATCTCAGCTTCTCCGAAACTTTTACGAAGGTTCCGCCAGAGCATACGCACATGCCGGTCTTGTTAATGGCCCAGAACCGCGGTGCAACCTGATCGATGATCTTCTTGTTCAGCGTCCAGAGCGAGTCCCACTCGAGCGAGACGATCGCCTGCGAGGGGCCCTGTGCGAGCATGAACTGCCGAAGAGCCTCAACAGTCAAGCCACGCCGGCGGATACCTGCAGACGCAATGACTGTCAGGGAGGGTATGTGCGAGAAGACATAGATGAACGCACCCCGAACGGTCGGGAACCGCGGGTCGTCCCATCCGTGGACGAAGCCCTGGTCGACGAACCAGTGGAGCTTGCGCTTGGAAAGGAGAGTGTAGATGAAGTTGAGACGGCTAACGAAGTATGAGCGACCTATTCTAATTGTGTCGGTACAAAGGATCTATCTCACCTAAAGTCCCAGATACGCACAGGACGCAAGCCGAGGGCTTCGATCATCCAGAAGTACTGCGGGTTGCGGTCACGATACTCATTGGTACGGAGGGCATGCGTTACTCCCTCAAGCGAATCAACGATAGGGCACGCGAAGTCGTATGTCGGGTAGATCTTCCATTTATCACTGATGCGAATATGTTGAGTTCAGCGAACATACGCGTATAGATCGATAGCTTACCCTGTGCGATGATGAGGAAGGAGATTGCACCGGTAAATGACAGGGTCCCTGAGAGCCTTGTTCGGGTTGTCAACGCTCATTTTTGCGCGGATGCACCAGCGCACGCCCTCCGGAGAGCCTGTCTTCATCTCAGCGAAGTGTGCGAGGTTGTCCTCGACACTATCGTCCCGATGCCTAGATGCGATACCATCGAAGCGCTGCTGACGCATCTATTATGTATTTCCATGAGCACCTGAAGTTGTGAAACGAAACAGAGAAGCGCAAAGACACACCTCCACCTGTTCAGTGTCGTCGGCATATGCCTTGCCCGACTTGATTATCTTGATGGCAAGTTCATATAGCTGGTCGAAGTAATCGGACGTATGCGAGACAGCATCTCCCTTGATATCCAGCAACGCCAGATCCTCCAAGATCGTCTCCTCGAACTCCGTGCGCTCCTTCGTCGGGTTTGTGTCATCGAAGCGGATGAGCAGCTTCCCCTTGTACATCTGCGCAAAGTACTGGTTGAGCATCGCCGCCTTCGCATGGCCGATGTGCAGGTAGCCGCTCGGCTCGGGCGGGAAGCGCGTCACGACCTTGCCCATCTCCGCGCCCTCGAGCCCGAGAGCGAAGGATGCGGCGGTCTTGTTAGAGCGCGCCTTGTTTGACTTGGCCTCGGCGAGGCTGGCGAGGACGAGCTGTGTAGACTCGAGGGACTCCAGTTGCGTGTACCACCGGAGGAGGTGGACGTGCTTGTTATTCTTGAGGAGTCCAACGACCTTCACACTTCCTAGCGGTATTCGATCAATACACTTCATGCAAGATGGTAGGTTCCGGGCTTGCCTTTCAGTGCACCCCATACGATCCAGTCTGCCGCGGAGACATCATGACCGACCAGGTATGTACGGAAAGCAAGATGGTCATCAAGAGAATCGAGTGCCGCGACGATTTGTGGGAACGCGGTCACGGTGGGCAGGGACTTCGCCAAAGCGAAGTACGCTTGCGTCTGCGCGTGGTTGGTCAGTACACATCGGCCAGCAAAGATCACTAGTACATACTTTCGAACTATCATCAGAGAGACCACTCTCCTTCGCAAGAGCTTGCACGATCTCGCCCTCTACGGAGATCGTTGATCCATTGAGCTCGAGCGAAAGACTTGCGCCCTCGTCGAAGGCGAGTTCGGCCTTGCCAGTGTAAGTTGCAATCGATGCCGCTGCATACGGGAACGGCGACAGAGTCGCGGAAAGCTTGAGTATGCCAGCCATCGCGGTGAGGATGGGAGGGAGGCAGAGAAATCGGGCGGGCAGACTGGGTGACTCGCCACAACCGCGATCTACACCAGATCTGATCGGGGTTGCCCCGGTAGGTCCCCGAAGATCCATCGTCATATATTGCAACGCACTGACACTGAGCATTCACAAGTCGTGCGGAACGCCTGAAATACTAGCCCTCCATAGGTACTGTACATCTTTTATCACAACCTTTGCATGTTAAGGAGATACATACAGACAAGAATCCGATTTATGATGCGGTAATGCATCCCCGCAATCCATATCGAACGGCGCCCGACTTCGCGTCCCTTACGGACGTGTATCCTGCGTTGAAGCCGCAGTGAGTCCTTAGCTCGGTATTGGAACGGAGATAGGACCCGCTGATGTGCTTGTGCGCCCGATTAGTCTCCTCACTACACCGAGCGGCGTGTCGATCGACTTCCAAAACGAGACTTCACAACGGTCTGTCTTGCACTTCAGCAATAGACGACGACAAATCCCGATGAATTTTGAATTAGGATAGACGACTCACAGAGGCCCTGTTACAGCGAGATTTCAATTTGTCAATAAACCTACCAGAGGACCGGTTATGTCCTCCGGTACGTCTGCCCTGTCGATGTCTCTGAGTTACGTACTGATGGGCGAAGGCTAGGTGCCAAATCGGTGCGTGTTGTAACGTTTTTCGACATGTAGTGAACTGACAATCGTTGCGTAGGCTGAACTATGTCTTGTGGATTCAAGACATAGTCCATGCCACGTATCTCACTGAACCTTCGAATCCTCTCAGAACCATCACAGGCGTCGATATGTTGGCCGCTTTCATATGTCGAAACACATCTGTTGACAGATACCTCCAGAGGAACGGGGGCTTCGGCAATCTATCCTCTTCTTGGATGTCAATCTAACGTTCATTGGAGGTTTGTTGCTACGGGTCTGTTGATAAACTGCTGTACGGCGCGGCGGTGCCTGATGTTTTTATAGACATCGATGGGAAGTCACTTCACTACGCTCAGCTCAATATACATGGCAACAATCTCCAGAGCCGGATGAAGCTCGTGAAGTCCGAACCGGGCGGGCCTATCCTTCGTCATGTCCTCACCACTACCCTCCAGTCCCCAAGCCTGTCAACCACAGAGTAAGTGGGCGTCGTCAGCTTCAGCGACGAACGGTGTTCATCCATGCATAGGATGTCCTTCGACTTCACGATGTGCAATCCACCATTTTACAGCAGCAAAGACGACGTACAACGTTCCGCCGAAGCCAAGGAGTACCAACCCAATGCAGTAAGTTCCACTACACGTCAAGCATGAGTCTCTCTCACTGACGTGCCCTTGGTTCGAACGTAGGTGTGTACAGGCGCAGATGTAGAGATGATCACCCCCGGTGGAGAAGCAGCCTTCGTCTGCAAGATGGTCTCAGAAAGCCTTGAGCTTCGGACTCGTTGCCGGTCCGTCTTCCAGTCCTCCCTCCACCCCGCTGCATCTAATTGACCCGACCAGCTGGTACACGTCCATGCTAGGCAAGCTCTCATCGCTCACAGAAGTCGTCAACGTGCTACACGGGAACAAGGTAGGGAACGCGAACTATGGGGTACGTCACAACTAATGGGTGTCCGCACAGATCGACAATTACGCCGTCACAGAGTTCGTGCAGGGGCAGACACGGCGGTGGGCTATCGCCTGGTCATTTGGCGATGTGCACCTCCCAGACGTGCGTATCCCTCTTTTCTCATCCTGCGCGCCCCTCCGGCTGATTCTCCTCTACAGTCGATCGCGCGGATATCCAGTCCGTCGGTCCATTCGCTCATGCCTGCACACAACACCGTACAACAAACATATCCACAGTCAACATCATCACTAGATCACCTCTCATCCGTCGTCGCATCCATCTTATCCTCCGTCGAAAGCGTCTCGACACGGCCACTGATCCCACGCGATGATGAAACCGCATCATCAGCGCTGACAGGCGCAGACGTGCTAGTGACGGCAGCACGCGATACGTGGTCCAGGGCGGCACGAAGACGCAAGATGCGTGAGGCCGTAATGCAAGTGGACGAGGAACTGAGTGTAGCCCTCGTATGTCGGGTCGCCTGCGCCGCCCTAGAAGAAGACGACCCCGCTGCCAGAGCGAGGGGCGTGGCTGAATCCCTGGTGTTGCAGTGTCATTGGGTAAAAGGCAGCGACAGAGGCTTGTTCGAGAGCTTCGCAAGTCATTTAAGTCGAAAAGTGTCCGCCGCATTGTAGAATACATCGGATAGACCCAAGTGCCAGTGGATTACACATATGCGGGAATAGTCGTACAACGGGAGCGACCATGAGACATGAGTATACTCGACCTGTCTTGGCGTCGGGATTCACGGGGTAATTTTTGGTAATGGGCTTCAGTCCAACTGCATAGAACGTCCGCCGAGAGGCCATGGGGCAAGTAGGCGGGCCGGCGAATGCCGACAATAATAGTATGTACGCGTTGAGCCTTAGCCACACACGCGTAAGCGCCGATCAGACAACAAGTGCGCAGGGGCTAAACTCACCCTGAAACCCCTCCCCCATCCGCCACAGCATCACCCCTCATATTCCGTCACTGAACCTTGGCACACAAAAGTAAATCAGCAGATCCACAGTTGAAATCGAGAATACGTACGTGCATTTGCCTTCCGCCTGAACCTACATGAATCGTCGTGTTGACTTCATGTTGTGGCGCTAGTATCGCAATGATGAAGGACACACCCGAGACGCGTCCTTACCGGTGCAACAACATGCATACCACCGCAGAAGACTTGTTGAACGAGATTCGGATGCAATGTCGTTTGAAGCTTTGTCAACCGCTCTTCTCTGCCGCACCGATGCCATCGAAGGGCAGGGACAGCTTCACAGCCATCCTGGACCATGATTGGGAATTGTGGCGAGGTGGAGTGCGTCTTGTAAGCACAAAACAGAACACGGTCGACAAAGGATGTTTGGTGAGCGAACATGCAATGAACCGTCAACTGTTGTGTGCTTACTTAGGTCGTGTGGCAACGCCACAACCAGGACGAGGATAGCCAGTGGGCAACTTGGCCACCTCCTCATACGCTCCCCGGACAACACACTCCCTTGACAAGCACCAGGACCGCGCCGAGCCCTGGTCAGTGGCCGGAATGCACCCCAGAGAGCGACCTGACCACGGCAATCATGAACCATCAGGCTTCGCTCTGGGCAACGGTGAGAGGAGCCTCCTTGTATCCATTGCACCGCATATCGAGCCTAACGTTCTCGTTCATCACCAGGGTCTCGAGAATGATGCGGTCTATCACCCGATTCTCCCAGAGGATGTTGGCCAAGGGTACAACTATTTTGACGCTGTGGGGACTGGTGTCTATGCCTGCTGGCCGAACCAAACAAGTCATTATCTGTACCCTGGCGTGAGTAAATATATGGTGAAAAAATTCTGGGCACCCAAGGCTTACATCGATTGTCAGCTCTCGACCAGTTATTATGTGACGAGCGCAAGGCCGAGGTCAACTGGCGCATCCGATGGTGGCAACTACGGGCTACCCAAGGCCGCACCATACGCATCTATGTGCGAAGCACTGGGAGACGCGGTGAGTATCGACATGGATATGTGCCTGTAACTCTCACTTACATGGGCCGTCAGATCGCACCATCGTACGGAGAACTCGTGGAGATCGAAACGACAAACGAGGTCCTGCTGGTGATGCTCGAAGAACACAGGACAAGGCGGGTCAGGGAAAGGCAGCAGCGTGAGCGCCATTGGATACAACAAACAAACATCTTGCCCGTTAGCGAGCCGATGGTCGAAAATGCGACACTACCGGAGGAGACGCAGGCAGATGGCTTCACTATCACCCTCGACCTGGCAAAGCTATCAGGAAGCCTGTTTCCGCGGGTGGGATCCTCCGCCACATCGACTACCGCTGTCTCTGGCCCGCAAGACATGTCTGCATCTTGCGGGTGCGAGGGCAGCATAGAGACCGACGCGACCAAAGCGGAACTAGCCTCAATCCATCGGACGGACAGCCGTGCATCACATAAGGCGCAAACCCTTGGACCCGACGTACGCGATGGACGCTCGCATGACCAGGCAAGTACTGGCCGCCCATCGCCGTCGTTGTTCCCGCCGGAGAGTCTAGAGGTGGTACTCTCAGTGCTCCGACCTGCCGTTCAGCGAGGGAGAAACGAGCGCAAAGGTGATGAGCGAAGGCGAGAGCGGCGCTCAGACGCCTCCCAGAGGATGACGGAGATAGGGGCGGCACAATGGAAGCCAAACGGTGTTCCCGTTATCTTGAGGAGGCCAATTCTACTCAACGAGAGGGTGACGGATCAGTGACATGGGGACGTTGGCTGCATAGGAGAAAGGCAGACGTACTGGCGAAGACACCATCACTGTGACTATATACTTAGACGACTTTGCTTGGAATTACTCGGTGCAATTGGATGGCTAAATTTCAGTGGGGGCATTGCCAGTGATCAGTGTCGATTATGCCACAGGCTTCAGCGTCGACACCAGGAGGGTATCATTGAGTGTAGTGCGACAGGATCGGCACACGCGATTGTATTTTACTGCTCGACAGAGAGCGAGGACGGTCTCAGTGCCAACTTCAAGACTGCCAGCGTAGCATCGATGTCAAGTGTAGATTCCTAAAAGGGCGGCGCTGTGCCCGTCCGCCAGAGCCCGTGACTGACACGACGCGCCTGTGGCTGAGCTCAGAGCTGCCACCCGCAGCTCAGAATCCAGATTTACTAGTCAGTCAACAATCAGTCAACTCGAAGCATGGTCAATGTGCATCAATGCACGCCCACGGCTTCTCCGATTTGATGTGAGTTGTATCGCTGTTCACAATCTAGCCTCAGAGCGAATGAGGTAGATGAAGCCCCCGTAGTTGCGGTGCTGGTAGTGAGGCTTTCTCACGGCGGAGTATGTGCTAGGCATGTGTTATCTCAATGCGCAAGCAACCTTCGTCGTCGCTTGCTGACGAGAGCCTGTAGCTGTCTTGTAGCCTTCTTTGAAGCGAGGACAATATCTTCGAGTCCTGTACCGCCAAGGAGTTCATGTCAGCGAGGACGGGGCTAGGTACGTGATTTGTGAACTTCTCCAGCGTGTTTTTGCCTCCGGGCGGCGCCTCTCCGTCCCATCATTCACTTTGCTGCACGTCCATTGGATGCTACCTAGGACCACTGTAAAGAAGGCGCATGCGCACCGCCCGAACTCCCGGAGTATGCGTACGCGTACTATCGGCACACAGATACTAGTACTTGCCGGTGTGGCAAGAGCATATGGTAGCTACTACTACGAGTCAGGGCTCGGATCTCCTAAATACGCCGTGAATTCGAGATCCTGCGCTGCTCACACTGGCAGGTGAACACTTCGGTCTCCACAAATCTCAGCAATGCCTTCTTACGTGATTGTTGGTGGCTCTCGTGGGGTCGGACTCGAGTTGGTGCGGCAGCTAGTGCGTCTTATCCCGTCTACGTCTCGTATACATTTGATTGATCAGTGAGGACTGTCTAGGCAGTGGATGCAGAGAACGCAGTATTCGTGGTAGCTCGAAACGAGGCGGGATCCAAATACCTCAACGAACTGGTGGAAAAATCGACCACTGGTAACATCCACATCGTACAGGCCGACGTCGTCGAGGCCAGCTCGATGAAGGTGACATGTGACCGACGTTCATTATGTGCATGATCGCTGAATGGATGAATAGGCTGCTGCTGCGAGCGTTGCGAAGGCGACTGGCGGCTCGCTGGACGTCCTCATTCACAATGCTGCGCGTACTGAGCTGACACATGCATTCCGCGGCCTGACTGACTAGTATGTCTGGTGTCTACTTGAAAAGAAGGCCAGAGCAGTGCTGATGTGCTACGTCGTTTCAGTGAAGACGACGACACGCTTGACACGGAGTTCATCCAATCGGTAAGCCATGCCCTTTGCTTCATCTTTACTCGCCCCCTACCGATCACGTTGCTCTCCACTACGCCGTTATAGTTCAAGGTCAATGTCCTCGGTGCAATTCACGCCGTCAACGCCTTCCTGCCTCTTCTTCGCAAAGGTTCTGCGAAAAAGATAGCTATCATCGGCTCGGAGGGCGGGACATCAGAGTACGCTTGGGGCATACGTATCCCAGGCATGGCCGCGTATGCCACGACAAAAGCCGCCGAGCACCTGGTAGCGACCAAGTACGCGGTGCTGCTTGAGCCGGAGGGCTTCACCGTCGTGACCATCAGCCCTGGGCTCGTCGACACACGGGCAACCGCCGTGGAGAAAGGTGAGGAATTTAGGTTATGACGTGCCGCATCATACTAACGGCCGTACTTTTCGTACTAGCCGATCCTGCCGATACAACAGAGATGGCAGGCCAGATCGCGCGGTTCCAGGAGGCATTCACAAACTTCAAAGCATTCACCCCGGAAGAGGCTGTCAGCCGCATCTTGTCTATCGTCGCCGAGATCAGCCCCAAGGACAACGCGTCGTTCTGGTCGTACTACGAGTGGAGGAAGAAGGACTAGGGTCCTCAATTCGAACTTCGGAAGACGACTGGTGATAGTCATAGTGTCCCCATGTCCCTGTATAAGATCAAATGCAACAACGAAGGCAACGCATTAGCGTGGCCCTGTTCGAAACGTGACTGCTAGAAGGGACGGAAAGTGAAGTGTTTAGAAGCAATACACTGATACGTTGTGCCAATTTAGATATATTCCATGTATCTATGTCAAAGGACAATATCCACGTATCAAAACGGAGTCGAGCCCCAATAGAGTATGCAGAGCCATCTGCGCCGGGGGAACAGCCTGACCAGAGGTAAGAGGATCATACGCGAAACTGATCCAACGAGATGACGGTGGGCAAGCCGACTGCGTCGTAAAGGCCACACGAACCCGAAAGTTTTCAGGATCTCGCGTTGGTCCAGCTCGAAGCTCGTAGAGCGTGTTCATGACGGCGCAGTCGATGGGAGTACGCGCACCCTAACCACCGGAGAGATAAACTGGACCGGAAATGAGTCGAGGTGACCGCGACCTAGACAAGACCTTTGTGAGCGATACAGAAAACAAGTGGTGAAGTAGATTAAGCCCCAAATCGCCAGCTACCCCCAATTTCCGTGTTCTTTCTGTGGTATCCTTCGTTATCGCATCAGTATTCATGCAAAGCGGCACCGTTGACAACTCGCTACTTACCTTCTTTGATTATACGTCAATTGGCCCGTGCGCTTGCATCGACAGCATTGCCCGCGCAGACGGCCGGTCCGCTGGTTTGTCGTTCTTCATGGTCGGCAACGGAGATTGGATCCGCTGAGTGACCAGTATGAGCCAGGATAGCCACTCGCGCGTAGACGCCCACTACACGAGGCGGCGCCTATGCTTGCCTTTGTCTCTCCGAGTAGCTCCGAGTCTGCATCGCCGTCAGTTGCTCTTTCATCTCAAGCTGCCACTCTATTCTAGTCGCAGGACATCGGGCGGTCGTCATCGACTCGTCGACGAGATCCACGAGTGTCAAGACCATCACCGTATCATCCCATACCTCTGCCATTATCATCGATGTTCTCGTTGCGTCTATTCAAGGCCGATCATCCCAACGGCACCCTCGCTGAAGATCTGGTCAGAGAACTGGCCAGGAAACCTCACCCCCGCTACTTAGAATGTACACCTGAACTCTTTGCCCAACCGACGCCGTACCAACCTCACCTTGATGGGCGGGTCAAGTTCGCAACCATCCTCGACGGGGAATGGGGAGTAGGTGGCGCAGAGGCTCGTGCTGCAAACACAAAACAGAAAGCGGTCGATGAAGGCCATCACGTAAGAAAACTTTGACAGACTGCTTTATGTTTTGTGCTCACCTGAAGTGCCGGTACCAAGAATGTTGCCTATACAACATGGCCTCCGGTACTGTCGTTCCAGACCGACCAACGCCCAGTAGATGTGCCACATCCACACAATTTAGCCGTGGGTCGAGTGAGTTGTTGAATGCTGTTCTTGTCAGATCATGTTAGTGACTGTGGATCTTTACAGGTGAAACCTTCGTGCGTGACAGGGTTGGCAACTGCTCAACCACCGATTGGACACGAGCGCGCTCAGCTGATACAGCAGCGGCTTAACTATCGCAAGCACTTTTTCCGTGAATTCGAAAGACTAGTCACGGCGCGCATGCTTGCGCAGGAAGAGGGAGATGAGGGTTTGCTCCTCCGTGAGATCATGGATCTGACGCTTGCTGTCGCCATGGAGGATGTCAGTCTGGAGAGGACGACCGAGCCAGAGAGGGCCTTAACACCATGGGAGCAATGGGAACCACAGGCAACCTCTACCCCGCATCCAAGTCCTGCGTCTTCGACTACGTTGCTAAGTCCTATGGAGGCTTGCGGTGCACTTGCGACGTCGACGGTTCATCACGAGTACCTGCGCAGCTCGGGGAAGAGTGAGACAGCATGATCGAAGGTACGTACATCAGCCGCCCACATACGAATCTGGAAGTTAATGACGACTTGCGTATTGTCAGATGTAGAGATGAAAACGGGTGCACACGTACGATAATGCAAACTGGGGTGGGGTTATATCTCATTGTAAATCTCGTTGTTTCTTGTATGAATCGAACACTGGAAGACAACCGTCAATCTGTAAATGTAGATGCGAGCGGAGAGCAATAGCGTCACCGAAGCGAGCCGCCGCTTTGTGACACCATCCGGTGTTGCGCAAAGCTGATCGCATGGCCAGTCGTCACAGAGGGGTGGCACACATGGCGTAGCCTGCTGCTACAATGGGTCTCAGACCAGTGAAGCCACTTGCGCCAGGACTTTGCAGAAGGACAGACGGGGCAGTTCTTTCGGGATTGTGGTATTCACGGTGGATCCTGCAGCCACTGCGACTGGATTGCCTGGCTGCGGTGATCAAGTCATCTGGTATACGTGGTCCCAAACGATCGTACAGAATGCAAGCCGATAACGGTTGGTCTGTGTATCGAAGTCAGCCATCATTCAATCTTGTCCTCAGACCGCGGTTGTTACATACCATGAAGTTTATACTCGCGACGATCCATGCGCATAATGAAGGACAGCTTACTCAGTCATAACCTCCGCTGTATAAGCAAAAACCTCCTGATTATCACCGCCAACGAGTGCATGTCCATCGCAGGATGACCGCACACTTGGGAAATTTCACTGCTCGCGTAGAGCGTATCCACGCCATATGCAGGGCGGGCCATCGCTGTCTCTCCGCCCGTCCGGTATTTCGGAGGTGCAAGGCGCGTGCGTAATGCCATGGATTATCCTGTTTTCATAGCTTTCTCCCAGTCGCCCACTCGCAGACCATCCGTGCTTGCAGTCCGCCGATGTAAGGTTCGGAGCGTGCCGGGATCGCGCTTCGCGAGTTATACAGCAGCTATACAGCCACAGACGCACGGGCGCTATTTGAGGGGAGAAAGCGCTCGTCGTTGCACTTTGCCCCCGACTACACTCATCTCCTCTGCGCACTGCTCATAGAGCATCAGAACGCATCCAGAGACCTGCAATACACCTATCAGCATCATGCAGACAAGCAAACCGAGCGTGAGTGTCTACCCTTTGGCTTCTGGGAGAGGCGATTGTTGAATCGCGACGACGTACCTAGTACGCGGCGGTCGTCAAGTACCGCAAGCCTGCCATCCAACATCGAAGGGCTGCGATCCCCATAGCTGCGCCGACGCCCGAGAGAGAGGCAGACACCGATTTCGCCGCGATCCTGGGACAAGACTGGGAGTTGCACGAAGGGCAGGTTCGCCTTGCAAGCAAGAAGCATTCAGCAGCAAGTGAAGGGCGTCAGGTGAGAAGACGTTCAATGACAGCTGAATACTGCATGCTTACCTTGATATGTATTGGAGTCTGAGATATAGTATACGACGTGGCCCCCTAGGCTATCGGCGCGGGCAGCCGTGTTGACGGGGAGTTCATTCAAGCCAGGGCACCAGCCCTCGACGCTAGTCAGTACTTCTAATGCCGACATTGGTGATAAGAATTGATCCGTTGGGCACAGGACAAGACGATCACTGGTGGCCACCACCATGCACAAGCGGGGTACGTGTCGGCCCTGTCACCCAGAAATGTCCCGCAAGCCCAGGATGAAGGGCCGTGCTGGTCGCCCCAGGCGACGTTCATATCCATGGGCCCAGTATTCTTGGATACGCTCCTGCCCTCTCCTGATGATTGGGAGCCCCTGGAGACGTCGACGCCCCTCCCAAGGTGGACCTGGGAAACCACAAAAGCCAGCTGAGGTACGTCGTGCCCAGTTACGCGCACGATGACTCGCTGACGGTAGCGTAAGGCTAGATGCTCAGAACCGACGCCTGGGCTCGCGAATCGATGGCCGTATGGTGGAGTGTCGGGTTGTGCTGGTGGCAGGAGGTACGGCGGATTGACGATGGAGGGATTGTGGATGCGCGGGGATTGAGAGCCGATCTTGGACAATGCAAGCAAATTGATGCTTTGAATGTATACGTAGGCGAAGACCCGGTGTTGACTTGAATTGGCTGCCCACGATGCGCTCGTCTTGAAATCCAGTGCCTTCGCAGCGAGTGATGAAGGGATCCACTCGCCCCCGGTCAGACATCCGTGGATCCCTGACAGAGGTATCTTCGCTGTCTCGCGATTCGCTTCCTGGCAACGGAAAAAACGTGCGCGACCGTATACAATTCCACATGTCGTCCATGATGCATCCCCTACCATTGTGCGACCCACAGATCTGCTGGACCTGCATCCAGCGCTTAAGGGTCCGAGGCGCGTGCCGGCAACCCGCGCCGCCATTTCCGCGGGCCACAAACGCATAGGCGCTCAATTGAACAAAGAGAGCGCCTGTCCGTACACTTGTCTTCCGACTGTCTTGCCCTCATCGCCAGCGCACGCGCCCTCCACAGAGCGCTATTCTCGTGTAAACAGACCTAAAGAAGACTGGTCAGCAAGATGCAACACTACAGACTCGATGTGAGTGCTTCAGTACCCGACTAACCGAGGGAGGCGATCGTTCATGTGTGATGAGCTAGTACACGACGGTGCACGGCAATGCGCATGTCCCGACGCAAGGCTCGAAACCCGGTGTACGAAGCGGTGATGATGTTCGATGCGAGCCGGATCCTCAGAACCAGCCGTTGCAGAAAGGCAAAGCAGAGACGAGGTAGGTCGTCTGGCACGAGCGCGAAGCCCGCTGATAGAGGTCACAATTCGCGACATAGCAACCCAGCTGCAAACACGAGTCACGTAACGACAAACGATGGTCTACTGGTAAGCGAACTAGCGCCGTTCGTTACTTGGTTCGTGCTTACCTGGGGTGTGGCCACTGTGGCGCAGGCCTGCAATGGCTTTATCCCGACCCGTATACCTCGCCGGGGAGACGGTGTGGCCTTATGTACCGGTACATCGGATGACAGGGGTCTGGGCACGCCTGCCCCTGTGAAATCCACAAGAGCAAGTCAGATTGTCAGTCTTTGTATCGTGACATGCATGACCACTTACTAACCGAGATATAGGGTGCCCTATCAGCCTCTGACTGCAGGCTGCTCAGGCTCCTGGGAACGAGGCGCAACGCCGCGCATGAGCTCGTCAAGGTGAGTGTCTTGCGATACCGGTACTGGATGTTTGCTCAGCTACCCGTCTGTTGTGCGTCGTTCAGAGCGACGCGCGGCTGGACGAAGGCTTCCTGCGCTATGCAACGGATCGGGCCTTGGTGGGTGTTCACTGGGACGCACTCGTCGAAGAGGCTATGGCGAGCGCGTGCAAGCGCTCGAGCCAACCGTCCCCGACCAGTCCAGCGGGTGACGGCTGGATTTCTGGATAAATGCCCGAGCATCGCGACCGCCAATTTGACAAGGAGGAGGAGAATTTGAGGAGAGGCCAGGTTCGAGGCGGTATTCGCAGCAAAAGTGGACGAGCGGTCAGTGGGACCGAAGGAACGCCTGTAGAGGATGCAGTACGTCTATCGTGCGCAAGCTGTCATCGTAAATCTTTTAGCATGGATGTGGGCACTCACTGGTCACGAAGTACTGGGTAGGTCGCCATAGCCGCCAGGAAGTCGGTGTCGCATCTTCGACCATCCGCGGTGTATTTTCACGTATTTTCGGCTTGCATAGATCATACGATCATCGCAACGCCCGCTGGCACCTAGCGATGTCTGAACGGACGCTCGGTCGTGGATGTTCTCGCGGGCCACAATTCAGGAGACGGGTGGCCACAGCTTGCTGGCAGTTATTGAGGGCGTAGAGGGCGTAAGAGACTATCTTCTTTGCGGAAATCTGACCAAGCGAGTCGACCAAAGCGTCCGCAGGGGGTATGAGAAAACTTCAGCATCGCGACGGGCATCGTAGTCGTGGCCACATATGTACGGCCACATCCAAATGGGGCCACCAATTGTGTTGATTCGGCGGTGTGGCTGAGCCGGACGATCCCGGCCACTCGTGCGACGCGTCACGACTGTACAGTGTACACAGTACAGCACCCTCTATCTGCGTCTCTACCAACGCGTCGCGGAGACCGAAAGCCGAGCGCAGTAAGGGACACAATATTGGCTTTCGAACATGAGACAATGCAGATACTTCTTTCGAACCGCTTCCGTGTCACTTCGCTGTCCATTCCAGGTCCATTCCACCCTGCCCGACGCAGCTTTCAAGTCCGACGGAGTTGTGTTCGTCTACTTCGTGGCAAAGCCCCAAGCATTCAGCAAGATCACCTCACTCTCTGCCGCATATGAAGCTCAGCATACCACGCACGTGCGTCGGTAACTTCGCCAACTACTGGCTCCTAGTAGTTCAGGCTGCTCAGCACGCCCTTGGACGGAGCCAAGGTGACGAATTCGCCTCACTGCTCCACTGAATGGGTAAGAACGCCCCGGGGAAACACTTGCTCACTAGTCGACTCAATAAGGTCAAACATCGCGACGTACGTCTCGCATCCGTTCCACCATTCTACGTTCGACTCGCTTACGCTAACTCATCGATTTTTCAAGACGTCTTATTGCTCTACGAGTAGTCCTCGAGTCATGAGTAATCTTGCGAAGAAGGCGCAAATACCGTGACATCATGAGAATATTTGACTTGCGCAACTAGCCATGTGCGTCGCGCACCATGTTTTCATGGTGTCTTTAGGAGTCTTTGTCGTGCCCCCAACGGTCACGATCAATGACAACTGTCCAGACAAAACATGCTGAAGGTGCAGTCTCGCTCGAGTCAGTCTCTCTGTCCCATCTTACGTGAACGTTCTCATGAATCATTACGGTCCGTGCCCGTGTTCAATAGCCACATGACGAAGCCGCACTCGCCCGCTCGAACCTCCAAGTAGGCGAGTCACGGATTGACGGGGCTTGAACACTCTAGGATAGGCTGACAGTCATGGCAGATTGGACGTTCAAGAACGGTGAAAGCGCGAGAAGACCGCTCGGGCTCCGGAGGTGCTATGCGCTTAGCATCCGCAGATTGTGTCGGGGCGGGGAAGAAAACACGACAGCTGCCACTGGGAGTAGAGCTTTTTGCGGGGCGAGATGTCTGCACTGGCATCATAGCTTACGGTAGCCAAAGACTCAACTGCACTCGTGCCTCCTACGTCGTAGTCGTTGGCTCTCGAGGCGTCGGACTCCGTACGGCAGTTGGTATGTCAGTCGTCCTACAGAGTATCCCAGTGCCTGTGCTCAGTAATAAAGGGATATGTAGGTTGAGAACACGGATAAAGTCGTGTACATAACAGTCCGAACCAAGGCAAGGTCCACGCAGCTCAACGAAGTGAGAACGACCTCCGGCAACAATCATGTCTACGAGGCGTAGTCGAGTCTAGTTCGATGAAGCCAAGTCCATGGCCAGTCCTCCTCGTGTACGGGCAATGTGCTGAGTGGATCACCTGCTGTCTCATTCAGGCTGCCGCTGCGGACATCGCAAAGGTTACTGGCGGCTCATTGGACGTCCTCGCTTATAAAGATGCGCGAACGGAGCTCAAGAACATTTTTATGCTCAGACAGTGGTTCGCCGTACATTGATCATACTGAGTACATTCGCGATCTGCGCTGACACCCATGTTCGATGCAGCGAGGATTGCGATAAACTTGGCACGGAATTCCTGGAATCCATACATCCATTCTACCAAGCCAAAGGCTCATGTCCATGCTGCAATAGTTCAAGGTCGACGTCCTCGGTGTTGCTCACATCGTGAACACCTTCCTGCCTCTTCTCCGCAGGGGTACAGTATCACAGAGATTGCTATCATCGGCACGGAGGGCGGCCTACCAGAGGTCGTAAAGAGGCTGCATCTCCACAGTATTGCCGTGTACTGAACCACGAAGGCTGCTGAGCATACAAAGTACGCCACACTGTTCGTGCCAGAAGGATTTACTGTCGCGGCCGTTATCCCCGGGCTCGCCGATGTCTCTGCGACTTTCTGGAGAAACGTGAGCATAAGTTCTGCTAGCGACATGTCTCTTGTGATGACGGTGTTTTAATGCCACTAGCAGATCCTGCAGCCATCGCGGATGTGGATAGCCAGATCACTCGAATCCAGGAGGTCTTCACGAACTACAAGCTCTTCACTCCTGAGAAAGCAGTTGGTCACATCCTATCCATGGTTTGAACTATGATATCCAATGACATATTCATCATTCTGGCCATGTCTTGACTGGAACTCAAGAAGAAGGATACAAGATGTGTTCAGTTGACTCGAGATTGGAGACGGAGGATATCTGGGGTTGTGCCGCGTGTGTATACAGACGGAATGAAAGTTCCTGGACCACTCTCCTCGTACGATGTTGTCTTCAATAACTGTTGGCTGTCCAGTATCGTTGCTACCGAGGGTCCTAAGACCTGGAGCTGAGATGCGGGCGTGCCATACTTCCGAGAGCACAGTTGAGTGCTAAGCTAAATAACCAAACGAGTCGGAAGCGCCCGGTCCGGTGTGCGATGACTTCATGTGAGGCGTTGCAGCGCTGTCCCCGCACTCGCCTCTCGCCACCAACCTGCATACCTTATAGCATCACATCCTCCGGCACATCTACCGACTCACTGGTCTTTGCTCTGCTGGTCAAGGGCCTCTATACTGGTGCAGTTACCTGTGTCACCTACGATGACCCAATCAACGCTGGTTTCAGCAACGACGGCTGTCTACGTCAAGTATGACCCCCAGGATCCGCCTCCGCATCCCGGGCTGTCGTGGACTCGCTTCGTATGTATTTCCGACACCCACTCGCATGCCTATAGAGTACCGCCTGGCGACATTCTCTTGCATGCGGGTGACCTCAGCGCTGGGGGTGCGTTCAAGCGACTCCGAGTTACTCTGAACTGGCTCAAAACCCTTCCCCATCCCGTCAAGATGTAAGGTCAGTTCCGTAATAGATAGGACATATGAATATGACGTAGGAACGTAGTTTGATTGCAGGAAACCATGATGTGAGTGAAGCCCCATGGATTCTGTTCCCTAAAGGCTGAACATCCGCTCAGCTGTGCTTAGACGACGACTGGCAAGAAGGCGGGCATTGGGCGAACGTAGCGGGTGAGACTGTCGGGACAAAGGTATGTCTCATTATAAGTACGAACATCGGATCGCGCTGACAATGGATACTCAGGACGCAGTTGCTGCTCGACAGCTCATACGCAGTGAAACCTTGCGTAAGGCAGGGATGCACTACCTAGAGTTTGAGTCAATAGACATAACCACCCCGGCCGGACGGACATGGAAAGTGTACGGGTCACCGGTGAGTTTGCTTTACCTACCTGCACCGTCCCTATTTTCACCCACCACAGGCTGCGCCACGCTACTCATGGGGCGCATTCCAGTACGAATACAATGAGGGCGGAGATATCTATGCCCGGATACCGGAGGGGACAGAAATACTGCTGACGCACACACCCCCGTACGGCACCCTGAACAAAACGAGGAAAGGCACTGCGGCCGGCTGCAAAGACCTTGCTAAGCGACTCGCAAGTGATGATCTACAGCGGTGCCGACTGCATGTCTTTGGACACATACACGAGTCGCATGGTGCCGTCCTCCATGAGGGGAGTGCGGAACATTCGTGCGAGAGGGTCAGCGTGAATGCCGCGCTCGCCTACGGCGGTCAGGCGATCATCGTCGACCTGAAGAACTAGAGGAATCATCAGTTCCATTATGTCTCTTGTGCATCCCATCTGTACTGTGTCAAACACCATGTAGACGATATACAAACGGAGCGTGGAAATGAGCGACTTGTGTGTGACCGTAGATAACTTCGAAACCAGCAATCTCACCGTCAGATCCGATGCCCAATTTTGCGCGCCTACGAGTCAGTCGCCATTCTTGCCTTTGTGTTCTGGACTTCGCGATGACTCGTGTCTGCCTGCTTTTATATGGACGTCTGCGCCCGTCCTAGCCATACGCGTCACTTCAGTTAATACCCTTCAAAACGAGCCATCATGCCGATGCTGTAAGTCGGCTTCAGCGACATCTCCAGCTCCTCCAGGCTGACTGTCCACCCCGCAGGGCTGATCCGTCCCAAAAGTACAAGCCGTACACCCCGCTCAACCTTTCGGACCGCCAATGGCCCTCAGCAGTCGCGACGAAGCCACCTATCTGGCTGTCGACAGACCTACGCGATGGCAACCAGGCCCTCGCGAACCCAATGACGATCCCGCAGAAGACGCTCTTCTTCCAGACCTTGCTCAAGTGCGGCTTCAAGGAGATCGAGATCGCGTACCCCGCCGCTAGCGACACGGACTTCAACTTTGTGAGGGGGCTGATTGAGGGCGGGCAGGTGCCGGACGATGTGTGGATCCAAGTGAGTCGTACATCCACAACTGTAGACGGAGAGGACGCCTATGTTTTGGTGGGGAGTCCGGACAAGATCAGGCCTCACGCGGCTGGAGGAGCCATGTCCGGACATAAACACAGGCCTTCGTCCGCATGAACGACGATTTTGTCCGGATTAGGACTGGACCTCTCCCCCAATTCCATAAATGATGTAGACGGAAGCGACGAGGAAGCTTACTCGAGGTTTTAGGTTCTGACACCGGCTCGTGAAGACCTCATCCGCCGGACAATTGACTCTGTTGCAGGCTCGAAGCGTGCGATCATCCACATGTACAATGCGACCTCATGTCTGTTCCGGGAGGTCGTCTTCCGGAACAACAAGGAGGAGACCCTCGCCTTGGCCGTCAAGCACACCGAGATCATCCGCAAGCTCACCGATGAGTGCACGCAGAAGCACGGGACGATCTTCAGGTATGAGTACAGCCCAGAGACCTTCACGCAGACGGAGCCGGAGTTTGCGGTGGAGATTTGCGAGGCGGTCAAGAAGGCATGGGGGAGAGCGGGGACTGCGTTTGAGGACAGGATTATCTTCAACCTACCTGCGACGGTCGAGATCGGTCCTCCGAACCACTACGCAGACCAGGTGGAGTATTTCTGCCGTCACATATCTGAACGGGAGAATATCTATGTCAGTCTGCACCCACACAATGACCGAGGTACAGTCGTGTCTTGTTGCTGCTATTTAACCTGACCTGACAAACCATCACAGGTCAGGGCATCGCGGCTGCCGAGCTGGCCATGCTTGCGGGCGCGGACCGTGTGGAGGGCTGCCTCTTCGGCAACGGCGAGCGCACCGGTAACGTCGATCTCGTGAACCTCGCATTGAACCAGTACACACAAGGGATCAACCCCGGACTCGACTTCAGCGACATCCAAACCGTCATCGACGTCGTCACACAATGCAACGATCTGCCGGTGCACCCTCGCCACCCATATGCGGGCGAACTCGTCTTCACCGCCTTCTCCGGTTCGCACCAAGACGCGGTCAAGAAGGGTTTCGAGCACCAGCGGGCACGGTGGGCCGAGGCGGAGCGCAAGGGCGAGCCGACGATTTGGCACATGCCCTACCTCCCCATCGACCCCGCGGACCTTGGTTGCAACTACGAGGCCGTCATCCGAGTCAATGCGCAGAGCGGCAAGGGCGGCATCGCGTACCTCGTGCAGCAGCACCTCGGGCTCGACATGCCGCGCAAGATGCAGATCACGTTCTACAGCGTAGTCCAGGAGATCGCGGATCGCGAGGCGCGCGAGATGACCGTGGAGGATATCACGACGGCATTTAGGAAGACGTACCACTACGGCGGGTCGACATACGAGGGCAGGCTGGTGCTCAAGTCGTTCAGGATTTCAGCGGAGTCGTCGCCGGACCTCCCGAGCGGAGACGAGGCAGCGGATGAGCGACGCCAGTTCGATGGCACGGTGTCAGTGGATGGTGTCCTTCGAGTCATTCGTGGAGACGGCAACGGCCCGTTGTCCGCACTGCTGGATGCTCTCCGCACGCACTTGGAGATCGACCTCTCTCTGCGCGAGTACTCCGAACACGCTATCGGACAGGGCCAGGATACCAAGGCCGCGTCGTACGTCGAGCTCGTTCCCCTCGCTCGTGATGTGAAGGAGATTCGCAAATCGACGGAGTCGTGGTGGGGCGTTGGCGTCGACCCGGACATTGCGGGATCCGGTTTACGCGCGCTGCTAAGCGCGGTCAACAGCGCAATTGGCGACCGGCCGCTACCTGAACTCAAGCTGAGCGTTGGTTACAGCGCGAAGACGAGCCAGGCAGACATCGCGTCAGTGATCCTCAATGAATTGTCCTTGGAGCTCCCTCGCCGTCTGCAGGCATCCTTCTTTGAGGTCGTCCAGCGAGCCGCGCGCGAGACGGGCGGGCAGATGTCTTACTCCGACCTCATACAGCTGTTCAAAGAGACGTACGCGTTCGACATCCCCGACAAGGACGGCCGCTTCGCCCTGCAGAGCTTCAATATGGAGAATCTGGGCGAGAGCGGGCGGAAGGAGCTCACGGGCGAGTTCATCATCAACGCGAAGCTCACGAAGGTCGCAGGTCAGGGCAATGGTCTGTTAACCGCGGCCATCGCGGCGCTGAACGAGCATATCGACGGACAGCTGTCGATCCGCGAGTACGCGGAACACTCGATCGGCGAGGGTTCGGACGTGAAGGCTGCGTCGTACGTTGAGCTTGCGTATGAGGTGGATGGCGGCGCGATCAAGTTGAATGCCTGGGGCATTGCGAAGGACACGGATATCACCGCGTCGGGTTTGAAGGCCCTGTTGAACGCGTCGAGCAGGGTGGACCACCTGCACAGGGAGCTGACGCAGTCTAAGAACCAGTGAGCAGTCGAATGCAACTATTAGTGTATGTAATGTAGTGTATCATCAATGTCAAAATGGCTGTAGCCTGTCCAATTCTCGGGTGTGTAAGTACCCGCGGGCTCGAGGTGAGTCTGACGACCACCGCGAGGGTGCGATTGCGACGAGCATGAGAACAGTAGAAACGCGGATGGAGGGTGTTGTACACTGCTGTACAGGCGTGACGCGGCGCACGAATGGCCGGGATCGTCCGGCTCAGCCACACCGCCGAATCAACACAATTGGTGGCCCCATTTGGATGTGGCCTACGATGCCCGTCGCCATGCTGAAGTTTTCTCGTGCCCCCTGCGGACGCTCTGGTCGACTCGCCTGGTCAGATCTCCGCAAACGAAATTGTCTCTTACGCCCTCTACGCCCTCGATAACAGTCGGCAAGCTGTGGCCGCCCGTCTCCTGAATTGTGGCCCGCAAGGACATCCGTGGCCGACGCGTCCGTTCAGGGTGTTCAGATATCGCTGGATGCAGGTGGATGCTGCGATGAACATCCAAAATATCCAAGCTGAAAAGACGTGAAAATGTAACGCGGATGGTCGAAGATGCGCCGACGAGTTCCTGGCGACTATGGCGACCTACCAGTACTTGGTGACCAGTGAGTGCCCACATCCATACAAAAAGGTTTACGATGACAGCTTGCGCACGATAGACGTACTGCATCCTCTACAGGTGTTCCTCCGGGCCCGCCTCACGATCCGCCCATTCGCTCCTCCTGGCCACGATATCGTCTTGAACCTTGTGGCTTCCCCCCGATTTCTCCTCCTGAACGTTGGTAGTCACGATGCTCGGGCATCTATCCAGAAATCCAGCCGTCACCCGCTGGACTGGTCGGGGACGGTTGGCCCGAGCGCTTGCACGCGCTCGCCATAGCCTCTTCGACGAGTACCTCCCAATTGATACCCGCCAAGGCCCGATCCGTGGCATAGCACAAGAAGCCGTTGTTCAGACGCGCCTCGTTCTGAACGACGCACAACAGACGGGTAGCTGAGCAAACATACAGTACCGGTATCACAAGACACTCACCTTGACGAGCTCATGCGCGGCGTTGCGCCTCGTTCCCAGGAGCCTGAGCAGCCTGCAGTCAGAGGCTGATAGGGCACCCTATATCTCGATTAGTAAGTGGTCATGCATGTCACAATACAAAGACTGACGATTTGACTTGCTCTTGTGGATCCCACAGGGGCAGGCGTGCCCAGGCCCCTTTCATCCGATGTACCGGTACATACGGCCACACCGTCTCCCCGTCGATGTATACGGGTCGGGATAAAGCCATTGCAGGCCTGCGCCACAGTGGCCACAACCCAGGTAAGCACGAACCAAGTAACGAACGGCGCTCGTTCGCTCACCAGTAGACCTTCGTTGGTCGTTTCATGGTTTGTGTTTGCAGCTGGGTTCCTACGTCGCGAATTGTCACCTCGATCAGCGGACTTCGCGCTCGTGCCAGACGACCTACCTCGTCTCTACTTTGCCTTTCTGCAACGGCTGGTTCTGAGGATCCGGCTTGCATTGAACATCATCACCGCTTCGTACACCGGGTTTCGAGCCTTGCGTCGGGACATCCGCCTTGCCGTGCACCGTCGCGTACTAGCTCATCGTACATGAACGATCGCGTCCCTCGGTTAGTCGGGTACTGAAGCACTCACACCGAGTCTGTAGTGTTGCATCTTGCTAATCAGTCTTCTTTAGGTCTGTTTACACGAGAATAGCGCTCTGTGGAGTGCGCGTGTGCTGGCGATGAGGGCAAGACAGTCGGAAGACGAGCATACGGACAGGCGCTCTCTTTGTTCGATTGAGCGCCTATGCGTTTGTGGCCTGCGGAATGGCGGCGCGTGTTGCCGGCACTCGGACCTCTTAGCGCCGGACGCAAAGCGGGACGCACGTCCAGCTGGCTTGCGGCAGGCTTGCGGGTCGTGCGTGCAATGCAAAGGGAATGCGAGGGTAGCGAATTTCGATGTGAGGGACTAATCTTCGTCCCTGGGCTACCGGGCAAAGGGCGAGGCAGCCATAGCACCCCGTTCGCTCCAAGAATGCTCCGTGGCGAGTTCGCTCGCTCGTGCGGAGGCATAGCTTCGAGACGAGCACATCGTAGACGGATACCAATAATTTCGACTCTGCTGCCCATACATCTGGAAGCATACGACTTGCATTGTCCCCGCCCAACTCTCGCTCCTGACGTTTCCTCCATTCTCCTCCCTCCTACGCTTATACAAGCCCCACCGTCGGCCACCTCCCCCCCATCAACGCGACGTCCAAGCGATTTAAACGACATCACGGCCAGTAGTTCGTCCCGATCCTTGCCCCGCGGTGTGGCCTCGATCCGACGGACCGCTGACTATGGCATTGTCAGTGCTGCTGTCACTAACGTGAGTCGTTATGTGTACCTCAGTCGACTCTCGTGGTTCTCCAAGCCCATCGGGGCAGTGGCGTCGACGTCTCGAGCGGCTCCCAAACATCTGGAGGGCTCAAAAGTGTGTCTAGGGATGTTGTACTGTCTGCCAGCAGGTGTGCGAGGGCCAGTCTCTCATGTTGGGAGAACACCGACTCCTGGCTTTGTGTATGGTCGAGGTAACCCTTGTCCTTCGTCAAGATCGATGTTGACTCAAAAGGACACCATCACTCACTGCCATGGATGAGCTCATCGGCGACATTGTCGCCTGCGCAGACAACGTAGGCGGCCATGTGGTGTACTCTATGCCGTCCCCCGTCTACGATTGAGGTGAGCATATACCATTCAGCGGTTTCTGACTGCCTTCTCACCTGATGGCCTTTACTCTCCGCTGAATTGTGTGTGTTTGCAAGACGAAGTTCACCTTGGTGCAGCTCCCAGTTATTCTCGAGGATGGCCACAAAGCTCCCACGTCTCTCTCTCTTGGGCGTCGGTGCGGTAATCGGCTTCGGAGGTCTTTGCTGTAGCATTGCTACCTTGCCGTACTTGAGTACCATTGCGTACTGAGTACGTCGTCGCATTTCAATCGCTGCTCCGGGTAAGTCGAACAAACAGAGACTCACGCTTGGTTTGCTTGTGTGCATCATGCTCACTGATTTGAGTTAGGTTTTTGAGAACACGTAGTGGGTGCTTTGCTAGTGGCGCGCGGACAGGCAATGAGAGCAAGATCGTCGAAAGACGAGCGCACGGACGAGCGCCCTTTTGTTGAACCGGCGCCTAGGCGACTGTGGCTTGCGAAGGGACACGGCGCGATGCCGGCATATCCCGCCCTCGGACCCTTTAGTGCTGCAGGCCAGTTACGCTGGTCTGCGAAACAAGGAGAAGGGAACGCGAGGAGGAGATGTTACAAATTCATTCACGCCGGCTTCGTCCCTGACCTATGGTACGGACCGCGAAGACACGTCCGCCAGGAATCTACGGAGATCCCGTCCACGACGAATGGGCCGCCCTTGTCGCCTCGCTGGGAACGCATATACTTCTCAAACGGACGCGGCGTGAAGGAGAAAAAGGATGATTTCCGGCGTTGTCTACGATTACATTGCAAGACTGCTTGCTCTCGTTCCCCGTGCATCTACAATCCTCCATCTTCGACAAGCGCCATGTGCGGCGAGCCGCCTTCCTCCTGTCCACCGACGATATCCCTACGATCCGACTTGCGAACGACACAAGAGTACCGTTCCGATCAACACCCCAACCTCCCGACGGAATACTGGGTACTGTCAGCACGTCTGCTCTGCCCGTAACATGCCGCGACATACCTTAATCTTCCCTCGTCGCCACCCAGGTCCACTTCGGGAGCGGAGTCGATGTTGCAATGGGCTCCCACCTGTCCAATGGACTCGACAGTGTATTCGACGACGCCGGGCTACCCGTGTCTGTCGACGGGCCCTGTCCAGGCAAGCCCGTGGTCGCCACATCTAGCGGCGGCCTCGCAACCCCAGCGGTGATGATGGGTATGATCATCGACCGCGCATCGTAGACTGTCGTAGCCAGATCTCCGTGCTCATGGATTGGCGACTGTGGTAGTCTTTCAGAATCAACCCGCAAGCAATGGTCGAAGATACGCACCAACATCGAGGACTGATAAGCTGCGTCGAGCGGTAGTCCCGATGCAGTCGCCTGTGCCGACAACACAGGCGGCCACGACGTATACTCTACGTTGGACTCCAACCGAAGGACACCATGCTCTTGGTTCGGGGGCTGTGGCGGTGTCTTAGGATCAACCCGAACGTATCGCTCGAAGATACGCACCAACATCGAGGAGTCATAGGCAACGTCGAGCGGAAGCCCCGACGACACAGTCGACTGTGCCGACAACACAGGCGGCCACGTCGTGTATTCTACATCGGTCTGCAATACATATCAAGGTAAGCATGCACTGTTCAGCTGATCTTGAACGTCTTCTCACCTGACGCTCACTCTCTGCTGAATTTTGCTTGTTTGCAAGGCGAACCTGCCCTTCGTACAACTCCCAGTCTTGTCCCAGGATCGCGGCGAAATCGGTGTCTGCCTCTCTCTCGGGCGTCGGCGCAGCTATAGGGATCGCAGCCCTTCGACGTTGGATGGCAGGCTTGCGGTACTTGACGACCGTCGCGTACTAGGTACGTCGTCGCGATTCAACAATCGCCTCTCCCAGAAGCCAAAGGGTAGACACTCACGCTCGGTTTGCTTGTCTGCATGATGCTGATAGGTGTATTGCAGGTCTTTGGATGCGTTCTGATGCTCTACGAGCAGTGCGCAGAGGAGATGAGTGTAGTCGGGGGCAAAGTGCAACGACGAGCGCTTTCTCCCCTCAAATAGCGCCCGTACGTCTGTGGCTGTATAGCTGCTGTATATCTCGCGAAGCGCGATCCCGGCACGCTCCGAACCTTACATCGTCGGACTGCAAGCACGGATGGTCTGCGAGTGGGAGACTAGGAGAAAGCAGTGAAGATAGGATAATTCATGGCATCACGCACGCGCCTTGCACCTCCGAAATACCGGACGGGCGGAGAGACAGCGATGGCCCGCCCTGCATCTGCCGTGGATACGCTCTACGTGAGCAGTGACACTTCCGAAGTGTGCGGTCATTCTGCGATGGACGCGCACTCGTTGGCGGTGATAATCAGGAGGTTTTTACATATACAGCGGAGTTTATGACTGAGTAAGCTGTCCTTCATTATGCGCATGGATCGTCGCGAGTATAAACTTCATGGTATGTAACAACCGCGGTCTGAGGACAAGACTGAACGATTGCTGACTTCGATACACAGACGAACCGTTATCGACTTGCATTCTCTACGATCGTTTCGGACCATGTATACCAGATGGCTTGATCGCCGCAGCCAGGCAATTCAGCCGCAGATCCTCTGTGCAGCAATCCCGACAAAACCGCCTCGTTCGTCCTTCTGCGATGTCCTGGCGCGAGTGACTTCACTGGTCTGGAGCGCATGGTGACTGCAGGCTACGCCATATGTGTCACCCCTTCGTTATGACTGGCCATGCGATCAACTGTACGTGGAGCCAGATGTTGTCACAAAGCGGCGGATCGCTTCGGTAACGCCCTTACTCTTAGCTTGCATCTACGTGTACGGGCTGGCGGTTATTTTCCAGTGTCCAATTCATACAAGAAACGAAATACACAATGAGATACAATCCCACCCCACTGGTACACCAGGTATGCTACCCATTCTCCGTTCATTTTCTCCTCAGCGATGGGTCGCAACTTGGCCTTGTTCTGCAGGCCGTTTGAGGATAACCGGGATGCCCCTGGGCTTCCATTGTGCACGCGGGGATTGTTCCTGCTGTGCCTGCCCCACGGGGTTTCGCCTACGCCTCTCCTCCTTTCGTACGGGCCTGAATTTCCTCAAACGATAGGACACGGAGCGGAGCGCCGACAAAACCGCGTCGACGCTCTCCGGAGGAAAGAGTGACGGTTCTAGGTCATCGCTGGACATGGCCTTTGGTCGGGAATCTGACAGGTCAGATCCTGGGCATTCTTGTCTCGTGTGTGTCCATTTCTCTTCGTCATTGAAACGCTCCTTAATGTCCTCTTCAGCGCCCTGGCACGCCACGTCGACAACTGTGGTGATCGAAGAGCTTGCGCATTGGGAGGAGATCGATGACGTCCGCGTTCGGGCCGTTGAAGCGCTGCATTTGGTCTGTGAGAGACCTGTCTGCGCAGCAATCGAAGGCCCAGATGTTTTCATCATCTTCGGCAAAGCCATCTCTTCCTCGGCCCAGTGCGCCCGTGTTTGTGGGATAACTGTGTGTTGCACTCGACCGAGTGATTGTTGCGTTTGTGTCTCGCCACGCCTCTTTCGTTGCTCTTCGAGCAAGTCTTCGAGTGCCTGCTCGGCGATCAACGTCTCTCTGGACTTCCTGTATGCCACCGCGGCCTGGACATCGTGTAAGTATTGGTCGCGTAGATATTGACATCTGAACTCACCGCCACCCTTATGATCCAGTCGCACACGTACCACGGAAGCTCTGGTTTACTCCCATATGCAGTGCCCGCCGGTGGCAAAGCGGCGAGTCCGTCGTCAGCATAGGCACCAGGCGCCTCGATCAACCATGGTACGGGTGCCCAAGCCTCGCCCTTAAGGCACTGGGAAGTCGGGTGAGTACTTCCACAGGTGCAAATCTTCGTATGATTCTCACATTGTGGTGTATAGGCATGTCTGCGTACGGGTGGCCACACTCGCCCACGGGATCGACCTCTGGCTCCAGTGGACCTATATCGAAAGCGTCCACTGTTGTACCCGACTTGAAAGGACTGGGCTGCCTTGGGAGGGTGTGAGGGGGTGGCCATGTAGCCCACGGGCTTTGCTCGTCCTGGTATTAGTGACGCCACACGCCACAGGTAAGCACGAAACAGTCTACGGTTCACTGCCTGCTCACTTACGGGGCGACCCATGTCTACCGTATTTTGTTTTGTGCTTGCAAGACGCACACCACCTCGCCATAGCTCCCAATCATAGTCCAGTATTGCCGCGAAGCTCTCACGACTCATGCATGGCATTGGCATGGCGAAGAACAGCGGAAGGCAGTGTTTGACGCGGTGTACACCGCTCCTCACTTCATCTAATAGATCCTCCGCGGTGGTTCCGCGGCCGTTGTGCGGGTAAGGGTGTGCGTTGGGTAGTCCGAACATCATGCTGAGGCTTTCGCCACAAGTCAACAGGAACGTTCGCGCGAATCAAACAGAGATGACTGCACGTACGTGTGAATAATCCACTATCTATTCCTTGTACTTGCTTATAGGTGCTGTTGATTGACCCAGTGATACAGGAGAAGGAGGATTGCAGTGGGACGTGAAACAGGGAGTTCAAGGTGAGTTCAAGGGGGAGGCGCCCTCTTTGTACGGTCGGCGCTTACGCCTGTGTGGCTAAGGCTCAAGCGCTCAACGCGCTCTTTTGTCGGCGAATGCCGGCCTGCTCCTCTGGCGTCCTGTGCGCGAGTCTAATTGCGCAGGGGAGGTAATATGCCAATAAATATCGGGACGAGCATGTCATTATTGACTGAGTCATAGTTGGCGCAGAGCATTCGAGGGACAACGCTATCATGTCGGTAATCGTGCGTCGGGTTTCGACAAAGGATGTGACCCGTGCGCTCTCCGGAATGCGTGCCCACAGAGGACGGACGGAGCCCTCGCTTAACAAGTACGGTACGTTCCTTGGTTATACTCACAATTCTTCACTTAGACAGACACTGACGTGCTATGTACATATGATGTATAGGTTTGGACAAAGCTCGTAGCCGCTTGCGCGTGCGCGACATGCTGACGCTTTTGTAGGCGTACGCTGGCAAATCTGTTCGCGATGTCCGGCCAGGGTCCAGGGAATAGGCAATCGGGCGGCACCTTCAAGTTCCTCGCAGTGTTCGGCAATGGGCCTATAGCGCGACCCATGGATCCTGCCAAGGCATTGCTTCGCCGATGTAACTCTCCTTGGTCAGGTCGTCGGGGTCGTATGATATCCCTCGCATCATGGCCTCCGTCAGATCGCCGTCGATATTCTCCAGTACCGTCGAGTTGCTTCCGTCCGAGATTGGTGAAGAAGGCTCAATTGGGGAACCTGGCACACCGAGCCAGTCATTGTAGGGTGTGTAGTCTTCGACTGTTTCCCTGAGTGCGCTGACCGGCTCATATTCGAGGTCTCGTTGTTCGACTGAAAGCCGGGCCATGGCTTCGTTGAGTACGAACTCCGGTGCGTCGGCCTCCGCGTCCTCGATCGAGGCTTGAAGACTGAAGTAGGTGGCCAGTGCGGGGCTCCAGTCTAGGTCGGTCTCGATACCGCTCTCGAATGACGGCTGGATTGTGTCATGGGAAATTGGCAGCCCGTCGTGCGTTGGTTCAGCGCCTGCTAGACGCGCCCCATTTTCCGGAGGCAAGAGTATGCCATCGACTGATGCGGTGACTCCGTTGACAAAGGACCTCGAAGGCGCGTCGAGGGGCGGGACAGGCCGGTTCAAGTTCGCAAAGCGCTCCATGTCCCACTCGCCCATCGTCCACACATGGCCGTGAATGATGGGATCTGCCCCGAGACCTATGCCCACGCGTGGGTGATCGATCCATATAGGACTGAGGATGGCCCCGAAGTTGTTTTTCTGGACACCAGGTGAGCTACCTCAGATAATAGTCATTGTCAATCACTGACCTTGAATCTCTCTGGTTGGGAGGCTACCTCTCGGGCGCTGAGATTCCATGCTGGTTCTGCAACGCGGTCGATGCTCCTGACAGACCTGCGGGGCTGCGGCGGCCCAATTGGAGTGGTGGACTCGATGACGGTGGCCGTCATATCTTGGGCGTTGAACTAACACAAGGTAGGCAACGAAGCAGATATGGATGAGACAATTGACTCACGAGGGTTGATCGTCCGGCCGTATGTGGTTCGTTTCTTACAGAGCCACTCGGTGTAGCCCAGTGCGAGTGCGAGGCCCAGGTATGGGCGTTCACGAGGTCCCACGAATAAGCTCGTGGTCCCGGAGAGGCGGTCGTGAGCGGCGTCGCGCCGTTGTGCGCGGTCGGGGATGGCAGGTGGGCAGGGTGAGGTGTGTTCATTGTGACGATGACTGATTTGTTGTTGACAGTGAATCGGGAAACGGATTGCGCCACACACGATGCGTAGAGTCGCGGGTCGTACGTCGAAGTCGATTGACGGTGGAAGGCAGCCTAAGATCTGTACGTCGGATAGCCTTCGAAGCCTTTGTGCTGAATTTAGTCAGACAGTGTGTATCGAAAGCAAAAGGAGAATATTGCACGTACAGCGTATGTGTGCGATGGGTTGAAAGCAAACGTAGTTGGGATTGTGGCACAAGCCCTTGTATATGGGCGCCTGTGTGGCCACGGGCCTAGCGCCCGTCCTTTGTTCACAGCCTATGTAATTGCTACTATTGGTAGACGGCCCTGGTTCAGTGCCACAGGATGCTTGCGCTGTTCAGTGCGATTTTACTCACCAGAGATGCACCTCTTCTGTGCGTGTCGCAAAGATTCATTGCTTGACGCATCCCCGGTCGATTTATTCGTACTCACAGGCTACCAGTAGGTCTAACGAATGCCGGACACCTGCGTGGCCTTTGGTCTAGAGCAGGACCGTAGCTTCGATTGAACAAGCTGCATCGCAGTACGTGCTGGCTGAGCTTGCCCTTGTGTCGAACGCTACAACTGACGAGGTTAATCACTAGGAGGATGTGCCGGACAACTGCAGCACAATCCCATCCGACAAGTTATGGTCGATGTAAGCCAAACAAGCACCCCTCGAGCGTCACGTCTGGGAGTGCGCGGGTTGATTGACTGGCGCGAAGATGACCGCGTCACCGTACGCATGCGTCCTTCATGGCATCGATCTTCACGGCGCGAGTCGCGGCGAACCACGAAGTCTCGAGCGGAAATCGCTAGGAACTCCAGGACGAGCCTCCGCACGAGCCCCAGATAGATGGGGCACCCCTCTTCCTGCGACCCGTGCCGAGACTGGTCTTGTCCAATACATGCGACGGTCCGATCGTTCACGGCCGGCGGTGAAGTGGGTCTTTTGCTGTGATGCCCAGGTTCAATTATGAAAAATGCAAAGGCCATGGTTCCGTGGCGTAGGTATGCCCGCATCGCGACTACAAGATCTGGTATCGCACCTCGACTCGGACAACCGTCGGTATGTCTCGGAGGGAGACTCGCACTCCGTTGCGGCGGTGCTGTTCGCCCGTCAGCAAGGTTCAGGCGTTCCCCCGTGTTGTGTTGCCCACTGGCAAGCCGATGTCATTATTCGATCGCTGCTCGCTCTCTCTGGGAGCAATACCCTGCCGAAACATCGTCCGTGCACCTGTGAAGAGGCGATGAACGCGATTCCCCCAGGCTTGGTCACGCCGGATGTTGTTGAAGTAAGTCGCCAGGACGCCCGCGCACCTTGCTGCAGTGCGGTCACTCGTGTAGCTGATGCCTTCTATACAGTGTGTTGTTGGCCATCTATCGGGTTTCGACGAAGGATGTGTTATGTGCGCCTCTGGAAGTGGTGTGTCTCTGGGGACGAATCGTGTCGCGTCCGAGGAGGGTCTTGGAATTGAGCATTGAGCATGCGCATCAGGTATGGTCCGTCGTCGACTCCGTGAGGACAGAGGCTGACGTGTTACGTATTCGTACATATGTGGCTCTAGAGCAGTGCTCGCACTTTTGCCGCTTCTGACCGCAGGAATGCCACATTGTTGACTGCGCAACCTCACAGAAGACATCGATAGAGACGCGGAGATAGCCAATCATACAACACCTGTAGGCCTTAAGTAGGCCCCGCTTTTGTATCGATCTGCTTCCGCCATTGATTCATAGCACCACAAGACACTACATTGTTCACCGTTGGGGGGTTCTGCACTCGCACCCCGACGATCACCGCCGAGTGTTCGCATTCCAGCCGAATATGACCGCATTTCTGCGGTACATGCAGCCCTGACATGCCCGTGTGCGGTTGCAGTTGTCGCGACAATGGCGCGGTGAATTCGTCCTGAGCAGGTTCGTTCCCGAACAGGCGACACGGTCCTCACCGATGTAGTCCCAGTCTAGAAGGGGGCTCGGTGCGACTGTAGGGGAGGCCAGTGATGGGGATCCTTGGAGACGGATCGCCCGCTGCACGTTCCCGCCCGAGATGGGCGTCTGCACGCCGTGGGATCTTTCGCGACGAACCGGGAGTCCGGAAAGGGAAGGAGGCGCTGGGGTGGGATCACGGGACCGCGTCAGGCGTGATGCAATGGAGGGCGGCAGGGGGAAGCCGGGGACGGCGCGTGAGGTCATGGCCGTCCTCCTTCGCTCCGTCTAATCCTGGCCGGCTTCTGCACAAACCATGCGAACGCCTCGACCCCGTATAAAATGGGCCGCTCCGTGGAGCACCTCTGCCACAACGCCCTCCCTCCTCCGCCCACTTCCCCCACCAAATCTCATAGCTACTCGTCCAAGCCATGCTCAGCAGACTCGCCACCCGCTCGCTCGCGTCTTCGCGTCCGCTGGCTCGCTCCTTCGCGACGCCGCAGCAGTCATGGAGTCGGGGCATGAAGGTGAGATGTCCTACGTTGATGGCGCATATACGCGCTTGCTGACACGCTTCCAAGATCCTCGCTATCTTCTACAGCGGTGGTGAAGCTGCTAAGCAGGAGCCCCGTCTCCTGGGCACCACCGAGAACCAGCTGGGTATCCGCGACTGGCTCGAGTCTCAAGGTCACGAATACATCGTAAGTTTCTGTTGGCACCCGCGTACGCTCGCCGTCCCTGAACGCTACTCTCCGTAGGTCTCCGAGAGCAAGGAGGGCCCCAACAGCGACCTCGCTAAGCACATCGTCGATGTGAGTATACTCGCCTTCATCACCCTGCCTGATCCGACCCGCTGATCTGGTGGTGTATCTCCAGGCTGAAGTTGTGATCACGACGCCCTTCCATCCCGGCTACCTCACCCGTGACCTCCTGAACACGGTGAGTACAGCTTCTGCCGATATTATGCCGCATTTGCCTCCCTCCTCTGTCGAACGCATCGCCATTGCGAGTGCCCTGGCGCCGGCGAGGCTCGTGCAGATAGCGGATGCGGCATTTGCGCGACCGATGCATTGGCGGCTCTCCGCAATGCTAAAGCGTCTGCGACCTGGGGCCACCCATTTGGTCAAGATCGACGCTGCCCCAGAATGGAGCCGACGCGGCGGCCGGGGTACTTGAGGCTTGGGGCTTCTGGCAGGCCATCTGCGCTTCGAAGGACTTATACTGATGAGTTTGTCCCCTTTAGGCGAAGAACCTCAAGCTCTGTCTCACCGCCGGTGTCGGGTCTGACCACGTCGACCTCATTGCCGCCTCCGAGAAGAACATCGACGTCCTCGAGGTGACGGGCTCGAACGTGACCTCGGTCGCGGAGCACGTCGTGATGAACATCCTGCTCCTCGTGCGCAACTTCGTCCCCGCCCACGAGATGATCGAGCGCGGCGACTGGCAGGTGTCCGACATCGCGCGGGCCGCGTTCGACCTCGAGGGCAAGACGGTGGGCACGATCGGCGCAGGCCGCATCGGCTACCGCGTGCTCGAGCGTCTCACGCCGTTCGACACCAAGGAGCACCTGTACTACGACTTTGCGTCGCTCCCGGCGGAGGCGGAGAAGAAGGTGCGCGCGCGCCGCGTCGCGGACCTCAAGGATATGGTGTCGCAATGTGACGTCGTCACCGTCAATGCCCCGCTCCACGAGGGCACGCGCGGCCTCGTGAACGCCGACCTGCTCAAGCACTTCAAGAAGGTACGCCCCACGCCCACATCTATACGGTCATAACTGACCTACTTTCTTGCAGGGTGCGTACCTCGTCAACACCGCGCGTGGCGCGATCTGCGACCGTGATGCGGTGGCGGCCGCGCTGAAGAGCGGGCATCTCTCCGGGTACGCGGGCGACGTGTGGAACGTGCAGCCGGCGCCGAAGGACCACCCGTGGCGGACGATGAAGAACCCGCTCGGCGGCGGCAACGGCATGACGCCGCACTACTCGGGCACGACGCTCGACGCGCAGGCGCGCTACGCCGCGGGCACGAAGGCGATCCTCGAGAACTACTTCAAGGGCAAGGCGCAGAAGCCGGAGGACACGATCGTCAAGGACGGAAAGATCTTCAGCAAGGCGTACGGCGCGAAGTAGAGGGTGCCTGCGGGTTGCGAATGTGCAGGCCTCTAGAAGCAAGAGAGCCTGAGCCTGCGGACAAACATTCATACAGTGTATCATTATTTTAGCATGTTTCGCATAGCACTTGTATCAACTTTGTGAAACTCATTTGCCTTCGAACCACCGTCGCGAGAAACGGTCACGACTATCATGATATTCACGAACATATTGCCGACATACTTGGGAGCATATACCGAAGTCAGCTACGCCTAACGACCTGGTGAAAGGCTATGAAAGCGCATGTCTGTTCCTAGCTTTAGACGAACAAGCGCTTGACATCCAGGAATGGAAGGTTTTACTACGGGTGAGCCGAGTCCTTACACCGTTCAGTACATTCGAACCATATCCAAGTACTACCATCACCCAAACCACACCCTTCAACTTTTCTTGGCGATCGCACGCGCTAACTCGCTGAGCTCGCTAGATTGCAGAGACGCGATGTGCACTGCCACTAGTACTTAAGGCTGCCTTGGATCATGGGCGCGACAAAACTGGTGGTTGGAACTGAGGACGTTCGAGTCAGCCTGAGGACGCTTGCAGGCTGATGCGAGGCGCTAGCCAGCGGACGAGGCTGCCCAAGGATTGTGTGCGCGAGCTTACAGTGATCTGAACGTCCATTGTGCTCGGGACCAGATCTTCATGTCACGTCAAGGAACCGATGTTGTTGGGATTTCGGAGCATACAGTGAGTCTTGAGCCGCGTGTTTCCTGAGTCCTTGCCTGTGGACACAATGTAATGGATGTGTACTTACCATGATCCATGGTAGGTCGACGAGAAGTCATCAGGCCTCGAGCAGGGCGATAGGCCAACGGAGCCTCTGCATACACCAGAGGTCCAAGAGCAGGTAAGTGAACTACGTCTCCAGCTCCTACGAGTCACTGAGACCGTATTCATGTCACCTAGCCAGGGTCCACCCCATCCTATTAGCAGTTCCGAGCCTCTTTCAGTGAGTTGGCTCCCATTACATCTTTGCATGAGCGCAGTGTACTCATTGTCAAAAAGTCTGGTTTAAGCAAGGAAGCATGGAAAATATACGTCGATCGAGCGTCACAAGCGGACGAACATTCCTTCAAGGCATGGAATCTGCAGATGCACAATCGCATACTCTTCGTACGCTGCACTAGTGGTTATATTCGGTCGCCTGGATCCTGAACTGTTATGTTCTCATGTACAGGCGGCTCTGTTTTCAGCCGTGCTCGCTGCTTTCGTTCTCGAGTCATACCAGAATTTGCAGCCCGACCCCAATTCTGCCTCCGTGGATCTTCTCCAACAGATCCTTCCGACCCTACAGTCTAACGGCCGCCTCTCGCATGCAACTCTAAACACTTCCAGTGCCCCGGGCAATTTCCAACCCAGCAGCACCGACGTCTGCATCAATGCCTTGTGGTACGCAAGCTTGGTCATCAGCATTTCGACCGCCTTCCTAGCCATCCTGGCGAAGCAGTGGATATTCAATCTCAGCGAGGATTGGGAGCCGACACTCGTGATGAAGGGCCGCCAACGCTACTTCCTTCGCGAGAGTCGCGAGAGGTGGAAGCTCTCCTCCGTGTTATCTTGGCTGCCCGCCTTGCTGCACGTCTCGCTGTTGTTGTTCTTCGCGGGCCTTGCCATCTTCCTACAGTCTATCAACACAACCATCGCCATTGTGGGAGGATGCCTCATGGCCATCACCGTCTCGATCTACGTCGCCACGCACACAATATCGATGCTTGACTGCCGTAGCCCCTACAAGACATCGGTGACGACAGCACTGGTGACCGCTGTCCTCTCTGCGCTGATCGAGCTCCATTCCGTGATCTACACGTTTCACGCCAGGATCGTAACGGGTGTGGGCCTGTTTCACGAATGCTGCTGCAGACGGCGGCGCCATCGCAGTCAGAGCGATCTCGACCTCCCGCGGTCGGAGACTGACGACGCGGACACCGATATATTGATATTTATACGATCGGTCTCTGAGCATGCCCCACCGCAACCCATGGGCGACTTCTCGGACGTCCGTAGGGAGATGAAGGCAGCGTTCAAACAGCTCTTGGGCCGGTCCGCGAATCCACGCATCTGGGAGACTGACTATCTCCATCGAAAATGCGACGATATAAATGCCCATGTCCTTACTGACCTCATAAGACAAGGGGGCGACGGCCGACTGCTCACTAAGGAGCGGTGCCACTTCCCTTCTCTCCCCCGATACAGACGCCTTTTCATCGATGCTGGCGCGCTTTCCCTACTCTCCCATCCCCTCAGCTATTTGCCCGCCCACAACAGGGACAGGTCCCTTCCTCTGCGTCCAGCGGACAAGGCGGCGATGCTGAAACTCACGCAACTCTTGACGGAGGCTGATGGAGCTAGCCTCGCTCAGGTCGAAGGTGTGCCAGTTGGAACTCACGTAGATCCGCGGCCGCTCCCGTCGTCGGTAGTTGAGCTCATCGCTAATCTGCGGCTGTTGGCGACGAAGACGCGGTGCTCGTCGCTTGCATCTTGCGACTCATACTTCATGCCGGTCATTTCAAGCTATCCCCCGCGATCAGTATTGGGGCGCATGTCATTCCCTTCCTTCGTCGCCTACTCCACTGGCACAAAGAACCACCCAATATCCGACATGATTGGTTAGCATCTATCGTCAGTACGGTGATACTCTTCGGGATGCTCAGGCGCATGCCGACGGCTCCTGGCACGCTGGAGGCACGGAGGCAGCAGAGGACAGACTGCCCAGGTCCAACTACAGGCTTGGTATACGCTGGAGCTTCTGGCAGAGACGACGCTCGCGAGTCCGTCCCTAGACTCCCAAACGCAGTGGCAGCTTTGCTGGGGAATGTGGCTCATGTCACAACCTACCCTACTATCATTTGTTCCCCCCACTGCTCTTATCCCCCATGTTGGGAAACGAAGATGGCTCTCACAAAGGCGCTCCCCCAGTTGCTCGTCATACGTGCTGGTCATTGCGCTTCCCTGTGTGCGACGCTCGCCCTGATGGAGAACCTGCTGTCGGATGAACAAGTCAATCCGTATGCTCCCGCTCAATGGGATGGTAGCAAGCAACTCAAGAAGGGGTTGATCGACAAATATTCAGCCTTCTTGCACGATTTTCTCTCCGAGTTGCCCGTACTCGCGAACCTCGTCCTGGCTGGTCCGTAACCTCAAAGCACTAGTTCGCATATCCGCATGGCTCAGTTCCCACCATCTTTGCACCGACCAGAACGACATAGTCCACACAACTCTGGAGATCGTGTTGCGGGCCTGGGAGCACATGCGAGGCAGCACGACCAGCCGCGAACTTGATAAATTGTGCTGAATTGCGTGTGTCACTGCATGCCAATTCGCCGTGCTTCACGTGAAGGCAAGACATGCACCTCGCCCTTTGGAAATCCGCTTTGCTTTCTTCGACGACCGGCCGCCTCAGACCTTGGCAACTGAGCTCAGTCTTTCTCTGCTGGATGTACTTGCATGGGGTGATCAGACGCAGCTTGTTCGTACCTTCGCTACACTATCACACCTCCACGCGGATGATGTGAATGAAGCAGGAGAGACAGAGGCAACCAGTGCGCGCAAGACCCTGTTCGAGTGTCTGCAGGACTCGGCACTTCCTCTTGAAAGGTTATCCATATCATTTCGACAACATGTGTGCCACGACGCCGCTCTGACAGCACTGGGCCTTCTTAGGCCAGACGGTGGCCAAGGTTCCGACGTGTAACGACCTAGAAGTATATATCATCTTCGCGTCTATACACGTATATTCTGTACTCATACAGAATGTTATAGAATTAACAAGAATGTTCTACGTCTACCTAGCAGTCGCTAGCACCGCAGTATCAAGGCTGTGATGAGCGCCAAAGCGATCTACCTAACAGTATATAAGGGAGAGACGAGCAAGAGGAACGCTACGCTTTGCTGGGCAAAGGTCTCTCCCCTCTCTTCTCTCTTTCTCTCAAACTCTCTCTCTCGTCTCTCTTCCTCCCTTCGCGCGCTCCTCTCGTGTTACCACTCGTTATGCTAACGTAGTTGGTAATACATCCCTTGTTCAACCGAACCTAACCCTACGGCCCGATCAGCCGTCCTGTCGAGTGTAACCTGAGTGATTGAACCTTACCAACGTACAAGGCCTAACCCAGTCTTGTTACACGATGGATCATGTCGTTGACTTCTCTGCGATGTACGAAATACGCAAAATGTACAGGTTATTGATTGCAATGACGAGATGTGTATGCTAGCTACATTACAATGATGATGCATGACAAAGTACTGCGGATAGTGCGACATAACGTATGAGTAGGATGAGCAAGACTTTTATACATCGCGGATTGACGTCCGCCCGACGTGCATGAAAGCATACATAGACAGGAACGAAGACATGCACGCAGCACCACAATTGAATCCAATGGTCCATGAGAAGATCGAGTAAGATGGAGGCTCGCGGAGGCGCAGTCCTGGAAATGACAGCAGCAAGAAGCAGCATCGCTAGCGGTGATTGCGAACGAGTTCTTCCAGCTCCTCAACAACTTGCGTCATCGTCGGACGCTCGTTGGGTTCGTGAGCCCACATCCGCTCCATAAGATCGACAATCTCAGGGCACCAATGTTTTCGCAAACCGCTGATAGAAGGCCTGCGTCGAAACGATGTAAGTACATTGTCACTTTCAGAACTAACCACACTCGTACCTTTGTCGCTTATGGCCTACGATATCATAGATGGCATGTTCATTCATACCCTACGCGGAAAATTTAATCTCAACATCTGAAAGTTGTATAGCACGAACGTACCTCCCAAGGGAACTTCTTGTTCGGTACATGCCACTGGAGCATCTCCCAGTACACCATCGCGCAAGAGAAGACGTCAACCTTGTGGTTGTACTTCGGATGCGGGTGCCAGAGCTCGGGGGCTTGCCAATTGACTGTCCCGACTAGACTGCGAACCATTGACCGGGTGGACTGCTTGACCTTGGCCAACCCGAAGTCCGTGATCTTGGCGATACCCTTGGAGGTGATAAGGATGTTCGACGATTTGCAGTCTCTATGGATGATCGACGGCTTCCTGGTATGTAGATACTCCAGCCCTTGAGCGATATCGAGCATGATAGAGAGCTAAACCAGCGCGTTCGTATCAGTGTACACGTCCAGAGAGGGGTGTACTTACTACTCTATACAATGAAGGAGGATTGACGTTGCGGACGTAGTCGAACAGATCACCATTGGAGCAAAGCTCGCTGACGATCATGACAGGAGTTTCCTTCGTGTTCTCCGGAATGCTCACACCGAGCTGTCCGACGCATCAGCCGACAGTCAGAAGACAAAACGTGCATCACGTACGAATTTGACGATGTTCGGATGGTCAAAATCGCCCAGTAGCTTCAGCTCCTTGATGTCCACTACACGATGGTCAGAATGCAGCTTGCTTGCGACGCTGGAGGCAATACTCACTCTCACTCAGTTGCCCACGGAATTCAGCGATGGCGACCCTGCGGCCCTTGAACTTGCCGATGAAAACATCCTTGAAACCACCGCTACCGATCTTCTCGAGCTTCGTCAACTTGTCTGGAGGGATCTCCCTATCCTCCAACCCCAAGCTTTCGAGATCGAGCTCCAACTCTGGCTCGTTGGCCTTCGTCCGCTCAGAAACAGGCGGCGTCCGAGGCTCATCGAGGTGGACACGGTCCGAGCGATCAAGCACGGGCGGCGTCTGGCTTGCGCTCTTGCTTTTGCGTTTGCCATTTGCACGAGGTCTCGTGGTGGAGGGTGGTCGTACAGTGCGCGTCGATGATGGCGAGCTATAGTGCCTCTCTCGCCATTGCAGAAGCGCCTCGGCAAGCTGTGGCTTGGTACCAGTCGCCTCGATATCGCGAGTCTCGCACAGCCGTACGAGGTCATCGCGTCGAAGGCGAACGAGCGTCTTCGTGGTCGCGATAGTGAGATCAACTGAGACTGGTCAGATCAACATACCTTCGCACACAGAAGAAATACGCACTGTCATCATCTATCGGCTCTGCGTTCTCCTCACCCTCTTCAACTTCGCCCTCTGCATCGATGTCGATTTCCGCGGATGAGTCATGATAGTCCTCATCCTCTTCGTCGTCTTCGTCGTCCTCATCTTCATCACCGATAGACTCCTCGTCTTCCTCGCCGACCACCTTGCCGCTGCGCAGGACACGGGCTTCGACAGGAGGCTCCTCCTCAACCGACTGGTCACCCGCAACGGTACTCTCGTCGTCCTCACTGCCCTCTTGCTCGCCGTCGATACTCTCCTCTACATCCTCATCCGCGCTCTGCTCGTCATCACCATCGCTAGGTGGTGTATGCGTCTGGATCCGCCGTGGTCGTAGGCGCCGCTTTACAGGAGTCCGCTTAACGTTAGCTTGAGGTGTTGATAACGGTGATGGCGACGCTAGTTGGTCTTCCTCCTCCTGTTCAACATCACTCTCTAGCTGGTCCTGATCCTCCTCATCTTCGTCGTCACGCTCGGCCAACGAACCAACGTTTTGTTTTGCCCTCCGCATAGGCGTGACCCTTTTGCTGGCATCGGGAGCATCGTCGTCCGCCCTCTCCTTTCCCTTGCGGCTCACCACTTTTGTCCTCTCCCCCTTGCTTCGCAAGCGCCGTGGGCTCGGCGACGTAGCAGCGATAGACTCCTCGATCTCGGTCAAGTCGGTCAGATCGCTCTCGTCCTCAAGTGCAGTCGTCCCGCTGACTTGCACATCCTCGCTGAACCCCACCTGCTTGCCCTTGCCCTTGCCTTTGCCATGGCTAGACGAAGATGAAGGCGTGGGCGACTTCTCCTCGTTCGACGACTTGCGACTACGCAACCGCGTAACGGGTGGTGATGGAAGGGATGCAGCGGCCGACGAAGTAGGAGAAGATCGGATTGAGCTAGCATTGCTCATCCCTCGCCTTTCGACAGAAGACTCAGACGACAAGTCACAAGGATGGATAATACACTTACCTCCGAGTCGAAGGGCCTCCAGTACGTATGGTGCCAACGATACCACTGTACTTGGAGCGTTTCGCAGCGTAAGCGTCGGGGTCAATCTGACCCAATGAAAGACATCTATCCGAGGGCCGTGCTCGCGAGCTGTGGCTGAGGTCGGCCATGGTCGCCCGCCTCCTGAGTCCATGTCGTGTACGACCAGTAAAATCTGTCTCCTCCCCTCCGGCAACGTTCCCACCATCGGAAGAATAATCGCTAGAACCACTGTCGATAGCGGTGGGAGGTGAGGAAGGTGGTAGCTCCGCAACGTCATCACGGGCGGCAATGATACAGTCGACAATTTCAGGCTTCGTTAGGAGCTCCGCATCGTCCGAGAGGCCAGCAGCAGTGTAGAGACGAACAAGTTCATCTTTACGCAGACGCAGAAGTTGCCGAGGGTGGGCCTCGTTGATAAGAAAATTGTCGGCTGAAAAGGGGTTAGAACCGACAATGCACGATAAACACATTTGCTCACATGAATCCGCGTCCTGTTCATCCTCGGAGTTGTCCGAAGCTTCCCAACGAGACTGATCGTCCACGTCCATACCGCTGGTGACTTCATCGTCGCTTGAGTCGTGTGTAGCTTTACGCCGTTTAACCCTACTGCCGCGCAAAATTCGTCCGCTGGCTGTGTTCTCAGCCCCGCTCACGGCGCGTTTCCGCTTCGTCCCGACAAGAGTACGGTGATAAGTGTCAATCTCATGGCGCATACTGTCCTTCTCGCCGAACGAGCGCGAAGGCAACCTGCGCAGATTGAACTGTAACGGGATCAACACTTGGCGCTGAGATTGGGGAGGCGAGCTGGATGGGCCTCGACTGTGAGAACTGGAGCTGGGGGAGATATAAGGGTTGGCGTAGGTGATGCGTCTGCGAGAAGTAATAGCGCGTCGCGTCTTGAGGTTCTTGCGAACAAGATGAGCGGCCTCTGGCACGGAAGTCACTCTGTGATGTACGCGCTGCCGTTGGGCCATACCCGCGGGTTACGACGAGTCGAACTTGACTTGGAATTAGGGTTGCCCGAGAGCCACGTTGAGAGCCAGACTAACACCAGGAATGAGTCGCGCGTGGCAGCAGGTGGCCAGGAGCAAGGGTTCGTCGTCGTGTCGAATGTCGTCGTCGTCGTCGCTGACGCCGGGATGGTTTGGAACAAGAAACAGCAGCCAAAGACGTATAAACAGGGCGCCACACTCCGGCGCTTCCGGTCACGCGTAGCCACGGTCACGCTCTCGGCACGTGCGCGTTACTCGGCGCGAAACTTCAAACCGTCGCCGGACTTGCCACACCAACATTTGCGATTAAACTGCGCTGACGCTCCAGCTTGTGGGTCTCTCATACATCTCTTGCAATTTTTAATGAGACGAGTATAATGCACGACACATGTTTGGTATATCGTCCGTCAACTTACTCAGAGCTTTGCCACTGTCTTGCGCAGAGCCACCTTCTGAATCTTCCCGGTCGAGGTTTTCTAGGCGCATCCTCTGCGTCAGGACCTCTTTCTCGCGTCGTAAGCATAAGAGAGACTCACGGGCAAATCGTCAACGACAGAGACCCACTCAGGACACGCGAAGCCAGGTAGACGAGTACGCGCGTGCTTCCTCAATGCCTCCTCGAAGTCTTTGTGCCGACCTTTCCACTTTGATGCGCGTTGAGGATGTAGTATCACGAACGCCATTGGGCGCTCACTCCATCGCGGATGAGGCCGAGCGACCACAGCCACTTCCAAGACGTCGGGGTGACTTGCAAGCTCTGCAAGTTCAATGATCGGTGAGACTCTCGTTCAATGAATGGTGTTCGACTCACCTTGCTCTATCGCGAGGCTCGACGCGTTCTTCATCCAGGTTACACCTCAGACATACGCATGAGAAGCACTCAGCTCACCTCGCCACCGGAAATGATGATGTCCTTGCTCCTATCTTGAATAGAGATGTAACCGTCAGGGTACCACACTGCCAAGTCACCGGTGCCGAAGTGCCCGCCACGGAATGCCTTCTTTGTTGCATCTGGATCTCTAAAGTACTGTGCCACACGGATCTGCCTGTTAGCTCTGCTCATGCGAAGTCCACCAGGCCATACCTCCTTCATCACGATGTTTCCGCGCACGACGATTTCTCCTACAGTCTTCCCGTCCTTCGGTACGTCGACGAGCTCCGTGTCCGCATACGGGTCTTCGCCTTCCTTGAGGGTGTAAACGACACGAACTTCGTCCGAAGTCGCGAACGCGAGCCCCTGCCGCGCCATCTGTCGTGCGCGGTCGTCCGCGGAGATGGATCCCCATGATGGCTGGTCATAACAACGAGTAAAGGGGCCATATGTCTAGCCAGGTTCGTTGAGGGCATGAAAATCACGACACTCATGTTCCATACCTCACTGTCAATTTCATGGACATACTGTGAGTAGGGTGGTTTTGCGAACGAAGTCGATGATGACTTACGTCAATCCATAGACATGCACCGGTCGGAAGTTCCTCCTCTCCATCTCGCCTAGCAGATGCGCTGTCGGCGCCGACCCTGCTATGATCGCTACCACGGGCTTGTCGAGGACTCTGGCTTGCGGTGCGTTCACCAGTCCGATCTGAGCCGTGGAGGGCGCGACTAAACACTTTGTAGAAGGCCCCGAGACGGACCGGAACACATACCTGAACAGTCGGGGCTCCGCAATAGTGCGTAACTCCCGAGTGCAGGAGATGGTTCCAGATGAGGGGGTACGATACCGTTCGTAGCGTGATCTGCATTGCATCTTAGTTTCAGTTGACCCTGGCGTATGCCGTGTTGTGGACTTGAGCTGACCTGCAACGCAGAAGCGAAAGTTATCGCCCAGGGATACGTCCAGCCGCTAGCATGGAACATGGGTAAGATCCTTCGGAACACGTTAGATCATGATAAGCCCGTTTGTGAGGAGCAAATGACGCGTACCAGAGGTACGTCGAGTCGCGATTCATCCTGCGAAAGTGTTAGGCATACATTTGATAGCAGTATTGATGCTCGGCTTACCCCGTCTCATAAGCGTTCGCGATTGCCGCCAGATACGATCCTGAGCGGTAATTATCTCAGCGGGATACTGCGTTATTACAAGGATTGAGATACCTCGCGGAGTCGTGATGACGCCTTTGGGCTGTTTACGGGACGGTGAGTCACTGCAGGAGCTTACAAGGTTCACAGTATATAACTACTCACTCGACCCGTTGTCCCTGAGCTGTACAAACGCATAAGTTCTCTGCTCTTCATGAATTCAAGCATACTCACGTGTAACAGAGCACAGCCGGGGCGTCCTCATCCACCTCCCACTCCAAGCCAGACCAGCCTCTCTCTCCGCTGAACCTCCTCCCGGCACTCAGGAAGTCCTCGTATGGGTCTCCAGGTTTGCCCGTATCGTTCGCTACGATCACTCGTGCTTTCGTCCCCTCCACCAGGTGGACGCACTCATGGTCCACCAGGATCACCTTGGCACCGCTGTGCTCGAGTATGTATGCAACTTCTTGCTGCGTCAGACGCGTGTTAATGGGGCATATTACAGCTCGAGCAGCAAGCACGCCCTGGTGCGCGTCTGCGGGTGCATGCTCAGGGGTAAGTAGCGAGGCTTAAGCTCGATCTACGCACCGGCTATGAGCGGTCTGTACGCTCGTCAGAAATTTGCCTGTCTGGCGGTGAACGCAGCGGACTTACGAATTCGGAGCGATGACCGCGACGCGATCGCCAGGCTGTATGCCAGCTTGAATGAGAGCATAGGCCAGGTTCTGCACGCGCTGCGCCCTGCGTGGCAGTCTCAGGAAATGAACTAACCTCGGACCCGCCTATGAGGGCTCACCAGACTTCGTAAGAATAGAATACAGGGTGTGAGACGTCCGGATGCGCTATTGCAAGTTTGCGCGGGTACTTCTGTGCGGCTTTCAGTAGGAAGATTAGAGGGTTCTGCCGCGGCTCGCAAATAAGCTTCTGACATCTGGGACACTGACATATGCATACCAATGGTTGCCTATGAACGGGGACACCTGGAGGAAGCACGGGCCTGTAATTCACTCCTGGTGGTGGGATGCTTTCTGGCGTAGGATGGAACGACTTCATGTCCTCTACATAGCCGGTGCTTTGAGTTCCAAGAGGCAGCCTTCTCGAAGTACAAACACACCTTTGAGCCCCATCTCGACGACTTCCGCTGCCTGAATTGTTCGTAGTACAGAGCAGTGCGGCTGGGCTTGGGCGCTATTCAATGCGGGGCCCCGCACCTGAGCAATGGAGGTGCGGGGTCATCATCCGACTAATAAAGGGTGAAAGAGGGCGCCGGACTTGTCCATTTCAGGCACCGGATGTCCCTGAAGCCCTCGGACGTGAGTTTGAAGCTTGACTATTCGGTGTACCGGTATCCTCAGCTCCCGACATACGACGCCGACGCCTGCTTCCTCTTGCGATGTGTCCGAAATGCCCTCGTACGACGGTGGCAATGCATGTGCTTGCGGGCGAGTGGGGTTGTGTATACCCGCGCTAACGCCGGCGCGGGGACCGCGTTTGGTGCCGTACGTACCACATGATCCTGATGGTGTTCAGTATCGTGTCACGATCAGTGAGCAGTACTTATGTATTTTGGCTTCCGAAGACTCGTCGCGCAGTGCTTGCGTCTTATAGAACCTCAAAGCGGGCCTGGAGCAGACGTTGACCGAGCGTTCTGAGGGAAATCACAACCTGCGCCTCTGATTACGGCCTAGAAGAGAGCTGGTCACGAGCATGCTCGTCTGAAAGAGTGAACAAAGGACGTACCCGAATAGGAAGGTCTATAAAAGGCCATGAGCGCCCGGCCAGCTGTCTGTTACTCACGTTCCCGATGCTTATTGTTTCGCGCTGCGACATATATACCTGCCCATAGTCCGTCGTTTTGGGCTCCTGAATACGCGAACATCCCCATTGTCCTCGCCACCGACCCCGAAAACCCGCCCGCAACCCGTCGGCCCAGAAAAAGGGCAGAAAATGTTCTATTCGCTGAATGATTATCGAGGACAAAGAAGTCTGTATGGAACTGATTAATTATCGGATCGGCCATTCTATCCATTGTAAGCACTGTGTTTGTGCTTCAATAAGGCAACTCCGTATGGTCGACCCTCGCTTACCCTTACGCAGAAAGGTCCCGGGTCCATGCTCGGATACAGCTCTGTTCGCATGGGTCCCCTTCATTATCTCAGTATATAGGGCCTGGTCGGCACGTTATGCAACTCTGAGCGAACCCGCACGCTGTTCACTACTTTGCACGCACCCTGCCCCCATCGTCCACCGTCACCCCGTACCCTGCGCTTGGCATCGACATGCTATTCCACTTCGCGTCTTCGGACGTGTACGAAACCACGATCATCGACAGTGCCACCGGGGTGGTAGCGTTTCGGACCACCACTTGCCGCCCTCAGCGCCAGCGTTCCGGGACATGGTCCAGTGAGAGTACGGCGAGCTCGAGCAGCAGTTCACGTGTCGACGTCGCTAGCGACCAGCATATCACGTTTATCGAAGATGGCGAGGGCCGCATAGTCGCGGAGATCACTTGGAAGGGGGCGACCGCCTCCCACATCCGTATAGGGGACAATGAGATCAACGGGACGATTGAGCTCTTCGACTCTGCGTTCGTGAAGATACTGTGAGTCTCCATCACTGCGAATCCCCTTCGAAGCCCGGTCTGTAGTTGTTCTGACCTGTACGTCGACTCGACAGTCCCGACGAAACTTTGCTGCCGACTCGCTACGAGCACACATGGCGCATGACTCCAGACAGCCTTTCGGTACGTCAATCTGCCACGCCATATGTTGTGACCTTAGATGCTCACGCGCGTGTAGCTGCTGGACGACGATGATGAGGTCATTGGCGGCCTATATCAAAATCACGTATACCTGCCTGATGAGCAGAAGTTGGCGCCTGCGATTTCATCGCGCGCGGGCCGGGACTACTTGGATCTGGGGAACCTCCCCGACAATGAAATGCTGGAGATGCTCAGTAAGTCGCGCTTGGTTAGGATCGTAATCATGCCTTGACCTGTCGGTATCACAGTATGCTACTTGCTTCTAAGCAGCCTCCGTGAACGCATGTACAGCATCACGAAGTATGTCTACGGATCCGGGCAAAAGAAGAGCTCGCTGTCTCGCATCGGTCGCCGCGCAAAGCGAAGCTTCGTCAACCTACGCAACACCCTCCGCCGCACCTCAGCCCCGTCATGAACCGTCTCCATTCGAGATTCGCATCCCGCTGTTGGACACATGACTACCTTCGTTCTCCGTCCGACCGCGTTGACTTTGGCCTTTGGTTGCTATCATTATTTCTATTTTCTTTGTTGCATATTACGACTCGCAGGCGTTGTGCGCTTTAGAGCCTCGCCCGTCACGCTCCCTCACGAATCATGTCGTCGAATTCGCTTTCTCGTCGCTCTCACATCGCATGCTATCAGATGCTAACCACACGCTCTCTTGCTCATGGTGTACAATGCAATCAATGTACAATACGTGACACATTGGCTTCAATTGAATGGAACTGCGGACGACAGTCCCAGTACTTGGTCACTCCATGTGCATGGCTCTGAGATGCCAGGCGTTTCCGACAGTCGTGAGCAACATAGTCATTCTACAGACCAATAAGAGATAATACTGTTGATGAGCCCTGCAATATCCTCGAACGAGCAGGGTCACTACGTGTCTCAAATGATTGAGCTAGGGCAGTGACAATACCAGCAAAAGAGCGACGACAATGTGAGGTGGTAGTCTGACATGCATGAGCTACGCGATGCGTGGACACCGCAGCAACCGTGTCTATAGCGTGTATCTAGCCCTCCAGACCTCGATACGACGGGCAGGCCCCAGTCTGCACAGGACGGAGGCCGCCAGGGACGTCCACCGGACGTGCCTAGGGGCGATCCGCGACCTTGGGGTACTCGTCATACTGAGACTGGCCTTCGCTCTGTGCACGAGACCGATGAGTGTACAGCAGCGCTTGAGGGAGAGGGCGCACTTTGTCTGAGGACATGTCGACCACCGCCATGTTCCCATCAGCGTACGTCTCCTGGTTGACGTTGATTTGGATCGCGCGCGCGGTCTGCAACTGCGGCAGGCTCAGGCTCGTGGCGCCTATCGTCGCGTCGCGCTGCTTGCGCATCGTGTTGCGGTTGTTAAGCAGCACGAGCAGCGAGTTGCTGTAGGCCTTGGAGAGCGCGCCGGCGGGCGTCATGAAGTATTCGGTTTCCTTGAAGGAGTTGTACAACGAGAGCTGGATAATCGCCAAGGCAGCTGCGAAGGGAAGGAAGGTGGTTATGAGGCATACATCGCAGACAGAGGTGGATCATGAAACCTACCCGTCATGAAGCCAGTCTCGACGACGAGCTGGATCAGCTTGTTGACCATCGTATCCGTCTTCTGGACACCACTGCGCTTGCGCCATAGCTGACGCACGGGGACTATGAATCCACCAGACATAGATATTTCAAGGAAGCTCACGTACGAGGTAAACCATGGAGATGGTGATGACAATATCACATGCCGCGCTTCCTCCGATCCATAGCTACGCAGGTGTGAGGCTATGGGCGCACACCTACGACGACGCACTCACCGCGACGGACGTGGCCTCAATAGGGATCTTCTCCGACGTACTGTTATAGACAAAGCACGCTATGCCTTCCGAGAAACCGCCCGCGCATTGCAACAGTGAGATCTAGGTAAGCAGGTGGTGTGAACTCTCGAGGGTTTCATGACACGAGGTTGACTTACGCAGACGATGCACCCCGCAAGAATCTTCGAATTGCTCAGAATGTATATCCGCCACGCGTAGAAACATTGGGTCACAGTTGCAACTGTATGGGCGGCATTAGGCGGAGACGTGAGAGTAGACTGGGACTGGACGTACTGAGAGCCGACTGAATGACCAACTCAAATCCAGTCAGATACGCCGCGGTCAAGCCCTCGAAGCTGCCAAAGCTGTAGGCCAGTTGGTGGAACGTATCGTGGGTCAAGAGGATAGTTTGGATGGCTTCGAAGAGGTACATCCAGTAAACAACGACCTTCACGAAGAAGTGATCCTTGTAGTTCGCCTGATTGTACATATCTTCGATCGAAGCGCGTGAGGTCAACAAGTGCACAAAACGAGTACTGACTTACACAGTTGGACCGTGAGGACACCAAACAGGCCCCAGTTCAACTGAGAGCCTAGCAGCTACATCCGGGACATCACAAAGCCTCCTGTTCAACGCCCGTTGCAAGATGCAACACTAATTCGCACTTACAACCGGCCCTGCACTGAATACAGAGATCAGCCAATGCTGGAGAATACGAACAGGCAGTGACATGAGACTCACATCTTTGCAACATCTGCAGGTATGTCTGGGCACTCCGGCATGAGGGTCTTTGGGAGTTACGACCACGGTCTGGCTTCCGTTGTCCCAATCGACGTCCCCTCTTAAGAGTCATCGAGCGCAGGTTGCGCTCTGAGATGTGAATTCGGAAGAAGCTACAATCGGTTGACGGCCCTGATAAGTTATGTAAAGCGATTCACCGTGACGATCCGGGCAGATGATGCAACTATGCGAGACCGCTGCCAGTGCTACTTAGCGTGGTTACCGGCGACCCCGGTCAAAAGGCCTCAAAACCCTTACGCAGGACTCCGAGTCGAAACGCACGCCGCTTGTTGTGCCACAGATAAAATGGAGTTAGGTACTCAGCCTTTTTGCAAGACGGTCCTTGCCATTCTATCATTCTCTCTCCCTCAATGCCCGTCCACTTTCGCCTCTGACACAAACTGGGGATTGCTGGTTGGTCTCGTAGCGGAAAACTTCGATGGCTTCGCTTATGTAACCGCTGGAGACACCCGCTCGTACGTACTTATTTGATGGTTCCTACCATTCTTGAATTCCGGTGCTCGCCGAGATCTGTTATTCGCTGCATGCGCGCGCTGTGGGTTTCCCCATATGTACACCTCCATCCGCGCGCTGAGCCTGCTGAATCACTCGATTAGGTACCGTAGCTGTAGATTTCCTCAGGCTGCGCGCTACCAGGCGCTACCCCGAGTCGACGGCAATCCCGTCGACGACCTCCCGCGGCGCTACAGTGAAACGTATCATAGTTTGGCGACCTGAGTTAGAATGTCGGCGTGGAGGTTGCAGCGAGGTGGACTGGCGTCCTGAGCGAGCCGCCCTGTCGTATGGAAGATCGAATCTCTGAATCTGCCGGCGCGTTTCCAAGGTCGCTCAAATGGTCAACGACCTCCAATGAATGCCTTTCTTAAAGTTAGTAGGAACCTCCTAGTGGCGCTGCGACAGTATTTGCTTCCGCAATGTACACCAACAGATAACTGATATGACTGTAGACCAGAACAGTGGTGGCCCCAGGCCCCGGAAACGACCTGTTCCTGGCGGGTCGCCTGTCCTGAGGAACGTTTCCCGGAGTCCTGCGGTGCGGTGGCAGGCGGTCCCGACATCGTCGGGATGTCTACATGACATCATACATCACTGCAAGCGGCCGTATCGTCAGATCTGAGCGGCAGCATTCATGCATCCAATTGTTGGAGGAAGCGTCAGCACATCCAGATCTGAGAGCAGGCGAGATGGATGGACGGACGGCCTGTGGCTTCAACTGCACAGTGTGGCCCGATGCGGCTACAGGTTCAGTACAGTTCTGCGGCCGAAGGTCTTCTACTGCGTCGGTCTAGGCAGATTGGGGGCTACAGCAGCAACGTCAACGGCCTTCGAGAGTAATGCTATGTGATTCATACCAGCGGGAACTCGCTAGTATCGTCAACTTGCCAGCCTAGTTTCTCGTCTATACTCACTCACACTAGCCTCACCTTCTCCCGACCTTGACTTACCGAGTGCGACGTTCTGTGATAGGCTGCTGTCCTGCTGCCCCGCTACCCTGGCGATTCACTGTGCTACAGTTTCCATTGTTGCGTCGCTTGGAGAAACCTATGGCGATACAGCCAGAAGGCGTTCACGATCGTGCAACCACCCGAGCTCAGCACTGGCAGCGGTCGGTGCTTCACGAACAGCGATGGACGAACCTGAATTGACAACGAACCTGAATTGACTCAACGAGACAATGATGCTCCCGACCCTGGCTCCCTACAATTCCAGCAGGAGCGGCATTCGCCGCGGTCAGGTCGTCCTAGTGGTCTGCCTACGGGAGACAGCCGTGATCAGCATGTTCAAGGTGGCAGCGATGAGAGCACTAGCCAGGCAGCCGGGTAGCGGACTCAGAGCGTGGCGCTCGCCCTGCGCTGTATTTGTATCGGACAATACTGTACTGGCGACCACTGGCAACCCTGAAGCCTGATGTATGAGAGACGATCGCGACTCTGGCAGTACAGCGTGCGTGTCCTCGATGTGATGATATACAACCTTGTCCGACATACTTACTGCTGGTAGCCTGAGTCGATGTGACATCAGCATGCGGTTGCATTCTTATGGTGTTGGTGGCGCGGCCAAGCCAAATCATGGCCATGAGAACTTGTGCCATGCCTGGTTGAGACGTCAATGATAAGACGAGTAAGTCTGCTAGCATGCCCGACGATCTCGCGACTGTCATAACGATTGAATATCGATACCTTGTAAGTATGTCAACGTGCATGAGGTCGAGTTCAAGGCAGAGGATCGCCATCGCAAGCGATCGGCGCGGCGTGACAGTGCGCACCACGCCTTCAAGCTTCAAGCTTACAGGCCTCGTCGAGCGAAGCTTGCTGGAGATAAGTAAGTGCACGTTCGCCGGCGATACTTAGTCAACACCCACTGGACGACACGCCGCGACAGCTGTGACATAGTAGATGCAGTAGATACGGGCTGCCTTCTCTTCGTAGAACATACGTGCTATCGATCTTCAAATGGATGCGAAGGAGAATTGTCGCGACAGCTGAGCGGCCTGTGTGATAAAATAGAAGGCACACCCAGCGCTGCGTCGAGCATCTTCCAAACTCGATATGATTCTGTGTACACGGAGGCCGGGTGCACTAACGCGTTGACCCAGGGCGCGGTAGGCTAGACGTTTGGAAGACGCGCTATACTGTTCGAAGACAGCGAGGAGCGGGCGACACCGTGTTGGATGGGGATATTCACTGCATCATTGAAATTCGTCGACGCTCAGAGGCGCTTCTACAACGCGCTCGGTCGAGGTTTGAAGCCTTGAGGCTCGAAGGTGTATGTGCTTTGCATATTGTGGATGCAGGCGCTGCGAATGGAGTAGACGGCCTTAGTCACCGTTCCGTTATATTGCGTCAAAGCCTTGGGTAATGAGCAGCAATGAATAGCCGATTTCCATGGAGGTGTGGTTAAATGGAGGAGGATCTGCCGGGGAACGAAGGGAAGCGGAATCGGAACCCTGGACGTCGTGTGTACGACAGCAGCCGCCAGACGTAACCAGTGCGCGCTCAGAGACGCGACCGAGGAAAGGCTCCTCAGCGGGGGAGAGGACATGTCGTACGTGAGGTGGTAAAAGCAATGCTTTGTCCGCATATACCAAGAAGTGGCAACAACAGCCTGTGGATGAGGGGACACGGGTTCTACCTCACCAGCGCCATTGGGCTGACATAGCAAGCCAAAGGACGAGAAACTGTGAAATGAACAGCGGTGTCGCAGGTATTGAATAAGAACCGCAACATACCGACGGCCCCTAATGCAAACAGGACGTGCCGTACTAAATGCGACGTCGCCCGCATCTGGTAGAGGAAAATACGAAATTGTCAGCTACGAATGAAGGGCACGAGTACTTGGCCCACGACTGATAGACATATGCGAATCCGCCAAGGGGCCGTCGCATCGGCGACCCGTGTCCGCGGGTACAGGCTATCAGACACGAAGGGTATCCTCGAGCTCGATGTATCGCGCGATGACGAATGCGCGCATTGAGAGTGACCGTGACATGGCCCAAGGACGCCAAGGATAACCCCAGGGGGCATCCCACTTCTAAGTAGTGCAAAGAAGCCTTTTGAAGAGAGGTGGAGGAACGCACCTCGGGCCCTCGAGGAGTACCAGTCTCGCCTCACATCAACTCTGCAGTTCAGACGGATGACGAGACAGATGATGAATGTGGATACCTCGACCGCGGGCACGTCAAATACCAGAATACGGCCCCATACGAGGCGCTCCCGGATCGCAGGATGCTATAACTCATCGATACCAGATGGATAACATCCCCGCGGGCGGTACGCTGGCACATAGACTACATACGAGGCCGATGTACCGCACGGGATCGGAGGTGGCCCTGGTGAAGCGGAGAAGAAGGACAGGGATAGACCGTGTGCCATGGCCCTGGCGGCCTATGGGTGTCTGCCGCGGGGGCTGGCTAGGATATATTCAGGTATTTGTCGCGAAGGCCAGAGGGACGACGAGCGGACGACTTGAAGCAGGCGGAAGCGCGTGTCGAGCGTGGTGGGATTGCCATACAGGGAAACGATGGGTCTCAACCGCTCGGTGGCTGTGCAGCTCATCTCTTCTGGCAATACATCCACGACATCGAACTCCGGTTTCCCCCTTCTTACTGCTCATCAGACGCGTCGGCGGCCAATTGACATGCAGACCGTATGCTCCAATACCCCACCAGTCCGCGCGTCGCCATGCGTCGACGTGCGCCGCTCCCACCTCTGTCAGGCCAATCAGTCGGCGGTCACCGCTTCTGTCGCGGTGCGACGCGTAGAGCTCACCACCAACATTTCCTACCATTTCTGGGAGCGAGAAATAACGTCAGTGAGCTCTGGCCACGGCGGTCCCCCATGCCGCGGTACGTCGGGCGGATGTTTTGCCTTGCAGTGTCTGCCCCTGTTATGACTCACCGTCCGGAATGGAATCTTGAGACGCCTCCGCGCCTCCTCTGCTGCTTCTAATGCGGCATTTGCCAACCAACTCTCGCAGGGCCTCTGCGATGTCAGAAAGGATATCTGATGCGGAGTGCACGTAAACCTAAGTTTCGCTCCGTTGACTTCTCCGGTCTCAACAGGTGTAACCGGCCCTGACCACTGCCCACGGACGGATCATGCCAGGAGTCATATCTCAGTGTCCTGACAGAAAATTGGTAGCTTCATCGCTGATCCGGCGTCTTGGTATATAACACCAACTACCTGGACTGCATCGTCGTTATTCCCTTGACAGCCCGCTACTCCAGGCCACCCTCGCACTCTCCTTCCCGCTGACCCGAGTCGCTGCCCTACCATGACTGGCACTCCCGTCGATCTCTCCCACCACCTCTCCCAGGAGGCGCGTCTTCGGAAGCCCAATTCCATGAAGGAGATCTGGCGACTGGCTCGTAGGAAGCCGAACATGATCTCTCTGGCAAACGGTGCGTCCTCACGTCCCTTGTGTACGACTCCTGCTGACCCTTATCCTAGGCGATCCTCACTCGTCGCTCTACCCTATCAAAAGCCTGACTTTCGATGTCGCCTCCGTCACTGAGAAAGACCCGGTGGCGACCTGGCGCGCTGGATCCTCTAGTGCGCCCTCGCATTCGATTACCTCCTCGCGCGACGAAGCACCAGTCTTGCCTGTGCGCACCGCATTCCAGTACACGACGGGCGCGGGCCTCACAGAGACACAACAAGCGGTCACCGAGCTTACGCGTTTCTACCACAACCCTCCTGATCACGTCGCGACACTGTCCCTCGGGAACGGCGACGGTGTCACGAAATGCTTCCGGCTGCTGGGCTCGCCTGGTGATCACTTCCTGGCCGATGAATTCACATTCAGTGCGCTCGCGAACGCCGCTGTCCCTCATGGAGTCAAGTGGGTATCTGTCAAGATTGACGAGGGCGGTCTGATTCCGGAAGACCTTGAGAACGTCATGGAGAACTGGTCGGAGGAGCGTGGGCCGAAGCCTCACGTGCTCTACACTGTACCGTATGTAACATCCTCCAGTGTCAGACGCCAGCAGCGTAGCTTATCTGACTCGGCCTCTACTCTAGATGCGGACAAAACCCGACTGGCTCTACATTAACTGTGGAGCGTCGGAAGAAGATCTATGAGCTTGCCCGCCGATTCGACCTTCTCATCATCGAAGACGGTACGTAGAATTCGACTTGTCCTCCAGCGGCTCGCTCATCTATGCCCTTCTAGATCCCTACTACTTCCTCCAATACACCTCCAAGCCGTCCACGCCGGAGGCACAGCCCGCCCCGGCCGGATCGGATTCGCAGTCCGCCCTCTCGCCGCGCGGGCTAGCGCCGTCCTTCCTCTCGCTCGACACAGACGGGCGCGTGCTGCGCGTCGACTCCTTCAGCAAGGTGTTCGCGCCGGGCATGCGGCTCGGGTTCATCACGTCGTCGCCCTTCTTCCACGCGCACCTCGTCGCGCTCACAGACTCGTCGACGCAGCACCCGCACGCGTTCGGCCAGCTCTTCCTCACGGAGCTCCTCGGCCCGGCAGGCTGGACGCTCGCTGGCTTCGATGCGTGGGTGCGCAGTTTGCGCGATGAGTACCAGCGCCGGCGAGACTTCTTCCTCGGTCTTTTCGAGAAGGAGGTGGCGCCCCTCGGGCTGGTCGACGCGAGCGTGCCCGACGCGGGCATGTTCGTGTGGACGAAGATCAATGTCGAGAGGCACCCGCGGTTCAGAAGGGAAGCGGGCAAGACGAAGGGCGCCACGACGAACTGCAGGCAGCTCATGGAGGAGCTGTTCGAGACGTGCTTGGACAACGGGCTCGTCGTCATGCCTGCGTGGGTGTTCGCGCTCCCGGCGGATCCCAAGTACGATGAGAACCCCATCGCGGATGTAAGTGTCCAGCGCTGTGATATTTTGGGCGACAAACGTGCTGATACGTCCGATAGCGCATGAACTACTTCCGCCTTACCTTCGCTGGGACGGAGGAAGCCATGGAAGAGGGCCTGAAGATCTTCGGCCAATCGCTGAAGGAGTTCTATGCTGACCAGCCCAAGTGCATTGAAAACTAAGATATCGCACCGCATACTATAGATGCTGAACACGGATAGATCTCTCGCCATCCCACGGACATCATCGATGCAACACCTAATTATTGTACTTCACTTATGATATCTTGGCTATGTACATCCTGTAGAATTGGTCACACAACATGATAGATGGTCCGGGATCGCGCAATGTACCAATCTGCTTCTGCTCTTGGAGTCAAATGATGCCATCGAGTGTATCGCTTTCTGAAACGTTTGGGAGAGACGCTAATAGACTACATATGCATATGGGCGAGGCGATGCTGGCGGCCTCGACGCTCATTCAAGCACTTTGGACAAATACGTCGGGCGCGAATGCTGCGCGTCCGTGATGTGCCGTTGAATACTAGAATACGCGCAACTCGCAGTCTGTCAAGAACATTCCAATTCATTGCGAATACCTACATTATACAGTACGACAAGTAACTAGTCATAGGCACGTTCAAATAACGTGCTCTCTCCAAGCAGATATGATACATGCCTCCCGAGATCCTCCATAGATAGCCCTCTCGTCACAGTACGTACCGGAAGTCACGGTTCTGCATGTCCGTGAGATCCAGGAATGCCTGCACCACGGCCAAGTCAACGACCCATCCAAACAGAAGTCAACGCAGACAAACGTACCTTGTCGACCTTCTTCTCCTCGCCCTTCTCGTCCGCAACATACACATCGTCGTACGTCGTGTCGCGTGCCTCCCTGTCCCTCCTCTTGTTCTCCCGCGCGAGGTAGAAGCGCGTCGCGAGTAGGATGAACATCGACGCCGCCCAGCACGCCGCGAGGATCGCCCACGGCACGCGGTTGCGCGGCTGGTACTTCGCCTGCCAGTACTGCGGCCCGACGGCGTTCCCGACGGCGTAGCCGACCATGACGATTGCGTTGGTCGTCACGCGCTTCGTGTGGCCCGCGGTGACGCTTCCGACCCAGGCGAGGAAGATAACGAAAGGCACGATTTCATTGACTGGAGAGGAGTTGTCAGCATTAGACGTCGAACGTAAGGGAGGGGGTAGCGGAGAGGATCAAAAGGTTGAGCAGTCACTTTGAGTGTGGCAGTAGAAGATAGGATAGATATGGGACGAGGTAAAAGCGATTTCGAGCAACAGAAGGCGGAACGAGGTAGCAGATGAAATAAGCAAATACATACTTGCAATCCAATATGAGAACAAGAGGCCGACTTTGTCAGACCACGGCAGCGTCGTAACGAGGATCGCGCCAAGGATTGCGACGAGGTAGTGCAGCGAGCACATGTACGCGCGTCCGTGGGGCCAGTACGACGCACCCATCGTGCCGATGAAGATCCATATGACTATATGCGCGCATCGTCAGCACCGGAAGGGAAGGAACGAGCAAACAGTGGACCCACTCTCAGCGAGGCCGTCCACACAGCCAAGCAGCGTCGTGTCGATCTCCGAGAACCCGAACTCCGCGACGATGATCTGGCGCTGGTTGCTCAGCTGCGGCGCAGTCTCCCCGTCAGCAACCGCGCATCTGCAGATTCAAAAGTCCAGCGGCCACTCACAGAGTTGGTGACGTTCGAGATCGCTGCGAAAAAGAAGAAGAGGTATGTTTTCGGGTCCTTGAAGACTTCGACGATCTGCTCGCGCTTGAGGTGCTTGTTTTCGACGCCTGCCTGGTTCACCTTGATGCGCTCAATGGCGACGACGCGCTCCTCCTGCGTCAGGAAGTTTGCTGTCGTGGGCGAGTCGGGGAAGAAAACCCAGAACAGGATAGCGGTGATGAAGGTAATTATCCCCGTGATGATCATAAGCCTATGGGCCACACACCAGTTAGTTCGACGGAGGCTCGGACGGCGGGACGACGGACCATTGCCAGGGGGCAAGTGCGCTGTTCGTGATGTGCAGTGTACCATACGCGACGAGTCCGAGGAAGATGATCGCCGTCCCATTCATCAAGACTATGCACCACTCATCAGCACCATTCCACAGGATCCCTCACAGTGAAGACTGCTCACACCAATAGCCAACTCTCCTCGTCTGCTCCGCTCTCGTGTAGAACATTGACGTGACAAGCATGAAGCCTGGCGTGATCGCACCCTCCGCGATGCCGAGGAAGAACCGGCACACCAGCAGTGTGCCGAAGCTCTTCGCTGCGGCGTGGCAGAGGAGTGCGATGGACCACACGAAGATATTTAGGCTGACCCACTTGCCGACGGGAAACCTTTGGAGGGCGTAGTTCTGCGGGAGCTGAAAGCCGAGGAAGGCCAGGTAGAACACCGTGCTCAGCCAGTCGAACTGGTTCTGCCCGAGGTGAGCATCTTTGCTGCGAGGTGGGTTAGTTGGTTGTGGCCATCGAAGAAGAGTCCCTGGAACAGCCAGAGGAAGCGGAGTGGACGTACAGGATTCCTAGGACCGCAGACTGGCCGAGCGTGGTCTTGTCAGCAAACTGCATTCTGACGCTGTGTCAGGCGCGCAGTTATTCCTGCCTTGTGTGATACGTACAAATACAGGACTTTAGGGTGGAGGCATGAGCATCCGAGAACAGCAGAAGCTACGACAGTACTCACTGCACATGAGGGGGAGGATGCGGAGGTCGATCTTCCGCCTAGTTGAAGTGTCACATCCAAGTCAGTCAATAAGTGTTCAGTCATGGCACTGCATGTACGCACTTTACTCTGTTTGCCTCAGCAGGATCCACCGCCATGTCGCTCCCAGCGACCAGTTGGGCGGCCACATCGACGTCGTGGGACTCAACGACGTCGTGGTCGGCACCGCGCTTCTCGATGGACGCGTCAGAGCTGCTCATGGCTGCTGCAGAGCGAGGGGGCGCCCGGGGGAGAGGGGAGAGAGGGGGTGTTCCGCTGGAGAGGGATGTGTCTCAGACGGTATGTATATGGACACGCCGGTGTTGGGTCCATTTTCCGAGCGCCAGAGGAAAGATCGCGTAGATGATGATCACGGACGGATGCTGAGAACGCTGTGGTTTCAGAAGCAGTCCGAGCCTGTCCGAGCATGCTCTCCGTCATCCGAGTCGTGCTCCCTGGCCGGCGGACTTCGTTCTCCTCAGGGTCTAGTGTCGAAGGGGTCAACACGCTGCATTACCCAAGCCTCCGAGCCTCATCGGAGGCGGTATGAGGCGGCGCGGAGCTCCGAGTCAGTGCGATGCAGTACTTCTGGACGGGATCGACGGGGCATGATGGGCAGACACCAAGGCGAGTGAGTATCTCGTGGTTCGGGCAACAGCGGGCGCAGGGTGCACGTCCGAGTCGCTGCAGCCAGCCACCAGCGCGGAGTTTGCGTCCGGAGCACTCGCGGCTAGTGTCAGCGGGCGGGTGCCTGAACATCTCCGATCTCGATCGATGCAATCTTGCTTGCCCATACACTCGCCAGCACGCTTGTCCGCCTCAGTCTGCCATCCTCTGCGCAAGGCATCGTACAAAGTAGGATACGTCCAACTCGGGGTAGGCTGTACATGCCGTCCAACTACGGGAACAAGTACTGGCATCTGTCACTCGACACAGATGTGCCTGAGCGCCAACACCAACTTACGGTATCGCCAATGCTACTCCCGACTGCTCTTGAATCACCGTCGATCTGAGTCAGAACTGCGGTGGCCGTCTGCGCATCTTGGAAAACGGCGAGGTGAGTACAACGGCAGAAATTCCTGTACTGACAGTGTGTTTCTCCTCGCTCGAAGGTTTCGTGCTCGCCTCCGTCGCCACCGGCTGCAGGCGCATCGGATAACATAAATACCGAGCTGAAGAAGTCGAACTTATGCGAGTTGTCGCGAAGTCTCACCGTATAGGAAGACAAGTACGCATTTTGGTCCATCGCTTGAGGTACGAATGGTCCAGCTTGCTGCATCTAGAGCCATGAACACGGTCATGGATATATGCGAGGCAACTAGATTGGTTACCCGGGGAAATCGCTGACGAGACCAATATACTGCTCGATTGTGCCGGGGCTAAGAAAATACCCAAGGCGGAATGCGTGAGTGACATAAGCCTTCCCATTGGTGGGTAGTAACATAGACAGCCTACAGGAAAATTCGAGTGATTATCCAACAGTTGCTGACCCATCACTTTCGAGGACACTTGCAGGGCGGCTCTGAGGCTCGGAGTGAGGCGTAGACCACCTTATCCTTCACCATGCTAAACATACAGAAGTCGAAATATCATTATACCCTCCCAGGCTTGTACGGTATCAGTAGTCCGATTTTCTGGTCCACGAAGATCATCGTATAGGTTCGTCTAGAAGGCACTGGTAGCAACCATATGAGGACGTTGTACGCGCGCTACCCACAAACAGGATGCCTCACCGACGTTGCAAACATCCTATTCCAGACATCATGCAAAGGCAGGTTTGTTGCTTCCGCAGTTGTAGCCATCGCATGGGATCGCGCTCGATGATATGTAGTCCACTTGCTCTGGCTTGTCTGTGTGCCATCCGCGGTAGCATTCGCCGGTAGCCTCCACGACGCCAAACATCGCGCTCATGCCTTGACACAGACACGGATACAGGCCAGTGTTCCCCAAGTCGTGCGTATCGTCCGAGGATTGATGATAGATGACGCAAGCATTTGGCCCGTTCTCCCGGTCGCGATAGGTCCTGTGGCACCGCACACAGTGGCGCGCCACCGCACTTGCCAGTGCCGCTCGCGCGCCGGAGAAGTCGATGCCCACCCGCTCGAGTGACGCGATGACTTGCGCGATGCCTTGCACGGATGTGTTCGGGTCGTATGCGGCGCGGGCCAGGATTGTGGACAGTCCGTCTAGAGCACCTTGGGAGAGGGCAAGTGCCAGGATGTCTCGAGGAGAGTAGGAGGGAGGAATGGCCTGTTGGTCATTGATAGACGATCGGAAGGCTTGTAGGAACGACGAATGAGACATGTCGTCGGCGAATATGGAGAACTGCAGGTACACACAACAGACGGGTTTGAAGAGGTGCAGCAGCGAGAAACGGTACTTATAGGGTGCTCATCTGTTGGAACGTGGCCACTTGGACCATACGCGCTTTGTTTCGTTTTGAAGGACAAAGAACATGGAAAGCGTGGCTCAAGCGTGCCAAAGTGCCTATACTAAGCAACCGCAGTGGCGGTCAGCGCGTGGAATGTTTGATGCTTCTTCGGCCTCTTCAGATATACAATGAACGTACCTCAAGCAAGTCGAGTCATGAAGCAGACTTCTGAAATCAGTGCTCCCGAACTCGACATACGTTAGCGGCCAATTGTATCAGCAGCTGCGTACGGTGTCAGCAACTCTACCACCTTAACATTAACAACGAGGCCAGAACGCCCCAATACCAGGGTGTATGCCGCCCGAAGCCAACGACACGACATCGAGAGCGGTCTCAAGTCTGGGAGCCCTTGCAGGATGTGGCCAAAGTATGACGGTCGTTATCGCGGAAAAATACTTACAGTGAAAACTTAGTTGTCGCGTAAGACTTACTACTTAGTTGACACGTGAACCGTACACTTTGGACATAGATTCATGCCGTTTCGTGCACTTGGCCTCTACAATCATGCATATTTCTTGTCTAATCACTACTACTGTATATATTTTGCAGTACTTGAGACACCCATTGTTTGCTTTGTGTTTGCTCACCTAGAATGCCCAAGTCCGCTTCGGCGGCTGATCAATTGCCTAATGCGGAATCATTAACCAACAGTTGTGACAACTACTCTGTCTACGCGCACTGCGGCTGTCCATTGCATGGCATGGATAGCGGCACGAACCTCGGAAGCCCGATTATACACTCGGAGCTATGAAATGCCTTTTAACACTCCATAGCCCCCATTATTGACGAGACGAATGGCCCGGGATGCTTCAGTAGGAGAGCCATGGCCTTGAGCCCGCGGTTCTCATAGTGTCGAAAGGGAAGGATATTTTGATATGCATCAAAAGTATATAAAGTCAATACAGAAATGTCATGCATCACAGAGAATAAAGGGGAAGCCATCTGGCGCAGTGGTCCTGGCAAATGCGATGTTCATCCCGATTTGGCAAGGCCGCCTCGGGCACGTCGGGCGGGCGCCAATCGCACTAAGTCTAAGTCGCGCGAAAGTAAGTAAGTCATCAGAGTAAGTCAATCGCCGCGGAATTACGACCTGCCAGTAAATATTTTACCGCGAAACCGTCACTCATACCAAAGTCGCCCTCATTGAGTTATTCTAATCTGATTCCAATTCAGAGCAGCCAACGCATCCTGAGTGAGTGACTTACGAGCTAGTGCGTTCTGGCGCGGTGTTCAGTTGGTGTACTGTTCACAATGTCGATAGTGTCGAACGCCACTCAAGTTTGGTTGCAGAGAGCTGTAAGACTTAAGTCAAGGAAGATGGCCCAGTAAGCGCCCCGACCTGACTCTCAACCGGCGCTCCCGGCACTGGGCGGCCTTATTGGGCGCGGGCTGTTCAGCGACCTCCCTCCATCTTGCCGGACATGGACTCGATTCGCGTGACGAAGGTAGGGCATATCAAACCAATGATCTCGACGCACCAGCAACAATGACTATGTCCAGGTCGAGGGCGTGCTCTGCACCAAGGGGGGTAGTACCGCACCAGGGACCGTGCATCTGACCGCTCACCATCTCATATTTCACTACGATGACACTGGACGGGAGGAGATGTGGGTCAGTCTATAAGCTCCGCTCCGGCTTGACGTTGAGTGACTTCCTCGTTCCAGGTTCCATACCCCCTCATATCTCTCGTAACGCGTCTACCATTGAACCTGCAAGGACAATGTACGCTCATGATCCGCACACGAACGTTCGAGACCATCACTCTGCTGTTTGTGCTGGAAGCTAGTGCGATCGATGTCTTTGACACGGTGAAAGAGCTTACCGTCGCGAGTGCGTATTCCCGAGTGTTCACCGTTGCTTCCTGACGCCTGCCGCAGCGTCGGTAACGCAGCTGTACGCTTTCTACTATGTGCCGAATCCTCCTTACGCGGTCGACAACGGGTGGTCGATCTATTCTCCAAGAGAAGAGTTTGTACGGATGGGGGTTGGTTCGCGCACGAAGGCATGGAGATTCACGGATATCAACAAGGACTATTCGGTACGTCGCTATGCTGCCAATAATCTCACTTATTCATACATAACGGTCAGTAATTAGTTCTCCCCAACGTATCCCGCACGTCTTGTTGTTCCAACCCGTATCAGCGATACGACATTGCAATACGCGGTTAAGTACCGCAGCAAGGGTCGGCTCCCTGTATTGACCTATCTTCATTGGGCGAACTACGTGAGTCCACTGCGCATATCTTCTGCGTCCGCGTGCATGTCTCATGAACATGCTAGGGAAGCATCACGAGGTCTAGCCAGCCTATGGTCGGCCTAACGCAGAATCGTTCTATACAGGACGAGAAGCTCATAGAGGCAATCTTCCAAACGCACTGGTCGCCGGAAACCCGAGCCACTGCTAGCCCTGTTTATGGCGCTACGTGCACCAATCTCATCATCGATGCTCGCCCGACAACAAACGCAATGGCGAACACCGCGAAAGGAGCTGGTACCGAGAACATGGACCACTACAAGGAGGCCAAGAAGGCGTATCTGGGGATCGACCACATTCACGTTATGCGCGAATCGCTCAACAAAGTGGTAGAAGCCCTGAGAGAGGCCGACGTTGTCTCAGCAGTCGGACAGACCGACACGGAGCCTGGCGAGGAGCTCGGCGTACCCGTGCTAGACAGACAAGCGCTGCGACGTTCTGGTTGGCTGAAGCACATCTCTGCCATCATGGAGGGCTCGCTGCTCATCGTGCGAAACGTACATGTGAACTCGTCACACGTCCTCATTCATTGTTCTGATGGGTGGGACCGCACGGCACAACTCTCTGCGTTCTCTCAGCTCTGCCTCGACCCCTTCTATCGGACCGTGCGTGGGTTCCAAATCCTCGTCGAGAAGGAATGGTTATCGTATGGTCACAAATTCTTGGACCGATGCGGGCATCTCTCGTCGGAGAAGTTCTTCCTGACACCAGTGGAGAACACGGGCAACGCGAGCGGTGCGGAAGCCGCCCAAGCATTCCTGGCGTCCGTGCAGAACAGATTCGCGTCGCAGGGCCACCTCAAGGAGACGAGTCCCGTGTTCCACCAGTGGCTGGAGTGCGTCCGTCAGGTGCAGCGGCAGTTCCCGGAGCGGTTCGAGTTCAACGAGCGGTTCCTTCGGCAACTACACTGTCACCTTTACTCATGCCAGTTCGGCACGTTCCTGTTCAACACCGAGCGGGAGCGACGCGTCGGCGAGGCTGGCAATCCGCCGCCGTGCGATAGGACGGTCAGCGTCTGGGACTTCTTCAACTCGCCGCCGGAGAAGGAACTGAATATCAATCCTGATTACGACCCATCCGTCGATGATCCCTCTCGGCGTGGACCCGGCGCTGACATGGGCGTGCTTATGCCCAACCCGAAGGACGTGCGCTTCTGGCACGAGCTGTACGGTCGCACAGACGAGGAGATGAACGGAAGATTCGTTACGCGACAGCTTGCTCAAGATCCCGAGTATCACGGCGCCATAGACACTGCTTCAGATGATCCTGTCAATGCTGGTGCGGTGCCTTCCTCCGTCCCGCTTCCGCCGTCTCCTGGAACCACCCCGTCCCCTAGCATCGCGATCCCACAGCCGGAGGCTCGTCAAACGGTTGACAGAATCCCTTCACCGTCGGGTCACGCGTCGTCCTCGTTGAACCCGGGATCGCCTCGAACGCGGCATGAAAGCATGCGACGGTTTGATCGCACTCTCTCGCCGTCCGCGCAAGCTTCGCCCGTTCCCCCTCGAACCCCATCGCCTCTGTCCGCCCGGACATACTCGTCTGGACGCCCACAGGCCGGCATGCCATCTGCGGACCTCTTCTCGAGCAGCGGCGTGCGATCGATGTGGGGCCGCTTCTCTACAAACGCCACCGCTGCCCTGTCTGCCGTCCAGGACGCGTACGGTGGGATGGCGAAGGATTTCAAGACGCTCTCACTGAGCGCAGCCAATCCTGGGGACGGTCAAGGAGGCGAGCTGAAGTCGCGGGATGAGATTGGTGCCTGGGGCGAGTCGGAAGCGGCGCGACGGCCGTCGTCGCCCCGCTCTGCAGCGATGGCGCAAACATTAGGCGCGAGCACGAATCCATGGGCGACGTCGCGGCCGACTGTGCCATCTGTCCTGCTGCACAACCCTTGGACAGCAGCAGAGTCTAGCGCGCCCAAGCCGCCAGCGAAAGATGTCAGCGTCTCACACACACAAGGATCATCACCAAGTGATGTGTCTGGCTTGCCGCTCGACCCCACAATCGCTCTTCCCAGCTCGCCAGCCCCGCGTATACGTAGTACCGAGAACGTCCCCCCGCATCCTGCGCCGATAATCTCGGACGCGCACCGGTCAAAGCCACCGTCTCCCAAACCGCCCTCCCCGCCCCCGTCTGCACCGACCACATCCGCTTCGGACCCTCTGGGAGTCGGAGTATGGTAGGCCGGGCTGAGGATGGATATTTTGGGCTGCAGCGCTATAGACACGACCTGATTCCCATGTACAGTGTATTTCTCACTCGTGCTCGTTTATGTGAATGATGTAGCGATACTGGTCCCATGCCGCCGCCGTGCTTCTGAGAACGCTCTGCGTGTACGAAGAGTGGCCCGAGACGTCCTGCGAACGTAAACCGAGATGCGAAAATGGCCGCATCGAACGATACACCGCAGGCGAGATGGCGTGCTGGGCGGTGCACGGGGTCCCTGGCAGCCAAAATATAGAGGCTGGTGTAAATTCTCCCAGCTGCACTCGCTCGCTGCCTCTCGTCTATCGCCCTCGCTATCTCCTCCTCCCGCACCCATGTCCAACGGTACAGCGCGCGCCGCGGCTCTTGCCCCAGGCCATTTCCTCTTCACCTCCGAGTCCGTCGGCGAGGGTCATCCCGGTGAGTAGACGCGCATACATGACGCGCGGGGATCGAGTCTAATAGCGCGGGGAACAGACAAGATCTGTGACCAGGTCTCGGATGCCATCGTACGTTGTACACACTTGAGCGCGCAGGATGGCTGCTTACAGTCGTGTATAGCTCGATGCCTGCTTGGCTCAGGACCCGTTCTCGAAGGTCGCTTGCGAGACCGCGGCCAAGACCGGTATGATCATGGTCTTCGGTGAAATCACCACCAAGGGGCAGATCGACTACCAGAAGGTCATCCGGGAGACGATCAAGGAGATCGGCTACGACGACTCGTCCAAGGGCTTCGACTACAAGACCTGCAACATCCTCGTTGCGATCGAGCAGCAGTCGCCGGATATCGCGCAGGGTCTCGACCACGGCTCCCTCGAGAACATCGGTGCTGGTGACCAGGGTATTATGTTCGGCTATGCAACGGACGAGACGCCCGAGTACATGCCCCTCACGCTCGTTCTTGCCCATCGCCTCAACGCTGCGATGTCGAAGGCCCGCCGCGCTGGCGTCCTTCCCTGGCTCCGCCCCGACTCGAAGACCCAAGTCACGGTCGAGTACAAGAAGGAGGGTGGTGCTACGATCCCGCTCCGTGTCGACACCATCGTCGTTTCCACTCAGCACGCGGAGGAGATCTCCACGCCCGACCTCCGTAAGGCTATTCTGGAGAAGATCATCCCGGAGGTTATCCCGAAGGAGCTCCTCGACGAGCGCACCATCTACCACGTCAGTCTATTTATTTCCTTGTGTCTATGCAACCCTGACACTGTAAACAGATCCAACCTTCTGGCCGTTTCGTCATCGGCGGTCCCCAGGGTGATGCTGGTCTCACTGGTCGGAAGATCATTGTCGACACCTACGGTGGCTGGGGTGCTCACGGTGGAGGTGCCTTCTCCGGCAAGGACTGGTCGAAGGTCGATCGTTCGGCGGCGTACACCGCGCGTTGGATCGGTAAGCTCTTTCGCCGAGTGACCATCCTCCACTACTTACGTTGGTTCTACAGCCAAGTCCCTCGTTGCGGGTGGTCTTGCGCGTCGTGCGCTCGTGCAGCTGTCGTACGCTATCGGTGTTGCGGAGCCGCTGTCGGTCTTCGTCGATACCTACGGTACCGGCAAGAAGTCGGACGAGGAGCTCGTCGAGGTCATTCGCAACAACTTCAACCTCAAGCCCGGTGTCATTGTGCAGGAGCTCAACCTCCAAAAGCCTCAGTACCGCAAGACCGCGTCTTACGGTCATTTCGGTATGTAGATATCCAGCCGTACCAGGGCCATAGGCTGACACTTGTCACAGGCAACGACGAGTACTCTTGGGAGAAGCCGAAGAAGCTCCGTCTGTGAGCTGGCTGTTGTCCCGCCGACAACGTCTGTCTCTGTCTCCGCGCTATTCAGCGCAATCTGCATCTGAAGTCTATCTTCGCCGCACCGGAAGTTCATCCTTCCGCCTATTTATCATCAATATTGGTTGCATAGACGATACCGGACCCGCCGCGCATTCGCACCTCCTACCCGCCGTCCCCCGCACACCGCCCCCTGTGCTCCTTCCTACCCGCCCCCACTCTTCGTTGGTCGTGCAGACCGCGCAAGCCGCATCTGCAGACTGCTTACGATGACGCCGAGTGCGTTCACGACGACTCATTAGTACCGTTCGGCCTAGAGCAGGTCGGGCGCGTTCCTGCTTACATTACACGCTGGGTACACAGAAGACGACCGATAATGTTGTATGTAATAGTGGGATAAAATACAACCGCGTTCAACCGCGAGACGATGATCACAGCTGGCGTCGAGAGGATGTGAAGTAGCGTGTGCGTATGGTGGACGGGTAGGTCTTGGTTATTGGTTGCACGGTGAGAACTGAACAAAGTCGTCTACATGGCCCTTCCCTGTTGATATGTTTGAACTTCCAAGCTCGCTGGAGGCTACGCATGCTCAATGATCCCGCAGTTCATCAATGTGTCCAGAGTCCCGGCGGAGGTTGCGACTTGTGATTCGTACATCCAGCTTCGTTCCGACATGGGGACCCATTGTCAGTGCCAACCTCAGGAGCCTCCTACCGGTGATCGTGCTTATGTTGGACCGAAGGTGAAGTGCCTGCCGAACGTTGTACCCCGCAATACCTGCGACACGTGCTAAGAGTACTACAGTGACGGCACCAACTTCTACGCGCAGACGTGAGAGACATGTCTCGGAACGGCACAGGCTTGTGTGAATGGGCATCCCATGAATGATAGTACGTAACAGCGGTCTTCACGCGCTTCGAGTGATCTGAATAGTGACCACATTCAACTTTGGTAGTGAACTACGTTGCACGACTCGCACTGAGATGCTCACTGGAGATGCATGTCACTAGTCAGCACTAATCCCGTGTGGAACCAGACTTCATGGCATATGGAACCGCATGTGTGATATCATACATATTAATAGTATGCGCGGAGTGGATGGTAACAACGGAATGCCCAGGTGCAGATCGTGGGTGACATAGCATTGCATACATATGAACCATGTTCATTTCCTACTTCGAAATCTTACAGCCTATCAATTTACAAAGAGAAACGGACACCTCGTTGTAGCTCCGCGTTGCGGCGGCGATCTGCATGCATGGTGAGTGATTCAGTCAAATGTGATCTCGACTCGGACCTGCATATGTACTACTCACGCATCCCTGAGTTTTCTGGTCTTCCCCTGTGACCTTTACCCAGCCCATTGGTAGCATGATGACTGAGGAGAAGTTCTCCGGGAAGAACAGGGTCTCCGGGCGGATTTTCTTGCCGGGTACGTATCCGAGCTTCTCGCACGTAGACAAGACTTTGGATCTTACCAAGTCTGCAGCGACGTTAACCTCGCCCCTTCGCCTGACATCTAGCCCCTCATGGATCGCGACCAAGACCAAAGGCACCTTGGTGAAGACAAGTCCGGACGGCTGCTCGACCAACCACTCGCTCTCGCTGCCTATCATGGGCTGACCGGTGCCCGCCAGCTTGAAAAGCCCGAGCTATAGTGGATATCAGCTGAAGTGAACCGTACATGCGGGCCCTGCTGCGGCCAGGACGAACGGACGTACCGACTTGCTCGCCTCCACGTCCACAGGTGTCACGCCGCCTCGGGCGTATTTTCCAACAAGTTCTGGTACAGCCTGATTGCTACCGGCAATGGATGCGCCTCCAACGTACCAAACCTTGCTGCCTTTTTCCGGCCCAATGGCCGGGTACAGCGACAGCAAAACATTTGATGAGCGTCCATGCACGTCCGTCGCCCGTTCCATCTTCAATATCGCTGGTGACAGGTGGGCCCCCGTACGTCGCGCTAGTAGAGTCGCGAATCAGCATGCAGGTAGTACATGGAATCTACGGACTTACAAAGGGCGGGGGCAGACAGCGTCGCGGTGCTCTCTGGCGAGTCGAGTGCGTCACGCTGTGACGAGAATGAGTCAGTTGATAATGAGAATTGCTGTCGCCGAGGCTTACTGCGTAGGGACTGCCGGTATACAACAAGACGGGGGCGGCAATTGCGAGGGAGGTCAGAAAGCCAATCGCGAGTGGGGCAAGGTATATAGAGCGCATCGCGTAGTAATGATTTCGTCAATGGATCGTAATGAAGTCAGAATAAGAGAGGGAAAGGAAGAATTGAACGTGAGGGATCATTTGGTGTCGTGAATGAAGGGGGTTGCTCGGAGTGAAGGAGGATGCTCGGACCAGCCAAGGTTGGTCTGCTGCTATCACCTATCTCGCCTTATATACAACGAAATCTGAGGGGACCGAGGTTCGAGGCGCTCGTGATGGGCCTGGGAGAGACAGGTGTTAGTTCAAGTTTTGAGATATGCAAAGTTCAGCGACTCATCGAGACTTGTGAGACCGAGACCATTCACCCTGAATCAAAGTTTCGGAATTTACGGCGATGACTGGCATGAACTCCGAGGATCGCTTGTGAACAAGTGACCCCGAGAAAGAATTACGCTCTTTGCAGAGAACATCTCAATGAACGGTCAAGGGATACATAGCCCTGCTAAGCCACTTTAATTAGCGTCAACTAGAATCACATTCAAGTCAGTAGAATTAGGGTGACGCACGAAGCACTCACTGGAGATGCGCATACTGTCATTTCCTACACCGAATTCTGGTCGCGGTTCAGCTGATTCGCCTCAACGCTGGCCGTCGTGCTGGCGGTAATGACGATGAAGACTTGAAGAACTTGGACTTGAAGGCGAGCCTGAGAGTGATCGCGCCTAGTAGTACAGTACGGCGATTCGAAGCTCCTTTTCTTCTGTATCGTCGGTGTTTCGACAGTTATCATACAAACATAGGGCGGTAACCAAGGAGTGCAAGTATTTGGCCGCGGACGCACGAACGGCCTGCGTAGCTACTGGGTCAGAAGTGCAGCCCGCCGGTGCGAGCCTACTACTAGTGTGCCGGCCTCGCAGTGATTCAGGCCAAGCCTCGATGAGCCGCATTTCGACGCATACCGCAGTCATCGGTATCTCTTCGAAAAGCAACTCAAGGGAGGCAGAATGGAATGGTAACCGTGACCCTGCACGTAAGTAGTTCAATGACACCGACGCGTGACGTCACGCGACTTCATGTCACGGGGTCCGCGTCAGTACTGAAGTCTGACGGCGATACGCGGTCTCTTGTGGTGACTGCGAATGGGACGGGATGCCCATTAAATTTGTCTCTGTACGCTGAGAATATGTGCCCGTGTACCCGGGCCTCGACTCCGAGTCAGTTGTGACTGGGTTGAGCCGTTGACGGTGAGTACTTAGGTCCAAAACAAACCCCTCGCGTGTGCCATTGACTGGACGCCGTGGACTCTGAGGGTCTTGGTACGAGACTATCTGAGTACCTGAGTACTCGACGAAGTTCGTATATGTGAGTCGATCTCGCGGTACGCAGTCCTTCAGGTTCACCGTCTGAAACAGCCTCATAGTCGTCAAGACGCTCCCCAAGATCTAGTTGGACACTAGCACGAATGTGAACTCGTCTCTACTGAACAAATTATCTGCTAGTGAGTCCGTTTCAACCATCGGTCTCAGGGCTCCGCCGATTCCGTCCGTTCCAGTAGTGCACCTTGTCTCTGCTTATTCTGTGACTGTGGCCAGTTACCGCAGTGACGGCGCTCTATTGACTGGTGGCTCTCCCCTCCGTGTCGAACGCAGCCCGTTCGCTCACTCGAGGTCCGTGCCCGCTTCTGCAGTTGCAACTGCTCATTCATTGCTTGTCTTCTGGCTGCTACTCTCCCTGGGAGTGACAAGTCCCTAGACGTTTCGAGACACAGGTCACACCCGCTGAACTCATCAATCAGACAGTAAGTACCGTCCGACGCGAATTGCAGAGCGCTATGCGTCAAGCAGATGTGCAAGTGAGCAAGCGACCATACCCAATGTCAGTCTCGTAGCAGAGGCGATAATCGATACAGATGCTCCTTCAAGTGAACGATTTCAAGTGGGCTGTTGTTATGGCCCATAAATCACTCCTTCCAAAACACGATATGTGCGCCAAGAGGGGTAGTCCCTGCTACATATCACAATCTCGCGCAAAGAACCGAGAATCTGCGTAATCCGCGTTGCCGCATCCCGTAGCACATTCGTATGCGGAATCTGCTGTGGTATGACCGCAACGTCCACGTAGAGTTTGAGACGGCAAAGATTGATGAGAGGGGCAAGCAGATGAGCGATGTGTACCTAGAGGTGGCGGGTAAGTTGAATGATGGACGGTATAATGAACCAGAAAGACGTTTACAGCAGATAAGGGTTGCCCTTCGCCTGACTGATACCGATGAATTTTCAAAGATGTAAGACCCGGGAACGTTGTCGCCACATAGCGGAGGAGCGTGTCGTCCTCCTTGCCAGTATGGTACTCGACTTCGAGGTGGACAAGATCCAGCGTTCTGCACCGATGCAAGATCGAGAGCATCGCAGAAGAATCTAGCGTAGCATTCTCTCGTTGACGCCATGGATACCAGAACCCCTGCCATCGGCGTTGAACATGAAGATGAGGCCAGGATCGCAGCGACAGTGCGTGAAGTGTAGATGGAAGATGGTCGTATATCTCGTCCTGAGGGTCGGGAAATGTAATGACAAGACGTTCAAGGTCTGGCCATGGGAACGAATAGGAGTGGCCAGAAGGCCAGAGTGCCTGAGGTGCTACGTCTGACGTCGCGTAGAGTTTCAGGGAGAGAGATCGCAGGGCCTGCATTCGAGGAAATAGGGATACGAAAGGGCCGGGAAGGGTCGTCCATGGCATTCCGTAGAACGCGAGAGTGCGCAGACGAGGCCAGTGTAGTTGGGGAAAGGTAGGCAGCGGAGCGGGCTCACTACTGAGGATCAGTACCTCGAGCGTCCCGCAGAGTTTGCTCAATGCGGCAGCTAGTGCAGCTGTTTCTGTCGGAAAATTGAACGGTTCTCGTGGGTGATACATCCGGTAGTTGAACGACGTGATCGGAGCCGGAGATCCGAGGTTCAACTCTTCGGCGGGGCGCAAATCAGGGCAGAAATAGAGCCACCTGAGCGTGAACTCGCGCAGATGGGGGACAGACAGGATCGCGCTCAGCGTTTCCCATGAGAGGCCGTGCGTTGAGCTATTATCCTTGTGCATTGTCAGCGAGCGAAGGTGCGGGAACTCTCGCAGACGTTCAGCCAGTGCAGAACCGGGGAAAGCACCACATCGCATGTAGTTGTCCGTTCTGCCTCCTTGATCCAGGCATTTGTCGTGTATGACGAGGGTGCTACAGCGGTTGGTAGTGGTCAGCAACAGCAATGGCCGACGTTAGCCTTAATCAACGGGCATACCGAACATAGGGCCTGAGCCATGCAGGTGAGAACACTCCGGATCGTTGAACTTGCCGCGGTCCATAGACAGTGATATAGACACAGCGGAATAAGAAGGGCATGCATTCCCATCGGAGCGGACGACATGTAGTGGACAGCGACATCAAGTCTCCCATCGGAAGCTTGGAGAGGATGTGGTGGCAGACGTCCTCGTTGAGCCGTCCTAAACTGCATACAAGTTGGACATAGTGTCGATGGATAGCTAATGACATACTCACGAGCCAACTGGGTCTCCAGCCATGTTGTTCCTGCCACGGTCCTACACTACTAGTGAGGAAGAATCCTGCGATCTAGCCGATATTGCAACTTGGTCTACCAAGTCGATGAGGAGGTGGCAAGGCGCCCAAGGAAGTACTGGCTCAGCCACAGGTCGTCACTAGTCACTGTGCGCACTGCGCAACATATCATAAGTACGTGTGACATCACGTGCTCATATCATGTTGATGTGGCGTAGCAGGGCGGCCAGCCGCCGACTCCAAGCGGCGCCGTAAGCCTTAAAGCTTAATACGATAGCCTGAGACATAGATGTCGACACCCCACGACCGCGACAATACTCTACTCACACAGTCTCCTAGAGATACGGACCGAAACGGACACCTCCAATACGATACACGCCACAAATCTTCTATTTACCTACTGTAGATAGTTACACTGTGCTTTGGCGCGCTATGTTCGCCTGTCGCGCAAACACAAAGAACTTCTCTCTCTCTCTCTCCAAGCGGCGCCGACTCTCAGGCTTTATTGTTTCCCCCCATTACTCAACCATTATTACAGTCGAAATGCCGCCAGCGATAGCATGCCAGCCTTGCTCGGATGTTTTGCGTGAAAGTCTCAATTTCGTTCTTCGGTTTTTGTAATCAAGTTGAGTGAGTTCACGCGTACTAGGCTTGTGTGAAGTAGATTGGCCATGCATCATATGGAGCCGAGACTCTTGCCCGTGCGCGTTCACACTCAGCTGTCAGTGCCCTGCGGCAGATCAACGTCCTTGAAGGCGGTCGCGGCGCGCCAGTTCTCGCGGTTCGGACGTACGGAATATACGTTCACTTGTAACTGACTCTCCACTGCTGAGGCGGACCACAAATATTCAGTCAAGCGAGTCAGAGCACACTTACTTACGAGCAGGATACGCAGGTTGTGTGAGGTGTCAGGCCTTCAGGTTGGACAACGATGACGACACAAGGCACGCTAAGACTGGTATGGCGAGGAAGATACACAACAATCGACAACGGTCGAAAGGGTTAGCGTCCATTTCGGACTGCGAGAGCCTTGCTCTCCGAGCAAGGGATACACATACTACACTACCTCGTACCTAGAGTCGACCGAGCCCGCCGCATCTTAGCACCATTATTGTTTTCTTGTTGCGGACTATACAATCAAGAGTTCATCATCATCAACATCATCAGCCACCGACTCTACCTAGTATACCGGTCCCGCCGTTCGTAAGGACAACCGGCCGCAATGTCATACACACGCCAATAGGGGCCATCCTCCGAAACACTGTACATAACAGCCTCACGTAAGGACGAGCTGAGAACTCGCGCCAGAACCCCAACGGCGGCACGTACAGTGCCCTCGAAAGCACAGATGGCACCTTCATCATATGTCCAGACCTCTGACATCTGGCGCCCCATCATACTAGTTTGGAGCCTTGGTGTCCCGGCAAATTCCAGATATATCTTCAGACGATAGAGGTGACTAAGAGGGGCAAGCATCTCGGCGATGTGTTCCTGGAACAAACAGATGATTGAGTATGACAGATTGTGACGCAACAACGACAGCTTACCACAGACACATCTACCTTCCCTTGTCTTTCTTGTGCAGACCGGTAGCGGTGGAACTTCAGCGACGTCAGACGCGGGAACATCGCCGCAATCCGTCGCAAAAGGGCATCTTCTTCGCCATCAGCGCGATATTCAATCTCGAGATGGTCAAGATCCAGCATGTTGCATCGACGCAAGATTGAGAGAATTGAAGCTGCACTCGAGAGGGCAGGGTGGTCGGGATAATCATCCGCGGGATTGGCGCCATAAGCAGAGGGCCGTCGCTGGACGTGAAGATGTGGATAACAACGCAAGGACAACGCGCGCAGCGACGACGGCAGATGATCGTAGACCTCATCGCGAGGGTCAGGGAAGGACACGAGCAGATGTTCGAGCATCGGCCACGGGAATGGACCCGCATAGTCGGCAGGCCACAGCATCTGGGAGATACCTCCTGGCGTCAAGTCGAGTTTCAAGGAGAGCGACCGCAGATGATCCATGCCAGGATGGAGTGAGATCCACGGCGCGGACAACGTACTCCATGGTACTCCGCAATAGACCAACTTGCGCAGACGAGGCCAACGAAGTTGAGACAGATCGGCTAGCGGGGCGCGCTCACTGACGAGATCAAGCGTCTCCAGCGTCTCGCATAGCTTGCCTAGGACAGCATACAGAGCAGCCATCTCGGAGGAGGAGGAGGCAAGCGGTTCTAATGCACGGCGTAACCGATATTGGAACGACGTGAGCGGGGCCAACGCCTCGAAGTTGAGCTCATCTCCCGGCTGCAAGACAGGGCAGAGATATAGATCTCTCAGTTTGAACTCGCGCAGATGCGGCACCGATAAGACTGCACGTAGAGTATCCCATGGCAGGCCGTGTGCGACCCAATCCTTCTTGTATATCGTGAGCGATCGTAGAGCAGGGAGCTCTCGTAGCCGCTCCGCGACGGGACCACCTGGCCAAGCGCCACAGACCGTACGGTCCTTGGTGTAGTAGAGCGGCCTGCTATAAGGGCGCGCCATCTCCTCTTCCGTGCGCTGATCCGGACAGTTGTCATGGAGGATCAGCGTTCTATGGAGTCTGATGAGTACAGAGGGTAGTTGTGTTTAGGTCGACCACATACTGGACGTAAGGTTTGCACGATGTAAGCAAGAACCTCTCGTGCATTGTAAAGGCCCAAGTGCCGTGGATTGTGTGTGAGACGGTCCGGAAGAGAAGGGGCATGCATGCCTCTCGGAGCCATCGGCAGGTATGTAGAATCGACCACAAGTCTTTCTCAGAGAGCTCACGCAGGATGTGGTGGCAAACATCCGCATCGAGTCCTCCTAGCGACCTGCAATCGATTAGACATGCTAGATCGTGACATCGTAGTAGCTTACATGTTGTCAGTGCTTCGAATGAGTATTGTGTCGAGGGTTGTCTTCTAGCGAGCGTACGGCACGAGCAGTGACAGTCGAGTTCAACTTGAGTTCAACAGCGCTGCAGCAAGCTGAGTCACAGTACGGCGCACACACGAGGCGCCCGGAATTCGGAAACCTCCGCATTCGAATGGTCAAACCCGCATTTCTCACCGTAACACCGTTGTCAGAGGCATGTAGTAGTACAGCAGCTTTCGTATAAAGCTCAAGCTCAAGACTGGCTCTTCGAACGATACAAGGTCGAGCGATCATTCCGGCGGAACAATGGGATAATACTAAGTACTTGGAAGACATGGTTCGTTGCTATCGTGTCATGGCTTCAACATGATGCATACAAATCAGACCTGGTGCCTTTGCGTTGTAGCGACCCATGCCATACCAGGGAACGGGCCCTACGACAGATTCATGCCTAGCGTCGGAGGCTCTTAAGCTTCCGCCTCCAGCAAAGTCCAGGCCACGCAAACACGGTCATGGAATCGTCGCATTACAAATCATTGCCGTCATGTAAGCAAGATGCATCGTACTTACATCTAGCGCACTCCATCTGAATGTCAACTGTCAATTGGCGATGAGAAGGCGTATTAGAGCAGATTTTGGCACTTCGATCCCTGGACCCAGCGTCTCACAGCTTAGACAAATTCCTTCCCCACACACCACTACAACCACGCATCAGCACCGCGCTCACACACACACCAACAGCAATGCAGAACACTCACCGCATAATCCAGACAATCATCAACGGTGCCCTCGTCCACGAGCTCACCTGCTCGCTCCAATACATGCTCCGCCACGCATACATCGCGACGAGGCCGCCCATGCAGTTCATCTTCCCTAGATCGAACACCGCTGCGTTCCCGATGTACGCGAGTGAGCCGACCGTCGTGGCCGTTTAATGCATATTTCTGCGTTATAACTCTCGCTAACCTGCTCCCACGAGGTGACAGTGGGCAAGTGAAGCCGATCGCGTCGTAAAGGCCACACAAACCCGGGTATTCTCGAGATTTCGCGTTTGTCCAGCTCAAGCTCGCATAGCGCGTTCGTGACGGCAACGTTGATGCGAGTGCGCTCATCCTGGCCACTGGAGGGATGAAATGGGCTGGAAATGTGCCGAGATGACCGCGACCCAGACAAGACCTTTGTGAGTCCTACGGAAAACGTGAGGTGAAGTAGATTAGGCACCAAATCACCAGCTATACCTAGTTTCTGCGCTCTTTCTGTGGTGTCTTTCGCGATCCGCACTCATGCAGAAGTGGGACGAATCTCAACTCCCTACTTACCTATCTTTGAGTATATGCCAAGTCTGCTTGCGTTGTCAGGTTTTGTCCGTCTGCACGGCCCGCTGAAATAAGCCAGAATAGCCACACTCGAGCGTAGACGCCGACTACACGAGGCAGCGCCTATGCTTGTCTTTGTCTCTCCCAGTCTTGCGTCGTCAACTGCTCCTTCATCTGCCACTCAATTCTTGTCGCAGAACATCGGGCGGTCGTCATCGACTCATCGACTAAATCCACGAGTGTCAAGACCAACACCATCTGGATCGTTGTCATCACACACCTCTGTCATCGATGTTTTCGTTGCGTCTATTCAAGGCCGACCATCCTGGCGGTACTCTGGCTGAGGACCTTGTCAGAGAGCTGGCAAGGAAACCGCATCCCCGCTACTTGGAATGTAAACCGGCAGTCTTCGTCCAACCGACGCCTTACCGCCCTCATCTTGATGGGAGGGTAAAGTTCGCTGCAATCCTCGGCGGGGAATGGGGAGTGTGTGGCGCAGAGGCTCGTGCTGAGAATACAAACAATATAGCGGTCGATGAAGGCCATCATGTAAGAAGACATTGACAAACTGCTATATGATTTGTACTCACCTGGAGCCCGTGTCTCAAGGACTTGGTCTATACATGGCCACCTGTACTGTCGTCACAAACCAAACAACCGACAAATATGCTGCAGTCACAAGACTTGCTCAGGGACCAAGTGAGTACTCCAAAGCTGTTGTCGATCACGCCGTGTTGGTGACCGAATGCCTGCCAAGGTGAACAATCATTCGGGCCCTGCATGTATGACAGGACGGGCAACTACTCCGCGACCCATCGGACATGAGCGCGAGGTTGCTCGGCGGATGCGGTTTGAGTATCGGAAGTACGTTTTCCGCGCGTTCGAAAGACTTGTGACGGCGCATATGCTTGCGCAAGAAGAAGGAGAGGAGGACCTGCTCCTCCACGAGGCCATGGATCTGACGCTTCGTGCTGCGGCGGAGGATGCCAAGGATGCCGACTTCGAGAGGTCTGCAACATCGACTGCCGGTCAGAAGGAGAGGGGACCCGTCGCGGCGTCTTCGCAGAGGATGGAGCTAGAGCGAACCATAACACCGTGGGAGGAATGGACGCCGCAGGCAACCTCAACGCCACACCCGGGCCCTACGTCTTCGACCTCGCTGCTCAGTCCTGTAGCTTGGGGTGCACTAGCGACGTCGACGGTCCATTGCATGGCACGAAGGGGCAGCACACATGGCGTAGCCTGCTGCCACCATGCGCTTCAGACCAGTGAAGTCCCTCGCGCCAGGACATTGCAAAAGAACGAACGGGGCGATTCTTCCGGAATTGCGGTATTCACGGAGGATCGGGCAGCCACTGCGACTGCATTGCCTGGCTGGGGCGATCAAGCCGTCTGGTATACGTGGTCCCAAACGATCGTACAAAATGCAAGTCGATAGCCATTGGTCTGTGTATCGAAGTCAGCCATTGTTCAGTCTTGTCCACAGACCGCGGTCGTTACGTACCATGAAGTTTATACTCGCGACGATCCATGTGCATAATGAAGAACAGCTTACTCAGTCAAAACCTCCTGATTATCACTGCCAACGAGTGCGTTTCCATCGCAGGATGCCCGCACACTTGAGAGATATTTCACTGCTCGCGTATATGCAGGGCAGGTTATCGCTGTCTCTGCGCCCGTCCGGTATTTCGTAGGTGCAACGCGCGTGCGTAATGCCATTTATTATCCTGTGTTCACAGCTTTCTCCCAGTCTCCCACTCGCAGACCATCCGTGCTTGCATTGTAAGGTTCGGAGCGTGCCGGGATCGCGCTTCGCGAGATATACAGCAGCTATACAGCCACAGACGCACGGGCGCTATTTGAGGGGAGAAAGCGCTCGTGTTGCACTTTGCCCCCGACTACACTCATCCCCTCTGCACACTGCTCGTAGGGCATCAGGACGCATCCAAAGATCTGCAATCCACTTATCAACATTATGCAAGCACAAGTAAGCAAACCAAGCGTGAGTGACCCTTTGACTTCCGGGAGAGGCGATTGTTGAATCGCGACGACGTACCTAGTACGCGACGGTCGTGAAGTACCGCAAGCCTGTCATCCGACGTCGAAGGGTTGCAATCCCAATAGTTGCGCCGACGCCTGAGAGAGAGGCAGACACGGATTTCGCCGCGATCCTGGGACAAGATTGGGAGTTGTATGAGGGGGAGGTTCGCCTTGTAACCAAGCAAAAGTCAGCAGAGATTGAGCGTCGTCAGGTGAGAAAACGTTCAAGATCAGCTGAACAGTGCATGCTTACCTTGATCTGGATAGGAGTCTGACATACAGTATACGACGTGGCCACCTGTGTTGTCGGCACAGGCCACTATGTCGTCGGGGCTTCCACTCGACACAGCCTGTCAGGCCTCGATGTTGGTGCGTATCTTCGACCGTTACGTCCAAGTCGATCCTAAGAGACCACCGCAGCCACTGAACCAAGAGCATAACGTCCTTCCGTTTGACTCCGACATAGAGTATACGTCGTGGCCGCCTGTGTTGTCGGGACTTCCGATTGGCGTAGCCTATCAGTCTTCAATGTTGGTGCGTATCTTCGACCATTACGTCCGGGTTGATTCTAAGAGACCACCACAGTCGCCAATCCAAGAGCACGGTAATCTGGATGCGCGGTCGATAATCATGCCGATCACCACCGCTGGATATGCGAGGCCGCCGCTAGTTGTGGTGACCGCGGGCTTGCCTGAACAGGGCCCGTCGACAGACACGGATAGTCCGGCATCGTCAGCTACCCTGTCGAGTCCATTGGACAGTTGGGAGCCCGTTGCGACGTCGACCCCACTCCCGAAGTGGACCTGGGTGGAGACGAGGGTGGATTGAGGTATGTCGCGGCATGTTACGGTCAGAGCAGACGTGCTGACAGCACCCAGTATTCCGGTGGGAGATCGGAGGGTTTCTCGCAACGGTACTCTTATGTCGTACGCAAGTCGGATCGTCGGGGCACCTTAGGTGGACAGGAGGAAGGCGGCTCGCCGCACATGGCGCTTGTCGAAGATGGAGGATGGTAGATGCACGGGGAACGAGAGCAAGCAGTCTTGCAATGTAATCGTAGACAACGTCGGAAATCATCTTTTTGCTCCTTCACGCCGCGTCTGCTTGAGAACTATATGCGTTCCCAGCGAGGCGACGAGGGCGGCTCATTCGTCTTGGACAGGATATCCGTGATTCCTGCTTTGTCTTCGCGGTCCGTCCCGTAGCTCAGTGACCAAGCCCGCGTCAGTGATTTTTTGATAGTATCTCCTCCTCGCGCTCCCTTCTCGTGATGCGATCCGCAGACCAGCGCGACTTGCGTCCAGCACTAAGTTAAAGGGTCCGAGGGCGGGGTATGCCGGCGTCCCGCTACAAGCCACAGTCGCCTAGGCGCCGGTTTAACGAAGAGGGCGCTCGTCCATGCGCTCGTCTTCCAACATCCTTGCTCTTATCGCCCGTCCGCGCCCTTTGACAAGCCACCAGCCACCAGTTCAGAGACCTAAATCACGTCAATTAGCACGATGCAAGCGTGCAAACCGAGCGTGAGCCTCTCATTGTTTGACTTACACGCAGATGGGATTGTTGAATTGTGACGGCCTCTTCAGTACGCAACGGTACTCAAGTACGGCAAGGTAGCGATGCCACCTCAAAGACCTCCGAAGCCGATTATCGCACCGACGCCCGAGAGAGAGAGGCGGGAGCGCTTTGCAGCCATCTTTGATAATAACTGGGAGCTGCACAAAGGCGAGGTTCATCTAGTGAACGTACAACAACACACAGCAGAGAGTAAAGGCCATCAGGTGAGAAGGCAATCAGAAACCGCTGAATGGTGTATGCTCACCTCGATCGTAGGAGGACGGTATAGAGTACACAACGTGGCCACCTGCGTTGTCGACGCAGGCGACGGTGTCGTCGGTGAGCTCGTCGAGCCTGGGGCATCAGCCTTCAATGAAAGTGAGTACTAGCGATCTTGAGAGTTGTCATCAATCATGACGAAGGACAAGGGCTGTTACTACCATAAAGACGGCGAGGAATGTGTTCACTGCCAATTTGATAGACTGGCCCTTGCAGACTTGCTGGCAGAGGCAGCTTTCAACGTGGTGGAGAGCACCGCGTCTTCAAACGCGATTCAGAGCCCTCCAGACGTTTGGGAGCCGCTCGAGACGTCGACGCCACTGCCCCGATGGGCTTGGAGAACCACGAGAGTCGACTGAGGTACGCATAACGACTCACGTTAGCGACAGCAGCACTGACAATGCCATGGTCAGCGGTCCGTCGAATGAGACCACACCGCGGGGCAAGGATCGGGACGAACTACTGGCCGTGAAGTTGTTTGAATCGCTTGGACGTCGCGTTGAGGGGGGGGAGGAGGTGGCCGACGGTGGGGCTTGTATAAGCGCAGGAGGACCAGAGGAAACATCGGTGGCCACAGTTAGGCGGGGAAAATACAAGCCGTATGCTTCCAGATGTATTAGCAGCATAGTCCGAATTTTTGGTGTCCGTCTACGATGTGCTCGTCTCGAAGCTATGCCTCCGCACGAGTGAGCGGGCTCGCCACAGAGCATTCTTGGATCGAACGGAGGTGCTGTGGCTGCCTCGCCCTTTGCCCGGTAGCCCAGGGACGAAGATTACTCCCTCGCATCGAGTTTCACTATCCTCGCATTCCCTTTGCATTGCACGCACGACCCCGCAAGCCAGCCGGACGTGCGTCCCGCTTTGCGTCCGGCGCTAAGAGGTCCGAGTGCACGCGCCGCCATTCCGCAGGCCACAAACGCTTAGGCGCTCAATCGAACAAAGAGAGCGCCTGTCCGTTCACTTGTCTTCCGACCGTCTTGCCCTCATCGCCAGCGCACGCGCCCTCCACGGAGCATTATTCTCGCGTAAACAGACCTAAAGAAGACAAATTAGCAAGATGCAACACTGCAGACTCGGTGTGAGTGCTTCATTACCCGACTAACCGAGGGACGCGATCGCTCATGTGTGATGAGCTCGTACACGACGGTGCATGGCAATGCGGATGTCCCGACGCAAGGCTCAAAGCCTGATGTAGGAAGTCACGATGATGATGTTGAATGCGAGCCGAACTCTCAGAACCAGCCATTGCAGAAAGGCAAAGTAGAGACGAGGTAGGTCGTCTGGCACGAGCGCGAAGTCCGCTGATCGAGGTGACAATTCGCGACGTAGGAACCCAGCTACAAACACGAACCAAATGACGACCAACGAAAGTCAACTGGTAAGCGAACTAGGGCCGTTCGTTACTTGATTCGTGCTTACCTGGGGTGTGGCCACTGCGGCGCAGGCCTGCAATGGCTTTATCCCGACCCGTATACCTCGTCGGGGAGACGGTGTGGACTTCTGTACCGGTACATCGGATGGCAGAGGTCTAGGCACGCTTGCCCCTGTGGGATCCGCGAGAGCAAGTCAGATCGTCAGTCTTTGTATTGTGACATGCATGACCACTTACCAACCGAGATATAGGGTGCCCTATCAGCCTCTGACTGCAGGCTGCTCAGGCTCCTGGGGACGAGGTACGACGCCGCGCATGAGCTCGTCAAGGTGTGTGTGTTATGATACCGGTACTGGATGTTTGCTCAGCTACCCGTCTGTTGTGCGTCGTCAGAGCGAGGCGTGTCCGGACGAAGGCTTCCTGCGCTATGCAACGGATCGGGCCTTGGTGGGTATCAACTGGGAGGTACTCGTCGAAGAGGCTATGGCGAGCGCGTGCAAGCGCTCGAGCCAACCGTCTTCGACCAGTCCGGCGAGTGAGGGCTCGATTTCTGGATAGATGCCCGAGTATCGCGACCGCCATTTGACGAGGAGGAGGAGAATTCGAGGAGACGCCAGGTTCGAGGCGGCAATCGCGGCAAAAGTGGACGACGAACGGTCAGTGGGGCCCGAAGGAACACCTGTAAAGGATGCAGTACGTCTATCGTGCACAAGCTGTAATCGTAAACCTTTTAGTACGGATGTGGGCACTCACTGGTCACGAAGTACTGGTCGCCATAGCCGCCAGGAAGTCGTCGTCGCATCTTCGACCATCCGTGGTGTATTTTCACGTATTTTTAGCTTGTATAGATCGGATGCTCATCGCAACACCCGCTTGCATCCAGCAATGTCTGGACACCGTGAGCGGACGCGTCGGTCACGGATGTTCTTGCGGGCCACAATACAGAAGACGAGTGGCCACAGCTTGCTGACTGTTATCGACGGCGTGAAGGGCGTAAGAGACGATCTTTTTTGCGGAAACCTGACCAGGCGAGTCGACCAGAGCGTCCGCAGGGGGCACGAGAAAACTTCAGCATGGCGACGGGCATCGTAGTCGTGGCCACATACGGCCACATCCAAATGCGGCCACCAATTGTGTTGATTCGGCGGTGTGGCTGAGCCGGACAATCCCGGCCACTCGTGCGACGCGTCACGACTGTACAGCAGTGTACATTGAGAACAGCCTGAGCTGATATACTGTCTTCTCATCGATATCATTGCGTGCTTGGTTCATACTGTTGTAAAATGGAGAAAATACGCAAAGAGTCCACATACAAGTACACATACAAGATTCTCGTGAGTCTACCCGTCCTGCCGTTCGTAAGGACAACCTTCCGTAATGTCATACACATGCCAATAAGGACCATCCTTCGAAACACTATACATAACAGCCTCACGTAAGGACGAACTGAGGACCCGCGCTAGAACTCCAACGGCGGCACGTACAGTGCCCCTAAATGCACAGACGGCGCGTTCATTATATGTCCAGACCTCTGTCATCTGGCGCCACATCATACTAGTTTGGAGCCTTGGTGTCCCTGCAAATTCTAGATATATCTTCAGACGATAGAGTTGAGTAAGAGGGGCAAGCATCTCGGCGATGTGGTCCTGGACAAAACAGATGATTAAGTATGACAGACCGTGACGCAACAACGACAGCTTACCACAGATACATCTATATTTCCCTGTCTTTCTTGCGCAGACCGATAGCGATGAAGTTTCAGCGACTTCAGATGCGGGAACATCACCGCAATCTGTCGCAAGAGGGCATCTTCTTCACCATCAGCACGGTATTCAATCTCGAATTGGGTAAGATCCAGCATGTTGCATCGACGCAAGATCGAGAGAATCGAAGCTGAACTGGAGAGGGCAGGGTGGTCGGGGTAACTGTCCGCGGGATTGGCACCATAAGCAGAGGGCCGTCGCTGGACGTGAAGATGTGGATAGCAACGCAAGGACAGCGCACACAGCGACGACGGGAGGTGATCGTAGACCTTGTCGCGAGGGTCAGGGAAGGACACGAGCAGATGTTCGAGCATCGGCCACGGGAATGGACCCGCATAGTCGGCAGGCCACAGCATCTGGGGGATACCTCCTGGCGTCAAATCGAGTTTGAGGGAGAGCGACCGCAAATTGACCATGCCATGATGGAATGAGATCCACGGCGCGGACAACGTACTCCATGGTACTCCGCAATAGACCAACTTGCGCAGACGAGGCCAACGAAGTTGAGACAGATCGGCTAGCGGGGCGCGCTCACTGACGAGATCAAGCGTCTCGAGCGTCTCGCAGAGTTTGCCTAGGACAGCCTGCAGAGCAGCCGTCTCGGAGGAGGAAGCAAGCGGTTCTGATGCAAGGCGTAACCGGTATTGGAACGACGTGAGCGGGGCCAACGACTCGAAGTTGAGCTCCTCCCCCGGCTGCAAGACAGGGCAGAGATACAGATCTCTGAGTTTAAACTCGCGCAAATGCGGCACCGACAAAACTGCACGTAGAGTTTCCCATGGCAGGCCGTGCGCGACCCATTCCTTTTTGTTGCGAGCGAAGCGAGCATACATCAGCTAGGGGGTGCAGCCAGCGGACAAACAAGTACAAATTGTCGATTCGCAGATTATTTCCGCCCGCGATGTCAAGAAACACGATACATTGTGTTCAGAACTGCACATATATCTTCGTAAAAATCATCATAAATCGCGGCTCGGGCTCTTCTACATGATAGTGCACTCTAGTGAATGTACTCGTTGATGTGCGTGGACGCTGACCCTCAACAGTGCCAGGACGCGCGAAGTCGAACCTAAGCGCCCGAGCGCCGGTGTGGCCACCCTCGCGTCGCGTTGCCTCCCGTAGTTAGCCCAGACAATGTGTCGTGGCCGTGATGTGTGGCCCAATGACATGTGGCCTAAGTGACCTTTGTTCACCGTGTTTGTTGAATCACTGCTTCAATCGGACTGTCCACTCACCCTCTCCTTCAACATCCAATGCCTCCCGTCCTCAGCACACACCGCCTCGGAAACCGTTCGGATCGTCGATGTACGCGCTGCAAGCAAGACGTTCCATCTACTGAGTCCCAGTGGAACCATGAGAGGCGAATGTGCGTCCGTTGCACGCAAAGACACCCACTCACCATCCGACTTCCCGCCTGTCAACGATGCACCCTGTGTGCGGAGATGTTCCCAGTCACGGCGTTCCAACACGGCCCTGACGAGCGCCATCCTACGCGCTGCCCGCGATGCAGAAAGCGAGAGAAATGTACCAAGTGTCGCAAGATCAAGCGCCGCCGCCAATTCGAACGACCTTCTCGCAATCCCAACGCTGATGCTGACGGCCGAGCTCTTCTGCTCACATGCAATAGTTGCAGAAAGAGGTCCACTGCTGCCGCAGTGAGAGGACGGCAGAGTGCTGAAGCTGCAGGTATGGATAGCCGTGAACTTCACTTGAAGCATCTCGGGATTAACTGCACTTTCTCAGGCTTGAAGTGGTGTACGAGCTGCCGTTCGGCAGTTCGCGTTCAAGACTGCCTCGGTGACGATGGTGTAATGCTGGCAACCTGCAGAAATTGTCGTCAACGGCGGCGCACTCGATACGATGCTCACCGACTCGCGAATCAGCCTGCACAGGCTCTCAACGACGACGATATCGACCCCATTGATGATCGCCTCGCTGCCGCAGATGGAGTGGACGTGGTCGAACCAGATGAATATGCTCAGTTCTTCGGTGATGATAGCGACTTCATGGATATTGACGTACCGGAGGAGAATGCACTGCCCGCGCAAGAAGCCGAACTTCTAACAAAATTTTACACGAAGCTTTCGGAGCTGTCTCTTGAGACGTGTGTTGTTTGTCACGAGCAAGGCTTTGACATGAAGTTAAAAGACGGCGTATGCTCACGCTGCCACCGCGATCGTGCCGAACCTGTCAAGAAGTTTGCCCCCGCAAATAATGTCAGCCCATCGCTGGAACGGCCCGCATGCCTCAAGTACCTCACAGACATGGAGGAGATGCTCATCTCGCGGGTTCTTCCCATGATGCAAGTGCGCTATACCCGGGGCCGACAACTGTGTTACAAGGAGCATATCGTCAACCTACCTCAAGACATCTCAACGGTTGCTTCCCACCTACCCAGACTACCCGAACACACCGACACTGTTGTCATTCGTCGTGACAGCGTTGACATGTCCCGTCATGTTGATTTTGTTGTGCGGAGGGACAAAGTCCGTGAAGCCCTGTTATACAAAATTGCACATGACCCGAACTACGCCGATTTGCAAATAGATGAAGACGCACTTTCCCAGTTGCCTCACAACGGTTCTGTTGCTCATCGAATTCCAACTTGTCGAGCCGGGCGTCAAGATGGTGGAGCTACCGTCTCGGATGATCTTCAGGCTGCTGAGGCTCCCGGTCCTGCTCAAGCTGCTCAAGACCCGCAGGCACGTGTCGAGGATAACGATAATGAGCAAGTCTTCGGTGGAGTGTTGAATTTGGGACAGAATGGGAACACTGAGGTGGAAGAAGTGCGGCAGCAAGTGAACCACGCACTCGCTGGCCGACCAGCATCACGGTATGAGCAAAATCATATCATTGTGAGTAAATGTCACTGTTATGTTGATTATCATTGGACTTACCTATGGCGGGGTAGCTGAGCGCACCGCGTCTCGAACAAAATCCTATCAATGAGCGAACACCAGGGTACATTGTGAAGGCTTTCCCAACACTCTTTCCTGACGGGTCTGGTGATTACCACCAGCCCCGTCTGCGAAAGATTGAGTTGGGAGAGTATTTTGCTCACCTGCTCCGCTTTCATGATTCCCGCTTTGCGCGTCATCGCCGGTTCCCATGGTTTGCATTCAACACTCTCCAACGGCATCGTGCACATACCCAAGCCCGTGTCTTTGTCCGACAGCAACATGACGCTGCTGGTCTCACAGCCGAAGAGATCCGTGCGATGCTTCAGGAAGGCGATCAAGTTCTGGCCAACCGCATGATACGTTACGGTGCACATCTACGCGGGACTCGGGCCTACTGGCTGGCAAGACGATCAGAGCTCATTGACATGATCAGAGTCAAGGGCTCACCGCACGTCTTCTTCACGCTCAGTGCCGCCGACCTACAATGGCCCGATCTCCATGATCACATGCCTCAAGAAGTGCCTGTCGAGCAAGGCGACCTCAACTCGGAACGGCGTCAGCGGCGACAAGCATTGAACAACAATCCTCACCTGGCTGCACAATACCTAGACCATCGTGTCCAACTCTTCTTGAAGCATGTTCTTGGGCCTCTACTTGGTGTCGAACATTTTTGGTACCGATATGAATGGCAGGAACGCGGTAGTGGGCATGTACACGGCTTCTTCTGGCTCAAGGATGCACCGCAACCAGACGACATCGATTGGGACCTGCTCAAGGATGCGGACAAAGTCATTCCCAATGACGAGAAACAGAAGATGGATGAATTTGTCACGTACTGGGATCGACTCATCACTGCATGGAACCCATGTCCACGCGACAACAATGTGCCGCTCATTGGTGCTCATCCATGCAACATCCGACATCAAGAGCTACGCAACACAAAGCAAGAATTATCCGACCTGCTTTCCTGGGTCGAACGACATATGAAATGTATGCCGGGCTACTGTCAAGTGTACCGCAAGAATGCTGTCACTGGCAAGAAGGAGGCAACCTGTCGGTTTGACTTCCCCATGCCTTGTCGGGATCATGCCGGAATGGGACTTGACAGCAAAGGCCGTGTACGGTTTGAGCCTCGACGGAATGACTCCCTGTTAAATGGTCATAATCGGGCGATGATCATGGCATGGCGTGCTAACATCGACATCAAACCTGTCTTAAGTGAAGAGGCTGCCCTCAGCTACATTGCAAAATATGCATCAAAAGCCGAGTCCAGCGCTGCATCTTTCCCGGACCTTCTGGCGAATGTGGTCGAACGTATGGAACCTGGGCACACAGCACAGTCAGCGTGCCAGAAGCTGCTCAACAAGATGCTTGGTGAACGAACTTACTCGGCGCAAGAGACTGCCCACCTTTTACTGGGCATTCCCCTTGTTCGGACCTCTGCATCGTTCCAGACATTGAACCTGTCAAAGGATGGCGCTCTCCGTGCACTAGCAGACGAAAATGGCGAAGGAGACGATGTTCGCACAATGACGGGTGATTCTTGGCTTCAGCGGTAGGTGTACATTGAATCCGCAACTCCACTTACTGACCTCTGACGCAAGGTACATGATGCGATCGGGTGACCTCGAGAATCTGTCTTTGCATGAGCTGCTCCGACTGTACACATGGAATTCTGGCGAATGGAAAAGGCGTCGGGCATCAACAACGGTCATCCTGCGTGTCTTCCCCAGAATCTCACCGAATCCAAACGAAGATACCTACGAAGACTATAGCCGTGTCAAGATCCTCCTGCACCATTCGTTCCGCAATCTCGATTCTCTGCGCAACCTGCCAGGCGGTGGTGAAGGAATGTTATGCTCTTGGAGAGATGCTTGGGCTGCATGTGTGGCCAGCAATCATCAGCATCCACGAGACACTCTACGGTCCTGGGACCGTGAAAACAACATACCCGAAGAAGAAGAAGATGACGATGAAGAGATCAACGCTGATCTTGCGGAACTTGATGAGGCAGACTGGCAGATCTATGCACGGCTCTTCCCCAATGCTGCTTTGCCCACTTTCAGTCTCGAAGACCTTGGGAGGCGTCCTATTGACGAAGGATGGGACATTGAGGCCGCTCGAAACCGCTGGGCAGATGTCGACAAGATGGCTGGGTACATCGCAGAGCAGCGGCGTACTGTTGACCCAGACGAAGGTGCAAACAGCGAAGATCACGTCGTTGAAATTGCCACACTAGAGGCAGAGCAACGGCGGATATATGAACGCTGTGTTGGTGCTTACTCTAGACTTCTGGACGGTATACGTGATGTCGCTCCTCTGCGACTGAATATCGATGGGACCGCCGGATGTGGGAAGACATACCTCATCAGGGCTATTTGTCAGCAGCTTCGACGCATGGCAGCTGAACATGGAAAGCCCGACCCTCTCCGAGTACTGGCGCCATCTGGCGTTGCAGCCTGGAACATCGACGGGCAGACCATTCACTCCGCGCTGGGCATCCCTGCATCAAACGGGAACTTTGCACCCTTGACTGGCTCACGACTGGCAACACTACAGCAACAGTGGAAAAATACCCATCTCATGATTATCGACGAGAAATCCATGCTCGGTCAACGTCTTCTTGCCAAGGTCGACTCTCGTCTCCGACAGCTGAAGCCGCTGCACTCGGATTTGCCGTTTGGTGGTCTGCATGTTGCTCTCATTGGTGACTTTGCACAGCTTCCTCCTGTCGGCGATCGAGCGCTCTACGCCCAGCCACCTGCAGCGGACGATCAGTCCGAGAATGCCCAGCTCAGCCGTGACGGCAGCACGATTTATCGTATGTTCACGGAAAGCTATCGCTTACAAATCGTCCATAGGCAACATGGAGATTCGCCTGAGCAACAGAAGTTCCGGGACCTCTTGCGAAATGCGAGCAATGGAGGGCTAGCCATAGACGACTGGAAACTTCTGCTCACGCGTCAACGTGATCGCCTTACTCGTGCACAGCAAGAATCATTTGAAGACACCATCTGCTTGTTCACCAAGACTGAAGCTGTACACGAGGCTAATCTACGGCAGCTCGTGGTTCTGGACTGTCCATGTGCACGAATCAAGGCAAAACATGACGGTGGACCTGAAGCGTCAAAGGCGACTCCAGATGAAGCTGCCGGTCTGGAACCCGACCTAGTGTTAGCTCGCGGAGCAAGGGTGATGATCACACGTAACATATGGCAAAGCAGAGGTGCGTCTTCGCGGACCATGGAAGACGTACTAGTCACTAACTTCGCCGAGACAGGGCTCGTCAATGGTACAACTGGCACTGTGGAAGACATCATCTGGCTGCCGGGCGCTGAACGTTCGGACCTCCCTCTTGCTGTCCTTGTTTCGTGTGCTACTTATAGCGGCCCGACGCTTTGGCGGACAGAGCCCCGAAGGGGCTTCCCGAATGGACTGCCCATCATCCCAATAACCGCAATGAAGGCGACTTTTGAACTGAAGAATAAAGTCCTCGCACGCACTCAGCTCCCTTTGCGTCTGGCATGGGCTGTCACGGTGCACAAGTCGCAAGGGTTAACACTCGACAGAGCATGTATTGGACTCGGAAGCAGAGAATTCTGCTCTGGTCTCACTTTCGTGGCGCTGTCGCGGGTGAGGTCACTTGACTCGTTCATGCTCGTAGATAACGTAGATTATACGCGCGTCCGGAATCTTGGCGGAAAGGTGTTGGAGCAGAGATTAGAAGATGTACGGCGTCGATACTCTAATGTATAATGAACACATGCTCTTGTGGACCGCATGTCGCTCTGTGATACAGCAGATGTATCTAGATTGCCGCCGTTGCATTGTAGCGAGCCCCCTCTGTATCACAGAAAGATGTTATATCGTGAGCGATCGTAGAGCAGGTAGCTCTCGTAGCCGCTCCGCGACGGGACCACCTGGCCAAGCGCCACAGACCGTACGGTCCTTCGTGTAGTAGAGTGGCATGCCATAAGGGTGCGTCATCTCCTCTTCCGTGCGCTGATCCGGACACTTGTCATGAAGGATCAGTGTTCTATAGTCTGATGAGTACAGAGGGTAGTCGTGTTGAGGTCGATCACATACTGGACGTAAGGTTTGCACGATGCAACCAAGAACCTCTCATGCATTGTAAAGGCCCAAGGGCCGCGGATCGTGTGTGAGACGGTCCGGAAGAGAAGGGGCATGCATGCCTCTCGGAGCCATCGACAGGTATGTAGAATCGACCACAAGTCTTTCTCAGAGAGCTCACGCAGGATGTGGTGGCAAACATCCGCATCGAGTCCTCCTAGCGACCTGCAATCGATTAGACGTGCTAAGTCGTGACATTGTAGTAGCTTACATGTTGTCAGTGCTTCGAGTCAGTACCGTGTCGAGCGTTGTTTCTATGGTAGCGAACGTACGGCACGAGCAACAGTCCGGGTCGAGTTCAACAGCAAGCTGAGTCACGGCACGGCGTGCACACGAGTGGCGCCCGGACTTCGGAAACCTCCGCATTCAAATGGTCAAACGCATTTTTCACCGTAACACTGTTGGCAGAGGCATGTAGTAGTACAACAGCTTTCGTATAAAGCTCAAGCTCAAGCGCTCAAAGACTGGCTCTCCGAACGAGTAAGATCCAGGTCACGCATACGCAGTCATGGATTCGTCGCATTGCAGATCATTGCCGTCATCTAAACAAAATGTAGCGTACATCTAGAACAGTCCATCCAAATGTCAATTGTCAATTGGCGACGAGAGGGTGTATTACTGTAGCACAGATTTTGGCACTTCGAACCCTGGACCCAGCGAGGTCTCACAGCTTAGACAAATCCCTTCCCCACACCCCACTACAACCACGCATCAGCACCGCACTCACACACACCAACGGCACTGCAAACCACTCACCGCACGATCCAATCAATCATCAACAGCGCCCTCGTCCGCGAGCTCACCTGCTCGCTCCAATACACGCTCCGCCACGCATACATCGCGACGAGGCCGCCCATGAAGCTCATCTTCCCCAGGTCGAACACCGCCGCGTTCCCGATGTACGCGAGCGAGCCGAGGTGGAGGTACCGGAACGGCCCCGCGACCGCCTCGTCCGCGCCCGGGCCCCAGAGCAGCCCGTTCTCCGCGAGCGTGTCGCGCTGCTTCGCGTACTTACTGAACTTGCGCCCGAGGTACTTGCCCTGCTGCGCGGCGACCTGGGCCGTCTGCGGGGATAAGGCGGGGCGTGAGCGAGCGGTGGGAGGAGAGGGGGTGAAGCGCTTACTGCGGGGAGCGAGGTGATCTTGTTCCCGAGCTCTTGAAGGAGCACCGCGAGCTCGTTCAGCGTGAGCGCGTCATCCGAGTCCTTGTCGTATGCCTTGAACAGCTCTCGGACCTACATCCTTGTCAGTGAGCTCATTCACGTGCACTTTTCGAACATTGACGTACATGTCCGAGGGCACTCTCGGCCATGGGCACTCGGGCCTTGATCCGGTTGACTAAGTATATAAGGTGAGATCTGCGGTTCTGTGTGAGCAGCACAAATAACGCACCCATAATCTCCCATTCATCGAAGTCAATCTTCCCGTCCTTGTTCCTGTCCGCCTCGTCAACAAGCTCGAGCAGGTAGCTCACAACGGACGTCTCAATCTGACATCGAAGATCGTCGGACATCAACGACAGGTCATACATCATGCGAATGTGCGTGACGCACCGTAGACGCGTCGCCGATCGCATACACCTCGCCGACCGGGGCACCCTTGACTCTCAAATGCGCATCGACCTCGATTGCCTTCTTATGCACCTGGTTTGGCCTACGCAAACCCATCCACATCAGCTTAGTCCACTCCATCCCACAAAGCGCACTCACAGCAAGTTCGACACGCGCTCCGTGAATGGGTTCATTGCAATGCCCGTACTCCAGAGCACGAAGTTTGTCGGGATCGCATGCGTCTCCGTCTTACCGTCCTTGCTCCGCGTCGTGTACTCCACGCGGTCATCATACACTGCCGCGACGCGGGCGGGCTTGATCAGGTCGATCTGGTCGTGGACGAACTTGTCCTCCGCGTAGCTCTGGATCGCCTCCGAGTACTGCCCCAAAGCGTCACTTCCCCTGCATACTGGTGAGCGAGCGGGAGACGACGCACCGTGTTCAGGATGTGCTCCCGGCTCTGGATGACGTGGATCGAGACCTCTTCGCGGCAGATCTTGGGGTAGTACCGCATCACGTCTTCCTGGCAGAGGTCGTAGATCTCCGCGGCCGCTTCAACACCTGTGGGCCCGCCTCCGCAGACGACGAAGCTCAGCAGCCGTCGGCGCTCCTCGGGCGAGGTCGTCGGGAGGGCGGCGGCTTCGAAGTTGTCTGAAAAAGCGCGTTAGGCGGCGAGACGAAGGTATGTTAACGGGGATGTAACACGTACCGAGAACACGTTGACGGATTAGGCGTGCGTCGGAGACAGTCTTGAGCTGGAAGCAGTGCTGGAGACCTTTGACACCGTGCGTGCTGCTGGTTGAACCGACCGCGATGACGAGCTTGTCGTATCTGGGTATTCGGTGAGCAAAGGGCGACGTAGGGGCGTATCTCGTGCGGAGGTCGCGCATATACCCAGGAAAGTGGGCACGTACGGGACATAAATGCGCTGTGGATGACCGTCCCTGCACGCAGTCTCTACTTCAAGCAGCCGTTCGCTCATAACCAGGTCCACGGCCCTTGCGTTCAGGAGATGACCATGTAGCCTGGCGATGATCTTGCGCAAGGGCTCCACGAGGGAGCGGACCTGGACAGTACCGACGGCAGCAGCTGCACACACCCATCAGCTCTCGGGGCACACTCATGACAATGGGGACATCACGCACAGGGCAGGAGCGGGGTAAACGTGGTGTACGTTTCCGGGGAGATGACCGTTACATGATAATCACCGGGACGGAGCGAGTTGAGGACACCGACGGCGCCCCAGCCGCCGCCGACGATGACGAGGTGGGGCTTGTCGACGAGCTGGGTGTTGGTGAGGTCTTCGAAGTCTCCGAGGTAGCGCTGGAGGATGGGCAGGTTCTTGGGCCCGCCGCGCTCGGGCTTGAGCGCGAGTGGGGAGACGGGTACACCCTCTATGTGCTGAGCCACGGGGCGGTGAGCCATTGGACGCGATGGGGTCCAGTGATACGCACCTGTTCGCCGTAGGTGAATGCATCGTGTAGGAAGATGGCGGTTATGAGCACAGCTGTGCCCACCGCTGTAGAGCCTGCGAGGTAGAAGGTGTATTTGAAGACGGTGCGGAGGCGTCGTGTGAGGGACCGTTTGGGAGGTGGGGGCGGTGGGGGTGGCGACGAGGAGTCAGGAGAAGGACCGGCTTTGCTATCTAGTCTAGCGGGAGAAGTTGCGAAGGTGCGCTGTCGGAAAGCCGGCCCAAGAGGGACTCGGAGGCCGCTGCGGGTCGCTGGGAGGGCGAGTGGGCGTGTGACGGCTGGAGGACGGGCGACCTTGAGGTTGAGGACGGCACGCCGCGCTGCTGGTGGAAGCATTGCGTGCGGCGGCCTGGACTGGGCGAGAAGGCTGCAGAGATGGGTGCAGCGGGAGGGCTGAGGCAAGAAGGACGAGCACACTCCGAGTCGTTTGCAGCTGCTCGTCGCCCGACCGCACCGACGTCCTCAGCCTGAGCGCCCGTGATGTCATCTCCCACCGCACTCCGGGCGCCTGTCCGACAAACACGGAGCATTAACAGTCTAGCGTACATTCACAACCTTGCCCTGGTCGCGTCGGTCTTTCGACACAGATCCGTGAAGGAAAATCAAGAGGGGAAGACGTTGAAGCGAGAACAGACGAGGGCTTGCAATATTAGCGAGAGGTGGTAGTATAGACCCAGCAGAGTCCACGTGCACCGGTCTAACTTCAGTCACACCAAAATATGGGACATATGTAGCATGCGACTCTCAGTCATGCCATGAGACTTTGAGATTCGCTACTGTCGCTATACCAGCGGGAAACGATTTTTTGCAGTGCATGGAGCTATGGTGGAAAGTGTTGTGTAGAATACACAACGAGACCGCGTACGGATGATTACATGGTCAGAGGCGCAGAGGAATCCCCCCGATCATTCTTGCCACTCGAACGACCCCACGATGGCAGTGCGACCCACTAGCGACCCTTGACTTGGCGACAGAATCGTCATCCTCTTGTTCGGTATATCCAGCGCGGTCCTAGTAACACCAGCAGGTCAGCCCAGCAGCGCGGTTGCCAGAAAGCAGCATTGACGTACACTACGAGAAAGCCAACCACAGGCAAGTCGAGTATTTCCTCGTCGTACCTCTCATGTTCGTCCGGGTTCGGCGGCGCGAGGAGGGCAAGTACCGCGTTGTACAGCCCCGATCCTGGTTGCGCGGGATCGACGAGCAGGGGCTGCATCTCGGAGACGACACGAGTCGCGCCGATGGGCAACGCAGACGTCGGTGCCATGGTCTCTGCGGAACGCACAGCCGTGAGCATATGGGCATGTGGTCGCACAGGGCAACGCTTACCTTCGCCAATCCTGTAAAGCGTCAAGTCGCCGAAAGACACGATGGACGAGACCGGAGCAAGGTTCAGCGTGAGATCTGGTATCTGCTCGCCACCCTGGAGGTACATCTTCGTTGACAGGCCAGGGGGTGGTTGTAATATCTTGCCGTACATGTAATTCTGGAGCTGGTATTTTCGTACCCGTTCGCGATAGCTCGCGTCTAGCTCCACGACCTGTATAAAATGATTTATGAGGAACGATCGAGATCAACACAGGGGATGGTGCTCACCCCGCCGGATTTGGGAATTTTGACAACGGTCATACGGTTTCCGTATGTCCGTTGCATCTCTACGTTGAGTTTTTCGTGGCCAACAACGAGTATGACATTGACTAAGGCTTCGTCAGCTGGTGGTCATATGGTCCACTGGTAGCAGACACTCACTCTTGAATGCATCTACACATGCCTTGATTAATGCATGTCGATGCTCGTTCTGAGCCCCAGAGCTCGCCGCGAACGAGCTCGGTGTATCCACGATCAGTCCTGACACCCTGCTTTCCACGTCGTGGTCCCACCGCTCGGCCACGTTGTCGCCCAGATTGCGGATAAGGCGGTCCATGAGCAACGGATTACGCTTCGTCTCTGCGTGCCCGTACCAATACGCGAGCGGGAGGAGTGCATTGGAAGTGAGGTGGGTCGGAGCGGAGGAAGCGGCGCATCCGAGTGTGGTAGCAGGTGTGGAGGTCTGGATAGGAGACGATATGGGTGCTGCTGCTATCGCACCGGGTACGGCCCATCCACCCTAGCAGAGGTGAAATCGCTTGTCAGACAAGTGTCTAAGCTTACTCGAAATGGGAGGGGAGATCTACCTCGCCCGGATCTGTGTTCAGCAGCATAGGTGTCCAATCCTGTCCCGTGCGCACGGCGTAGTTGACTAGTATTTTCGCCACGGTCGTCTTTCCCGAGTTTTCTGGTCCGAGGACTAGTACTCGCGGAGGTTCTGGGTTCGCATCTGTGTCGGCCTCGTCATCCGACGACGGCGGTGAGCCGTGCACAGTCCGCAGAGCCCTCACACGCATCTGCTCGAGCGCGAGGTGTACGTTCGCATATGCGTGCATTGGGGTTTCATCGGAGACGTATTCGGTGGACGGGAGGCCTATGACGTAACTATAGAAAAGACAGTCAATGTATGCGCATGGGGGAAAGTGAGGAGATGCAAAGCAGGTTGTGGTACTCATCTCAATGGTGCAGCCTTGCCAAGTGTATACGGCGGCTTTGCATTCGAAGCCGAATAGATACACGCTTCCCTCAGCAAGCTCAGCCCCGAAAATCTCCGCTTGACCATGGGCGAGCTGTGCAATAGATCAGAAACAAGGTCTCCCTTTTTAGTGTAGAGTAATATTGCGTTGCGTTGAAAGCAGGTAGAATTGTGCAACTTACCTTAATCGCTACAGTAGTACCTGGATCGAGCTCGAACCTGTACTCAGTCCCAGCCTCTAGGTTCCACTGTCGTGTGTTGACATCAATATTGACCTCAGTCTGGTATGTTTTTCCGTCGGCCATGTCCGCGATTCTTCAGCTTGATTAGGAGGAGTGCTAGTCTGTCAGGGGATTATAATCTAAAAAACGGAGTTGTCGACGGCCTCTTCTACCCAGCAAGTGCTGTGAACGGATTCAAGTCGTGTTTCCAGACTATCAAAGATAGTACTGAAGTGGTATGCCCCAGTGTTTTGGGTTTGGGGCTATAGCCGACCGGGGGATTACGACAGGTAAGCTCGCTCGCACAAGTTTGCGATACTGCTAGTATCGCCTTCTTCCGGTTGACACTCTGAGGTGTTGGTCGTTGTCTCGAACGCGCAGATGCTATGAGCTACGCGTAGATGGGCTCTCACAAGTTGCCGCTTGGAAGCCTTGCAATAGGGTGGCTGGAGGCGAATTGGAGGCACTGGAGCGCCGGTGCGCCGATGCGCTTCGGGTTGTGGCCTTAGGATCTGGGAAATTGCCCAGTATGGTAGGTGTCGTTGTTCGTAGGCGCCCATGATCTCCAGCTGTGCCAGTGCGAACTCGGGATACAAGGGCTTGAGTGCAAAACAAAATAGAGCCGATGTGTCGCTCTCCGTATGTATATATCACTTAACTGGAAAAACGCCGTTATTTCCTGACTGGAAAGAGCAAGACTCTGATTTGCCATGGCGGGCCTGAAAGCGCCTGACGTAGGGGGCAATGCACCACAGACAATCAATAAGGATATAGTGCCAGCGTAATGATACAACGCATGCTATGAGCTACAGAAACGCCGACACTTTGATAGGTTTCCGTACAGCTGCCGAGTTGCCTTCGTTGAACCGATACGCGACGTTGTACTTCGTGACCGTTTTTGTTGAAGCGATCTTTGCCTCCTTCCCCGAGGAAGCTTTCGCAGTGGACGCTATGATAGGTCGGCCAAAGAAGTCAACAGCAACCTAGTCTCGATTAATGCCATGGTGATTGGTCAAGTCAATGAAATCGCGCACCTTTTCAGCCGGGCCAATGTGATCTTGTTTGGAACGCTTTGCTGCAGGAAGCGACGTGTCGTCATCTGCCCCAGCATTGATCCTGCTCAGTGGCTGTCAGTCTCATGGGATGACATGCGTTACACAGATGGGCACATACGCTCGTTGTTTGAAGAAGTTAGAGCGTTTCGGTTTATTCTTCTCCGTAGGCTCCGAACGCATCGCCGCCAGTTTGTCGTCAATCTAGAGGATATGGGAAAATATGCGTCACATCTAGAACGACGACATCTAGATGGCTAAAGCTGTGCTTACTTCCGTAGCCACCAAATGTCTGACGGCATATTTCGATATAGCAATGTCTGATGCTCGCTTCCCGTCGTAAGTCACAAACACGTCTATCGGCCTGTCAACACGGATGAGTATGCACACCGACAGCGAAGTATGCAAGGCAGGCGTACGGATCGAGTCTGTATACAAGTTGCCCGTCGTCGTTCTTGTCGCGTAAGAAGCGGAGCTCCAGGGCCACCATGATATCTACTAATCGAGATAATGTCGCCTTCTCGCATGGTCGGATGATTTGGCGATTCACCTTTGAATATATCAGTACCCGTTGTAACTTCGGCGCAGTAATGTTTCACTCACAGGGTTCAAGGGTGGGGAGATCAGACGGTTGAGGTAGGGCGCAAATTCAAGTTGGAGAATCTGGCCATTGGCAAGGTGTCTGTAATCTCCGTGGTTCCTCGCGGCGGCCGAGCGAAGACACCTGGCAAGAGATGCATATATCTCCTGGTTGGCTGTGGTTGCTACGTGGTGCTACGTGACAAGCCTCGGTAAGCGTTCGCGAGCCACGGACAAGGCACCCGCCACTTACATCCCATGTAGCCTTGGGCCGCTCCAGCTTCGGTCGACCGCGTTCCTGGAAAAGAGGATAGAATCCCACGAACATGAATGGCAAATACTCTGCCAGAGCGAACTCGCGCTCGGTCCACATCTCTCCCGAAAGCACATCATAGCTCGTGAGCCATTCAGCGGCCTTCAGGTACCTTGCAAAGTTTGCGTCATGTCGATGGCAGGTCGCATAGTACTCGAAACACCCTGGAACGTATTCGTCAAGTTGCATGAGCACACAACCCAGACAGACAGTACCTTCAGCAACCCTGTCCATCGCACCGGTGCTTTCGACCTCACGACTAAGCCGGCGTACATACCGGGCTTCATCCTCCTCGGTGAGTCCAAGGTCCTTGGTGCGTTTTCGCGCCATTGGCGAGAAGAGGTCGTTTAAGACAGATGTAGACGTCATATCGACCTGTTTCATCCCCGCAGCCGCTGTCCGCACCACGGGCTCCGTCACTTCCCGTCCTTTGGCTTTGATAAGCTAGAATTACTGGGATGAGATGCTCTCCCTGATGTATACACAACGTAGGCCTCACTTGGAGCATGTTCAGACATCCTCTCAGGTCACCCTGCGCGATGCCAACCAGTGCTGTCAGTGCCCTCGACTCCGCGCGCAGACCCTCAGTATCGCAGATCTCTCGAAGGCGGCGCACGAGATGGATGTCGTTGGGGCGTGAAAAGCGTACCACTCGCGCAGACGTCCGCAAGTCCCTAAGTGCAGTAGCATAGAGGTCATTGCAAATGCAAATGATTGGGCGGAGAAGCGGACGGGAGGCTTTGGGATCAGCTTTGCGACCTATCAAAGACATCATGGTCAGTAAATCTACATCAATATACGCGAAAAGTGCATACCCTTCTTTTTTGGGCGATCATATGTCAATGAGAGAAGCTTTCGGACGAAGCCAGCAGACTGGGGCACGACTGTGAGCCACGACTCCAGGGACGTATCAGTAGCACGTACGTGATCTGAACCGCCAGTTGCACCATCTATTTCGTCAATGACGACTAAGACGGGCTTCGAGCTGCCTACAGCAGAACCTGATTCTAGTGCAGGTCGTAGTCGGTCATCCACGACCTGCGCCGATCGAGCGTCACTGACAACAATGGAGTAAGCAATCAGGTACGCGAGTTCGCACTACATCCTACCTCGCGTTGATCTCGAATACTTCGTAACCTGCATGCCGAGCCACCACATGGGCCAGAGTTGTCTTACCCAGACCCGGTGGCCCCGACAACAGCAAGATCTACCTAATATTCAGCGCCGCCTATACGTCCATGAACTTGGCTGCCACACGCACCTTCTCTTCCGGTCTCTTCCATTCGTCTAAGTTATCTCCGTCTTCTCCTCTGGGACGCTTCCGTCCACGACCAAGACCCTGTCTACGTCCGAACACACAATAATCCCATTCCTTGACCCACGACATGACTTCGCGGTGTACACGATCATCACCTAGAAGGTCAGTAAATCGTTTTGGAGCGTAACGGTCGACCCAGAGCGCATTGTCCTCGCTCCCCTTTGAATTCGCTGTTGTGCCTCTAGAGGACTGTTGAGCAGCAGCAACCGCTTCTGCGTCTCTGGAAATTAATACAATAGGTGAGGTAGTGATACAACCGGCCAAATGGTACTCACGAGCGAGACAAACGAATGGCTTCATCTGTGGAGAGTTGCTCCAAAAGGCGGTGTATCGGCACTTCGAGCAGGTTGCTGAACTTCTGCTGTCCTGGACCAGGCGCTCCCACAGTGACCTATATGTCGCTGAGCGATAGACAATTCTTCGGTGCAGACTTTGAACATACCCCCGTTGTAACCACAGTTCTCCGCGGCCTCCGCTTCAAAAGGACAGACTTGCCGTCGAAATTTGAGGCCCGTACGATGTATGACGTACTAGCAGAACTGAAGCTTGAGCTAGCTGCCGCTAATATACTTGATTCTGTTCGTGCGTAAGGTCTGAGAATTTCGGTAACCTCTGGGAGTTCCGAATCTGTGGAGAATGTTCAGTGTGACTGCTGCAACAGCTCGAAGTCAGATAGCAAGCATTGGTAGCTCACCCTGAGATATAGAATTCGTGGCAGGTGCGCCATCTGGTGGAGCAAGTGATGCTGACAATACACTCGCGTTGACTCGGAGCAGCAGGAGTCAAGAGAAGATATACACGTACTAGAGCCGCTCAGGCCATCGAATAGAAGACCCGTAGATATAAAGGTGTCTTCTGCATCGCGCGACTCTTCCGAGGCGTGGCGTCAATCAATGAGTGCGTCCAGCTAGCATTACACCAAGCTCACCATGTGTCCCAGACCCATCAATCTCCATCGGCTCTGCAGCCTGCGTCTCGCGAGTCTCATAGTCTGCGTCGTCGCGCCCCGTCACACATCCACCAAGCAAGCCATTTAGGACAAAAGGGTCTTCGACGGACGCGTAACCAGGGTCATCAAGGTCGCGGTCAAGCGACTCCGAAGGGACGAGTAGGCTGCTTGGTTGACCGAAAGTATCGACTTCGGCCATGTCTGCTAAGCTACAGAAGCAAGCACAAAAGCAGAGTGGTTGCAGGAGGCTATTCCGTAGAGTGCAGCTGAGCGAGGAGTTATGCGTATGGCTGTTCGAGTCTTGATCGGACTCATGAAAGTCACGGTCGTGTTGCGCGCCGCGGCTGCGTACGCGTCTGTCACAGTCTCACGTGCCTTGTGACGGTCGTGCGTAAGTTATATGATAGGGCCCCGGGGGCCGGGAGTCCGCCGGGTCCCAAGTACTGTAGGACTCAAGTCGACGACTCCTTTTCCCCTCCAGGTCTGAGCACAACAATACAGGTATGCGAAATGCGCAGAGCTGCAGTGCAGTAATGGCTTTGGCCCATGATCTGACACCGGCATGATCTAGTACCACCGGGGCGGATCTGAAGCTCAAGCCTTCAATACACGGTACACCTGCTCTGAACCCGGGACTCCAGTATCAATGGAGAAGAGTTCAACTTGATATATGTTCTTCCCCGTTCACCAACCCCGCTGTTTGCAACACTACATAAGACCAGGCATGGATGACAATAGACCAGCATTGGGTGGTCCAGCATTTCCCTCGGTGCTGCCACTGCTGGAACGCTGATAGCCGGACCTCAGCAGCATGACATCGAATGTATTGCCCGCCACTACGTACATAAGTGCAACAAGTCCAACTGACTGCACACTGACAACTGTTACAATACTGGCACTGAGGATACAGACAGACACTACAATAAATCAAGCAAGCTCAGCGAAACCGACAGCATTCTGATCGACGGAGAAGATAGTGTAGAGGCTCTGCATGACACTGCAAGGACACGACCGCATGAGTATGACAGTTCGCCTGTGGCAAAAGACGCAGATGCTTACGTGTCGCCGAAGAGCCAGACGTTCTCACCAAGACCGAGGTCCTCGCCGGCAAGCGCCGCTTGGCAGAGACCGTTTTCAGCCTGGCCGAGGTTGAAGCTACGGGAATCGCGTGTGAGCACAATGAATTGACACTGGTCAAGGATGGACTTACGCGTTAGAGATGTCGAACGTGTTGCCGCCCCAGGAGACTTCGACTTTCGGGAAGTCCGAGCACGAGAAGCCGAAGTCGCCGTTGCCGAGGGACTCCGCACCAGAGGCCTGGCCGTACATGGTGTTCACGGCACTAGTCGGACCATACATGAGGGTGGTGCCTGCACATCCCATTGAGTACTCGTCTTACTAAGACAACTGTGAGCGACTCACCACTGTCGATGATGGTATCAAAGCCCGAGGCGACGGTCTCGCCGTTGATGGAGATGCTCGCACCGCTGATCTGCCAGAAGCCCGAGTTCGAGCTGACGTCGTGGAACTCGGGGTCTCCTGAGTACAAGGAGCTGTCCGAGCCGCCGATGTAGAGCTCGGAGCCGCTCTCCGCGAGGTAGAAGCTGAACTCGCCAGAGGAGACGACACTCTGCTCGATGGCGGTCCAGAAGTAGGGATCCTAGACAGAGGTCAGTGGGGATTAAGCAGACAGTTGAAGGTGAGGACGTACCGCGTCGAGGTTAGAGAGGGCTGGGAAGGCCATGCCCATGAGACCGTCAGCGGCATCGCCAACCAGGTCCCCACTCTCGCTCGTCACAGCAGAGAGTGTCTGGCCAGTGACGGCAACACCAGCAACACTGACTAAGGGCAGATAAACATATCAGCATCTGTCCACATCCTCACTGCCATCCGCCTACCATCATCAGTGTAGATGGGGCCAGACGCCTCCGAGCCGTCGCCGTACTCGATCTTGAACGTGCCGCTCTGCTCCTCCGACGTCGACGACTCGGACGCCGAGTACGAGTGCTCAGCGTCGCAGCCGCTGCAAGACGACGACGGGACCCAAAGGTCGGACGAGCCCGTGTCGAAGTCGATGATGAACGACTGCGGGGGCGTGCCGATCGTGATGGTGCCCGTCCATTCCGCGCCGCCCTCCTGGTCAGTGAGCGCCTCAGACTGGCGGGCCTCGAGGCGCTTCTGCACGGACGAGGGGACTTTGGCGACGGGCGGGATGTACGCGCCCTTGGCGTAGCTCGCGAGACCGATCTTGTGGTCAATAGTGATCAAGTTACGGCGGTGCTTGCTGCGATGAGGCGTGGCTCGTCAGTACCTCTCCACACAAATTCGACGTATAGACAATACGCGTACTTCTTCACCCGGACCGTCTCGCGGATGAGCGCCTCGCGGTCGACAGTACCATCGGCCTTGGTCAGGAAGCTGCGCTTCCGGATGGGAATGCGGATACCGGTCTCGTGCATGACCGGCGTCGCAGAAGCGAACAGAGCGAGAGCGACGGCGAGCAAAGATGCTTTGCAGAACATGGTTGCTGGGCGGCGACGCTGATGCGGGGAGGTGAACTTGGGCGAGAGGAGCAGGCGACCTTGACCCAGTGTTGGTCTGCACCATGACTGTTGTCGTTTATATATGCCTCCTTGGCGGCCGCACCGTTCCCATCTTCTGCGGGACCCGGATGGCGATCAAGCCCCGGGCAGTGCATGCGCGATGCGAAGCATTCGATTTCCATGCTGAACTCGGTCGCCACCGCACCTGTTCGCGAAGCCTACACACTGAGCGATGAGCTCGTGCCATGGCAGACGCGCCACCGCCCCGCCAGAAATAGCCATGGACAGCATGGCTTTCTTGGGAGACCCTGTTCCCCGCATGTAGATGAACCACTTTGCATACCAATTCCGGAGAAATGCGCGTCAAGCGGGAGATGGAACCTTGTGGGCGCCGCTATGGAATGAACGTCGTCGTGTCCTCGCTGGACGAGGCTTATCGCGATCCGTGGCCACAGGACCATGCGGGTTCATCGACGAATCCACACCTGTCGCTGCACCGAACACCTCACGGAGGGGAAGTGCATCCCGACCATACCATAACATCTCGGTGGAAAGGGTCGACCATGCCATATGCGCTGTACGAGGATGCCAGGGAAAGCCTTATCGTGCCGTTCCCGGAAGCTTCGAGCATGGCGACTCGGTTGATCTGTCAATTGTGTGTGTGGTCTGTATTCGGGGCGAAGTATGTTCGGAGTTCCCGGGCTGTCTCACCTCTGGCAACGAGGGAAAGTACTCGTCCATCCATGGGCCATGATTATCACCGGACACCGTTGGGAGTCCGATGAACTGCTGGAGGCCTGTTGCAAAGATATTTCTGTGCAGTGCGAAATGGAAGGAAGGTGAAACGATGGCACGGATATACAAGGATAGACGGAATGAGTGGAAAGAGGCTGTGGCGCGGACACAGGCAGTTGCGAGCGGAAAGATCGTCAGATCACCTCCGACGCCTCCTCGATTCAGAGCACGTGGCAATATCAATGCGCCTCCCCTTCGGAACCGCCGTACTCACCACGCCTGCATCGCGCGGACAATTCACCGCCACGACAACGAAGCAGGACAACGAAAGCTCCCACTGCAATATGCAAAGGCCCGCATCACACAGCGTGGCCTTTTGTTCACCGGTGAACCCCTCGTATCCGTATTAACGATCGGTAGGAAGTAGCAATACAGGAAAGCCCACGCGACAGCGCGGGGGGAACGTAGCATGCACAGCACTACAGTTTCGTGAAGGTCAATCAAGTCCAGAGGAAAGCGCTCAGTCCGAGTTCATGAAACCAAGGAAGCCTGGCTCTAGAGCAGGCCGGCAACGAGACCCACGATGGACAGGACGAAGGCAGCGCCGCCAACGCGGACAGCACCCGCGCCGCTGGCCGCCGTTGTGGACGAGGCGGAGCCGGCCGTGCCGGACGCGGTGCTCGCCGCACCTCCACCAGCACCAGCACCGGTAGAGCCAGAGCCAGACGACGACCCGGAGCCACCCATCGACGACGAGTTGGAACCGGAGCCGGTCATCTCAGCAGCGGCCTGGAAGGCCGAGAAGCTCTTCGCCGCCGTAGGGTTGATGGCGAAGACCATACCCTTGGCGCAGTGACTGGCGGCGGACAATTGATCAGTTGCGGCGCGCGATGCGATGTGATGAGGGCACTTACCCAGTCTGCTTGCAGTAGAACCAAAGCGGCGCCGACGCGTTCTGGATGGTGAAGCTGAACGTCGGGAAGCTGGTGGAGTTCGCCGCGACGGGCATGAAGCCCGAGTCGACGCCGGTGCTGCCGTTCGCAAGGGTCATGAGCGAGCACGGATCGGCAAACGTCGACTGGGTGACGGTGTGGTTCTTGGCCATGCTGCGCGACGCCCATCAGCGGATCCCCTAAGAATAGCGACAACCGCGAGAAAATACATACAACTCGAACATGATGGTGTCGCCGACGGTGGCGTTCACACTGCAGATCATCTGTCAGCAAATCATCGCGGATGCGGGGTGCAGGCAAGACGCATACCTCGGGGGGCTGTAGGTCAGGGAGTTGTTGCCACCGACTTGAACGGTGATGACCTCGCCCAGGGCGACACCAGCCGACAGGAGAGCAGGGACGATAGCAGAGAAGCGCATCTTGGACTTGACTTAAGAATAAATGGAAAGAAGGTGCACGAGCGAGCTACGTCTAGAGCCGACTGGAACTAATCGAGAACTGGGAGTACCGTCGTGAGTAACGTCGAGCGTAAGAAGGCATGTCGGGGACTTACCCTGCTCGGGGAGCTAAAACCTGACCGACTGGATGCGGGGGAAGAGGGCGGAATGGAGAGGCGACCGGCGCGTACTCATGTTTTATAGCCGCGAGCCAGAAGACGAGTCGGCTTGGCGACAACGCGCAGGTACCATCCATCCCTGATAAGGCAAGACTCCGAACCTTCTTTCGAACAGCTGCCCGCGATCGCGCGAGCAACCGTTGCAGGCTGTTGCAACTTCCGCGCTGAGTCGCACCGTGATTGGACGATTACACGAGAACGACACCCGTGCCTTTCGACAAGCAGGCACTCTTATTGTGCCATATCGTCGTCTGCTCGCATTTGACACCACCAACAGTAGCGCGGCGTACTACTACAGACAGCAGGCTCGGGGGAGGCAGCGTTGAACTATTATTCGACGAACAATGTTGAACTGCATCGTCGCTGGCAGTGTTGAACTGCACAAGAGAGCCTAGACCACACGCTGATTGGGCGTGGCTCGGGGCATCCTTGATCCGTCGATTGCGTTGCCAATCAGCAAATGGCCAATTGAATTCGACTGAGCAACCGCGGGCTCCTCCGCCTCGGTTATGCCTGCTTTGAGTCATGAAAGCCTCACGGACAATTGAATCCCGCTGCTGTTCCCGGAGACTGCCATCAGCTGAACTGTCTATCAGTGGTGAGAAGCTCGTCCACCTAGAGACTGACCAGACATACGCTATTAATACGCCTCGAATCAGTCACTGAGGTGCTATATCAAGAATAGCCCAGTACGTACCGTGTCTCGAGTCTCTCGATGTCGTCGAGGACACTCAAGCGATGTTTGGACGGAAATTACACACGGCACAACACCTCGCCGTGCAGGAATGCAAACCAACCGTCCTCCTGCTCGCCCCACTTGCGCCAGGCCTGAGCCAGCCTCTCCAAGTCCGCTTGAGTAGCGTGCCCGCCGTCAAGGGCGCGCTGGGGAAAGGACGATCCGAGGATACGATCCTGCCACATAACACTCCACCACGCCCTGTCCTCCGGCTCGCTATAGCAATAGCTGGTAGACGTAGCCGTGATGTCCTTGCGCGCGAAACCAGCCTGGATGGCCCACGACACGAGCCTGCGGCCCGCGTTGGGCTCGCCGCCGAGCGCGCGCCCAACGCGCATGTGCAGCTCGCGCCACTCGACGAGCGCATCGTTCTCGGGGAACCACGTCATGGTGCTGAAGTCACCCTCGCGCGTGGCGACGAAGCCGCCGGGCTTCGCGACGCGCTTCATCTCGCGCAGGGCGCCGACGGGGTCGCTGATGTGCTGGAGCACCTGGTGCGCGTGCACGATGTCGAACGTCCCGTCGGGGAAGTCGAGCGCGTGGATGTCGCCGACGACGAACTCGATATTGGAGACGCCGTGCGCTGCGGCAGTCGTGCGTGCGTCGACGAGGACCTCCGGGCTGTACTCGAGGCCGATGACGTGCCCCTGTGGGACGCGCTGGGCGAAGTCAACGCTGATGGTCCCTGGGCCGCACCCGACGTCCAGGATACGCATCCCCGGCTTGATGTGCGGGAGGAGGTACGCCGCGGAATTCTCTGCGGTGCGCCATTTGTGAGAGCGCAGGACGGACTCTTGGTGCCCGTTGATGTAAGTTGCGCTGGGGGCCATGACTGACGGAACAACTAACAGAAAGTACTGCGAACGCTTCAGTTCTTCCGTTGGTAGTAGGACTTTCGGGCATTACTTACCTGGGACTTGTTGGATCGTTGGCCTCTCCCTCGCGATAAAGATAAATGGTGAGAGAGAAGTTAGAACGAGGGGTAATCCAGAGCGCTCATGAGCTCACCCCTCACACCTTATATACGAGCCGCCGTACTTCATCGATTGAGCGAACCTCCATGAATATCAAGGCAGTGCGCGGATGAACTGTCAGCGAGCGCAGAGTCAGCCGGCTTCCGCTCTCGTCCGTTTACGGCAAGCCGGGCTCTGCCCGAGACCTTGCCGCCCGTAGAAATCGGAGCTTCCATATGGAGACGACCTCGCACAAGCTCGGGCAGTGGTTGGGCAGTGGCACTGACGTCGTCCTGCCGCGTTCTTCAACAACCATACACTTATCCTCACTATGTCTGCCACCCGCCTCGCAAGTCGAACAGTGACCGCGGCCCTTCGCCCGTCGAGGACACAGGTTCGCTCATTGCACTCGACGCTCAGGCGCGAGCAGATCTTCCACAACGCCAACGCCGAGGTTTGTCAACTCATACATGTTCTTCCGCGTCTACTACCGTCTGACCCACCGCATCTCCGAACGCCTTCGCACACAGACGTTCAAGAAGGCAGTGTCGAATGAGGACAAAGTCGTTCTCGTAGACTTCTATGCCGAGTGAGCTGCCTTCCTACTCCGCGCGACCACCGCGTTTACACGGCATGTTCTCCGCGGCTGCTCTCGAACAGTTGGTGTAACCCATGCAAGATGCTCTCACCCATCCTCGAGAACATCGCTACGGATCCCGAAGTCCAAACAGCGAGCGGCGCTGGCGTAGACCTTGTCACCGTGGACACCGATACTGAGATGGAACTGGCGGCCGAGCACAACGTCCGTCCCTCTTGCATGCCACCAGCCCGTCGCTAATCGGACAACGTTTCACAGATCCGCGGGTTACCCACTGTCGTGGCCTTCCGAGATGGCAAGCCGGTCAACAAGTTCGTTGGCGCGCTTCCAGAGGCGCAGGTCCGCGCCTTTCTACGGTCCCTCTGAACACCTCGAAACTTGTACGTTTCATTGACGATGTCAGTTCAGCACCACGCCGGCACGTTCGACACATCTCTATTCCGTCATCACACGCTATACGCTTCCGGTGTACTGTAGCTCTACCGATACTGAGTAAGGCGCTGGCAGTGCACACGCTTGTCAAGCATCCGCTATCGGGGCGCGGTGGCAAGCTACCGCGATCGGTGGCCAGCGGCGAGTGCCTGCATCTGCTAGGTGGGGCATGACAGAATCACGATAGCGGGGCTGCGGTCAGACTGACGCAGCCTATGCCAATTTCGTCCCCCAACACATCGAAGACGCTGCCCACCCGTCCGCCTCTTATTCTCCTTCTGGTTCTCTAGGTGCTTGAGCTTACGCTCGCAATGTCATAGTGCACGTCAATCCGACATCAGTCGCCCGGATGACAAATGGCGGGACGCTACTCACCGCCATTGTCCTGCCGTGACGTCTGCGCGCAAGGCAGATGATGTTGCATGCACGTCAACGGCCTTAGGATGGAGGCGACATTATATGCCTACCATGAGATCTCCGCGAATAAACCTGGAGGTTGTCTTCACAATGATCTTCACCCGTTACAGTAGATTATACAGTATAATGATTGTCCCGGCCTCCTGGACCAGTGGGCGACTTGTAAAAGGTGTCCCTCGTTGTCGACCATTACGGCCTATTCATAAGTTGACGTTACCTTTCTGTTATCTCTACAAGATAAATGCGATGGGTGCATACAATGAGATCCTGATGGACCTTCATGTTGATAAGAACCTAAATGCGGCAAAATCCACTTCGGGGCCGGTGCTGCAGTTTGATGGATTTCGTGGAAACACCCTTCAAGGAACTGCGGCACAACATGATGTCAGTATCCCAGAGTCACTGCACAATGGCTGGACGACAGTGGAGCGAACTCGTACTGACTCGGTATCAAGGATCCAACTTGAAGCTTGAAGTTGTACTCCATCGTCAGACATCACATCACTGAGATCATCAGTGCCGATGATGATCCCGTAGCATTCTCTTCAAGTTCGGATAGATCAGAGTCGGCCAAGTAGGAGGATAAAACAATGAATGTATGCGGTACCATGATGCCACGTTGTTTGTCGTCGTACGGGAGCTTGTGCCCGTTAGACCCTCCGAAGTCGAAGTGCGTTACGTTCAGGCTCGGGATGCCCATGGCATCATACAGTGTCTTTGCTGCTGCACGAGGGGCAAGTATACACGGTGCGCCTACGCATGTCAGTGAACAGATGTATGTTGAGACTTTGCATTCACCGCCATGGGACACCACGTTGAGAGGCTGAAGTAGGAGGCCAATGCCAATGATGCAGCCGGATGACCCTTTTTCTTCTGCAGTGATGCCTTCATCGCGTTGTGGGCCGTCATACTCTGGAGCAGGCGAGTTGGGTTTGCACTCGGAGCCAGTGTCATTGGAGTGGCCCGCTGCTCTGTCAGCGCGGTTTTCCTGCCGCCGTTCCTGCTGTGAGAATGACGCAAATGGTCCGATTCAGTACATGATCGCTGGCGAGGCTGTGGTTCGGCAGCGCGACATACATCCGTAATGCTGCACCCGGCTGCGACTGCATCCATGTCGATGGTCTCATTGGCTGTGTTATGAGACCCGCGGGTCCTCGGAGGGACGCACACCGGTCTGAGTTTTTCCCTTCACCGGTGCGGCATAGATCAACAAAGGTAGAGCGAATACTAGTATGTCGAACAACATAGTGCTTGTGGACACAGGAACGATATGAGAATCGCCTAATTGGTGTTGCTTGAAGGGGGAGTTGCAAATGTTGTCTGCCAGTTCATCGACCACGATGGGTATTTCTGCACGAGAGTCCTCAGACAAAAAGCCACTGGACCTGCTCGAGAATGATTTAAGACCCGATGATACACTGTCAACACAGACCATGTTACTTACCTGGCGACCGAAACTCGACGTTCTCATCACCACCATCGCGGAACTTTACATCACAGCCTAACGTATACAGGTCACTAGGTAATATAGCGAGCGCCTTTCATTGAGCGTGGTGTTTGATTCTGTCGCCCGTCACGACCGGTCCACCCGACATATCCACTAAGTTACGACGGACAAGCCGGGATGTGCGCGATAGACTAGAATTTATAGGACGTCAGTGTGCGTTGGTGACAGCATATATAGGGGGCATCATGAGGCATGGGGACCCACCGTGAGCCTGAGGACGAGCGTTGCCAACATTAAGTCTGTTCTGTTAAAAGCCGGCATCGTTTCATTAGCGATCAATTGGGCTGAGTAGCGTGAAGATGGGGAAGACCGCTCCAACAGACGGTCGAGAATTAGCAGAGGGACTTACACTTCGGAGGTTTTTGGTGTCCCCGCGCGCCACTTAGCGTGCCCGTAGTATGGCCCATAGCAACCACATGACACTCTACCCTGAGCGGGGCACCGCGTCGCGTCGACGTCGTGGGAGGCCATGGTCATCTCGAATACTGAATATTCTCTGGGAGTGTATGGCACTGTAACCGCGTTCGAATGTTTCGCTGTAGGTCTAGATTCGCCCGTCTACACTGGACTGCGTCTGCATGAACCGCACGCCATAATCATTCGATTCCTACGGACGTATATGAGAATCTACAGTGAGTGGGGAGACTTACGAAGGAAGACATTGTGAAACGACGCACATCATCATGACCACAGGCACGTCCCATCTTGTGTCACGGTAGCTCAACAGAGACCGGTAACATAGACTTCAGGCCTCAGGCCTCATCACCATGGACACCGATACCGAGTTGGGAGTGGCGGCCGACTACAACGTCCGTCTTCCGTACCGCCTTCCGCGGTGGCAAGCCGGTCAACAAGTTCGTCGGCGCGCTCCCAGACGCGCAGGTCCGCGCCTTGGCTGCCTGCGATCCATCTGCACGCCACGGAACTTGGACGTCATTGAATATATTGACAACTGACCATTCCACCGGCACACCCGACACATCTCCATACCGTCTTGACATCACATCAGACGCTACGTGCTCCTGGTTGACTGTAGCTCTTCCGATACTAAGCAAGGCGCTGGTCACATTTGTCAAGTATCCGCTATCGGAGCGCGTCGGCAAGCCACCATCACCAATGGCCAACGACGGACGCCTCTGTCTAGTAGGCGGGGCAGAAATAACGAATGCGGGGCTGCGGTCAAACAGACGCAGCCTATGACTTTTTCGTCCGCAACATATCGAGGAATGCTTCTTGCGGGAGATCAATGCTCCCAACCCGTTTCATCTGCCTCTTGCTCTCCTTCTGATTCTCCAAGTGCTTGAGCTTGCGCTCGTAATGTCCTAGTGCACGTCAATCCGACATCAGCCGCCAGCACGTCAAATTTATGGGACACTGCCCACCGCCATAGAGTCCTGCCGTGACGTCTGCGCGCAAGGCGGATAGCGTTTCACGCGCGACAATACGTCTCCCTACTGCGGCTTGAATGGGGACTTCAAACAGCTGCCGAGGAATGATCTTGTCTATGAGGTGATAATTCAGCTACTGTATTCGATCACTGAACTATACAGTTGAGCACGACGCACGGAGCTTCTTGACCCATTGCCGACCGACCTCTTGTTCGTTTGACCGATGCACAATAAGCGCGAGAGCGTCCACTGGCTTGTTATTGAGCAGGAAAGTCATCTTGACCATATTGCTCTTCTGGTACCCAGCGTCTTCATAACTGCCGAGGAGACGTTGAGACGCCGTGACAGACGCCAGGTGGTGAAACTACTCACTCAAAACTTGCGAACCCGGAACTACGGCTCTTGAGTTTGTCGTAGAAGTCCGTGACGATTTCAGTCAAGGGCAATGTGCAAGTCATCATGATACGTGAAGACGCGCTTCCGGTGACATCAAGGTAGCGATGGTCGAGGTTTTCTCCTCGGTGGCTGAAACATAGGTCCATCATATCCCCGAGGTACTCTGGGGACGACGTGTGAGCTAGCGGACGAAGCATGTGTGAGTTCGAAGAATCCGACCTTCCGGCACAATGATGGAGGCATTGACAATAGGTTCAAGTATCTCCTTGACTCGAGCCGTTGAATCCGTGATATCTGGGAAATTGGTAGGGTTGCTGACAATTTCTGTACGGTTCCCAGAACGATCCCCATATACGACTGAGTTGCTTGAGTTATGATTGCATGACAACTGACGAGGTATATTCCACACTTACCTTTGTATGGCACAGTCGGCGCGGTGATGATGACGTTAGCGTCATGTTCGTCCTCGAGCCGTTGCCGAAAGACATCCATATGCAATGTACCCAGGAAACCCAGACGGAGGCCTTGTCCTAGAGCAGTGGAAGATTCACGGCTAATTTCGACGCTACGGTCAGTCAGAATTAACTGACAGAGCACTCTGTGAGTTCTCCCTTCATAAAGATGTAACAGATGTTACGGTACCCTCTTAATGGATTCCTCCATCTTCAAGAAGTCGTTGCTGTCCACCGGGTAAACTCCAGCGTAGACCATAGCCTTAGCAAGCTTGAAACCAGGCATGGATTCAACGGGCTCGCCGGCGCGATGAAGCGTGTCCCCAACATGCGCTGTAGAAATTCAGGTCGTGCGTCTCTCAATCAATTGCCACTTACGGACCTTCTGAGGATTCCTTCATGTTGCATGCGATGTACCCCACTTGTCCCGGCCGCAAAGAAGTGGTGGGCACCTCCTCAGGGTGCATGATGCCCACTTCCACGACGTCATACTTCTTACGTGTATGACATGATGCGATCTTGTCTCCCTTCTTCAGAACGCCTCCCTGGATGCTGACGAGCGAGATGACGCCGCGGTACTTGTCATACCTGCACAGCCGTCAGAACTCACGGTGTAACCATGCTGGAGTTATAATACGTACAATGAGTCAAATAGCAAGGCTTTCAGTGGTGCAGACTCGTCGCCAGAGGGTGCGGGAATTCGATCAATGATGGCCTGCAGGACCTTCTCGACGCCCATACCGGTTTTGGCAGATATCTGGATGCATTCGGCAGGATCTATACCGAACGTGGATTGTACTTGGGCGGCGATGATGTCCGGCTGTGCGGCGGGGAGGTCTATCTGCGTCAATATTGTTAGCAGAGAAACGGGGACCTCGGTACTAGGAAACGGGTACCTTGTTCAGCACGGGGATGATCTTAAGGCCCCGCTCCCTGGCATTATGGAAGACGGAGATCGACTGCGCTTGTATGCCCTGTGTCGCATCAACCAGCAGTAAAGCTCCTTGGCAGGCAGCTAGGGAGCGCGAGACCTCCCAGGCGAAATCGACATGTCCCTGGTATCTGTGATTAGCTTCTAGTCCAACGTAGCCTGTCAGCGGAATTGCGCACGGGCGTGTCAATCAAGTTAAGGAGGTAATGATGGCCGGCAAACTTGTGAATCATGCTGGAGAACCTCGTGAGCGGTATAACACCATACAGTGCATGATTGCTTTACCTCGCCGTTTGCGCCTTCACTAGTTAGCACATTCAGCGTGATACATCTCGGTGTTTATACCTGGACACGGACCTGTGATACCGCGTTCCCGCTCAACCTTCAGCTTGTCTAGGACTTGCTTGTTCAGACCCTTCTGCCGCTTGTCGATCGTGCCTGTCAGCTTTGCCCCGACATCAATTCTTAGCTTCCAAACAGAATGAGGCCGGCGGAAGCAACGGACCTCAAGCAATCTACCGATGTGTCAGTAACATTCATTGGCTTGGCGTAGCTCACTTACCTGTCCGCTAACGTCGATTTACCATGATCTAGCGAATGGGGCGACCTGAGTTTCCAGCCCTTCTCTCCGGTCAACGGATGGTATCCAACGTACCGATGTGGGCAATTATCGAAAAATTCCTGATCAGATTCAGAACTCACTTATCACACACCAGTGATTGTAGAACTGTACCGAATGAGATCAGATGGGTATTCCTCCATGCGCATGGGCTCCCTAGAAGCAGCGTAACGAACGACCGACGTGGCGAGGCCTCTCCTGGCAGACACATCCCATGACCGTCCTACACATGCCGCGTATCTCTCGAGAGCTTTCAAGCACGAGTGTCGCCACACAGCGTACATCACCAACGCGTCCGCGTTGTGTCGAAGCTGTGCAGGAGAGGTCTAGACTAATGCAGGAAGCATAGACGTGAAATCGCTAGCAGCGCGTTGGTCAAGAAGTTCTCCGAGCCACCGGAAGCGCCCAATAGATCGACTCTAGGGTGCTTAGTCAGCAGCACCCATACCCCGCGGCACTGCCAAATTAGGTGCCGCTTTAACATGAACCAAGTTTGGGTTTGTGTTCTCTCCCAACCTTGACGCTCCTCCACACCGCGTGTCCGCAAAATGTCACTCGCAGATGCGTCCGAAGCCCGCAAGGCGCGGCTCGTAGCTCTCCGAAAGAGGAAAGCTGGAGATGCCGTGGACGAAGGGTGAGCCAGACCTTCGGCATGGCATACGTTTATCTAACACCCGCTCTTGTCGTCAGTGAATCCGCAGAGGCTGTCATCAAGCACAGAACCTTTGATCCGGAAAGCCGTACACTGAAGAAGCACACCCGTGAAGATGAGGTCCACATGGAGGACACAGTGGAAAAGAGAGTAGAAGGCATGGCAGAGGCCATTATCGCGGAAGACGAGCAACGAAGAGCTCAGGATTTGGTTAGCGTCTCCGGGAGCATATGTGTCCAACGCGTCTGACGTGCTGCGCAGGACTTATTCAACATTGCGCCGAAGCGGCCGAACTGGGACCTGAAACGGGAAATGGAGAAGAAGCTCGCACGATTGGAGCGCAAGACGCAAGAAGCGATACATACGCTCATCCGTTGGTAGTTGTGACACTCCGATCGGATGCTGAACTCACACTGGCTTACAGGGCAGCGATTGTCAGCTCAGAAAGGACAGTCGGATGATCTCGTCGGGGCGATGAGAGCCCAGGAAAGAGCAGAACAAGTGGAGAATGACGCGTCTGACGAGGAGGACTGACAAAGAGTTACCTCCGCGCTTCTGTCATCTGCGTAAGTAATTATGCCACTTCAGTCCGATCCCATGTAAGGCTCAATTACCAAAATGTACAGTAGGGCGACTCGGCTACGTCCAGTATACTTCAAGGCCGTACTTTTCGGTATGAGGATAAAATAATATCCAAGTCTCCATGGGAAAGAGAGGACAGAACTAATCAATATGAACTCGTAACAGTGTCTTCGAGTGTCCGATTGCGCCCTTTAGAAAGGTTGAGAGTTCAGCATACGAATCATCCTCTCATCCTCTGCGCGACGCGGGTGTGCACGACGCGGGCTATGGTCTCCCTGTCCACCAGCGGCATCCGGGTTCGGTGGTGGCAAAATGACAGGTGTACCCGGACGCCCTGGTAACGAGTGAGTCGCCGATTGAAGTGCAGGCAAGGAGTACGGAACGGGACCCGCATCAGGGTTCCTCGTCCTAGACTTTCCACTCCTGTAGACGCCCTGTGGCACCGTGACATTGCGCAATGTCGGATCGTGGTCGACCGTTGGAATGCTGGGCAAATCAGAATAGGTGAAATACGCCGTCAAATGCCATTTGCGCGGGCGGGTATTAGGGGCGGTCAGCACCCATGCAGAGTAAGCCTGTTTCACAAGGCCTGTCGGATGGTGGTCGCTACGCTCGTAGTGCGATTGCGCTGACGAGCTCCACGTCCTCGAAGGTCCTTCCACGAAACGGAATGTTGACCTGTCAACGTGCCATGTCAGCTTCCGTAAGCGCCTCCGGTTCCCTCGCAGTTTACCTGGACGATTGTCCGCTCGGAGGGTCAGGTTCATCTTGAGATAACTTCTCGTCGTAAAATAGGTAGGGCTGGATGCGACCTGGTCAATAATTGACAGAAGACGGTCGGATGACGCAAGAGAGCACTCACTTCGCGCATCCGTGACTGGCTCCAGATCCGGCCGTCTGTCCATCGCTTCAGACCTGTGTCCTCCTCGCTCTCCTCCCAAACGAACACCGCGCCCGACTGGATGAATGTCGAGCGTTCTGTATCGTTCAAACGGCGCTGGGCCCGCTTCAGTAACCCAAGGCGCACGGCCTCGAATACCGTATGCGCGTCCCGGACGTCACGAAGGTGCAAGCGAGGGTGAGTGGGGCGTTGGACGTCGTTGGCGGGGTCGTAGAACATGGGCCAGTCAGACAGTTTTGACGAAGTCACAGTAGGCGGCGATAGCTGCTCCAAGCCGACGAACACTGCGGCCTTATATCATTCACCACCTGCTGCATTTCGGTGGTTAGTGCGACACCATAACATACAGTGCGCCTGACCTTAGCGCTATAGATCCCAAACGTTCGCGCGAATAATGACACCGATTTTGTCATTGCGCCCGACTACCGTGAAAGGTAAGGTTACGGCAGCTCCTGTGCACCCATTGCGTATCCGGGATGCATACGTGACTAAATTTGACACGGCTGGTCTAAGCCTATGAGTTGGGGATAGTTTGAGGCACTGAGCGCTCACCAGGGACGGATCGCTGGCGCGCCGGGCAGCAGTTCCAGCTTTGCCCAGAGGCATCCCAGATCCGATAGAATAGGGCTCATCAGTCGCCCAGACGTTAGCCGGGGTACAGACGTCGGTTCCACGCCGTCGTCCCAACAAAGACATTGCCAACCTTCGTCTATCTAGACACACAGTAATGCGCTAGATATCATTCGATGTCAAATAGCTGCGATGGCATTTGCTGGTCCCCCGTTCAGTCATAGGCATCACGCAAAGCAGCTCTTGACCGGACAAGTCCGTGGTGATGAGAGATTTAATGGATTGTACACAAGACTTTGCACGCAAGGCTTCGGCTTGCGTGTTCGAAGGAGATGGCCAATTGAATTGGGAGCAAATGAATGACCGAAGTAAATCGGGAGATGGTTGCCGTCCGAAGCCCAACGATCGGAAAACTCATGACTGCGCCGTTCGTTTTTTTCGGACAAGTCGCGGGCAGCAGCTGTCGTACTGCCCCTTGGCCTACTCGGGCTACACGCGCCTCGCCCTCTTTTGACACAGGGTTCAGACCGACGGCTGGGCCTCGTTTCAAGGAGCACGCCAGTGCGTCGCCATCGGCACCGAGATATAGTAAAGTTCGATCGCTAGAATATGATGGCCAGTTGGACAAGCCTCGGGACGAATCACCGTCCCTCAATAGGCATGGGCCGAGCTGGTAGGGGAAAACATCAGAATATTCAGTCCCAATATTAAGTAACTTGGTTGTTTCCCGAACAGGAAGTCTCGGCAGACGCAGGGGTGCACGTGGACCGTTTGATACGTACGCCACCGCCGGAATGCATCCGACACGCAGCCACGCGCTGCTACATTGACCACACCACCCATCTGTCGAAGCGAACGACGGTACGGTCGACCAGCCCAGGTCGGGTGGCGCAAGATGCAGTCAGAACGGCCCACTGGGAGAATCCCAACTCTTGTACAACTTTGCCAGCGAGGTGAGCAGATTCCCGATGTAGTCTAGTTCGCATGGATTATCCAGGGACAAACTGACCAGGGTACGGGACAGTGGCATCAAATCATGTTGACTGTAGGTCCTGCACTTGACGACATAGCGAAGAGGTCTAACTCAAAGGTAGCTATATATACTGTGAGCGGTATGCGGTACGACTTGGTTGAGCCCATACTTGAGAATTGCTCCGCCGAAACGTTGCTCCGGTTAGAGCATACAAGCCCAGTACGTCCTTCACAATCTTTACGATCGCTGTGTTGATCGTTTGTTGTCATGTTGTCATCAGGACATTGAGCCGGAGACAGGAGGTGCGCACTCCAGAAAATCTGCTAGCGAATATCGCAGCTTATTGCAGTCCTAGAACTTTGGAAGGGGCTGTGTCTCAGAACCTCTATGAGAGCCGCCCAGAAATCCGACACATACCAAGGTCCAGAACCGGAATCGTGGCGCGACCAATACTTCGTGAGCAGTTCGTTATGTCTCTCCTGCCATGTGCTCATTATTACTGGGTCTTGGCAGGCTCTGCAAGAGATGGAGGCTCAACGATTCGAAGAGCTCAAGTCGCGCTTGCGGACAATCCGCCGGGAAGCTGACGACCGCAAGAAAGAAACACAGATAAAGCTCACTGACAGATTGCCGCCCGCCAAACGCGGCCGACCCTGTATGTGACTGCATTCCGACTTGCCAGCTCGCGTTGTACTGAGACTCCATGTCGGCAGGGGGTGCAGCATATCAACCAAAGACCCTTCTACAAAGGACTCGATCAGAGGCAGTGCGCATGCAGCAGGGTATTTACGGCACGCCTATGATCCCCATGAAAGCCAAGAGTTCTCGTGCGGCTCCATCCGTGCCTATGGTCAAGCGTCCAATGGGCTCGTCGTCATCCGCGATCCAGTCAACCCCTTCAGGCAGTTCTGCGCCTCCAAGTCGCCGCACTGGCAGTCGCGTAACAGTAACGACAGTAGCCGTTCGTCATACCCCAGCTTCTGGCTCGCCGCCCGCGATGAGAGACACTACTCTCCCGTCTACACCGGCGTCTGCTTTCGAGATGCGCTGTAGTCCACCCTCTATGTCACCGCCCGCTGCATGTCACTCCCCGCTGCCGCGTTCTGTCATCGCAAAAACTACCCCGGCAAAGAAAGATCCCACGGCGTCGATATTCATGCCGAAGCATCGTGCTTCTTCGCAACTTCCTTCCTCACGCAATGCCACACGGACTTGAGTATATTACTTGTTCAGCCGCTATACTACCATTGGATCTACACTGCACTCCACATCGCATCATCCATATCATCACCCAGTCGACATGTCCTGTATTCGCAATCACGCTTGGGGTTTTGGAGGATCAACATCTCCAATGGGATTCCTGCATTGTACACACCGTCAGTATCACTAGAGGCGTTTTCCAGTTGTATCCAAAGGTTCCCCTCATGTAACTTAATCGGCGATGGGAACTATCGAATTTCGATCCCGCAGCTAGAGATGTAAGCTGCGAAGCGGGCGCATGAGGCGTTATGAATAGCTGGCGTTGGCTGGCTCAGGCAGCCCTGGGATTCTTGGTTAGTTAGGTAAATTGGCATTGCGGCGCGTACAGGGTTCTGTCACTTCGACACTAAGAAAGAACCAGAGGGAAGGTATCCCTAGGCTGGCCTTGCACACCAGGAGGCGGTGTGGCATACATGATCTAGACCTTACAAGGACGACGTAATACAACACCATTCGCGCCTAGGCCAGGTCTGATTGAGCCGGTGCAGCGATGCCGTGAATATCGCACCTCAGGCTCGTTCCCCAAGGACACCAGGAGACGATCCTTTCCCATTCTGGCCTGTTGTCCGTTAGCGTAGTGTATGGAGCCTGCACAAGTAGCTCATGACAAAGAGACTACTGCCAGTGAAAGTGTCGACCAAACCGTCCCGGGCCTCTACCTTCTGCAATAGTAGCCGTAGACGTATCGCACTGGTGTTCGAGTTAGTTCACCGAGCGCCAAAAGGTCACTGATACGATAAAATTAGCCATGAACAACACCATCTCCGCAGTGGCCAGCTATTACGAATGAGGGCCATGTCGTCAGGATGGTCGCATTCATGCGCTGTCATTCAGCCGAACGGAATTGTGTCATAAACCCTGAACATGTGCGCTGCGACCACATACAGTCGCTGTCGGGCGGGTTGGGTCTCGGCTTCGGTTTAGGAAATGGTGCGGCAATTTTTGGCACGTACGAACCCTGCCAGTGCCGTGTTTCAGAAGGATGGGCTGGGGATAGGCCGGGCCAGGGTAGTAACCGCGATCTGAGTAAAGTATGCCGCAAGTAGAGCATCTGAACCCGAGAACAAGTCGACCGCAATGGGCAGAGATACAAGGATCGCCCGTGAATGGCTGAACCGTAGTAGGGGTAATTTCAGAACGCAGCTTCAGCGGTATGTCGACGGCCGCAAGCCTGTCAAAGAGCAGGCGCACGCTTGATGAAGAGGACTAGATAAAGGAGACATACAGGTGGGACGATTTTCATCGTGCTGTATATCACAATGACCGCATCGTCATGTGGAGTATGAGCCCGCCAGTTCGCAAAACTCTGTCCGCTACTCACAATAAACAGAAGACTCATCTACGGCCCTGAATTCGACTACCACGCAATGGATCCGCAAGCCGACGCTTCTAGCGGACGTAACCGGGAAACCCGCACTATCTACACCAGGAGATGTGTGCATAGGGTATTCATATGTAACATCAAGCCTTCGGAAGAACATTCCATCAGGGTTTGCCACAAGCATAATGCCAAGGACCCACCGAGCATGTTGGGGAATGTCAGCCGCAGTAAGATCATTTCGTACGTCTCTGCGATACTAAACCGCGCTGGGAGGTGGTACAAGGCACTCACTGTATCGGACAACAAGGGCCGATGTCGCACATCGCCCTTGATCATTGCGTCTCGTGCGCACAGTATGTGGAATGTCTGAGAAGTCAGGATGTGCATATTTGCAAAACACGGGAGTACCATTCAATTTATCGGGCCTCGTTCCTGAGCAAAGGATATGATACGAGTCATCGGTGAGCTCGGACAAGAGACTGAATAAGCTTCGCAATTCAGACAGAAGTGGTTAGCGCACCGACACTTGATACACAAGGTGCGTCTCCAGGGTAGCTCGTTTAGGTGGATTGTGTACGCCACTTGGATCAACTGCCCGTACGACCGGGACCGCACCTCAAGCTGTCTAGGGCCGGCTCAAGGCCCAATGCGGGGAACTTGACAAAAAGCTCGCCAGTCTAATGTTTTAATCAGATTTATACCGGGATCAAATAGGGTACCCTATAGCCAGCTGAGTGCGTGGACGTAGGAGGATAAGTAGGATGGCGACGGTGCGGCTCAGCGAACTACAGCGGGCTTCTGCCGATCGTGGGAACTGCGACGCGTCGCACTAATGTCACACGCCACAGACGCGACTTTGCTTAGCGTGTCATTCTGTGTCGGTCTGTCCATATTCTCATTCATTCAGCTTCATCCAGGTATCAGGTCGGTAAATGTACATGTTAGTTCATACGCGTTTACAGTTCTATATGCAAAGGGAGATATCATCATGTGCAAGTGGACGTGAGCGTGGCAATTAAACAGAGCGATATGCAACGAGTATGATGCAAGAAAAGTCGAGTATGATGGCAAATGACTGTCGTGACTTTATGTGCAAGGTAGAAGCGATACTCAACACATGCGACCTACCGTACAAGCGTGAAAGTTGCGATGTCCTCAGAGCAGTGTTGAGCCAGAACTGGACCCAAGTCCGTAGCTGGTGCCTGTAGCTTGGCCGTCCCATCGCTCGCGGCTCTTCCCCTTCCCCTTACCATCCGCTTCATGTGCCTGTCGTGAGTGTTCCTCGGCATCTGGAACGCCCATGATGTTCGTCGGTGGCGCCTCCCATATCCGAATGGTATGATCATCGGAGCACGAGGCGAACATCCGCTCGTTCTGCGGGTTCCAGGCGACCGAGTTAACACTCCCCGGACCGTGGCCAGGCAGTGCCTCCAGCAGGGTCCCTGTATCACGATGCCAAATATACACGATTGCGTCTGTAACACGCAGGGCACACGGCCCGGCGTCAGCATAGCTTCAGGCTGGGTACGGTAGTGACAAACATACCTTCGCTGCCACTAGCGACGAAGGTCCCATCGACACCACCGAAGCAGCTTCTGATGACATGCTTAGATTGTTTATGGCCCAGATATCTCCGCGCTACACGCTCCGATTCGAGATCCCACAGGTGGATCTCCTGTCATGAGAGTTAGACAGGAGGCCGTGACGGGGGATAGACGTGTATATACGTACACATGGAGCGTTGGCCTCGGGAGCACGGTTGATGAGTGCATACCGCGAGTCGTCGGAGACCTCCACGCTCGTCAATTCCCCGTCTACCGGGATGAATCTAAGCGCGGAAACAGTCGAGTTCGGCCGTTAGCGGGTGCTCCCCTGTAGCTTCGGAAGCACTTACAGTTGTGGTTGCTTCGTCAATAGGTCGTACACGATCACCCGGTTCTCAGCGCTTCGCCCTGCTCCGGACTGGTTTCCGTTCTCAGGTGTGGCTGTGACACCCGGCCCACTGGCGGGAACATCGTACATGCCGACAGCAACCAGACGCGTGAAGTCTGGGGTGACGGTGAGGTCAGTGACCCGGATGGGACTCTGCCCCCAGGAGTCTCTTTGCTTGCCATCGGCATCCTGGGATATGATCGAGATTAATGAAGAATGATATGGTAAGGCAGCATAAACCCGAGCGTACCCAGAGTATAATCTTCCTGTCAAGGCCGCCTGAGATAAAGCCGGACCCGTCGGGGAGCCAAGCCAATGCTGTTACGACATCCGTATGTGCTTCCAGGGACCTTACACACAGTCCAGTCTACGGAGACCATTCAGCCATACTGCGTTAGCATAAACGATAAAAGTGCTCACCCTGGTATTCCAGAGCTTGATGAAATGCTCCGCGGAAGTGAGCAGTATCGAATCATCTAGTGACCATGCAACACACCCCACGGGATATGGATGATCGCGTAGGATAAATTGTGGCGAGATGTCTCGTATTGACGGGTCTTTGTCATGCTGAGGAAAGAGTGCCCGGTCATTGATCTTGTCCATACAGACAGAGTTGGTTACTATATTTACCTCGACTCTCCAAATGATCGCTGTCTTGTCTTTGCTCGCTGACGCGAGGAAGTTCCCGCTGTGGCTCCACTCTAAATTCCATACCTCGTCTGTATGAACTTCCAGAATCGCTGTCGTGACTCGAGGGAATGCGTTCTTGTCGCATAGATGATCGGTATATAGGGAGAATGTCCGTGAATTCGATGGCGCATTGTGGTATAAGCACAAGCTTTGCTGGTATGCGCGGGCCTGGTCGAGCAATGTGGCAAATCTTCGTTGAGGGATCATGACAGATGAGGGTATGTAACCTGTGTAGTTAACGGCACGTGAGGACCACACAGTATAGCGGAGGACAGAGAACGAACGTTGCAGGTTGCCGAGTAAGCGTCGTCTGGAATGACCTGATGCGCCATCCCATCCTGCTCGTTGTCGCAGGTCTTCAGGGTCCGAACACATCATGAGACTGCAACACCGTCAGCATGGACGGACGGACAATTGTCATTGGATGAAACAAACCTCGACAACGCGTGTAATTGATCCGGGTCTACGTTCATAGGCGCAAGCTCGTTCCGCAGTACATGCAGTGCAGTGGTGATCTTGTTTGCCTCTAGCAATTCTAGGTATTTCTGTTGGCTGATGAGGAACTTGGCCTCCTGTGAACGGACATGCGCGTCAATGGTAGTGACGACGTCATACGAACGTCTGAGCGTACCCAGAGTCTCTCATCGTCTGCGACGCCGAGGCGCATCAAAGCAGCGTTTGCCCGGGCCCAGTCGGCGTCCAGAATACACCGTCTGAACTCGGCGACTTCGGGGCTCTCCATGGTGTACCCTGACTCAGCCTCCAGCGTGGCAGCAGACTCGCTTAGGAAGCGAACGACATTAGCGGGAATAGAGCAGCTGCATAGTGGCCACTCACATGTAACCCACGTCCCTCAGGCTCTGTATGATCAGCCTGACAAACTCCTCCCGGTCCACATATGAGTCGTCGTATAGTGTCGATCCCGGCAAAGACACCTTTGTGATGGACGTTGTCTGCGTCTCGAGTCTACCTCCTCCGTTCGTGGCGTCCGTGGGGGACGCCTTTGAATGACCATTTGTGTAGGAGTTACTGTAGCCGTTCTGCTTTGCAGTAGAGCCGTTATACCCGTTAGAGCTCCCTGCCACAGACGAGGGTCCTGCTTCGGGTTGTGTATCGAGTTGAACGGACACAGCGGATTCTTGGTCAGGCTCTGTAAGTCTCATGGCGGTGGATTGGGGGATGGAAGACGAAGACGTGTCTTGGGAGAGGAGGGAACGTTCGATGAATGAGGCAGACGAGCCCTGGGTGTCGATCCTCTGCCGCTTACTCGCGCGACGGAAGTCTGGATCGGTTTCTCGGCGAGACTCAGGCGCAGAGGGAGAGCTACGCGCGATACCAGCAGACGGGTGAAGATAAGACAAAGGAGCTGGGCTGGAGGAGAGGACGAGGGAAGTCGAGGACTCGGGGTCGCCTTCCTCAAGTTCAGACCTCGGCCGGATGGATGGGATCAGGCTAGTCCTCCGCGACGGTGTCCTCGACGGTTGGGCAGTGTTCAGAGGCGAGGATACGAGCTGTGGCAGGGAGGTATCACGGGAGTCCAGGGCTGGTGTCTGGTGCGGCGAGGTGACCCGCGATGGACTGCGCTCGCTGTATGAATCAATGGTGACGGTGGTGGTGCGGGTTCAACTGTGTAGAGCGGTGTTATCTGCGAGTGCAGACACTCGAGGAAGTTGCGAATAAAGGCTGTCTCAGCTCAGACGGTCTGCAGCATGTTAGGTCCGTGGTAGATGTGCTTCGGGTGCGCACACCCCTCATTACGGCCACGCGTCTGCGGCCTGGGGAATACCGGACTCCGACACGCTCCTCTCTCTCGAACGTCCACCATCTCCCTGCCTTGCAATTGTTGCGCAGCTCGCAGCGCTCAGCCTGCTCGTCGTGGCCGTCACGCTCGTCGTGCAGCTGAGCGAGCCCATGTTGCTTTATTACGTTGCTTCAGCATTCACCGTGGCCCCGCATCGATAGTAGCAGGCCTTCTGCGGCCCGGGACGCGCGAACATCGTCCAACTGAATTGCTATCGCCAGCTTCGACCTCCGTGCGCTGCTGAGAGGACGACGGTGCAGGCAAAGAGCCCTTCTCCGCGCGCCTGGCGCGAGTCTTGCCTATCGAGCCTCAATCGCATCAATGCCCTTCGTCGCTTGTTGATCAGTTGCTGGCATCGCATCTTGATAACTTTTCATGCATCGCACAATATGTCATGTAGAAGAGTGCCGATATACTTGAGTTTGGTGAGTGTGTTGTCGAACTGGCCTCAGAATCGATCGCTTCTGTACTGATATAGAGCGAAGCAAGGGGAGTTGACCATATTTAACTATGCGATCTGCTACCCTTTCATGCCGGTGTCTTCTACTATTGGATCCTCTATCAGTGAGTTTGATGATTCGTCACGAGTCGCTCCTGCGAGGGGTATACTGATGTCTATGCTGGACCGCACTTGCTCGGTTCGGCATATAACGTTCTCTAGTGTATCCCGCTGGTACGATACGCAAGGAAAACGCTACGTGAGTAGCCTACCTGCCAGCGTGACATATTTTATGCTGCAGTCATGTATGTTTTGAAGCAATCGAACACGTTCCCTGCAACGAACGCTCCTGCCTGACGCGCTTGTCCCGGCTACCAACATTCCTTCGATGCGACAACATGCGAAAGGCGACGGGCTCAGCGTTATTGAACAGCCGGCCTCCAGAACTCGAGATCGGGAAGTCCAGTTGTATCCGAGTCGTACCGTACGGGTGACCGCTCGACGTCTGTCTCATCATGGGAGCTTTGCCCAACCGTTCACTGGTGAACGGGTTGCGACAGGGATGAGCAAGGGACAAGAGACCAGTACCGTAACGCTTGTCCGTAAGCATCGACTCTCAAAGCAGCACAAGTTGAGTTCGCTGCAGCCGTGTACAAGCCGTGTATGTGACTGCGCCTTCCGCTATATTCGAAACATTACAGTATTACGTCGCAGGTTGTCGCCATTTGACATACGACTTGGTCTTAACTTGGTCGTGATGACATCTGTGGGCGCGCAAACCTACGGCAATTCTGCCGGACGCCAGTAGGTGTCACGTCCGATGGCAATGACTGCGAAGCTAGCAGTTTTTACTCTCCTAGGTGACTGTTCCATTTTGCCCACCACGCTAGCAGCGTCTCAATGGTGTCTGGCATAGTGCATTGTACATACGGGGCGGGGTAAATTCGTTGCGTACACTCAAGGTGAGTGACCCGTGCTGTAAACACCGTCACGCGCGCGATGTCTGTCAGCTAACGACTAGGACATGCCGTGGCGCTGACTGATACAGCGCAGCACTGCAGCAAGTCTCAGGCGGTATAAGCCAAGCTTCAAATGGCAAGGGTCGATGACCGTATAAGTAGACTGGTCGACATCCAGTGTCATCCACATCTGACGTGTCCGTTCGGGGCGCGAAGCGCGGAACGCAGACCGATCATGAATGCATAATCCGCGGTCTCCGGCGTGACGTCCCGAGTTCGGGTCTGCTCAGCTGGAAACTTGTCCGAGCTCGGGAGTATGTGTCGCAGGATCGTATGCACTTGACTGTCATAGACGAATGGCATGTCTGATTAATCATCTAACGCGCTGTTTTCCCCGTGGCACGATACAGCAGACTGTTTTGTTCACTGGTTAGGTCCTACTTACCAGCGCCGTCATCGCATGAACACCGGAACGCCCATGACGCTGACCTGTTATCAAAGGATGTCACAAAGACGATTGAGGCCGGTCCGGCCGTGTCTGGGACCAAGGAATCAAGATGTTTTACGGACGCATCAGGAGCTGATCCGTTGTCGCTAAATACAGAACTACAATGTTTATTATATCTCTGACCGTCGAGAACGTTCTACTCGAATGTCGCTGGGCTGGACAGCTGCGTGAGCTTGAGAATGACATGCATTGACAATGTATCACTGCGCAAGAACATGAGTGTCTTGGCATAAAGGGGAGCAACACACTCACCTGTGTTACAAGGGCGATATGATCTACTTGGAAGCTAGCTGGATGGCGTGGACAGCGAGTGCAGTCGTCAAACCTCGATTCCCAATCTTCACGCCAGAGATTCCGTATTTGTACAACCATCCCTCACTCCAGCCTCCATCACAGAGCTGCGCCGCGATCAATTTCTTGAGGTCGACCTCGTCGTTGATCCCAAGTCTGCAACAGACTATCACCCGCATGGCGAGGTCTATCGGCTCTCCGGGAACACCCACGCGTTCCTTCACGCGGTCCACGAATATTGGCATCGCTCGGTCTTGCAGGCTCTCGTCAAAGGGACAAGCGAGGAGGCGGCTCATGAAGTACAGATACGTGTCCGGCGATGTGTAGTACCTCGATCCGTTCATGTAGCCGCGCTGGTCGAGCACTTCGATGACCCAGTCGAGGGCGCGGGCCAGTTCTCTTCCGCGACGGTGTCGGAAGAAAAGCACAAGAATATTGATATTCACGTAGGGGTCAATACGACGCCGAGTCTTGTCGTGATACATCTGCAAAGTACGTCAGGGCTGAGCAGCTGTTGTTCGCAGAAAGATCTCACAAAGAGGAGCCCTCTATCATCGGTCCAATGCAACATTTCATCCATGACTTTTGCGAGCAGGTCAGGGTCCCGTTCAAGCACAGTCAAGGCGAGAGCGGTTGTATCAAAATCGTCAGGAAAGGTGTCGTAGAACAAAGGTTTCCCTATCAAATGAGATATAGATTAGTGGTGTCATATGTCTTGCAGTATAAGCTCACCTCGGAAGAAGTTCCATATAAACGGTGCTTCGGAGTAAGCTATCAATGACCTGTGGCAGCTACGTGAGTGCCTCAAATTGCGAAGCTCGGTGCTCAGCACTTACTCGTCGCCGAGCACTTCCAATATCATCAGCTGTGCGAAGTTCTCCTTGCAGATATGACCGTTGTCTGTCACGGAGTCCAGGGCACCAGCGTTCGCCCGCAAGTAGCGGTACGCCCCTCGCAGTGGACCTAAGAACAGCTCTCGCAAAGTCGTGCTGACCTTGTCGAGGGAGTCGAAGACGACCCCGTGCATCCCAAGGGAACGCGCGGTGGAGACGTTCTCCGGTTTATCGTCGACGAAAACAGCATACCGGGGGTCAATGCCTGTCTTGGCGACGAGGTGCTCGTAGATAGCCTTGTCGGGCTTGCGTTCACCGATGAGCCCAGACGGGAACACCTCGTCGAAGATCGCCCAGTCCAAAGGCATCTGGCGTACGACGTTATAATCGGGGATGGATATGTTGCTCATGGCGTAGACCTGCAAGGCATCGTCGGACGCCTTCAGCTCCCTGATGAGGTCTGCCAGCTGCGTATTGACACGCAGCGATTCCTGAGCTTTCTGGAGAGCCGACGCGATGTCGTCTACGTGAATCGAGAAGTCGGCGGCGAGACGCGAGTAGCAGTCCTCCTGGGATAGGCGGCCGCGCTCATAGGCCTTCCACGTCTCAGAGGACAGCATATCCCTCAGGAGGCGGCGTGCAACGCGAGTCTTCGTGTCTGGAGACCAAGTGAAGAGAACATCTCCGAGATCAAGGATCAAGACCGTGAACAGAGGCAGCGACGACATGGTGCTGGTTGGCGGAAACAAGACGGTACAGTGACAGCTTTATATCGGCAGGGCCTTGACTAGGGCACAACGAATCTAGGTAGTATCCGGTAAGCCGCCACGCATTCTTGATGGTCCCGTCGGTCTGCGCAGGCGGGAGAAACTATGCCAATATATCAGCTCAGGAAAATGTATCAGAATGCGATTCAAACGGAGTTGGTCGCGCCACCTCACCATTCCAGCGGTAGTGCAGAACCGTTGCACCGGTAGCACGTATAGCACATTGGAATGTAGGACCCGACGATGCTGACTCGACAGCGTCTCCTGCCGCTCACACTGACGTCTGTCGGATCGGCCCACTAGAGTGCGATGATATGTTGCATCTAGGTACCTCGTTTGGATAGAGGCTGATGAGAAGAGCTGTATTACAGTGCATGAACGGCAGATGAAGATCGAAGCCCGCCATGTAATCGGAGCAGTTAGTGACCACGGATGATTGATGTGGCGAGTGCCGGGCGCAGCCCTCCGGGCTGCTCGACCCAAAAGCAACCTACGGGACCTGTGGAGCGACAGACGAACTGCCAGTGTGCGGGCGGGCGGGCCCACTGTCACAGTTTCATTCATCACGGGAATCGTGTCGAGCCAAATGGATGTGGGTAAGTATGCTTGCCTGCGGCGTCCGACACGGCTTGACTTAGCAGATACTGGGTGGTTGATAAGCGACCGAAGCTTTGCGAAAGCTGTACAGTGCTTCTGGAGGAGGACAGTGAGCGCGCAACACTACGGTACTTACTCAAGTCTGCGATCGGCTCGTGCCTCGCCTCTCTCAGACACCGTATCGGCAAAGCAAGCATGTGCCCACGGGATCGTTGCAAGAGTTATTCATCTTCTATGCCGCTGACGCTTCGACATGTCAGTCAACTGGGATAGCTAAAATTTGATATAAATCTACTCACCACAGGCATATTCAAGCACACCAGCTTCAAGTTTAAGCAGTCCGTCGCGTCAAGAGGCGTCACGGTTGAGGCACCTAAACCAGCGCCTACTGAAGCACCACCTGCCAAATCTGACATCAGATCGGGCTTGGATCTCAGTTGAATCGCCACCCAACCAATCCCGATTTGGTCACTACGAGCATTAAATGATTCTTAGATCCTCGCTCTCAGGAAGTGTGCGCTTTACAACTGCTTTACATGACTTCAATCTACAAAATGAGTTCGAGAAACTCGTCGGACCGAGTAGCCGTGACAGGAAAACGAGCGCCGCGCAAGCGCCAATGGCCTTCAAGTTACACCCGGCGCTATGTCTTGGCTAAGTTATGTCGGTGAACAATCCGCGCTCTCAGCATTTCTTACTCCAGACTCACAGCCGCATACCAGTTCCCGTCTCCTCTTACTATTGATACGGTTGCGGTACCGAGTGGATGGTAGGCCCAGGCTTTGGACAATTTGGCTGATCGCACTCCGCTCCGGATTATCCTCATGATGCAGGCCTACGGTCAACGCGTGGCGACCCTCGTCACCTATACGACCAGCCTCATGCAGATTCACATGCGTTGCAACGCTGTCGTCGCGACGGATGGCAGTGTAACATGAGACGGTCACGGCTCACACGCCTTGCTGCTGAATGCACGCATTTGCAAGTCACACATCTCGTGCGTTGGCTCTCATTCGCACGTTAGCTGAAGTTTAGGTTTCGAAGGAGACAGAACACAGCGTTTGATCCGGCGGTTGGCCCTCGATGTCATTAGCCTGTCATCCAGGTGCACCTGTGGATACGGACAAACCGTTCCAATTCTCTGGACGACTCAGAGGCTGAGGGGGGCCAAACGTTTTCCCAAAACAAATGTGACGTTGGAGCATGTCTGGCTTTCCGCAGTTGTGCATTGACGAACACTCCGACGGGCCTCCAACGCGTTTTCCAGACTGGGTCGAGCCTCGCCAGGTCCGTACGCGTACAGAGAAACATACAAGGCCGCATGCGCACGGTACACATGCAACTGGGACCCCCGATGCTTTGGCGCCTTCTCCAAGTCCGGCTCCGTCACTTCGTGGCGTCGAACACGCGGCGAGCGGTCACAACCTGTGAGTCCATGAAAATATTATTTATGATTCCGCTGGGTGAGAACACGCGGCCATCCTCGAGGGTGTGATCACTCAGAGATGAAGACACCTGAAGATGTTGCCGAGGGTTCCACGGGTTCACAGACGACGCATCTCGTCCGTCCGTGACCAAGTGAAACATTCGAGCGCAACGGGGACTCGTACGAGACTGGAGCAGCAGAGAGCTCGAGGCAGGCACGTCTAAGGCGCTATCGCTCTTCATAGCTCCTCCATGCGGACCCGCGTTTCCCGGGATGACTTGATTGATCCATAGCACGCCGATACAGTGCACATCGCGCACATACACGCACAGATCGCCAACGTAAGGCCCTCCCACAGGCACACCATCGCCTCACAGAACTCAACACCTCTCGCCGACACGCCGAAAACAAGCTTTACGCGCACGGGCCCAGCATCCACCCCGCCGGCCTCCCCGTGACGCTTCCGTCCGTCTTCGCGAACCCTCCGCTCGTTCTCGTCCACACATCCTGTGCATCCATCTCCGCTCCCGCCGCCCAATCACACCGCACACTCGCAGGCCGGACTTCCAGTCAGAGACGTTCCTTCAGACTCAGCCCGCCAGCGCGAGCGATTCCCGCACTCACCCCGTCACAGAGCTAGAAGTCCATTCAGCTGCCACGATCAGGCCACCCGGTCATCTGCACGCCCAAGACCTTCCAAGCCGCCACATCGCATATGCCGCTGAAACCAAACTAGACTAAAATCCATTAGCACAGGACGTGACATGCATGCTCAAAACGGACGGACAGCGGCAACTATGGCAGTCTGCAGAGGGCCTATGTAAGAGCGCATCACACAGTGAAGATACAAGGGTATTCTGTCCCAACAGGTCGATTACACAGGGCATAGATCGCTACTGTTATTACACGGGGATACATTTCTGCTTCGCTGGTAACTGTGACTGCAACTGTCAAGGAGATGGGGGCGAGTGCGGGAGTGGGCGGTGATGTGGTGTGATATGGGAGAGCAATGCGACGATGCAAGGTGCTTAGATACCGTGAGATATTGTATACGTATGTATGTGAACGTGACGGGTTTTTAACGACGAGTGAGGAGAGAAGGCCGAACAGACATGTGCTACCGGTGAAGTGGAAGAGCAACAAACCCCATTTTGCGATGTGAAATGGAAGTGGTATGGACTGCTTGACACGTACAGCATAGATTCGAAAGAAACGGCATAAGCGAATGAAGAAGACGAATAGGCGCAGATCATTTTGAGCCAGAACGCAAGCGTGAAGCTAGAAAGTGGGGTCAACGCCAACCGAACCCGAACCTAAACGCGACTGCCGCCGCCCTCCCCACCAGATCCCTTCGCGAAGAGGGGAAGCGCTGGGGCAGGCATCGAATGCGTCGAATAGATACATAGATAGGGAACCACCGGCGCCGGCGAGTCTGCACCCCTGCCCAGGCGGAGATAGGGGCGACCAAGGGGCGACGGTGATAACCTCGCGAGCATCGTTCCAGCCAGGCGTCGCTATGCATTCGAAGCAAATAGATGCACGGTCACGACGGTGTGGAAGACAGGCGTTTTGGAGTTGGAGCAGAGAAAAAGTGGGGAGGTGGGCCTGCACAGGATATGTTGAGATACCGACGATAGATGGGCTGCGGATGCGAGGAGCGGGGAGACAATGCGGAGATGAGTGCGGAAGCGGGCAGGCAGGCGGTGCCAGAGATTTTGCGGCGGAGACAAGAAGGCGAACATATTGCGTCTATACAGAGGGATGAGCGGTGCTGGTATCGGTGAGATGAGTCGTGCATAGGTCCAGTCGTGATTTTCCGTCGGCGTTCGTTCGTGATGAGGCGTGAAGAGAGAGCGAGGGACCGGCGACCACTAGTGCCGCACGAAAGTCCGCCCACGTTCTCGCTCGCGCGACATCAAGCCGCTGCGACCACCACCGTACCCTGGTGCACGGTAGTTGTCGACGCCAAGAGGGGCCGAGTCCAACTCATCAGGTCGCCGCCGGCCCCTACGGTCCCGGTTAGCGACATAGACATCGTCGTGTTCAGGGTGGAAGTGGAGACTCCTCGCGAGCACCTCCCGCACGGCCGCGATATCGTCCTCCTCGGTTGCCTCTCCAAGCATGGCGTCCAACCTGGGTTTCACCGGCGGCGAAGAGTTGCGGCGGGTGAGCGCCCGCCCCCGCATGGGCACGGCAGGGCTGCTGGACATCCAGTCCGCGACCTTCTCGATGCTGTCCAAGCGCGCGCGGGCCTGCGGGCCGATGTGTCCACGACGGTGCGCACAGGGGGGCGGTGAACGCGAGTGCGAGGCGCGCGGCCGCGATTGACGCGGAGGAGAGCGCTGTGTCGACCGACGGCTCGATGCCGAGCGCGCCTCCGAGTCACGCTTGCGACCGCGGCCGCGCTGCGGTGCCTCGCTGGGGCTAGGCTGAGGCTTTGCGTGCACCTGGGAGAACGCCGTGACAGGATCAAGGACGGGATGGGCCGCAACACGGGGTGTGGGAGGTGATGATTGGAACGACCGCGTGATTGCTGTGAGAGTCTGCAGCGAGGAGGGCGTCCGCTGTGCGCGTGGCGGCGTCGGCGACGAGGTTGACGTCGTCAGGAGGGAAAAGTACGCAGGCAGACTGGCTCTGTTGCGTTTGGGCTTGGAGGTGATGGTCTCGGGGTCGGCCTCCTGCTCGCTGGAAGGGTCGCTGGCAAAGCTGTTCCTGTTGCGCCTCGGGCGCCCGAGCAAGCCTGCGGAGCGTGTAGACGTCGACGTCTGTGGGACATCAGGGAACTCTTCCTCGGTGGGCGAGTAGGGCGGGGGTGCGCTGCGCGGCGAGCCTGTGCTGCCCGCGAAGGGACTCGAAGTCGCCGATGCATGTCGGTTCAATGTCGGAATGGTCGAGCGCTGGTTGGTACCAGATGGGCGTCGGGCGTAAGAGAGCCCTTGGCCGCGTGGCGGATACGGATAGAGTAGAGGATCTGCAGACTTTGCACCTTCGGCACCGTAGACGGCACTACCCAGCAACTCTTCGTCCGGACCGGCGCTAGCAAGCTCATCCTCCTCCTCCGTGGAGACAGACCAGATAGCGGACGACGTCGAGGACGAAGAGATGGAATGGCGGCTCTTGTGCTTTGACGCGGTGCCGGGATGGAGTGACCGACCGATGGCAGACGACACGAGAGCCGGGACGTCGACAAGGCTGCTTGGGCCATTGTTTGAGCGGAGGTACGGCGAGGCGTAGGCACTGGAGGAGGTGGAGATGGAGGGCGAGGTCGTGTCAAGGCTCTCGCACTCGTCGCTGCAGTATGCGCGTCTGTGGAGGTAACGTAATAGAAGCTGGTCAGTACAGGAGGGCAACAGAGCGCGGGGAACGCACCCGTCGACGGTAACTGGCCGGCCGCAGAGGAGGCAGACTTCCTCGTACATGGGAGCAGGCGTGCAGCGAGGAGGTCGTGGATGGCGGCGGGAAGGAAGACAGGACGGCGCGACGACGGCGGTCTTATACGCGGCTGGGGGGCGTCTTGTGGCAGGGCGCATGCAGACAAAGGAATATAAAGGGATCTTGTGAAGGTGTGAAGGCGATCGAGGCACCAAATTCTCACTTGACTCGCTTTTCGTGACGCTCGCTGTCACAGTCCCCGCCCTCGGCATCTGCCCGTTTGGGATGCCCGTCACGCGCGTCACGCCGGCCGGCGGGAGCCACTCGGAGACGCACGTTTCATTTTGGGTCTGCCATTGTCCGTCCCCGCGTGCGCCGCCTCCGTTCCAGCACGCACGCCGTCCCATTCTTTCCCGGCCAACGTGTATTCCAGACGCCCCGACCCATCTTCGCAGCCGGTGTACCATCCCAGTCGCAGCCAGGCCGTCCCCTGATGCTGCTTGGCGCCCCGGTCACCCGTGCACCCCCTCCCCTGTCGCCAGACATCGGACCGCACGCGTGCTTCGTCCGGCCTCTCGTCGCTCAGGCGGCTCGCCCGTCTCTGCGCACATTGGCCTCACCACTGCCTATTTCGCGCGCGTCTCCTCGCCCGGGGTAGCACCGCGTCGGACGCAATCGCGCGATGGCGTGCGCCAGCCACCTCGCAGGCCCTGCTTGGGAATGTGTGCAGATCCATGCAAGCCGGCGCATGCATACGTCAATTGACACTATTTCGGAATGGGACCGCGCACGTCCCCGCGAGCAACATGGCGCAATTGCCGCATGCGTACGACGCCACCCCGCGTCTTCGCAGCTGATATGGACAACGCACGTACATCGCTCGCCCACTGATGGGCCCATCCTCCGTGCTGCGCTTGTCTTCTCGCGCCGCTTCTCTGATGCGGATGCTGCCCGTACTCGCCAGCGCACCTGCTCCGCTCCTGTCCGTCAGCAGCGGCTGCCACCCAACCCAGCTGTCTCGCACGTCCCGCTCTACCTCCAGACGGTTCTCCCTGGCTGCTCTTGGTGATAATCTTTCTGCTGCATTACTCCCGGAGCGATAAACCGCGCGAATCCTCCATTCTCGGACAATTATGTCACTGCGCTCTATCTCGGCCTGTTCCAGTGCGCTCCTGCGATCCAGGAAGACGGGCCCTCTATCAGCTCGGGGCGATCAGGGATCGCGAAAACTGCATTTGGTGCGACTATGCCTTCATTCCTTCGACGTATGGATGTGAATGAGCAGAGACGACTTCGTCATGATTGGCATTTGGTGCGACCCGTGCTCCTGCCGAGAGTTCGGTGCAATACACAAGTGGCGTGCGTGCTCTTCTCCTAATAATACCATTGTAAATCCCTCCGTACAATCCCAGAGTCACGCATCGTCATTTCCCCTCACAGTCGCCGCGACCGAGCGAGGCACGACCGAGCCAAGCCAGGACCGAGGCGTCCCCAGCTGTCCCCAGACAGGTCCTCGAGCGCGGGGAACGATCAACCGCACCCTTTCTGTCCACCCACGTCCGCGTCGCATGGCGACAGACCCCCGGTGTCCCGATACGGATAGAGTGCGCGCGTCGTTCCGTCCGTCGGGGCTTGGTCGGGGCGCACGCTGCCCGCCGCGTGACGTCGCCCGCGGATGGCGTGATGCGACGCGTTCGCGTCACGCCCGGCGCCTGCCGCCCGTAGGCGCTGTGGCCCGGCGAGACGGACGAGTCAGCTGGGGCGAGCGTGTCGCCCGTCTCAAGCCTTCGAAGCCCGGACGGATGGAGACGCACTCTGCTGATCCGGCAGCGTCACGTCGGGGTCGTCACCGTATCCGTCAGTGACGACGTTTGTAAGTTGGTTGGAAATTTGGAGTCCGCTGCGCATGTCTAAAAGTGGACGGGAATGGGACCGGAGGGCCGGAAACTCGCATCATCGCCCGGCGGCATGACGCGTGCGCTCTGTTTTGAGATTGTGTAACGAGGTGACGCGGTGACGATGGTGACAGATCGCGCGTGGACCGGGAGGGCGGGTCGCGATGCGAATGAGGACGATGATGTGAGCCTGTGTGACTCTGAGTCTGCGACCCCGTCACTGCGCAAACACAGGCGCAGGCCTAGACCGCGTCACGCAGTGGCCGCGAACGCATGCTAAAGCCTATTTCGCGCCAGACGCGATCACGCACGCTCCGCGCGCGAAGTCCAGGCGAAGACTCAAGACCGTCCCCCAGATCCTGCACGCAGGCGCGTTTTGCATCATCCCGAAATTCTAGGATGTTTCTAGTGTCTGAACGTTATTTTTCACCGCTGACTTGGGATGCGCGCCTTAGGCTGATGCGCCGACGCCGACGCCGACCCGACGTGTCCGAGAACCCTGCCAGTCAAGCTTGCGACGGTCAAGGCTGACTGAGAACACCACTTGGCGCTAGACAGAGTTGAGCGATGGTTAGTGAGAACATGACCAATCCACCGCTTTGGGCCGCCTCTTCGCCGGCCACTAGCTCTGATTGCGCTCTTCACAGAATCATCCGCGAATGTCCATACGGTGGGCAAGTGAGGGTCGATTCTTTGACAGCCTGCGGTATACGTGACACATGGGACCAATTACGGTCATGTCGTAGGTGGACGATACGGCACTACCCTTCGGATAAGCATCAATTCGCGCAATGGATCGCATGGATCGCTCGTCGTGTATTCATCATCGCTATAGCTCCCCTATACGTCCAAACTGTCCGAGAGCTACTGTACTTGTCAGTCCACTAGTATAATGATGGCTGACACCGGGCTGTCCAGGCTGTTCGGAATGCGCCCCCCTCCACAGGCGCAGCACTGTCATGCAGGTACTCATTTATCATAGCCGACTGTGAAGCTGTAGTGCTATTGAACTGCCCTCGCTCGTGCAAGTACCTTCACGGTGTACCGTAAATGGACACACATCGCTTCGATCACAGATCACAGAAGCACAGGCAGCCAGGGGCAGCAGATCTCCGAGATCTGTGCCCCGCGCGGGCGCGCCGCTTCCATGCCTGCCACCGTATGGCGCCCGCCGCAGTCGCGACCACCGTCCATGCTTGGAATCTTCGCGCCTTCTCGATCGCACCGAAACTGCCATCTTGGGCGGACAATGGACGGCCTGCCATTGTCCTCCAGCCTTCGCAAGATCTCGGTGATGCATGTATCACGTCGCAATTCGAATTGAATGCGACTTCCCTCGGGGCGTCGAGTCGACATCGCCCGGTATGGGTGTGCCATCGTCTTGGTGGATGTGATTGATCCAGAGTGCGGTGTGGGTGATACGCTCGTTTCGCTTCTGCGGAAGTCTGCAGCCTGATCAAGCTTTTGTTCGACAGACGCGGTGTCGGCTCGACGTCCATCGAGCCCCGCAGACTCGTCCGTCACGCCTGCGACATTTATTCCCGGTGATTATTGGCGTCGTTATGCTGGTGCGTGACATTGACATGGGTTACAAGGCCGGCGGAAACGGTATCCTACCGACAGTGGCATCACCGCCGGGGCGCCTGACCCCGACAAGGGAAGACGGGAACAACATCGAACTTGTGACGGTCCAAGCTTGGTCCAAGCTGCTGTCATTGCTCCGGAGCCTTTCCAGAATTCACGTCTTCACATTCAATGATTATATCATGACGGGAATGACGTGGGCCTGCAGCCCAAAAGCTCTACCATGCGTGAGCATGAAAGTTCGCTCTCACCGTGGAGCGTGCGTGCTTCGGATTTCACTGATATACGTGGACTGGTACGTGCTCTATCCCTTTCCTGCGCGACTATGTCACCATACCGCCACAAGTGCTCACCGCCAGACACGCCGCAGGCCCACGGAAGTGCCGGACTACCACCGGCGTTGCACTGAGCTCGCCGGTGGGAAGGCACGGCGCATGTGCGGCCGTCGGGCGATTGTGCGCATGTGAGAGTCGGTGACGACGCTCGATGGGCCCCGTGATTATGGTGACGTGCGTCGTTTCACAACACCTTCCTCTGTGGGCCCATCCCCACTCACTGTGGCTCCGCAGGTCCGTCCGTAGGCCACTCGTGGTGTGCGAATCATGTGAACACGGTCCAGTGTAGAGGCGTGTCACCCTGTCCGCGCGATCGACCGTAGACCTCAGGCTACAGTGATCTATTCAATCGCGGCCCCATCCACCCCTGGCATTTTGTGTTCATTCTGGCGTAAGGCCGCCAGGACGTAGCACCCGGTGAGCGGTAGCGCGTCGCCCTAACGGGCGTTACAGGTCCACTTGACAGTATTGACCTACGCAAAGTGGTACGTGGCGTAGGACATTGAACTCGACCCTCCTCCGTATGTCCCGGTTGGCAATTGTCGGAACGGTCTTCCCCATGTTCACGATAACTGACTCGCTCCAAGGGACCACCAATAACACGCACACGTACAATATATCCTGTGTTACGTTACATTGGACATAGTCTTCTCCAAGTTTGCCGCATGCCGTGTTACTGGCCATCATCGCAGGTTGGCAACACCGAGCGTGGTGTTCATCATCTTTCTTGACCCGACGCCTCACTGTTAAGCACTGACATCTCAATATCGTTGACATACAGGTCCACGACGTTCTTGAACCGCTGTATTAGTCTCCGCTAATCAGAGACTGCCTACCTTCCTGACCGGTGTCCGACAGTGTTAGACCTGAACACAGCCTGCAACGCCACAGCAGTGAGTGAATTGACGATTCTTCTCTTGTGTGAGTGCAATGCGATGAGATCTGAATGATTTACAGTGATGTTGTCAACCTGCTTCTGCATACGGCGATAAATCGTCGGTTCCTGCGATGTCCCTTTCCAGTGAAGGCTACGACGTTCACGGCGCGGTCCTATTCTGTCTATGGTCTGCCTATCGAACGCGCCGGATCTACACCTTCATGCAGTTTCGACATTTCTGCATTTAGCGTCATCGGAACTTCCGTCGCACGTCGTGGCATTAATGTTGTACCGCCGCAGGGTGGGGACACCGACCGCGATGTCCGACATCCCCCTTTGATAGGCTCGCTGCCTGGCACACCGGAAAGTCGGCTCTGGATTGGTACCACACGGATTTGTGACGTACAAAACCTCGAACAGCGAGGTGTGCGGACCTCGTGTAACTCGGGTGTCAATACACAAGGCGGCAGTGGCAGTGATATGAACACAAAAAGGGTCATTCGCCTGCGATTCTGTTTGGACTCTGTCGCTGCGAATCAAAATTGTCCTCCTATTCTGGCAACCGTGTGAGGCCTTGTGTGGGGCAAATAAATCCGACGGTCGTGAGGCTGGACTACGATCACTTCCCTCATGTGTGAGTGTAATATAATACGGTGAGATATTGCTGATTTACAGCGATGTAGATTGAAGCCGGTCGTACAGGGTAACGCAGACTGCGCATGTTGGGTGTGAGATCGGATCCTGATTTTCGTTCAAGTCTGGCAGTCTGTTGCCGCCCGAGTCTCAACTTGTAGTCACTTCAAATCCTCATCGTGGACAACGAATCCGTAGATGGATTTTGTTACTCCCCAACGTTCAAGCTGCATCGAGATGCTGTTCGACACTGTCGTATTCGCCCTGCAGCGCATTTCTCATCGGTCAAACCTGTTCTTATGACTACCGGTACCGCGGACTTTGCGTTTGAGAATGATCGGCTTCGCTCGCCCAAGACTCTGGTCCTCAAATATCAAAGCAGAGGCAAACTTGTTGAGTAGTACTGTGCGTGTCTATCCAAGAGAATTATCCACCTGTATCTCACGCTTGCGGATGATATATGCGCTAGAGCCTGAGCAGAGCCTGAGCAAACATTGGAATAGAAACTTCCTCTCACGACCCACGTACCGCGTCGAGAGTTGGACCGGGCCACTGCGATGGTCCAGCACATTATCGAGGACCTCGCCCGTTCATCATCCAACGCAACGCAAACCCAGACCTTTTCGCCACCACCCCCATCTGCCACGCCTCGTCACAGATCGAATCCGGATCAGCCTGCCTCGACGGTCTGGGCTCTCGAATTTGGATCGCGGCTTGCGGGGTATGTCCTCGGGCGCCAAGTACTACAACACCCCTCTTCTCAGAGTCCAGATCGCGGGGCGATCATTGACACGACTCGCGGATGACATATCTCGGAGAACGCAAGGTATGAGGGCACACAGACATACACACCGGTTAACCCACCGCCGTCGATCGCCGCTGGTCGGTCGTGCGTGGCCGGAGGCTGGGAGACTCGACTTGCGCAGAACCGCGTAAAGAATTCAAGTCCATTTTGTAAATGGGCGTGACGTTTGAGGTGGTTGGCGGCTATGGGTTCTGCACGTTCGTCGTTAGAGCGCTGGATGGAGGTGGATAACATTGCTAGCTTGCAGTCGCGTGCGTCGAGCTCGAACGTTGCTCCAGCGCAGCAATATTGCTGGCTCACCGACTTGGACCCGGCGAACGTCTTCGGGTAAATTATCACTGCAACGCGCGGCACGCACAGAGCACAGGCAAAACAGGGCCGCGCAAAACAAGGAGTCGTGTCTGTCTGAGGACGTTTATAGCCATTATGACGTCGCGACTATGAATAGCCCTACCTCTACAGGCAGCGCGGCCGCGCGTACAAGTGACACAGCACTCTTACCTTCTGTCTCTCACCATCTCCAAGATCCTACTAGATCCACCGTCCTCTAACCGACACCGCTAGTACCAGGGCACCATGGGCGACTTCGACAACGCCGCAAACTGGAGCGGCCAGCAGGTGCGCGTGCAGCGGCTCCCTGGGCGACACAGAGGGACTCACCGGTGGATGGTGTGCTAGGTCGGGAGTGCCGAGGGCGACGTGCAGCGCTTTGACAACTCGGTCGACAACGCGTTCGACCGGGGCGTCCAGGACGTCGTCGATGCGCCCGATGACGCCGCGCGTTGGTCCGGCGACCAGGTGCGTCTGCGTACTCGTATCAGCTGCCATATTTTCAGACGTGGAGGCTGATGCCGGTGCTTAGGCCGGGGATGCGGTGCATGATGTGAGGGATGTCGGCCAGGATATCGGGGATGGTGTCAGGGACGTCGAGAACTTTGATCGGGGCGTCGACAACTCGTACGACCAGGGTGTGCAGCAGGGCGAGCAGCAGGGTGGGTGGTGAGCGCGTCGCAGCTGAGTCTGGAGGCTGGATTGAGACATCTGGGCGGCCGGGATGCATGTAGTGTGGCTCTACGAAAGTGTGTCGAAGGAAGTGCTTGGAACTCGTGTGTACGATAGTCAAACCGTAAATGATACCTTGGTCGCAGCGCGCCAGCTCCCAAAAGCTAGTCACAGGTCAGACAGACAGGTTGGCGTTGGGCTGGCCACTCGCGGTCAAGGCGCGCTTGTGGCGGACGCGATCGTTACCTACTTGGCGCGTCAACAAAGTCTTGGCGGCGGCGACGTGCAGTGCCCGGTCCCGTCAATCATATACAGTACCCCGCCCTGCACTCCCCATCTCATCTACCCAGCACACACCACACCACCATGGACCGCGACTTCGACAATGCCGCCAACTGGACCGGCCGCCAGGTGCGCCTCTGAGCCCTCCCCAATCCCCCGATCGAGCAGATCTGACCGATCCCGCATCCAGGTCGGCGGCGCCGAGGGCGACGTGCGCCGCTTCGACAACGACGTGCGCGACGAGTACCGCGACACGCGCCAGGACTTCCGGGACGCGCGCGAGGACGCGGACGCCTTCGGGCGGGAGACGCGCCAGGGCTTTGACCAGTTCGGGCGGGAGACGCGCCAGGACGTTGACCAGTTCGGGCGGGAGACGCGTCAGGACTTTGACCAGTTCGGCCGCGACGCGCGCCAGGATGTGGACAACTTTGGGCGCGAGGCCGTCCGGGGCGTCGAGGACGCGCCGTACAACGCCGCGCGCTGGGCGGGCGACGAGGTGCGTTCCGCTCGCGGCCTGTCGGGCCTGGATGTTGCATGTTGGACGCTGATGGGTGCGCGCGGGAAGGTCGGCTCGGCGGAGCGCGACGTGAAGGACGTCGGCGAGGGCGTCGTGGATGCGATCGGCGGTGCGATCGGCTGGGCTGCGAGGAAGGTTCGTGTCTCGTCTGAGCTTCCGCCGCGGGATGGCCGTCTGATGTGCTGTAGGTCGAAGGCGTCGAACGGTTCGGCGACGGCGTCGAGAACTCGTACGACCAGGGCAAGCAGGAGGGTGAGCGCGAGGGCGGGTGGTGATCAGTGAAGTATTTATAATCTTGTTGTACCAAGGCTGGATGCAGAATGTATAATCTTTGTGGTATTGAACTCTGCAAACGGAAGGGCCTACCGCACTGCGGGGAGTCCAAACCAAACTTGGGCTATGACTGCGCAGCCTGAGTATGGTCCATCGTAGGGACTGTACTGTTCGTCCAAGGTGATACATGATGCGCTACCGCTGACCCTGGCGTCTGGGTATACCTCACAGCACGCGATGATTTCAACGCCTTCCTGCCTCTCCTCCACAATGGTTCTGCGAAAAATATAGCTATCATTGGCTCGGGGGGCGCGACATCAGAGTTCGCTTGGGGCATACGTATCCCAGGCATGGCCGCGTACACCACGACAAAAGCCGCCGAGCACCTGGTAGCCACCAAGTACTTGAGCCGGAGGGCTTCACCGTCGTGACCATAAGCCTGAGACTTGGGCTCGTCGACACGCGGGCAACCGCCGTGGAGAAAGGTAAGGAGTTTAGGTTATTACATGCACTATACTGACGGCGGTACCTGTCGTACGAGCCGATCCTGCCGATACAACAGAGATCGCGCGTGTCCACTGGCAGGAGGCGTTCACAAGTCTCAAAGCATTCACGCCGGAAGAGGCTGTCAGCCGCATCTTGTCTATCGTCGCCAAGACCAACCCCAAGGACAACGCGTCGTTCTGGTACTACGAGTGGAGGAAGAAGGACTAGGGTCCTCAGTTCGAACTTCGGAAGACGACTGGCATATGTCCCTGTGTATAAGATCGAATGCAACAACGAAGGCGACGCATTAGCGTGGCCCTGTTCGAAACGCGATTGCTAGAAAGGACGGAAAGTGAAGTGTTCAGAAGCAATGCACTGCGCTGATACGTTGTGCCAATTGAGATATATTCCACGTATCTATGTCAAAGGACAATATCCACGTATCAAACCGGAGTCGAGCCCCAATAGAGTATGCAGAGCCATCTGCGCCGGGGGAACAGCCTGACCAGAGGCGAAAGGATCATACGCGAAACTAATCCCACTAGACGACGGTGGGCAAGCCGACTGCGTCGTAAAGGCCACACGAACCCAAAAGTTTTCAGGATCTCGCGTTGGTCCAGCTCCAAGCTCGCAGAGCGCGTTCATGACAGCGCAGTCGATGGAAGTACGCGTACCCTAACCACCTGAGAGATAAACTGGACCGGAAATGAGCTGAGGTGACCGCTACCTAGACAAGACCTTTGTGAGCGATCCAGAAATCGAGCGGTGAAGTAGATTATGCCCCAAATCGGCAGCTACTCCCAATTCCGGTGCTCTTTCTGCGGTATCCTTCGTTATCGCATCACTATTCTTGCAAAGCGGCACCGTTGACAACTTGCTACTTACCTTCTTTACTTATACGTCAATTGGCCCGTCTGCTTGCATCCACAGCATTGTCCGCGTAGACGGCCGGGCCGCTGGTTTGTCGTTCTTTATGGTGGGCAACGGAGACTGGCTCCGCTGAGTGACTATGAGCCAGGATAGCCACTCGCGCGTAGACGCCGACTACACGAGGCGGCGCCTATGCTTGTCTTTGTCTCTCTGAGTCTGCATCGCCGTCAATTGCTCTTTCATCTCAGGCTGCCACTCCATTCCAGTCGCAGGACATCGGTCGGTCGTCATCGACTCATCGAGTGTCACGACCAACACCATCTGGATTGTTATCATCACATACCTCTGACATCGATGTTTTCGTTGCGTCTATTCAAGGCCGACCATCCCGGCGGCACTCGGGCTGAAGACCTTGTCAGAGAGCTGGCAAGGAAACCGCATCCCCGCTACTTGGAATGTAAACCGGCAGTCTTCGTCCAACCGACGCCGTATCGCCCTCATCTTGATGGGAGGGTAAAGTTTGCTGCAATCCTCGGCGGGGAATGGGGAGTGTGTGGCGCAGAGGCTCGTGCTGAGAATACAAACCACATAGCGGTCGATGAAGGCCATCATGTAAGAAGACATTGACAAACTGCTATATGATTTGTACTCACCTGAAGCCCGTGTCTCAAGGACCTGGTCTATACATGGCCACCGGTCCTGTCGTCACAGACCAGACAACAACCTACAAATATGCTGCAGTCACAAGACTTGCTCAGGGACCAAATGAGTACTCCAAAGCTTTTGTCAATCACGCCGTGTTGGTGACCGAATGCCTGCCAAGGTGAACAATCATTCGGGCCCTGCATGCATGACAGGGCGGGCAACTACTCCGCGACCCATCGGACATGAGCGCGAGCTTGCTCGGCGGATGCGGTCTGAGTATCGCATGTGCGTTTTCCGCGCGTTCGAAATACTTGCAACAGCGCGTATGCTTGCGCAAGAAGGAGAGGAGGACCTGCTCCTCCGCGAGGCCATGGATCTGACGCTTCATGCTGCGGCGGAGGATGCCAAGGATGCCGGCTTCGAGAGGTCTGCGACATCGACTGCCGGTCAAAAGGAGAGGGGAACCGTCGCGGCGTCTTCACAGATGGAGCTAGAGAGAACCATAACACCGTGGGAGGAATGGACGCCGCACGCAACCTCAACGCCACACCCGAGCCCTACGTCTTCGACCTCGCTGCTCAGTCCTGTAGAGGCTTGGGGTGCACTTGCGACATCGACGGTCCATCACGAGTACCCGCGCAGCTCGGGGAAGAATGAGACAACATGATTAGAGGTACGTACGTAAGTCGCCAACCTAGAGATTTGGGACGTTAATAATGCTTACTGTCAGATGTAGAGATGGGAACGGGGTGCACACGGACGACAATCAAAATCGGGGTGGGATGATATTTCATTGTATATCTCGCTGTTTCTTGTATGAATCGAACACTGGAAGACAACCGTCAACCCGGACACGTAGATGCGAGCCGAGAGTAAGGACATTACCGAAGCGAGGCCGCTTTGGTTCCACGTACAGTTCATCGCATGGCCAGTCATCACGAAGGGGCGGCACACATGGCGTAGCCTGCTGTCACTATGCGCTTCAGACCAGTGAAGTCACTCGCGCCAGGACATTGCGAGGACGAACGGGGCGGTTCTTTCAGGATTGCGGTATGGAGGATCCTGCAGCCACTGCGACTATATTGCCTGGCTGCCGCGATCAAGCCATCTGGTATACGTGGTCCCAAGCGATCGTACAGAATGCAAGTCGATAACAGTTGGTCTGTGTATCGAAGTCAGCCATCGTTCAGCCTTGTCCTCAGACTGCGATTGATACATACCAGTTTATACTCCCGACAATCCATGCGCATAATGAAGAGCGGCCCACTCAGTCAAAACCTCCGCTGTATATGCGGAGATTTCCTGATTAAACACTGCCAACGAGTGCGATTCCGTGGTACAGTGACCGCACACTTGGGGTATTTCAGTGCTCGCGTAGAGCGTATCCACAGCATATGCCCAAGGGCAGGCCATCGCTATCTCTCCGCTCATCCGGTATTTCGGGTGCAAGGCGCATGCCTATTGCCATAGATTATCCTGTTTTCATAGCTTTCTCCCCATCTCCCACTCGCAGACCATCCGTGCTTGCATTGTAAGGTTCGGAGCGTGCCGGGATCGCGCTTCGCGAGATATAGAGCAGCTATACAGCCACAGACGCACGAGCGCTATTTGAGGGGAGAAAGCGCTCGTCGTTGCACTTTGCCCCCGACTACACTCATCTCATCTGCGCACTGATGTCCTCTACGCACTGCTCGTAGAGCATCAGACATGCATCCAGAGACCTGCAATACACCTATCAGCAATATGCAAGCAGTCAAACCGAGCGTGAGTGTCTGACCCTTTGACTTCTGGGAGTGGCAATTGTTGAATCGCGACGATGTACCAAGTACGCGACGGTCGTGAAGTACCGCAAGGCTGTCATCCAACGTCGAAGGGCTACGATCCCAATAGCTGCGCCGACGCCTGAGAGAGAGGCAGACACAGACTTCGCGGCGATCCTTGAACAAGTTTGGGAGTTGTACGAAGAGGAGGTTCGCCTGCAAAACAAGCAAAGCACAGCAGAGATTGAACGTCGTCAGGTGAGAAACCGTTCAAGATCAGCTGAACAGTGCATGCTTACCTTGGTATGTACTGGAGACCGACATAGAATATACGACGTGGCCGCCTATGCTGTCGGCACAGGTGACTGTGACGTCGGGGCTTCCACTCAACACAGCCTGCCAGTCCTCGATGTTGGTGCGTATCTTCGACCATTACGTTCGAGTTGATCATAAAAGACCACCACAGCCACTGAACCAAGAGCATGGAGATCTGGCTACGACAGCTCATGACGTGCGGTCGACGTTTATGCTGATTACCACCGCTGGATATGCGAGGCCGCCGCTAACTGTGGTGACCGCGGGCTTGCCTGAACAGGGCCCGTCGACAGACACGGATAGTCCGGCGTCGTCGGCTACACTGTCGAGTCCATTGGACAGTTGGGAGCCCATTGCGACGTCGACTCCGCTCCCAAAGTAAACCTGGGTGGAGACGAGGGTGGATTGAGGTGTGTCGCGGCATGTTACGGGCAGAGTGGACGTGCTGACAGTACCCAGTATTCCGTCGGGAGATCGGGGTGTATACATGCGCCGCATGACTCTTGTCTCTTGTGGTCGTTCGCAAGTCGGTGGTTGCAAGTCGGATCGTTGGGACATCGTAGGCGACTAGGCGGATGGTGCTTGTCGAGAACGGAGGAATCGTGGATGCGCGGAAGGAGACGAGAGCTGATTCTGGACAATGCAAGCCGTATTGACTCAAATGTATTGTAGAGGAATGCCGGGTCTCATGTCGTTATTGTTCCTTTATTCACGACGCGTCCGTTTGGGAGCTCTATGCCTTCGCGAAGAGGGCGGCTCACTCGTCCTGGACAGGACATCCGTAGCTCCATAACGGAGGTGAGACGAGGGCAGCGTGGATGACCCATGAAATGCATCTCCTCCACACATTGCCTTCGCATTGTGCAACCCGCAGGCCTGCCAAACTTGCATACTAAAGGGTCCGAGGAGCGGTATGCCGGCGTCGCGCGCCGTTACTCCGGAAGCCACAGTCGCCTAGGCGCCGACGATTGAAGAAGGCGCTCGTCCATACACTCGTCTTCCAATAATCATGCTCTCGTCGCCCGTCCGCGCGCCACTGGTAAAGCTTCGTTACGAATCTAGAAGCCTAAACCACGTCAATTAGCATCATGCAGATAGGCAAACCGAGCGTGAGTCCCCGGTCGTTTGACTTACCCGGAGAAGCGATTGTTGAAACGCGACGGCGTACCTAGTACGCGACGGTACTGAAGTACGGCAAGGCACCGATGCGAGGGCGAGGACCTCCGAGGCCGACCGCTGCACCAACACCGGAGGGACAAGGACGAGAGCGGTTTGCAGTGATTTTCGATAACAATTGGGATCTGCACGAAGGCAAGGTTCGTCTTGCAAACAAACACCACACAGCGGAAAACGAAGGCCATCAGGTAAGAGGGCTATCAAGACCCGCTGGATGGAGTATGCTCACCTCGATCGCAGACGCCCCCTGTGTTGTCGGCGCAGACAGCCATGTTGACTGAGAGCGCGTTCGACCTAGGGCACCAGCCCTCGACGCTAGTCAGTACTTCTAGGACCAACATTGGTGATGGCAACTGATCCGTTGGGCACAGGACAAGACGATAACTAGTGGCCACCACGCGGGGTACGTGTCGACCCCGTCGCTCGGAAATGTCCTGCAAGCCCAGGATGAAGGGTCGTGCTGGTCGCCCCAGGCGACGTTCATGTCCATGAGCCCAGTGTTCTTGGACACGCTTCTGCCCTCTCCTGATGAATGGGAGCCCCTGGAGACGTCGACGCCCCTCCCAAGGTGGACCTAGGAAACCACAAAAGCCAACTGAGGTACGTCGTGCCCAGTTACGCGCATGATGAATCGCTGACGGTAGCGTAAGGCTAGATGCTCAGGACGGACGCATGGGCTCGCGGATCGGGGGCCGCATGGTGGAGTGTCGGGCTGTGCTGCTAGCAGTAGGTACGACGGATCGACGATGGAGGGTGGTGGATGCACGGAGATTGAGAGCTGATCTCGGACAATGCAAGCCAATTGATGCTTTGGGTGTATACGTAGGCGAAGACCCGATGTTGACTCGACTTGAATTGGCTGCCTACCGTGTGCTCGTCTTGAGATTTAGTGCCTTCGCAGCGAGCGATGAGGGGATCCACTCGCCCCCGGTCAGACATCCGTGGATCCCTGATAGAGGTATCTTCACTGTCTCGCGATTTGCTTCCTGGCTCGGGAACGAAACGTGCGCGACCGTCTCAAATTCCACATGTCGTCCACAATGCATCCCCTACCATTGTGCGACACACAGATCTGCTGGACCTGCATCGAGCGCTTAGAAATCCGAGGCGCGTGCCGGCAACCCGCGCCGCCACTCCGCAGGCCACAAACGCATAGGCGCCCAATTGAACAAAGAGAGCGCATGTCCGTATGCTCGTCTTCCGACTGTCTTGCCCTCATCGCCAGCGTACGCGCCCTCCACAGAGTACTATTGTCGTGTAACAGACCTGAAGAAGACTGATTAGCAAGATGCAGTACTGCAGACTCGGTGTGAGTGCTTCATTACCCGACTAACCGAGGGACGCGATCGTTCATGTGCGATGAGCTAGTACGCGACGGTGCACGGCACGGAGGGTGTCCCGGCGCAAGGCTCGAAGACCAGTGTAGGAAGCCGTGATGATGTTCAATGCAAGCCGGATCCTCAGAACCAGCTGTCGCAGAAAGGCAAAGTAGAGACAAGGTAGGTCGTCTGGCACGAGCGCGAAGTCCGCTGATCGAGGTGACGATTTGCGACACAGGAACCCAGCTGCAAACACGACTCAAGAAACGACCAACGAAGGTCAACTGGTAAGCAAACTAGCGCCGTTCGTTACTTGGTTCGTGCTTACCTGGGGTGTGGCCACTGCGGCGCAGGCCTGCAATGGCTTTATCCCGATCCGTATACCTCGACGGGGAGACGGTGCGGCCTTCTGTACCGGTACATCGGATGGCAGAGGTCTACGCACACCTGCCCCTGTGGGATCCGCGAGAGCAAGTCAGATCGTCAGTCTTTGTATTGTGACATGCATGTCCACTTGCTAACCGAGATATAGGGTGCCCTATCAGCCTCTGACTGCAGGCTGCTCAGGCTCCTGGGAACGAGGCGCAACGCCGCGCATGAGCTCGTCAACGTGAGTGTCTCGTGATACCGGTACTGGATGTTTGCTCAGCCACGCATCTGTTGTGCGTCGTCAGAGCGAGGCGCGTCTGGACGAAGGCTTCCTGCGCTATGCAACGAATCGGGCCTTGGTGGGTATCAACTGGGAGGTACTCGTCGAAGAAGCTGTAGCGAGCGCGTGCAAGCGCTCGAGCCAACCGTCCCCGACCAGTCCAGCGGGTGACGGCTGGATTTCTGGATAGATGCCCGAGCATCGCAACTGCCAACGTTTGGGAGGAGAATTCGGGGGGAAGCCACAAGGCTCGAGACGATATCGCGGCCAGGAGGAGCGACAGTGGGCGGATCGTGAGGCGGGCCCGGAGAAACATCTGTAGAAGATGCAGTACGTCTATCGTGCGCAAGCTGTAATTGTAAACCTTTTTGTATGGATGTGGGCACTCACTGGTCACGAAATCCTGGGTAGGCCGCCACAGCCGCGAGGAAGTCGTCGTCGCATCTTCGACCATCCGCGTTATGTCTTCACGGAATTTCAGCTTGTATATATCAAACGTGCATCGCAACACCCGCTCGCACCCAACGATGTCTGAACACCCTGAACGGTCGCGTCAGTCGCGGATGTCCTTGCGGGCCACAATTCAGGAGACGGGTGGCCACGACTTGCTGACTGTTGTCGAGTGCGTCGAGGGCGTAAGAGACGAGCTTTTTCTGAGGGGACCTGACCAGGCGACTCGACCAGAGCGTCCGCAGAGGACACGAGAAGATTTCAGCATGGCGACGGGCATCGTAGTCGTGGCCACATACGGCCACATCCAAATGGGGCCACCAATTGTGTTGATTGGGCGGTGTGGCTGAGCCGGACGATCCCGGCCACTCGCGCGATCGTGCGACGCGTCCGAACGTGACTGTACAGCACCCTCTACATACTTATCTGCGTCTCTACCAATCGTCGCAGAGACCCAACTTAGGCGAGCGCGGTAAGGGACACGTTGGCTTTTGAACTTGAGACACTACAATGCAGATACATCGCATACTTGCTTTCAACGAGAGCCCGGCCGCTGGCGAGGGCAAGTCTAACGAGATTGATCCTGGTGAAGGTATGGCAGTTGGGGCCAAATTTCGCTATGAATCGCTGTGGTGAAACCGTCAAATGGTCTAGATTGTGTTACGTTGCAATTGGATGACGAACGCCCAAGGACGTGCTGGGCTGGGGCCACTTGCTCTACGTAGAGTCGACAATATTGCAAGGACATGACTGATGGGCCCGTCCGGTGATTGCCAGCCTAATTAATACTCACCAGTAAGAGCGACACGTCGCGGACCCGTGTGATCGCATGCGCGACATGATGTTGGGCTTGCATGATATGTTTCTTACACGAACTCACTGGTGCCACTGGCACACTCAAGTATATGCGCGAACGAAGAAAGTTATCGTATCCGTCCAGAGGATAGGTATAGTAAGTAAAGTGCGGGCAATAGTAGCGAAGTCATCCTATGTCCACCCCAACACATCCACCGCAACGTTACACAGCAGGAGGCTCTTCCATCTCAGCTGTAGCATGCCCGTTCACAGCATCGCCATTTACGCCATTGCCGTTCTGCATTGGCACCTCCGGCTGCGGTTTGTCGATGACGAGGGTAGGCGTGGGCATGGGTGATGACGGAGGTAGGGGCACTGCAGCGGGTGACAACGGTTTTGGTGGCGCCTCTGGCGGAGGCTCTTCAGCATCCGACAACGGCACGTTCGCGCCATTGGTATTTCCATTCGGCGCGGCTAAGTCCACCTGGGAGGCAGATGGAGACTGTGTCATCGCGAGCGCATCCTCCGATCGTGACGCGGGGGTCGGCGCTACTGATAGAGCCCTAGCATCTGGGTCTAGTGTCGGCGCGCTAGGCGGGGGTGTCGGCGTCGGTAGCGGCTTCTCTGGGAGAGGTACGGGTATGGGCGCGGGAACTGGCGAAAGAAGGGACGTCCGCTTGCTGTTCGTCCGTTGGAGAATGCCCTTAATCCGCTGGGTTGCCTGTGTCGCCTGTGTGGGTTGTGGCGCGGCTGCCTCGCGGACAGCGGGTGAGAGAATCCTCACAGGCTTCTCTTGCACGATAATCTCCAGCATGGCGGTGGGTGCGCCCACGTTCTTCAACCCTGTGAGCTTCTGATGAAGATACCGCGCGTCCGCGAGCAACCTACGGGTGCGGTGAGCCGTTGCACCGGGAAGGAGCCGGATCGGAAATGGCGTACCTCTCCTTCGCCTCTTGGGACGGCAGCTCAATCTTGGTATACTCCTCCGAGAGCCGATGATTGATGCCCGCGAACACTTGGGTCATCACGAACTGCACAGTATCCTCAGAAAGGCCACACCTCAAAAACATCTATGTTACCAGTACGCACCTCCACCACGGAACTCGACAGATACCGCGAGAGCACCTTGTGTAGCGTGACCGTGTCCTTAATTATGATCTCCATATAGTCATTCACACCGCCGCCTTCCTTGGGTACATCCCACTTGACGTCCTATATACAGCGATCCAGAACACATGCGGAGGACGTAGTTAGCATGCGGCCTCGACAGAAGGATACAGAAACTGACCTGGAGTGACTTGATATGGGCACTCAGGCGGTCGCCCATGATCGCGATCAGCTTCTGATGGATCTCATTCTGGTGCTCTTGGTAATCCTGCAGATTGATGTACATGAGGACCGAAGTGCGGCCGTAATGGAGGAATGCGTTCTACATACCCTTTTCAGCTTGTCGAACTCCACAAGCATGACGGCCTGTTTCTGGCTGAGGTGGCGCCGGAACGTTTCGCGAACGTATGGAACGAGCGAGATAACAATGGACAGTGACTGTGACGCAAGGGCTAGCAGTTCGAAAGCGAAAGAAGTAATCAATATCGCCCCGGCAGAAGCGCAGGGGATCATTGTCACATACCAAGATGTCTCGCAGTAATGTTCTTGAGCCCTGCGGACCGCATGGCACCTGCGCCTAGCACGACCTGGCACGTTCGCGAATTGAACGCTTTGAGTAGCTCAATGACGCGGCTCATCGTCTCCGTCGTGAGCATCTCGAGGTTAGTGATGATCTTGAGGTAGTCTGCGAGGACGACGAGCACCTCGAGCGTCGCCCCGACGGCGAAGTACGCCCGGTCCTCAATGTGCAGATGTTTGCCTGGCCCGCTCGGACGCCGCGAGCTTGCACGCGAGGCAGACGGGCGGACGGAGGGAAAGTTTGGTGAGGGGAGAGGGGATGCGGGGGCAGGCCGGTGTGGCTGGGATGACATTGCAGGTGGAGAGAGGAGAGGAGATACGGGATGTGGTGTTTCTGGTGGGCGGTTGAGCAGGAACTCCGGGGGATCCGAAATGGAGGCGTCGACGAGGAGATCGACTATGTGCTGGACCGAAGGCGCCACTTCTGCTGCATTCCATTGCTCATCTTCCACCAACTTTGCAGAATGTGAGATCTGCGCTTGATGGAAGGTCTGCAAGAATATCTTTGCCTGCATTCGTCAGACCAATAATGGTGAGCTCTCCTCTGCAATCACAGTGTCCGACATAAACAAACCTGGCTGATCATGGTGCCGCGAAGGCCTACAATCATACGACTGCAGATCTTCTCCGACTCAATGACGAAGTTCCATGAATCATTGAACAAGCTTGCAAAACTAGGGAGATCCAGGGATGCGTGTTGTTCTCCACGCAAGGCGACTACCCTAGATGCCCGAGTATGGGCTAATTCTGCGGCCGAAGACAAGATGCCCGACAGCTCCTCCTGAAGCGCGGCGACGTCGGCTAATACCTTCGGAGACCTCAATTAGTAGTCAGTGAGACAGTGAAACAGCAATTGTGGTAGGAAAGCCATACCGAATGCTTTGGAGTACTTCGACGATGATGCTGCCTTCTCGATGTAATCTCTCAATACACCGGAGTAGGCTCTTGTACATCATACGTGCCAGGTCCATGAAAGCAGAATGGGACATAGCTCGGAGTTCGTTGGCAAGAGACGACCTAAATAGGCCACCTTAAGCCCCTTACGTCCAGATTATCAGAAGGGGCAACTCACGAATTCACGTCTTCTTCCAGATCAGAAGCAGGTATTCGCTGAGAGGACATGTAAGCGCGTTCGTGAATGAGTTCGGATGGGTCACAACACTTACTCGCCTCATCATGCTCCTTACCTCGGCCATCACAACTTCCCTCCAGGACATCGCAGCCTCCTGCACACCCTTGGTCCGCGCCAAAGACTGCAGCAGTGGTCTTAGCCTATCCTTGAGAGATACATCTGGGTCATCCTTCCTCGCCTCCAGGTCGTCGAAACCAATGTGCTCGACGAGATCCAGGCGCAATACGCTGACAAACTCAGAGGTCAGTGCTGATGTGATCTCCATGGTGAGGGCACGGAGGTGTGAAGGCAGAGACGTGAAGGCTTTGAGAGAAGATAGCGGGATATGGACAGCAGGGCGCGGGGGAGGCTTGGGGCTCTCTGGCGGAGACTCGGGGACTGGCGGTAAAGGAGAACGAGTGCCCTCTCGAGAAGGCATCGCCGGTCGAGCAGCTTCTGCAGCAAGCTTGCCTGCGGGTAGCTGCGAGGTGGAATCAGCATCCCATAACCGGTCCAGCTCGTCAACGACATCCAGCGCCTCGCCCCACTGTCCTGCTGCGACCAAGCCCTTCGCGACACCCATCATGTCCACGACGCCTCCTACTACCTTGACACCTTCCTTCACCGAATCCAGGTTCCGTAGCTTACACTCCCTCCGGACAATCTCCAACCCTTTCCGCGCTCCCTTCTCGTCTACGTCCTTCAGCAAGCCACGCAGCTTTCCTATCCGATCCAGACACTGCTCGGATTCGGTTTGGAGGTCTTGAAGGTTGGATAGTGCAGCGAAGAAAGAAGTCGAGCGGATGGAGATCTCGCGCACCAAGTGCTGCTCTATTGTGTCGGCGTGATGCGAAAGCTTCTCCAATAGAGGTAGTGAGTACGAGAGTGCCGAGGGGTCTGTATCTGCTGCACCACCGTTCTCTCCTTGTTCTGTGACCGCATTGAACGTACGAGGTTCTCCGAGGTTGAAATCGGGGTCAAAGAATACCTGAGGTACGCTTTCGAGTGGAGGTGGCGCTCGACTGGATTGTCCCCGAGGTGTACGCGGAAGGTCTGAGTCGTCGAAGGAGCCTGACGGGCGAGGTGTCGTGGGCAGCTGCGCAGTGCCCTCTCGACCGAGCTCTGCGCTGCGCTTAAAGCGTTCCCATTCGGGACCTACTGCGGTCAGATACGCGGCGAAGTCTTTCCGACGTACGCGCGGTAGCTCGGCAGGAGGGACGGAGGGGAGGCTGGAGTGCGCCTTCGGAGGTGCAGAACGCCTATGGGGGCTATTCACGACAGTAGAGATCGCTGTACACAATGAGTCGCACTACGCCAGCAAGGCATTGGAACACGTACCGTGGAACCCATGCTTCGCACTGCTCCATTCAGCTGGTAGGGCACCAAGCTGCAGAGACGCCAATGAGGCATTGCCGTACAAGTCATACGGGGAAGAGTTGCCGAAGTAATCTGCATGGCCCTCTGTAGTGGCTGAGACACTACCCGGGCCTGTATTGCGCGCCGATGTCGGATCCCATGTAAAGCGATATGGGCGAACTTGCGATGATGGGGGGAGCTCTGCGACAGGTGTGGGTGGTCGAGAGGGTATTGAGCTTTGGTCCGACATGGGAGGAGGCCCTCACGGCAAGCCTGCGGGTTATGGGACGCGCGACCGCGACGCGGGTCGCCTGGCAGCTGGCAATTTCGGACGAACGTCGAGGTGCGCGCGCAACCTAAGCAGAGGCTTCGAGCACAAAGTCTCCCCCCGAAATTGTCAAGATACCTCCGATGAAATGGAGTTGCGATGTTGAGTATGCACAAGCGGAATGGGAGACGCGCTGTGACACTGAATTCGGTAGACACGGGCTCACAGCTATTGGCTTACGTCAGCATACATAGCGTTGACTGCCACATATGGTAGTCCGAGTTATTGTGTACTACTACTCAGTCTCTCCTACTACAGCCCCTACTTCCACTACCACCGGACTCCGGAGTACACTCGAGTAGCTTGCACCTGAGCGGGCGTAGGGTGCTGCAATATTGGTGCTTCTGGATGTCGGGTTCATCTGTGCTGCCGTCCCTCTCGTTGCCGAAGCCGCTCCGTCATTTCTTCGCGCTCTTCCCGCTGTACACGCACCCGCCGGTTTGGTCGTCGTATACCGCCCCGGCGGTGACAGCACCCACCCTATGGATCCACCCCTCACGCAACGAGATCTCGGAGCTTGAAGACCTACTCAGTCGCGATGTGGAATGCTTGAAGTGGCAAGCATACCTCGCTTTACGTGGGCTCTCCAAAATACACGTTCGGTGGGATGTCACGGAGGATGGTGCGGTGGACGGCCGTTTCCCCAATCTGCATGTCCCACTACAAGGCGATGACGCGGGCGGAGAGCTGCTCGCCGCACATCTCATTCCCGGTTGGGTAGATGGGCAGGTGGGCGGTGGCCAGGGCGAGCTAGAGGGATATGCAGACGAGGCAGCGCGTGATGAAAGTCGCGCATGGGTGTCGTTAATGGAGGGCAATGTCCATGCAGCATTGGTGCGTAGCACACTAAGTACCATCGCGTCCTAGAAAGGCTGACGACGTCTATGGCATCCCCAGGCAATTTCTCAGCCACCGCCGTCTATATTCGCTGCGCTGGTCTCACCGTTCCCTTCAAAGCATCGCGCCCTGAACACCATGCTCAACCCCCCTCCTGCTCCTTTGACTGGCTTCAGCAGCGTCCTCCCACCGTACGGAACTCACGTGGATCGTAACGCGGTCATGCTCCAGTATCGGGATGCTATCTCATCTCTGTCTGAGCGCCTTGGCACGGACAGATGGTTCCTTGGATCCGTGTATGTCTCATCCAAGCTCAAACGCCCCGGTGACCGTCTGACATAGCGATTTGCCGCAGTACACCGACTGCCTTGGATGCGCTCGTTTTCGCCTATCTACATTGCATATTGCACTCGAAGGACAACGCGGTGCGCATAGAGGTTGCTCGACGCGTCAATCTGGTTGCATGGGAGCGCCGCGTGCAGGGGCAAGTTCGCGCTGCATTTCAGCGCCGTCCGCTTACGTAGCGATCTCTGTAAGCTTATGGTATCTCGGAACCGAGCAACAGGTCTTGTCTTGTGTAGAATCATAACCACAATGTTCCCACACGATCCAGCAATCTCCACTCGGAGACGTCAGATCTGCACAGCTCGCGTGTCTACCATAGTCACATTCGCAATACCGCAGGGCTCGAGGCATCGTTGCCTTTGAGCTTGCTTACGACGTAGCAACATCTTCCAGTTCGGAGCACTGACCCAGCCAGTTCGAGCCAGATTTGACTGCACACATGCCTATGTCCGTCGATCTAGTCAGTCAGCATGCACTCTTGAAAAACCACATTGATCACTTGCGGCCCCGTATGGTTCGTTCGTCTTCGCTGGTTGCTACAAACGACGACTCAGCCTTCAGATAGGAATCGTTGCGACAATTGCTGCAGTTCTGCCAGCCGTACGTCACAGCTCGTCGAGATAACAGTGTCCCTTTCCATTTAGTAGGCTATGTCCTACTCGGAGACAGGTGATGACATCTGCTCCGCATGTTCCGTATCGGCGTATCTCTAGCTAACTCGTACTATCGTGTAGGTGGCTTTGGAGTTTACACCAGGCCATAGAGAGATGGAGGCATTATGACACCACTACTGTGCTCATCAACCTGCTTCGTATCGGAGAAGACTTGGCGAAGTTGTATCATTCATGCCCGAGCATCATATTCGAACTGGTTGGTGATTCGATCTTTTGGTTTGAACTTGCTGTTCTGATTCCCCTCGACGACAAATAGCAAGCGACGTCCTCGATATCTTCGTCGATGGCACTCGCGAGTTCACAAGCCAAGCACGAAATGCGAGACAAGATAGCTTTACTTAAAGAGTGCCTCGACTCCAGCGCCGAGGTTGAGAAGCTCATGACTACGAGTGGCGAAGACGCTGCTGCACTGATAGACGTCCTTGACGACGTAAGTACCGTCAAACGATTCTTCAGATGTTGTGTGCTCAAAGTCGTATCTTCAAAGGTTATGAACTCCATCGAGCCATACGAGAGGCTTTACAGCACGGTGTTCCATACTCTGCGAAAGATCTGCGTCAAGCACGGAATCCTCCCAACATCACTTTCCGCCTCGACTCGAGACTTGTACATCGTGAACGATGGACCGGAGGCTTTCGGTGGCTTCGCAGAAGTCTGGCGAGGCCACCTCAGAGGGCAAGAAGTAGGCGTGAAGGTAATCAAGATCGCCGTAAAGGGGTCCGCTGACTCGGTTCTGAAGGTCAGTCCATGCAAGCGTGTGCTTGATGCTTATTTGACGATTGACCTGGCCGCTAGAGCTTCTGTCGAGAAGCAATCACCTGGAAGCGACTCTCTCACACTCGCATCGTTCCATTCTTTGGTATCGATAAGCGACGCTTTCCACTCAGCATGGTATGCAAGTGGATGGTCGGTGGTGATGTCACATCGTTTTTGAAAGACAACCCTAATGAAAACCGTCCCCACCTGGTCAGCCCAGACGTAATTGGGCTTCTTCTAAACCTGACTGATGTGTCGTCTAGGTCCTCGACATTGCCCACGGATTGGAATATCTTCATTCAAATGCTGTGGGCATAGTACATGGAGATCTGAAGGGTGTATGCGTATTTCTTAACCAGTCTATACATGTCATGCTGACGATCAGCTTTCCAGGCAAACATCTTGATCGATGAGAACAGGCGCGCCTGTCTCTCAGATTTCGGTCTAACGACCATTCTCTACCGGCCGGAGACGATTCACGTAGTGACGAATGTATCCGTGTTTGCATCAACGGCACGGTGGATGGCACCGGAACTCCATGACCCCGACAAGTTCGGTCTTGAACATGGAAACCCAACGAAGGAGAGCGACGTTTACTCTTTTTCAATGGTCATGTGGGAGGTTCGTGTCGCAGCTCGCTCGTTTGGATGACAACTCAACATGTGTTTTCAAGCTCTTCACAGGTCGTTTCCCATACGATGAAAGTCGAATGGATGCACAAGTTCTCCACAAGGTGCTCATGGGAAAGCGACCACTGCGACCAGCAGATGCGACCTCTCTTGGTCTATCGACCGAGGTATGGGAAATCATGGAGAAGTGCTGGAGGGAGGATCGCCGGAAGCGTCCGCGCATACACTTCATACTTCAAGACCTGAAGAAAGCATTCTACTTCCACGACAAAACTATCCCAACTCCACAACACCTCGAGCTTGATCCCGCTACTCCTGCGAAGGATGCCGCGCATGAGGTCCCAGGACTGATTGACAAAAGGCTGAAGATCACTCTTACGCCGATGCAGCTCTCCGGTAGGTGGAATGTCCTTCGACGAAGCTTTTCAACTCAACTAAACATCACTCACTCAGATTTACTACCGGAGAAACAAAACGTCGCGGCCGGCAGGTGGATCATGAACCACACTCTGGCCTGGGAGCGTTGCCGCGTATTCCGCCCGCTTGAGTACTACCGGGGAACCATCAAAACCTCCTGGAGATGCATAGACGAAGCGAACGAATCACCCTGGGATTGTAGAGTGAGCAGACACGATCCGCGAGACATCACGCTGGATCAGTTCTGGCATCACCTCGCTGTCAATAAGTACTCCACAGAGCAGCTGTACGTTGATCCGAGTCATGTTTCGTCTTGTCATTGGCATTTTAATCGTGCACTTTTTACGACTTACAGATTTGTTCGGGAACTGAAGTCGGTGAAACTACTGGTGGAGAGGTCTCGGACAGAGAGCCTATGGTCTGTCCGCTACAAGTACCCTTCTTTCCAGAGAGAGAGGCAGTTCTACATCGTGCGGACATTGTTCCTGGACAAGAAAGCGAAGCGAGGGTTTGTATTGACATCCACTCTAGCGTGCCAGGTTACTCATGGGTCATACCATAGGTTGGTTGTCTCCCGGCCGGTGGATTACGGAGGACGCGTCCCGCGCGACATCATTATCGGACGATATGCCGGTGCGGAGCAATTTGCAGTGCTGGAGAATGGCCAGATTGAATGGCGACTGGCGGAGACGTGGCATTTGGGCGGTAACTGGAAACCGGCTAATCGCTCCAGGGACGGTGCAATAGCACAGGTCCGTCTTGTCCCTACCAGTCACCGCCCTTTTTTCTGCTGACGACTACGTCCGATAGACCGTCGTGGACTTCTTCAAATGGTTTAATGCCACTGCCAGCACGGAGCGGCGGCGGTCATGGCCAAACTATCAAATAGGGACGGCCACACCGAACTCAGGGTTTGTCCTGCCACCGCCGTGACGAATGTTTTTGTTCGGCATATTACTGGTAGCTGGTAGTAGTCGGTGGGCACTATCTTATTACGGGATCGACGAGCAATGCTATACCATACAATATATCCTGTCGAGCACCATACTTTACATTGATAGCAACGGTGATACAGAGATGCCAGTATCCGAACTCGATCAATCGTACAATAATCATACATACATTTTCATTTGAATGCATATCAAACGTCAATCACCCAAAGCCCTCCTCGGGATCCTTACATTTGCACGTCAACCTCATTTTCCTCCGCCTCCGTCATCCTAACCCAGATGCCGCCCTACGCTACAAGTCAACAATCCGCTTCCAGACGAAGATGCATGTGCACATACCGTCGCATAAAGCGTCAAGTGCGACTTGGGCCAGAACTTCTCCTTACCCTTCCGCCCGGGCGCGTTCGCCCACTCCTTCGGAGCCAACGCGCTCGGCGGTGCGGCGTCCGGGGCCAGCTCCATCGTCGCAAAGCATTGCAGGAGCTTGATCAGGAAGAAGGACATCTCGTTATATGCGAACTAGTGTACGAGCGGAGTCAATTCGGTGATCGGTGCACGGGCAGGACGAAGGCGCGGGAGTGAGCGCACCTGTTGCCCGAGGCAGATCCGCGGTCCGGCGTTGAACGGGAGGAAGATGAACGGGTTTGGAGTGAGGTACCTGTTTACGCGCTCGTCTAGGAAGCGGTCCGGATCGTATTCTTGGGCTGTACGGGAGAAACGTTAGTCAGAGCCCAACTCTATGAAGGGGCGGTCAGTACCGTCGGGGCCCCAGTACTCCTCCCTGCGGTGCATGGCCCACACTGAGTATGATACGCTACGGACGGCTCATCTCAGAGATCGAGTGTTACGGGAGAACAGGAGACAACGTACGGGACTTTGGCAGGGACGTAGAATGGCTTGCCGTTAGGGTTCGGGAGAAGGCCCTCGTTGACAGACACCCTATATCGACGCACAGTGAGCGAGACCAAGACTATTTTGGGCATTAAACGCACCGGATGTTGAACGGCCTGTCATCCGCGAATGAGCACGGTCAGCGCGAGTGAATCCTGTCGCACAACAGACAATACGTACACAGCAGGGTACAGACGAAGAGTCTCGTTGATGACAGCCCGCAAGTAGCGCATCTCCTTGATGCCTTCGTATGTCGGCCGCTGCTTTGGACCCACCTTCTCAAGTACCTCTGCGCGCAGGCGCTTGAGAACGTCGGGATGCATGGCCAGAAGATACACCGCGAAGGTCAAGGTTGTTGCCGTCTAAGCAATGTGAAGGCTGAGTTATCAACGTTAACGAGTCCATGTGTCCAGAAACTGACTGTGTCCCGGCCCGCAAGCAGAATATTGAGCACCTCATCATGCAAGACCGTAAGATCTGAAGCGACGCTGTTCAACAACCTCACAATCCCTAGCCAACCCAGGCTACTCACCATTCGTGAACTTCGCCAAATGATCTATCAACGTCTCCCCCTCCTCGATCTCATCCGCATCCACGGCCTTCCCGCCCATCGCCTTCTTCTCCCTCTCACGCTCTGCCTTCTTCCTGAGGGCCTCCTCGAGGATCGGGTGCAGATACTCATCGACCACATGCATATGTTCGCGCGTTTTGTCCTTGCGCATCTCCGCGAACGGCCAGATCTCGCCCATCGTCGCGCGCTCCGCGCAGAGGTGCTCCGCCTTCGAGAACGCCGCGGCGAACGCCTCCGCCTTGTCCACCCCCGCCGTCGCGGGGGAGACTGTGGACGGCAGGGAGGCGGAGGGGAAGGGCGAGGAGGGCGAGGCGGCAGAGACGTTGTGTGGGTAAGGAAGGGTGGACCGGAGGGAGTGGACGCAGGCGCCGAAGAGGAACTCGGTGGCGGAGTCCATGGTGAAGCGGGAGACGAGGTCCTGGAGGATAGGTGGCAGGGTCGGATCATGGGTGAGCGTTACAAACGAGTGGTGAGCGTACCTGGAAGTCAATGGCGTATCCTGCCCGGAAACGCTCCCTCATCTTTTCCAGGGCGACGTCTGCGTACACGAGTGGTCAGCTTCATGAACTTGCCCATACGAGATGAGAGCCGTACCGGCATGTCTATCAAAGAGTTCGAAGTGACTGATCCGGTCTTTGCTGAAGAAGGGACGCGTCATTGAGCGGTGCCATCTGTGGAGGCAGAATGTATGCGTCGGACATCTAAGCCCATCGCCTGACACAAATATATGCGCACTTCCACATGTCCCCTGCAGAGAAGTGTGTATATGCATCGGACATAAAGCGAGCCTTGGCGTAGGTGCTTACCATCGGAATTGAAGACACCAGTTCCCAACACAGAGCTCATCTGTTCCTGGAAGAGTTTCCCTGCAAACCAGTAAGTTGAACATCACTACCCAGGCCGCACAGGCTGATTGGACCAACCTTTCTCGTAATTTTGGAACTCCGTGGCAAGAACGGTCTGCAGCAAGCTCGACACGCGCATATATTACATCCACTGCATGGGTTGCTTACCTTGATGACAGCTGGGTCGCATGTGAAGATACCGAAGCCCCACAGGACGTTGAATCGGTAGGTTGGACCAAACTTGACGAACTGCTGCGCCAAAAGTTCACCTACAAACCAAAGTCCGGTTCGCACGTCGTCCCATTGTCATTCGAATATGGAGTACACACCAGGATACCCGTGTCTGAAGCTGTTCAAGACAGCCTGGAGGATGTCGAGGTTCCCGGGCCACTTACCCGACCACGTAGGCGCGATGATGGCGCCCCTGCGAGCCGCCGCATTGTAGATCCTCCAGTGTCTGATCCGGACTGCCACAAAGATGACAAGAGGAATGGTTCCGAGTGCCGATAGACATACGGCCCACGAAGGAATGGACCAGCCACCGTAGCGGTTGAGGAGGTACGCAGCGAATGCGACGCCGGCGGGGTACTTCACAAGGACGACCAGCGCACGCAGCACCAGACGTTCTCCTGGACCCAGCTCCATAATGCGTGGAGAAGAGGGGGAAAGTGTAGGGCGAGGGCGGTATATAAGCACGATGCTGCGCCGGGGCTGACGCTGGTCCCGGATAGGCCGTCAGCTTTTCATGGGTCGATGTAGGTTATATATCACAATGCAACAAGCACCGCGGCTGTGAGAGCAGGGGTGGCGCTCGGCCGTGAATCAGTAATCAAAGTCGACCGTACTTGTGTATCTGAATGACCAGTACATACCGCGGTGCGGGCGGCGACGCGCAACCAAGTCCACACAAACCCCGGCCTATCGGACGTCGGCGGCGCTCTTACGACAAGATGAGGGCTTTCCGAATCAAAGGACCGCAGCTCGATCCAGCTGTCGACGTTGACGATGGCGGCCACTGCGCCCGAATTATTCACACGTGAACAACCTGTCAATGGTCATGAGAATGCATCACAACGCCACCGGGTACCACCTTGCCAAGCTGGATGAGAGAAAAGTACAATGTCGACGTCACGTAGACCAGATGAATGCTGGAGGGACGCCAAAGACATCGTTGTGGCAGGAAAGCGAGCCGAGAGTCGGGCGAACAACCGTCGTTGACTAGTACTACGGAAGATCGCATAGCCGCACGCGATCGAGCACACCGACTCGCGATCGTTCTCCACCTACGATTACGATGCAATTCTCAGCTTCGAGCGCAGAGTATTGAGCCGCTATGTATACATAGAAGTCGTCTATTCCGAGAAATACTATACATTGCTATCGACAGCTTCGGGTTCATCCATGATCCTTGCTATGTATACAGCGGAGTCCGTGAAAAGGTGAAACGGTGGAGCCGAGGGAAATTCAGACTATGGATACAGTTCGGTCGGGGTATCGCGAGCTTGCACAAGGACATCAAGGCTGAAATCAGCGTCAGTCAGTATGGTAGGACGAAGTAGCAGCATCCACACTCACTCGGCATGAATGGAAGGAGCAGTGAAACGATGTTCGAGCATCACAGCTTCTCTAGAAGACCCTTGAGCATCTTCTGCTTCGAAGCCGCGGACCCGTCCTTGTCTAACTCCTTGCTCTTCTTCTCTAGCGCCGCAATGACCCGCTCGACGTCAGCTGGCAAATTCTCGAGGGCTCCTTTGGCGCGTTCAGCTTTCATGAACGCCGGTGAGCCACCACTATCCGCCATCAATCGGGATTGAACGGCTACTCACCACATTGATCCACATCCTGCTGTAGGTTTACCCATAATCCATCGCGCCGAGCGTACGCCTCTTGCAGTTGCTCGAGGATGTCTTCCATATTGCGCTAGCGATATATTGATCAAGTTCACGAAACGGGTCGGGAAAGGGGATCGTAAGTACCTGACAGTCGGTGTAGGCTGTCTTCAGCTCGTCCTCGTCGCGGATTGCCATATTCTCCACTTTCTTGCAAACCTCATCAAACGTCATGACACCAGCACCGAACGCGAGGTCAACTGCGGGCAGACAGAAACTGGTTATATGCGCGTCATTCGCGAGCTGAGACTGTCCTACTTTTGCCTTCCAGGAGAGCATGTACCTCCTTTACTCGAGCGATGACGGGAAGCAGGGTCTCGCCGAGGTACTGTCTTATCGCCGCGCCTTGTGCGGCCATGGGAACTTTCAGCTTGTTTGCTAGGGCAGCTACCTCCTCCTGCTCGTCAACCGCAGGCCTATTGAGGCAACATTCAGTCAATTGTAGGAAGCGATAGGAGGCGGCACACACGTCTTTTGTAGCATTGCGACGAGCGTAGACTCGTCATCCCAGTCCATGCTGTCGTCCTCATCCCGCCTGTGCTTGCGGTACGCAAGGTCCTCGTCCCTCTCGAGGGCATCAAACTCGCGGTGTAGGTCGTGACGGTGGGTATATGCGGACTGATCTTCCTCCTCTTCCTCGAGGGGTTCTTCCTTGATAGCCGCTAGCTTACTCCGACTTTTCAGGAAGCGGTTCGTGTTCGCGGCTCCAAGCGCCGTTCTCACATTCCTCGCCGAGGGATAGACCGCCGCAAGGGGCGATTTCTGCGGCGCTTTCGCTGGACACCGTTTCAGCGTGGGTGTCGTAGAATGCAATGCGAACGAGAGCCCACCATATCGCGCGCTGGCCACTTTCTGAAACTGCGAAGCATGGGGAGAGAACTTCTGGATGAGCGTAGTCTGTTGGCGGACCATGGCGGAAAGCCCTGGGCCGTTGCGCCACGCGCGGCTCGAGATTCGCGGCGGCACCCAGTCGCGGCGCGGGCACGTGATGGTGATGGCGGGTGCCCAGAAAGGGAAGGGCCAGGGCGGGCGCCTGGGAGATTCCAGCGACTGATCCTGCCTCCACCTCGTCTCGCCCGACCTGAGTCTGCCGCTCCTTTGCGCTCTTTCCTTCCCTCTTTTTGGAGTGTCTCGCAGCAGCGACAGCCACGCGCGCGCCCCAGCCGCCTGCTACGCCAAGTGTACAGAAGGGCAGGGCCTACTTCGTGCTGTCTTTTCTGTCCTTTCCCTACCTGCCGCCGCCCGTCCTTCCCTCACCCTAGCCCCGCCCGACTCGCACAGCTCGCATCATGAGCAGCCGCCAGACCAAGGTATCCACGTCCGAGCTCAAGCTCCGGAGGCTCATGGAGCACAACCAGCGGCTGAGGGAGGACCTCGCGAGACCCCGCATACGGGTTAGCGAAGCCAGTGTAAAGTACGTGGCTCGGTTACGGCGGGCGAAAACTGAGGTGACGCGTGCCCCGTCTGTAGCTTGATCAATTATTGCAAGAACACAACGGACTACCTCGTAAGTGAAGCGTCTTGTGCTGTGTTTCGTCGTGCGGGTCCTGTGCCGCTCGACGTGTCTCGGCGTCGCATTGTCGGTTCGAAAGCGGTGTGTCATGTAGACTGAGGTAGCATTTGCTGGCGGTGGCGGGCGATGATTGACGGACGGGCGCAGTCCAGCTGCGCCCAATTGACGTGTTCGGTCATCGATGAGTTTCGCCTCAGCTGCCGCAGGACGTATACATGCTGGAGACTTGATAGCGGACGCAATGCGTCAAATACTCCGCGGCCGTGACTTGGTGCTGATCACTTGTGTTTGTGCAGGTACCATCAGTGTGGGGCACTATTAGCAAAGCGGAGGATCCGTTTGGTGCACCACAACCTTCGAGTGGCTGCGGATGCGTAGTCATGTAGTCACCTTCATGGTGAGTTCCAATGCTGGCACATCGTTCGCTCTGCAGAATGGCTGATGTGCTGCACGTAGAAACGCGTTGCAAAAGCAGCAGCCGCTTCATTCCCACCTCCCTTGCGCCCGCGACAAGCCGCCACAACCTGCGCACCCCGCACCCCGCGGCTATGCGACCCTCCACCTCTGGCATCTGTCGCGCCATCTCGGACAGTCACCCCTCAGCGTCTCCGCGTTCAGCTTACACTTTGGCATTCGCATTAGTACATATGGATAACCCTATGCATCCTACTTGGTTTTCGCCGTCTCATCTCGTCGTTACTGCTTTGCATTAGTACACTGATTGATCGTTCATTCATCATGTATACCTACGCTGGGTTTGCCCCCTCCTAATGCACCTCGTTCGCGTGGGTGATGGGACTGCTGTATCGCGACGACGAGTGTTCCTGGGCACGGCAGCCGCCGTCCGAGGCAGCGTGCAATGCCGTGCATCCGTCGTCCGACCCCTCGGCCGTGTCACGCGTGTCTGGGAGCAGATCAGACGGAGAGACGCCTGCGCCCAAATGAGGCAACCGCCGACCTGTGCAGTCCTGAGAGAGTTGGTGCGTCCTTCTGACCGTATCGTCGCCCTCCTCGTCCCCTGCCCGCCCCCTTTGTTGTATTTATCCCTTCCCGCCGTCTTTGCGCACTCTCCAGCGCACCCAGCTGCCGCCGCCCACCGCCCGCGGCGCTCTCCCCAGCCCCCGCCTGGCCCAGCACTGTCTGGACCCCAGCTTTGACCGCCGGTGAGCAGGGCAAGGCACATCCCGCTCACCCATATATCTGACTTGGGCCGCGCCCGACCGCTCGTCCGCGACTCCCCTGTGTCCCAGAGCGTCGCGCGACGACCGCCAGTGCATCAAAACCACCCCACACCTCCCATCACACTTTCCCCCGCTCCTCGATCCAAGATGAACGGCCGACCCCACAAGCAGTCAATGTCGGAGCTGAAGCTTCGCAGGCTCGCGGAGCACAACCAACGGCTGAGGGAGGACCTGGCGAGGCCAAGAATCAGGGTCAGCGAAGCTAGCGCAAGGTGCGTCCACCGTCGTCGCGTCCACCGCCCGCATGCACTCACCGTTGTCTCTCTACCCCCCTCACGCACGACAGCCTGATCCGCTACTGCAAAACAACGAAAGACCCCCTTGTGCGTAGCGCAATTCCTCTTTGTCCCCGTTTCAGCGATATGGGCGCCCAGCGCATATATCGGCCCCGCTCGCTGCTTCGCGCTGTTCTTGCTGCTGACTCACGTCCTCGCAGGTACCATCTGTATGGGGTCCAGTAGCAAAGAACGAGGACCCATATGCACAGCAAGGCGGAGGCACGAAGGGATGCTGCGTCGTCCAGTGATACATCTCCGCTCCACACAACGCCTTCTTCTGCTCGTTCTCTGTCCATACATTTATACCATCGCTCTTTTTATTCTCTCCATCAGTCCTCGGGTCTCACTCAATTTCTCCCTTCTCCACGTAACCTTATGGATCGCGGGCGGCGATGCACGCCTGCACGTTGTGGTTTTGCCTGGATGGCTTCAGTATGGCCACGGTTCTGTCTTGCTGCTGGTACAATATCGACTCTCTTTCCCTTTCGCCGACGGATGAGCGTCCAGTACAATAATGTAGTATACATGGTGCTCGCTCTGCCTTAGATCAACGCCGTCAACACCATTCGCTCGCTTCCGTCCTCCTCATCCTCGACGTGCGCTCCCTGCCTTGAGGTCTCTCGCCTGCGTTCTCATGTCACATCCGGTGCTTGTCCGGTGCAGTGGCCCGTATGGACATGGCGCCTGTCCGTATGTCCTGTGGTTCCGCCGGGGGTGTCGGATGACGTCCCGCACGCTGCAGCATCCTGGTCCTGATCAACGCCTGGTAAGATAAGCGTCTGATGTTGACGCAGGTTGATGCGCGTGTTAGAGGTGCTGGTCCTCGTCGTCATAACTCTCCTTCACAAGCCTGGGTAGAATGAAAGCATCAGCAATTGCCTATCAGCCAATATCGCTCGGCGACTGACCTATAGATTGACGAAGGGGGATGATCGCCACTAGAGCGGGATTAGAGCTGCGACGTAGACGTCAACCAAACGCTGACTCACTCGTTCGTAATGAAGACGTCGACAAGCTCCGGTCCGACGTAGTCATAGTATGGATTGATGACATCCACTTTATCAACCAGCAGGCCCTCTTCGTACCCCAGCACGCTGCTCGGGTCGGCGAAGTCGAGCGCCCCGTAGTCGTGGTAGAGGTTCCACGCGGGGGTGAGCTTGAACTGGCCCGTGCACACGACGACGGGCGTGCTGTGCGCGCGGGCGGCGGTCGCGGCGAGGAGGGAGCCTGTGATCGCGAACATGCCGCCGTTGGCGAGGATGGCGTGGGCACCGATGATGACCTTGTTCACGCGCGACATGATCGCGTAGATGGAGGAGTCGGGGACGAGGAAGGTGGAGATGCCCGCGTTGGAGAGGGAGGTCGCCATCTCGTGGCCGCTGTAGCTGTTCGCAGGATGAGGCTAGGTTAGAGATGTATGCTATAGCGGAGGTGGTAACGTACGATGGCCCTGTCTCCGCGACGATGACGGTGTAGTTCCGGTAGTGCCCCGCGGACTTTAAGAAGGCTTCCACCGTCTTGGAATGCCCGATCGTAAGGATGATCTCACTAGAAACAGATCAGACCCGTCCACGTCTATCATACTTGTGAACATACTCTGAATGGATATGATCCTTCGCCGTCTTTGACACATTATCGTAAACGGTCTCCAGCTCGTCGAGCACGTCTTGGATCGCCTCCATGAGCACTGGCTTCAGAGCCTTCGCGAACGAGTCCGGCTCATCAGGGTCATTCTCCCTCAGCGAGATCGTGGCCTCGGACTTGGGTGCGATGACCTGCTTCCGGGGCTGGCCCTGCAGGACGAACTTGGAGATGGAGAACACGTTCCTTGTAGGCGCAGCCGCCGCGCCCTTCGCCGCGGTATTGTACTCTTCGCGGATATTGTGCAGTACCTTGCGGACGACATTGCCCACAGTGTGTTCTGGTGGCGAGTGAGATCAGGACTTTATTGAGCATACTAGCGCATCAGAGGGTACCTTTCGGCTGAGCTTCGGCGAGCCTCTTGCCGACTTCGCGGAGCAGGCTCACAAGCTGGTCGATGTTGGAGAATCGCGCTTTCGCAACGACCTGCCGCAGTACGAGGACGGTCTCGAGGGCTGCTTCCCGCGAGCCTACTATCTGCCTATGAAAGCCATGCCATGAGCAAAGCCGTCCACAACTGCGAGGGTCTTCGATCACTTGCCTTCTGCGCAGCTTTGCTGCAAGATTCTCGACAGCGCGGGCAGCGGGAACGGCGTGTTCTGAGGACATGATTTGGATACGGAGATGTGGTAAAGTTTTGCGGACGTGATAAATGCAGGGAATCGTTGCGAGTAAGCTAGACCTTCCAATAGGCTACCACGGCTCAATACGGTCGAGTCAAGACATTAAGCGCTCGAAGACTACTGTATCGGGCAGAGATCTCAGCCACCCAGTTCATTGCTCACGAAATATCCTGAAATGAGAGTATTCTCCACAAGTTCTCCCCACTAATTTGCAGCCCTCAATTAAGACCTACAATGTGAGCAAACACTATAGGGTGGAGACGAGGACGAGCCTCGGTGCTCCAGTACTTATGTTAGCCCTGCCCCGGACCCCGGTTGGATAAACCATGTAAAGTAATGGTAAGTAAGGGCAAATTTGCCGGTTAAATACATGGCCGCCTGGCGAAATGGCATCGCGTCTGACTACGATGAAGTAGATCCCAAATCAGGAGATTGCAGGTTCGACCCCTGCGGTGGTCATCTTGTTTTTCTTGGTACTTGTTTTGCCTATTCTTCGCCCTACAGGCGTGCTGAAACCCGCTTTTTGATTCGGTACCCCCCAGAACCTTCCTAAATTGGAATACTTGCCATAAATGGAAACTGCGAACATGCAACCTCTGGGATGCCACGTGCGTCAAAACTTGCTGAGGGTAAGTACCCAGTACTGTAACTCAGTAGGTACCCAGTCCCGACTGTACCACCTAATAGTCTCCGTTGCCGACCATAAAAGAACGACAAGCGCTTTTATGACTACCTACGTGCTAGATTACGCCTGTACATGATAACAGTCGAGGAGGTGTGCACTATTCCGAAAACTGAACGCCAATGCGGGAAGACCTTGTGGTAACAGTCGAACACCACAAACATGAAGACGGGGATCAGACTTCCGAGATTCATCAAATGTAGGGATTAGTAGAGGACCCTCGTACGTGCAACACGAAAACAGAACTACAGTCTTCATTCATCTATTGCGTACATACATTGTGCACTTCGACAATCCCCACGCATATGAACATATTAGAGCAGCGATCCCATTCACGACGTTATGTGCCAGTCCAGAACGTCTTCCCACTTTCCGGGGAGTAGCTGTGAGATCTGCTCCACGTCCTTGTCCCCACGACCCGACAAGCACTGGTTGAACATATGAGCGGCGGAGCACCATCATCAGAGAACTGAAAACGTACGATGACGATGTTGGCCTCCTTCGGCAACGTCTTCGCTAACAGCACACCCTCCCACACGGCATGCGACGATTCCAGAGCTGAGGCAAGTAGGACTGCATGAGCCACTGTCAACACAATGCGATGTGCAGGTACGCACCAGGAATGATACCCTCTAGCTGCGTGCACATGCGGAAGCCGCGCAGCGCCTGCTCGTCGGTCGCGACGACGTACTCGGCGCGACCCGAGTCCTTCAGCCAGGCATGCTCGGGACCAACGCCAGGGTAGTCGAGGCCTGCACTAATGGAGTGCGTCTCGACAATCTGGCCTGCGCTCGACTGAAGAATGTATGTTCGGACACCGTGGAGCACGCCTGCAACACCCTTGCTAAGAGTTGCCGAATGCCTGTCACCGTCCAGACCTATAACGCACGATGGATGTAAATCGTCACATACGCATGGAGGCTAGAAGTACTGACCTTCACCGCCGGCCTCGACACCGATGAGCCTGACGCTCTTGTCTGGGATGAAATCATAGAAGGTGCCGATGGCATTGCTGCCACCGCCGACACACGCGACGACGGCCTCAGGCAGCTTGCCAATCTCCGCGTGCAGCTGCTCCTTGATCTCCTTGCCGATGATCCGCTGGAAGTCGCGCACGATCGTCGGGAAGGGGTGCGGGCCGATGGCGGAGCCGATGAGGTAGTGCGTGACGGAGAGGTTGGTCACCCAGTCGCGCATGGCTTCGTTGACCGCGTCTTTGAGTGTGCATGAACCTGAATCGACGGGGATGACCTTGACGGGTGGCATGTAAGACACTGGAAGACGTCGGATGAAGCTGTAAGACCGACCTGAGCACCGAGCATGCGGATGCGGAAGACGTTCAGTGCTTGTCGCCTGACATCCTCTGCACCCATGTAGATGACACACTCCAGCCCGAAACGAGCGCAGACAGTGGCAGTCGCGACACCGTGCTGTCCTGCGCCTGTCTCGGCCACTATACGCGTCTTTCCTAACCGCTTCGCCAACAAAATCTGGAAAGACGTCAATAAGGCAAATGCAAGCCTACTACAGCCACTTACCTGGCCAATGGCATTGTTAATCTTGTGTGAGCCTGTGTGGTTCCTAGTGGGTTCAATGAGGTTGAGCGCACCCTTGTTTCAGGCCGAGTCTGTGTACTCACAGATCCTCTCGCTTCAGCCAGATCGTCGCACCACCAGCATGCTTCGTGAGCTGCTCCGCCTTGTACAAGTTCGACGGTCGGTTCATGTAACCATACAAGCTCTCAAACTCCTTCCAGAACTCGGGGTCCTTCATCGCGCTCTGGTGCACCTCCTCGAGCTCAACCAAACAATCCCACAGCGCCTCGGGCACGTACTGGCCACCGAACTGGCCGAACCGCGGTGGGAGCCCGGACTTCTTGATCTCCTCCGTGACCTTGCTTGCCTTGCTGACGCGAGAGGCGGAACTGCGTGTAGCGTTGAGGTGCGGCCGCCTTGGGGGCTGGCCCTTCAAGCTGATCTCGCGGCAGTACGCCTCCAAAGTCTTCGCGATCTCGCCCTGGGGCGCGTTCTTGATGACGTTGATGACGCGGCTGCCGATGACGACACCATCTGCGCCTGCGTCGGCGACGAGGTCGAAGTGTTCACGGGTTGCGACGCCGAAGCCGACGGCGAGTGGGATGTCGGTGTATTCGCGCACGCGGGAGATGAGGTCTGGAAGGGCGCTGTTCATCGTGCCTGTCACTGAAGAGCCCGTGGTGCCCATCTGCAATCCCAGTGAATGAAATATCAACGAAACATGATGACGGAGACATACCTTGGAAACGACGTAGATAAACGAATCCGCTATAGAGGCGAGGAACTCGATACGACGCTCTGACGTCGAAGGTGCAATAAGTGGGACAAATGACAGACTAAGTATCCGGTCAGTATGATCGCCGAGCGGTCCACAGGCCCTGCTTACTTTGACTTGATACATTTCTCTCGGAACGTGATAGCCTCCTCTGGTGGAAGATCGACCATGATGAAGCCGTTGGCTCCTGCTTCAGCAGCGTCTTGAATAGCCTTGTCTTCACCGTACGCAAGCAGCGGATTGCAGTAGCCTAATATACGTACGATACTCAATGTTGGTGAAAACGATGTAACGAATCGGACTGACCCATGAGCAGTACGGGTACAGTGAGGCCCTTGTTCCGTGCCTCCCGCACTATGCCTAGACAGTGTGGGTATTGCACATCGTGTTGAAGTGCAATCTTCGCGTGATACCTTCAGCATTGAAGTGGGTAACAGAAAAACATGGACGCACGACATTCGTCTCCTGGACAGTCGGGCCGTCTGCCACAGGGTCTGAGAAGGGTACGCCTAGCTCAATGACGTCCGCTCCACCCTCCTGCATTGCAAGCAGTATTGGCACTGTGTCTTCTGGTGTTGGATATCCTGCGGTGACGAAGGTCACCAGCGCAGGGCTAGTCTGACAGAACATCGCACGAGGTCAGTCCTACAGCAATGTATAGCAAGACAGAACTCACGGCGTGGTTTTTGGCCTCGAATACTTTCTTGAGAGCGTCCATTCTGCTTCTGGTCTGATGGGAGAGTTGGGATGCTGCACACGGGCCTGGCAGCTTTTATGTGTGGTGGGAGGAGTGGAGGCGGTTTCGAGTCAGGCGAAGTGTCCAGTCATGGAGGGCAGGCCATCTAATCTTATCCCCGATTCGATCTCACGCGACGCGATCACGCACGCCACGCCTCTCTCGAACGCCTCAACTCACTTGCCGAACACCGCTTCAGCCACGCCCAGCATGGATGTCCTCCAGGCCACCGACGAGTCCAAGGTCCTCATTCTCAACACCGGAGGGACCATCAACATGATTCTGGGCCAGCGCGGCTATGTGCCCGAGCCATACTTCCTCACCGAGTCACTCCGCACGCAGAATCGCTTCCACGACCCGCTCGAAGACTCGCTGTTCTCTCATTCGTCTTCGGTGGAAGGCTACCGAGAATGGACAAGCAATAGCGGAAGAGCAAGCCCTATCTCGAAATCAGGAGGAAGCAGCACCTCAGGTGCTACTCAGCCAAACCACCAGCATCACCCAACGCTGCTCGTGCGATCTACACGGCCCATTGGGATGTCGGTCACAACAAACCTCGCTGCCACCGCAGTCAACACGACTTATCCCAGACCTCCGTTGGGTACAAAACTAGCCGACGATCTGTACGAGGCGCATCTACCTAGTCTCATAACCCCACGAAGCACTGCACCCGGTGGTACACAAAAACGCGTCCGGTACGCTGTCCTTGAGGCGCGTATGTCATAGTTGTGCAACGTGTCTCCTAGTCCTGACAGATAACACAGTGGGATCCGCTGTTAGATAGCAGCAATATTGAGATCACAGGCGAGATATCGGTGGTCTGTGCCCTCGACCTTCACCGCTCATCCGAGGCCGTCGTGACAGCATAGATTGGATCCGGATTGCAACAGAGATCGAACTGAACTATGCTGGATTCGACGCCTTCGTGATCCTGCATGGGACGGACACTATGTCCTACACATCATCAGCTCTCAGCTTTTTGTTAGAAGACCTCGGGAAGACTGTGGTATGTCAGGACATAGTGCAATGGTCTATTTTCATCAACGTCCCGTAGATAGTCACAGGTGCTCAGATCCCCCTGTCACAACTTCGCAATGACGCGGTGGACAACCTGCTCGGAGCATTAGTACTCGCCGGCCACTATATCATCCCAGGTACACCACTACAGCCACTCTGCCTCAATCGCAAAATTGAACCCGATGATCAGAATGTTGTCTTTACTTCAATCATACGCTGTACCGCGGCAACAGAGTATCAAAGTTCTCATCTTATGATCTGAACGCTTTCGCAAGCCCCAACTTCCCTCCACTCGTCAATGGTGCGGACGTTCTACAAGAGCTTGGATGACGCTCACATGGATGCCATCAGTGGGAATTGACATCATCGTCAATTGGCACGATGTAATGAGACAGACGGGTTTGCGACGCTTCAGATCTCACAAACGTCAGTGACCTCACTATCTTAGTACCCAGATGACGCTGAGAGTTGCACCGCAGAGATGAGCCCTCACGTCGGCAAGTAACAGACACCACAGGTCGTCTCGCAGCACAGCTCACCATCACCTAGCCACACTGCGCCTCTTTCCAGGAATCACAGCGGCCACCGTCCGCGCCTTCCTGGCGCCCCCAACCCAGGGTGTCGTCCTCGAGACATACGGCGCAGGCAACGCCCCACAGCGGTCCGACCTCATCGGCGCGCTTAAGGAGGCCTGCGACCGCGGCGTCGTGATCGTATCGATCTCGCAATGCGCGAAGGGCTCCGTGTCCGACGCGTACGAGACCGGAAGGAGCCTCTTGTCCGCGGGCGTGGTGAGCGGCGGGGACATGACACCTGAGGTCAGTTCCCGAACCCAGCCACCTCCATGGCCCGAACACCTTCCCTTGTTCTAGCGTGAGTCTGAGACACGATCGCTGACGCCACTGCACACAGTGTGCCCTCACGAAACTGGGCTACCTCTTGTCCAAGCCAGAACTCTCCCGCTCAGAGGTCCGCGCGCTGATCGGCACGCCCCTCCGCGGCGAGCTTACCCGCCCCGTGAGCACCATCCCGCCCGCGATCAGCGAGCCCAAGGGCATCGAGAGCAACCTCGAGAACATCTCCGGCGTGCTCTCGCAGGTCGTCCGGCTGTCCTCCAGCCAGGCACGCGGGCGTAGGATCGTCGTCTCGTCCGCGGAGGACACGGGCGCGGAGAGCAACCTCGAGGCCGCGGCACCCTGGTCCTGGACAGCGGCGGAGGCGGCGTCCACCGAAGGCGCGCTCTATCCGTTCCTCATCCACCTCGCCGCCGCCCGGAACGATGTGGAGGCGATCCAGTTCTGTTTGAAGGCAGAGGCGGGGCTGAACGCTGATGACGCGACCAGCCCGGGCGCGGAGTTCCCCAGCCAGACGCGGCGGAGCATCGCCATCGGCGGCGGGCTTGTCAACTGCGTCGAGCCGGCGAGCGGGCGGTCGCCGTTGCATTCTGCCGCATTAAATGGAAGCACAGACGCGGTGAACGCACTGCTGGAGGCGGGGGCGTTAGTTCATCTGCGGGATAGCCTTGGGCATACGCCGCTATACTATGCAGCGAGGCAAGGGCACGAGCAAGTGGTAGAGATGCTGGTAAAAGTCGGCGGACTCCTCAGCGGGTCTGACGTCGAGGGCGGGTTTGTGGGGCTCGCTATGCAAAAAGCACGGCTGGCACCGGATGACCGTGGCCTGAGGGTGTGGACCAAGGCGGGGGCAGATCCTCAGCATACGACCTAGTTAGAGTACAACAACACAGCAAGTGTCCCGAATGAAGCAGCAGCATTTACACATCCACGTTTCCCCCTTTTGAGAGCGACTTTAGATGCATACCTTATACACCAGAGAACCTCGGACCATCCGTCAGTCAATATGGATGACCTCCCTCTCCACGGCCCCGCCTTCCTCGTCTTCGAGCTCATCATCCTCACCCTCTTCGTCCTCCGGATTGACTGCCGCGGCCATCCTGTCCGTGAGCGTCTTCAAGAAGACCGTGAGCTGGTCCCATGCGAAGAGGAACGGCTCCTTGAAGAACTCAAGCCGCTGGAAGAACTCCGGGTCCTTGTCGTCCACATTGAGCGGTGTGTACTTGCACTTGCGGACGAGCTCCTTCTTAGACTGCACGGGCTGGCTGGGGTCGCTACCTTCCGGGCGCTCATACAACTCTCGCAGGTTGAAGCTGAGGCCTGCGAGGACACGATGCCGCTTGTTATCAGAATATATGCGAAGCGGACAGGGGCAATGGGCACGTACTCGCGTTTTCCTCGTCTGAGTTCGCTTCACCCTGTGTATGAGTGTAGACGCAGATGAAGACATTCTCGTCAAGGCCGAGATATTGACTCTTCTCGACCTTCGCCGATATGACGAGGAGATTGCTCATGTCCTCATAGAGCTTGATGACTGCTGCATTTCTTGGATCTCCGTCTGGCTTGACTGCTGAGCGAACCAGTGAGGCTCCCTGAGGACGAGCAGCCAGTGTCTTGCCTCTCTCGATTTCCTGGTTAAGCTCGAAACGCATGTCCTTCACTAGTCACACGATGATCTCAGCGCAACCTAGAGACAGTTTCGTGCGACCCACCATCTCGTTCCAGCTCTGCGATTTTTCTGTCTTTGTCGGCGACTTCGGTATCCTTTTGTTTGATGACGTCCTTGAGTCGTCGAACTTCCTTCTCCGTCGTCTCCTTCTCAGCGTCGGCAGCGGCACGCGATAGGAAGTGGGGTATCTGGGACTTTGCGGAGGTAGATGCGGCGTTTGATAGGTCCTGCCATGTTTGTTGGTCTGGCGTGCCATTATTCATTTTCAGGTCCTTTGACACTGTATTCCGCGCTCACTTTTCAGCATATTTTCATACACAGCCATGTGTTCCTGCAAAGCTTGTTCGGGCTCGGTACGCCGTATCTGCAGTGCTTCTTCGAGCTGTTTTGAGTACTGATCCCTCTCATACTTGAGCTATGGTTGGAGCGCATCAATATTATTGACCAAGAGTGGCAGAGACGGGCAGTATTTACGGTGTCGATCTCTTTACGAAGGTCCTCATTGTCCTGCGCTATCTTCGAGTCCTCTCGCGCTACCGCATCCTGCTCCTTCGTCGGTCGACTTGGTCCCGCTGCAGCCCTGGTTGACTTCGCTGGTGGCCCACTACGTACACGTTTCCGAGACGGCTCCTCTCCATTCTCGTCTGGACTGCGAATGCCGTCTACTTCCATTGCATCGTCTTCACGCGTGGCACTTCGACTGGGTTTGGATGGTGGCGGACCATCGGCTCGTGCCTTGCCCTTTGCTAGAGAGGGTTTGGCTTTGTTCGTCGCTGAGGTGTCAGAAGCGCGTCCAGGTCCTCTCTTGGGCGCAACCTTCGCGGGTGCTACTGCGACAACCTCATTACCTTCGACCGCGCCTGCTAGTCGAGGTTCGTCCTCTGACGAGGAGTCTATAATGATCTGCTCCGGCGGCTTCCCTTTGGCCGCGCCGTTCGTACGTTTCGGCGCGTTCTTGGATGCTGCGGCGGCAGGTCTGGAGGACGGTCCCGCAGCGGACTTACTACCTGCGCCTGAGCGCGCTGCAGGCTTTTTGGCAGGCGCGGGGCGTGCGGGTGTCGTGGGGTCGTAGGTGGCTGGCGATCGAGACAGCTTTCATCCATATTCAGAAGTCCTCGGACGCGTGTATGGCGTTTTGGAGTACATACCGAGCTCGTCTCCAGAAGAGTCAGACATGACAGACTGACGACAGACCACGCCGGGTGAGAGGGGTGGTAGTAGAAGACAAAAGGCAGCGGTCAGAACGCGGCGCGGGGACGCGACCTGACGCGCACGTGCAACCTCGACGCGTCCGCCGCCGCGGCGCCGCCACCACTGTTCGACTGGTTCTGCAAGCACCAATCAGCCACTACTGAGATCACACACGACTGATGAGTCTCTTGAATAGGACTTCCCAGAATTGCTCCTGATGACTTCTCTCCTGCGATGCTTGTGGTGTGTCTCGACACCCTGTCGTACGGTGCCGCACCGAATGAGCTTGAGGTTGCCCCGACTTGCTCTAATTTTGGCGCGGCACGCACACTCGGGGACCCTTCCCCCTCCACCGCAGCTTTTCAAGCTCGAGAACGCGTCGGACAGCGCAACAGCGCGAGCATGGATCGACAAGTTCAAGGCTCAGGAGATACCCAAGAGTCTCGTCGAATTTACATTCTCTCGTAGCTCTGGACCAGGGGGACAGGTAAACCGGACGCTATATTGTCTTAACATCTACTGATATAAGATATACTGGTCAGAATGTCAACAAGGTGAACACCAAGGCTACCCTCAGATGTCCTCTGAATTCCTCCTGGATACCTCCATGGGCTCGGGACTACATCAAGAAGACTGTACGTTCCCGGTGTCCGATGACGTTAGTCTGACTGACGAGTGTCCGTATTTATCATCCGGGAAGCCATCCTATGTATCGTCTGCGCAGTGCATCCAAATCACCTCAACCGTCTATCGGTCTCAAGCTCAGAACGTGCAAGACTGTCTCACCAAGGTACGCTCCTACCCTTCATTCATGATTTCACATTGCTGTATCATTGTTCAACAGCTCTGTTCTCTCGTCGTTGACGCAGCCTCTGCCTCAATCGTAAATGAAGCATCAGAAGAGCAGAAAGAGCGCGTGCGCCGTCATCAGCGAGCGGAGAAAGCTAAGCGCAAAATCGACAAAGCAAAGCGTAGTGAAGTCAAGAGAGGTCGGAAAGGCTCTTGGGAATAATCCACTAGAACGTTCCCAAGCTGCGGCTTCTACATACCTTCTACTAATCCCTCGGAGAGATGCTCGGCGGCAGCACACGCAGCCGGAGTGTGTTTGTGCAGGGGAGGACTTGGAAGGAAAGGATCCTCGCAGACACGCGAACATGAACGACCGGATCATCCCTCCAGGATATGCAAGGACGATAGAAGAAATAGCAAGTCGAACCCTACGCAAAGACCTTCGACACAGCAAGCTCGTCCTCGTCCCGTTTACGCGTCTCCATCCGCTCCGCCCTCTCCACCTCCGCCGTCTTCCGCTTGCCGTACTTGTCGCCCTTCTCCCGCTTGAGCGCGGACCGCACGGCAGCCGGGGAGATGAACTCTATAATGACATCAGCATGTGGACAGCATAGAAGGACGCAATGCGGGACGAACCTGGGTTCGAATATACGGTTGCGCCGCTGAAGGCACCCTCGAATATTCGAATCGGCGTAAGCACGAAGCGCGGGCCAACCTCAATCATGGTCGTCTGAGGGGGGCCGTTGGGTTGTAGTGGGTCTTTTTCGATGATCTAGAGGTAGGGTTGGGTGCAAGTCGTGTGCAAGAGCCACTGTGCGTACCTGGAAGTTACGGAACCAGATCTTGTTGTCGAGAATGGTGAAGGTGAGGATATGGTCAATAAACGGCTTCGCTTTCCGCGCTTGCGCTGGCACGCCGAAAATCTGTAGCACCAGGGTCAGAACAACGTCTTCGCGAGACAAGCATCTGAGCACTCACGTGTGTGAACACCTCCTTCGTCAACCTCCCCCACTCGCTTTCGTCAAACGTCTTGTCAAAGCTTACGATTCCCCTGCTTCCCTTCAGACAGTTGCCTGTCATCTTGAGCTCGTCCATCGTGTGCACGTTCTGAACGTGCATCTTGATGCTCGGACCGTTTGGTGTCTTCGCTGCCCAGAGATAGAGGTCCTCGTGCCGCCGCGCCTCAAAATACAGAGTATTGTTGCAGTTGTTTAGGTCCGCGAGCTCGGGTAGGAGGTGTAGGTTGTTCTTGGAGTCGAGTTTTGAATCTGCGAGGACATAAGGATGAGACATTCTGTAACAATTGTGTCAACGTACCTTTCTTAACGTGCGGTAGGAGAGCCTCAATATCATTCATTAGGTGCCGCATGCGATGTGTGATGCCCCGGGATGACAGCAGGAGGACCCGCTGCTTGTTCTTCATCTTCTTCGGCGCAGGAGCTTGCATCTCCTCGTCTGCACCCACAATCTCCTCTGCCTTCCGCTTTCCCTTGCCCTTTGCATCAGCCTTGGCAGCATTTGCTTTTTGCGTTTTCTGGAGCGAAGCCATGAGAATAGCCGTAATCGGGATGAAACAGAGGAGTGCTAAAAGCGATGTAATGAAGAACACTGAGCAGGCGCTCTCCATTGTGGGGCGCTTAACCGGGCGCCTCACGAATTTTCGCCACACATGTGACTGCGTTCATCGCGTCGCGCCTCGTTGCCACCACACTTCTCCCTCACCTCGTCGCCGTGGCTGGAATCTGCAGTATCATGAACGCTGTGTGCAGTATATGTCTCGACGCGCTGAACGAGGAGATCATCCCCGTCGCCACTCGCTGTGGTCACCTCTATTGCAAGGATTGTGCCGATTTCAACTTCGCACGGCAGGGCGCGACGTGCGCGATATGCAGGCAGGCGCAATCGCATGATAGCCTCATCAAGCTGTACCCCGATTACGAGCAGCCAGAAAGCTCGCACAGGGCCGATCAACAGCCAACGAGTGCCACTCCGAGGCAGGAGTCTCCAGACGCGACCCTACATAGCACGGAGCTCTGGGGTGATCGAACGCTCGTAGATGGCATCCTAAAAGGGTATGCAGTTCGTCAACTCGGATACAATTGAGCTGATTGCTGCTGCTTAGGGCAGATGATATCGCACTCATGGAATATATCCCTGAGCACGAGCGACGTGTAGACCTCGGGGTAAGTCCCTTAACCGGCACTGTCGAGCGCGGCACTAACCCTTGCATAACACCGCACAGAATACTCTCAGATCTGTCAGAAAGACACTCCAAACTGTATACTCCGTGAGAATTGTTGATTGAGCCCCGCCTTCAGCTAACTTGACCGTGCAAATCTCGCCGCAGAACGTAGATCGCTCAGACCGTATCGCGCGCATAGAGTCAGAGATACGACGCCTCAAACGGGAACATGCCCGTAGCAATGACGCTAAAAAGGAGCTACCGCGACTATGGCGTCACGGGCGGAAGGCAGCGGCGGCTCAGCTCGAGAGGGAACGCGAGGACTTCCAGACGGTGGTCTATCAGATGCGCGCTAAGCTACAAAGGCTTGAAGACGACCTGAGAACTACCCAAGACGAGCTACGGGGGTGCGAAGAGACCCTCGCAATAGTAGACAAGGAGATGAAGATGTGGCGCAGCAGCGCTACGAGGCACAAGAAGAAGGTGCTGTACGGATATACCCTCGGGCGATGTTGACTCTGACGTGCGCTGCAATCAGTTTCACGCTCTGAAAGCGCAACTAGCGGCACATAGCAAACAATATGATACAGATGACTCGCTTGAGATCGTATGACAATTCTATTTTCAAGTGATCTCGCCATGTATTGTTAAGTCACTAATTCATGGCCTGAACGCAGGACCGCAGTTGGGTACGTCGGTCAAAATAACCCTATTGTGACCGCACAACTTTCAATCCACTTGCCCTGCTGCACACCCTAGCTATGTGAATTGTCAACGCTCCGATCAACGTTCCCGACATCTCTGCGTCTGCGAGCCGCGTCTCAGTTCGCGCCACGCTCTCGACTAGAGTTCGAGGGTGTCATGCTCGGTGCCCGAGGGCATACGGCCACGTACGGTTCTCCAGAGCCTAGGCCATCGAGGCAGGCAGATCCAGACACAACTTATTCTCGTTTGAACATATTTGCAGGCGTTCTCCAGATTCAAGCGCGTATGATCTTTACAGGCATGGAACGCAAACAGACGATCCTCTTCTAGGCTAGACGCAATACCGTTCAGGTTGCCTCTGACTTGGTACCCGAGGAAATGACCTTCGGGGTGGCGAGTTCGATCGTCTTCTTCCTCCTGTCGAAGATGGCATAGACAAGTCGCATGAGAAACTGGAGACGCAGGGCATGAGTATATGTTGGCGACGGACATCGACCAACCTCGTCACGGTCGGTAATGACAGTATCGTAACATATGCCCAGGGACCATGGACTGGGACGTCGGTCCAGGGTAAAGTCATGGTTGGTTTCGATGATCCCGTCGCACAGATGTTCACACTGGCTCGCGGCCGCACATTGGAACGACTGCCACAGAATTAGTCGGTCTCACGGCGGGAACACTGCACCTATCGAAAGGACTTGCATCCCACATTAAACATGTCACGGCCATCGAACAGTCTGCTCGTCAGAGCCATTGCTTCCGACGCCGGGGGACTTCAAAATCCACCGCTATTTTCGGTGAACACTGACTGACTGACTGACCATCATCTGCCAGAGGACAGGACGCGTCCGGGCACATGACCGCACCCAGGCGCGTCGCGTCCGCGCGTCTAAGGGCCTTCCGTTGCAGCATCAGCCACCGCCCGGCACGCTGTATTCGATTAATGCCACCCGCCGCACCGTGTGGCCTCCTTCTGTCCTTACCGTCCCTCTCCCTCTCCTCCTCCTCCCCCTTTCCCTAACCGCCACCATGCACGCACGTTGCAGCATCTGCCAGGACACTCTCGGCGACGCGAACACGCCCATGACCACCCTCTGCGGCCACCTCTACTGCGCGGAGTGCGCCGCGTACCAGTTCGCGAACGGCGACGTCTGCGCGATATGCCGCACGGGCCCCTACGAGCTCGACGCGCTCATCAGGCTCTTCCCCCACTACGAGCGCGAGCCGCCACAACCACCCTCGCCGCGCGCGGGCGGATCGGGGGCGCAGATGGAGGGCGGGAGGGCGGAGGCGATGGTGGCGTTGCATGCGTACTATGATGTTTTGGAGAGCGAGGACGTGCTGCGGTCTCCGGCACTGGATTCTGCGCTGGAGAGGTATGTGGATGCGTTTGTGGCGGTTCCCAGTTGACCTTGCTCAGGACGGACGACCTCGTAGCCGCCTTGGCAGACATTGAGGCTCCGGATCTACGGGTATGCATCCGGGCGTATCTTCTGGACGACTCTCATGGATCCGCACACAGAACCTACTCGCAAATGTCGTGGGGCTCCTTGGAGACATCCGTGCAGTACGTTAACATCCTACTATCGCATTCGCATCCACTGACCCGCAGCAGAAAATCGCAGACGCAGCCCGCCTCTCGGAACTCGAATCGCAACGCGACACGCTCCAGACAATGGCGCGCCGCTTGACTGAGCGCCTCCGCGAACATCAACGCGCACGCGAGACCGAGCGGGAGGCCGCCACCGAGGAGCTCACTCGACTCCGCGAAGAGTGGACGGCACGCATCGCAGCGTTGCAGGAGGAGCTCCAGGGGACGACGGCGCAACTGAACACGGAACGCGCAAAGGTCGAGCAGGCCAAGGTCGTGATGACGGAGCTCGACGCGGACGCGAAGAAGTGGCAGACGCAGGCGTCGCGGTACAAGAAGAAGGTACGCCTCTTCGTCCGCGCTGTGGTGATCATCGTGAGCTTTAGCTGACCGGGTCGAACGCACATAGCATCATAGCCTCAAGAAGAAACATCAGGCCATGGAGACTGGCATCCAAGATGCGTTTTTCGGGGGCGATGACTCGCTCGATCTCATCTGAAGCGTGCATCCTCACAATCGTACTATCATTCTCGTCGTGCCTTACACTCTAACATATACCCACACTCCTTTAACATTTGGCAGTTCTGCATTAGTTGCCTATTGATACTTATGGCTTTAGTGTTCGGATAGATGGATAATGACGTTCAAGACATGGACGGATGGGACCCAGGCATGCCATGCCGACAATTGAACATTTATTTTGATGCTATAGTACCTAGTCACACGGACGACCACGAAAATCGGGGAAACCGAGACGGAGGGGAGGTGAGCGGGCAGCATGAGAACACGACAGAGCAGTAGCACGAGACGAGACGAGACGAAGGCACGACACGACACACGATTCTCGGGGATCATAGTTCGGCACTAAGTAGGAGCGGGGGCATGCATACATACACTGACCTAACACGAAGGACCTGCGTGCATACGGGTCGCAAGCAATAAAGATCAAGAACGGAAGTTGAAGTCGGACGACCCGGCGACCCTGGGTGGGCCGCATTCCTCGTCAGCTGAAGGCGAAGATCAGACCAGAAAGGATTGCATGCGCTTAGGCGCTTGAGCCCTGCGATTGCTGGGCTCGGAGCTGTTTCTGCTTCTCCTGCTCCAGTCGCTGTCGCAGCCATCGAAATTCAGCTTCAGGACGCGCATACATGCAATGAACACGTACGTGGTATAGCAACTGCACCGCCATCTGTATGTTCGCCGGCTGGCCCGTGATGACGACCAACCGCTCGCCCTCTCCGCCCGCAGGCGCAGGTGCGCCGTTCATCCCCACACCAACCGCTCCCGGCTCCATGATTTTGATCTGGCTCGCACTCATATGCCGGATCTCGTTGATTTTCGCGCCGCCCTTGCCAATGATGCACCCGACGAGGTCGTTCGGGATGTAGATCTGCTGCGTCTGCAGCTGCTGTGGCGCGCTGTGCGAGCCGCCCGCGTATGGGTTTGAGTAGCCAGGCACGTATGACGAGCCCTGGTGCGACGGCGGCGGCCGTCGCGAGTAACTCGACGGCCTGTAGGACGAGTTGTTGGACGAGGGCATGCGCTCGTTCGCCTCAATGAGGATGTTGCCTATGTAGTAAGTCGCGATGTGGATGGCGTCGGCGACACCTGAGACACTGAGTACCCGCTAAGCGCAAGCGGATTAGTGTACTTTCGAGTGCTGGAAGAGCTGTGGCGGGCACACCTCTGTTGAACCAGGCAGCATCCCTTCGCTGGCGTTGAGACGTGCTCCACTTGCATCCTGGATCTCCTTGATCTTCGTTCCGCCCTTGCCAATGACTGACCCCATGCGTGAGTTGGGAATCATAAACTTGATGGTGACCGCCCGACTGCCAGGGACAGAGGGTTTGTCAAACGGCTCGTCGTTGATTCTTCGGACAATCAACCCAAACGCCTTGACGCGTTCCGGTGAGACAACGCCCAAAGCGATGCATACGACGCGACTCACCTTTGATACTGCGTCCAGCGCACCGCTGACGTTGAGGATGCGCTCTGGGTTGCCAGGGATGCTCTCCGAGACCATAACCCTTGCCCCGCTCTTCTCTCGGATCTCATTCACGTGCGATCCGGCCTTGCCAATGATGATCGAGGCGTCCTGAGTAACGATCAGGCATCGCATGTGGATGTTGGCCGCGGGCGGGGAGGAAGGCGAGGATGAGTTGTTGGGGCCTGCGGATGTGGTGGCCGAGCTACTGTCCTCGCGCTTGACATCGCCGGAGGCCATCTCGGACGCGGCCCTGTCGGATGGTTGAGTGGGCGAGGGCGTAGAGGCGGCGGTGTCGGCGGGGACATGCTTCATGTCGACATCGCCTGAAAGGGCGGTCGAGCGAGCGGAGCCACGGATGAGCTGTGAGTCATCGGAGGCGGAGGTAGCGCCTGTGTTGGCACGCTTGTACTGCTTCTGCTGGTCATTGAGCACGTCGGAAGGGGAGCGGGAGCGCTTGCGGGTGTTGTCAGCTTCTGGCATGGTGAATGTGGAATTTAGTCTCTTTCAGCGGCCGCACACGGCGGTGGGGAGGCTTGTGGGGGAGGAGCACAGGAAGGGGCTTGGGACAGGAGGTCGGGCGATGGAGGCTCTGAAGGGAAGGCAGTGGGGATGGTGAGGGGAACGTGGGAGGGGAGGAGGCACTGCGCTGGGTGCGGAAGACATACCTTGGACGCTGTGAGCGACGACGACGGGGGGTGCGAGCTCGCTGTGGACGGGAACGGGGACGACGGTGGGAGGTTACGGGCACACTGCGCGGTTGCCGTCTTAATCGAGGATAGACGCCCAGTTGTTTGGGCTTATGAGGCCAAATCGGTCGCGACCGGCCGGGCGCTGCCAGATTCGATGCTAGTTAGCCTTTGGGCTTTGTCCCACGTCGCCCACCGCCCAATGTCCGCCCGCATGGTGGATCTCCACAGGCAAGGTGGGCGACGGTGGGAATTTGGTGGTCGCGCGCATTGTGATAATTACCACCCGGCCACACGCGCATTTCCTCTGCATCGCCGCCCAGAAGCTATTGTGGACCGTTGCACACTTGATATTATTCACGGCAGTACTTCAGCACACCAGCCCAGGACGTCACATAAGAATGGTTCCACAGGATAAAACAGAGGTTGCTGCTCTATTCGCCTAGGTGTTCCCCATCGTCCGCGAGCTCCAAGGTCGGTCTGCCACGTGCACGCGCACGGCAATGGAGGTGCAGACTACCCCGCATACCAATGGCTCTGGCTAGCTTGAAGTACCCAGACGTGTTTTCAGTGCGGTGGTGGGGTGCAACTGTAAAAACCGGATGGGTACGAGACAACCTGAGGGTACTGAGCTCTGCTGGGTGATCAAGCGCCGGAGCCAACGAGCGATGATCATTCGCCAGGAAAAACGACAATTCTCTACAGTGTCCGGGCCAAGAAGGTTCTGCGCATCACACAATTTCCTTCTACTGTTCTTGTACTGTTTGGCTGATCCCTATCCCCTTGCAGTTGCTGTGGACAGTCATATTGGCAGCAATTGTGATCTGTCACCATAACCACTTGGCTATAGTGCCTTGGATGATACCTCACTTTACTCTACTGCATCCAGAGGGCCACCAGATGCATTGCTCAACACTGCAACAGCAACTTCATCGTTTGGGCTGAAAACTATGGTATTGTGTGTGTCTCAACTGTGGCTATTGAATGATGTACTTATCTTGAAAAACGGATGAGAGGTTCTCTCTCAAGACTCAATCTGACTGAGTGCTTATGGTCTTGCAACCTGTGTGAGCATCCTAGACTGTAGTGTGTTGAAGTACTGCTGTAAATTGTACGGTCCACAATAGCTTCGGGGCGGCAACTACATGTACAGTTCACCAATTTGGATGTGGCTTCATTGCAATATTTACGCGCGACCACCAAGCTTACACCGTGGCCCAATCGGCAACTCATCTATAGAAGTAGTGTAGTATCATTCAAGGCGCTATAGCCAAGTGGTTACGGCGACAGATTAGAATCACACGATCTGTTTCCCTTTGGGAGCGCAGGTTCGAGTCCTGCTGGCGTCGTTTTTTGATTCTATTTTACATCTGCAGAGTTCAGAGGCACTCGGAATCGTTTTTTTCGCGAAGTCGCGCTGTGAGGCGAAGATGGGAGGTGTTTGCTAGATTTTCCAAATAAGGCAAGGGCTGTGAAATTAGACGCCCGTCCTTCGACGCGTCGAGGCCGGCTGCTTGCGTGCGCGGCGGAGCTCGCGAGTGCTGCTCCCTGCCTGCAATCCACTCGTCGTCGTCGCTGTTGTAGTCGCCGCGGCATCTACCAACATGTCGGGTGTGCTGCCGACTGTCGAGCAGATCGAGGACTACATGCAGTCGCTCGAGGAGCTGCTCTTCTCTTCTCTGCAGGCAGCGACTCCTGATCTTCCCCGGGTCAGCGAAGCGATCCATCGTCTCTGGGAGGACATCTCTCGTTTCGGTCCCCAGTCGCTACCTCCCCTTCCTGATCTTCATATCCCTGGACTGGGTGCGTTTGAAGTCCCGCCTCCCCCGCCGCCTCCCCCGCCCTCGCCGCCGCAGTCGTTCCTGCGGCACACCGCGGAGTGGGTTGCAGATCATCCTTGGACGACCGCTGGCATCACTTTCGGAGCGGTCGGCGCGGGCTTGCTTGTGGGCTATGGATACTACCATGCAGGTGTGACAACTGTCAGGGTGAGGGCAACCGCGAGCCCGGACCGCAGACAAGTCGTCGGTGAGTACACACGAGGCGGGACATGCATGACATCGCGCTGATCTGCCATCGCAGTGGTCCTCGGTGGAGACGCCCCTTCCGGACTCCCTCTCATCCTCGAGCTCGAGAAGAAAGGCTACGTGGTCATCGTTAGCGTGTCGACTCCCGAGGCGGTCGCGGATATTGAGCGGAACTGCCATGGCTTCGTGCGCGCCCTGGTGTTCGACCCATCCGAGGTGAGTGTCCTCCTAACGCATATCGTCGTTGTCTGACGGTTCCATCCGTCAGCCCGAAACGATTCCTTACTTCCTGCGCTCGCTCTCCTCCACGCTCTCGCGCCGTTTCCCCATCACCGCCGCCGGCGACCCGCACGCCTCGCCCTCCTCTCATCTGCACGTCCACTCCGTCATCTCCCTTCTCACACTCCCTTCACCCTCCGTAACGCCTCCTCCAGCTCCCCTGGAACACCTCTCCCTTCAAGACACCTATTCGTCTTACCTCACCGCGACGCACATCACGCCCCTGCAGATCATCCAGGCGCTGCTGCCTCTCCTTCGGGCGAACCCCGCACGCGCACGCGATGCGCTCGCGAACAACCTCAGCAAGAAGAGCATCGTTGTGTGCCTGCCTGCGATCGACGCGCGTGTCGGCCTCCCGTTCGCGGGCGCGCAGGCAATGAGTGCTGCCGCGACGCTCCGCGCGGTGGAGGTGCTCAGGCGTGAGGTCAAGATGGCGGCGCTGACAGATTCAAGCGCGAGCATGAAGAACATCAAGGTCGTCGTTGTCGACGTGGGTGCTATCGGTGGTGTCGCACCCGCGAGCGAGCAAACCAATCACGTCCACAAGAGTGTCGAGGGGTGGACGCCTAGTGAGAAGGTGGCCTACGGGACGGCGTTCGAGGCCGTTGTTGAGGAGGGCATGCAGTATGGCATGCATCGGAAGCCGACGGACGTCTCGGTGTTCGTCAAGACCATCGTGGATGTTGTGGGTGGCTCAAGGAAGAGCAGCAAGTCTGTGATTGGCACGATGGTCCACCTCGGCTTGGGCCGGATTCGCGACTTCATTCGCGGAGATAGAGTCGTTGTCGGCGCCGGTGGTAAGCGTCGTATGGTCTCGTCTCAAAGTCGTGCTGATTTGTTGGAACAGCGAGGACCTATGCCCTGGCTTCGTACCTCCCGGGCGTGCTGCTGGACACAATTCTTAACATTCCGCACTTCCTCATCTCGATCCGGAACGCGCTTCTGACTATTCAGCCTCACGTCCTCCTGCCTCAGTCTACGCATATGCCGCCGGTTCCTCCCACAGCCCCCGCGCCTGCCCCCGCCGCCCTGCCTGCTGAGCCACAGCCGGCAGCCCAAGAGCAGGCAGTGGACTCCGATCCGGAGCAGCACGATAACGCGTCCGAGACGGGCTCCGAGGCCGACGTCGAGAGTAACGCCGGATCAGGGGTGGGTGAGTCGTGGATCAGTGTCAAGGACGAGTGATTCCGTGTTCCCACCTATCTGCATGACGTTGTGTGCACGATTTGCTTGTATTGCACTAGGTAGAGAGCCTCTGCTGAGCATTGTTTCAGCGATTGAGTCCGGTGTATTCATTAGTCTGTTCCCTGCTCCAGATTCATTCCCTGTTGTACAACAATGTATGTACAGAAGTAATGTATAATCTATATGACGGACTGCCACCTCCCTCCACTCATCCCGGGTATCAAGCCTGTATGCCGCTGTCATACGACGTTTGAGCTTCTGTCTCTGCTCCTGTCTCTGCATTTGCTGTCGCATTTTGCAGCCATATGATCATCTTGCCCACCCTGCGCCAGGCCCGCCGACGCTTCACCGAACCACTCCGCTGTTGCTTCTGAGCAACAACATAGGGCATACGGTTCAACCATACCACACATCGCAGGGTCGCCAGTCCCCTGCGCTGCGCAGCACTCACACGGTTCCTGAACAAACAGCGCATCCCCCGCCAACTCAGCTCCTCCGCCTTCTTCAACGCGAGGAGCTGGCCCGTCAGGATTTTCTTCTCCCAGCTCATCTGGTACTTGGTGAAATACATCTCGGTGCGCCGCTCGGGCTGGAGCTCGAGCCAGTGCAGCCGCGCTTCACGCGCATCGCTCATCGTGGCAGGAGGGAGGGAGCCTGGGCGCGGGTCGCCGCGGCTGGGGTCGTATGTGACGCCTGCGTCTCTGAGCCGCTCAAGTGCCGTTTCGAGCAGACATTGTCTCTTCCATCCAGGAGAGTGCTTGCGGAACTTGATGGGCGGCCCGCCCTCGTTCGCGTGCGCTGTTATCAAGGAGTCGTAGGCTGCGATGGTGGAGGTGTAATGGTCCTCCATGCGATGAAATACCGCGACCGTACGATCGTGTCGTATATGATGGGCTTTCATATATGATTTCATTTCATCGTCATCATAGTCGGAGGGCCTGAAAGGGGTATTCAGACAACTGTCACAACTGTGGCAGGCGACGCGACTCACAGGATGGGTTTGGGCCTGCGCGGCTTGGTCACGGTCTTGATGGACTGAGCGATCTTCGCCCAGTGCGGAAGAGTTGTTCGGCTGGTAGAACTACGAATCCATGCAATCAGACTGTACCTCGTAGCTGCATGGGATGTTGGTACTCACCCGCTGATACACATATCGATCTTCACGTCAGCGCGGAAGTGCAGTTATGTGCAGGTGAATAGAGGATCGAAGACGCGTCTCCCCCTGTTATCAGTGAGTTGGACTATTGTCAGTGCTGTAGTTCAATGCGTTGCCATGGCCCATGCCATGCCGACTATTGACTGAAATGGAGGCAACACCTTGTCCAAGTACCAAGGAGATGGCAGAAGCAAGCAGTGCCCACATGCAAGCCATTCGATGCTCCATGTGGACAGAGTAGCCCAAATCTTGTTGGGAGGCTCCCAGAAGCATTGTTATATGGCGTTTTCAAGAAAACAATACGACCTACATGCATCTGAACACTACTAGAGGTCTTGGCACTTCCGCCGCACACGCCGGGAATGATGGCTTCCAACAATAAACAAGGAGAGTTTGCAGGGATCAGTGTATTTGTGCACATCTGAGGAATTACGATGCACTCATCGCAGCGTTTCTGCAAGTCGACATGGTGGCTAGGATCAACCGCCATGTGCGCGTGTGGGTCCACCGGTACCGATTCGGAACCAAACAGGGACAAGCGCGTGCATACTCACCGTCCCCCTCTTGCTCGCACACACCATGGGTATGCCCCGCCAGAGAATAGACACAGAACACAAACGCACCTAACACCTCACAGGCATCTCCCTATGGCTCGTCCCGACGCCCAAGCAAACCGCACTGCTCAAGCGGGTCATGTCCATCAAGCGAAGCGCGCCCCACTCGCCGTCCTCCTTCGCCGACTTCCACCCACACATCACACTCGCGACCACGCCCACCGCGTCTGGGCTCCGAGAGGCCGTCCCGCTTGACCAGCCCGCGATCCCCGCGAAGTTCCGGTCCGTCGACGTCGGCCAGAAGTACTTCATGTCGGTGTACACGCGGGTCTTCGACACGGACGCGCTCGCGGCGCTGCGTGCGCATCTCCGGGTGCGTCTCGGCGAGAGCGCGGTGCCCCCGATCCCGCATGTGTCGTTGTACTATATCGATGATGCGGATGCGGATGAGCGCGAAAAGGTCAGGGAGGTAAGGGACGCGTGTTGGAGCGCGCGGATGGCGTCGCGCTGAACTGCTCGGACGATCCGGGGAATGCGAGCAATGCGGATGAGGTGCTCGAGGGCATCGATGGCGAGGAGATTTGGATAGTTGAGTGCAACGGGCCCGTTCCAGGGTGGAAAGTATTGGACAGGATACAACTCAGATGAATGTCGTGGTCTAACGGAGGACTCACCTTTGTACGATTATACAGTAGTAGAGGTTATGTCACACGGATAATTGGGTGCACTGGAATGCAAAAGTCATCTCGGTCATGCAATTGGGCAAGTATGGCTACAGGGTACATCAAGGCAGGGAAATGCTACACAGAGTCGGGGGTATGACTGTAATGGAAAGGCAGAGGCGCTAGCGCATCGAAAGCAGTGATGATAATCCGAAAGCGATAGAGGGACGGAACGAGCAACGAGAGGCATGAGGTCGAATGTCGAATTATACAGTCGAGAATGCGGAGAGGGGGAACCAGCCGGAGCATATGATACAGCAGAATCATACCGGGGAATACCCAGGAAGCGCTGCTTCCGGGAGGCCCAGTATATCTTCGCTCGAGGAGCTTGAAGGAAGCAGCATGTCCAAGCTTGTCACAGAAGAAGCCGGTGAGGAGAAGGAGCTCGAAGACGATCGCGGGCTATATGCCGGGAGGGGCACCGAATAGTCAATCTTGCGATCCCCGTTCGCGTCGAACAACTGCGAGTACGCCGGAAGTGTCTGCACGTAGGGAAGGCTCGCCTTCGGGAACAGCGCAGCGGCGAGTGCACCCTGGGGCCTGACCGCGTCCGTCGAGAACGCTTGCGCATGCCCAGAGATATACGCCAGCGCCGTCGGCGACGGCGAGTCGCGCCGCACGCGTGCGAAGCGCAGCGGGATGCTGAACTCGAGCACCTCCGTCGCGCGCTCAGGCTCCGAGCCCTCCTCCGTCAAGTCGTACGTGCACGTCATCTTCACCTGCAGCCGGTGGCTCACGACGAAGAGCGGGCTCATCCCCGTCTCCCGCAGCCGACGCGTGCCGGTCTTCGCGCTCTTGCGCGCGCTGTCGACCGGGATGCACGTGCGGAGGGAGAACCACGTCGCGTTGTTCTCGGGCGCGGCGTCACCCTTGAAGACACAGCCGTCGCCCGCAAGGACGTATTGGCAGATGGAGTTCTTGGGCAGGAGCGACAGGGTGTGGGTAAGGCTGTGGCGCGGCGGGGGGATGACGGCCAGTCCGACGTCGTAGAGCGTTTGGGCGGGGTGAGGGTCGCGGAGAGGTCTGCGTGGAGGCTGTTCGGAGGAAGAAGGGAGAGGAAAGATGGACTTGTAGAGCGAAGACGGCGACGATCTGTGCGCATATAGTCAGCTCTATTCCAAGTCATGAGCGGGGATACGTACCGGCACTGTTCGGTTTGCTCGACATCGACAGTGAAGTCGGTCAGGCGAACGCGTTTGCAATCGGCTTCCGGCAGGTCCTGCATACGGAGACGCATACATAGAGGGAAGGAAGTATCCTCGACGTCGATATGGGTCGGGACTGAGATGACTGCGCGAAGCTTCGACATAACATGAGCAGGAAACTTGGACGTGTGTTCTATGTCGCTCCGAGGCTCAGCTTGGACAGCATAGTCGACAGTAGAACCAGTGTCCTCCGCGGAGACACTGACAAAGCGGTTCACGGTGATGTGGCACCTCGGCGCGGAGATGACACGCGAGCGCGAGCGGAAGGACGAGCAGCATGCAGAGAACCAGGAGCGATTTGCGTCGTCGTCGACAGTGAGGAACGTCGCAGACGCGTAGAGCGCATAGCGCGTGCCGGCCTCGCTCGGGTGGTTGCCGTAGGTTGCGGTTGCCGGAAGCCAGCCAGGGATCACCATGTTGTATGCGACCTTCCAGACACAGGGCTTGTCGTCCTCTTCGTGCCCTTCGTTGCTCAGCTCGATGGTCTGGCCTACGAGGAGCTCATTCGAGAGACTGCAGATGCGGAAGGGGGTGTACCCGGTGTCGTCGGTGATCAGCTCACACTGGCCCTCAAACTCAACGGTGAGAGACTGCAGGACGATCCGGACGGGTTTGCGGCGTTCAAAGAAAGAGAAGGGAGAAGATACGGAGATGACAATGTCTCCGGAAAGCGAATACGCGGTGCTGCAGAGATATGAGTGGGTTAAGCACAGAGCATCGTGACAGAAGGACTCACGACTTGTCCGGCTCGCCGTACATGTCCAGCGAGGCCGAGTGAGGCTGAATCTCTATCGATACAGACATGTCGTTAGTGGCGTGAAATAGGGACGTTGGGACTTGAGGATGGTCGAGCGGCGGCTCAGGCGGTGGGGACTCGGGGCATGAGGTTGCGACGACCGCGTTATATAGGCCTTGGTGGCCGCTTAGCGGATGGGTGGCATGCTTTGGAGGATAATGGGGACGGCAGATCGGGCCTGGCGATAGAAAGGATGGGCCTGCTATGGCCTTCCCTTTTGTCCCGTGGCTTTTGTACTCCCAATCCGGCACAAGGCCTTCATCAAACTTGCCTTATCCGGCGCTTAGTCAGCCGCTTCGACGGCGCTACGCCGTCGATCGCCGGTCGATCGCCTTCGCGAGCTCCTCGCGGTCGGCGCCAGGTCGGCGCAATCACTCGTGCAGTCGAGCACAATGACCACCTGGCCCACACGTTTCCCCTCCACATCATCTGTCGTATAACCGATATGTTGTAGTCGGCAGTGACAGAGTGTCTCACATCTCTACCGACATCAGCAACGACTACAACAACTTCGATTGCCTTGTTGCCACTGATAGCCTGGATTGTGTTCGAAATTTATGTCTTAAAACCGGCGGACAACGTCAAAAAGTATTACCACATCAAGAGCTTGAACATGAGATAGTACACACCTCTCAGTACGCGCATACCGGCCTCGCGTTTGACCGGAATGGCCGTGGCAAGTAGAACGATGGACAAGTCGGACAGCATTGAGTTTGCGCAAGGTGAGTCGGTAATCCAAGGGGGGCCCAACGAAAGGACGTGTGACATTGGTCGGATGCATCCTCCGCTTTTGGGAGGCTCTTACTTGCGACCTGGTATCAATGATATGCTGTTCAGAAACGTGCTCTCGGTAGTCCGGACACCCACCAGGGGATAGAATATGACACTAGGGAACGGAACCACGTATACCGCACTGCGAAGACGAGCGCCGCATACAGTCGTCCTGCTTGCACCAGGATCCCACAACGCTTGATGACGGTCAAAGGCTTGGGCCAGCACACACGTCCCAGCATCGACGTGTTCGCGGCGTGCCGTCACTGCCTCGACGACACGGAATCACCAGCGGTTGGGACCATGGCAAGTACAGCGGAATCAGCAGATCGCATGCTAGACATTGCTGGTCAAACTTCGGCTTGAGATATAAATGGAACTCGACTAAGTCTAACACGACACTCACCGACTCGGAGCAGTGATAGTCTCGTCATGTAAGCTCGCGACAATGTGACTGCAGCTTGACGGATCGGCGCCGCGTCTGACGTTCATACGTGGCACACAACGCTGTCGCCTGTGTCGTAGGGTCCAACGGGAATGAACGTCGGATGCTAGTACTGACAGTACTGGTGAGCAATGCGGAGGCGGCCCGACAACGCATTGAGTTGACCCATGGTGATTCCTCAGACTGTCAGTCCAGCTTGTCCACTTCTGCACGTTAGATGAGCGCCATAATTGATTCTGCCAGGACAAACAGATTATAAAACTTACGCCGAGAGCGGACATACGACACAAGCTACCATCCCATTGATTGACCAGACAAACATTTTGATGCACGTACGCGACTGCACTCGGATGCAAGGCATGAAGTAAGCTCGACATTGCAAAGAGAATATACTTTTTATTGGCACTGCAGCTCTAAACTAAGAAACGACTCCAGTCCACCGAGCCACATCCAAGCACAGTCCACGTCGCGTCGTCGGCTACAACACAGCCGATTATGACTCGCCCATCTCCTTCGCGAGCTGATCGGCCTTGGTCTTGACGTCCTCGATCGTGCCGACCATGTAGAAAGCAGACTCGGGGAGTGTGTCGTGCTGGCCGGAGAGGATCTCCTTGAATGACCGGACGGTGTCCTTGAGCGAGACGAGCTTGCCCTCGAAACCGGTGAAGACCTGCGCGACCGCGAAGGGCTGCGACATGAAACGCTGGATCTTACGAGCACGCTCGACCTGTACGCGTGTTAGGTAATGCATCAACAGAGACAGAAAACCATACTGACAGTCAGCTTGTCCTCCTCAGACAACTCGTCCATACCCAAGATAGCAATGATATCCTGGAGCGACTTGTAGTCCTGAAGGATCTTCTGCACAGCAGTCGCGACCTCATAGTGCTCGTGGCCGACCTGTCGCGGAGCACGCATACGTCAAATCTCATCCAATGACAAGATAAGTAGGCACTTACGATACGGGGGTCGAGCATACGGGATTTCGAGTCGAGAGGGTCGACGGCGGGGTAGATACCAAGCTCAGCAATCTGACGCGACAACACAGTCGTCGCATCCAAGTGAGCGAAGGTGGTAGCCGGAGCAGGATCCGTCAAATCATCGGCGGGCACGTAGACGGCCTGCACAGACGTGATGGACCCCTTCTTGGTGGTGGTAATACGCTCCTGCCTGTGAACCGCAGTCGTCAGCACCATGAATGACGAGGACCGTGAGCAGCACTAACATGCCACCCATGTCCGTCGAGAGCGTGGGCTGGTAACCGACGGCAGACGGGATACGACCGAGCAGAGCAGACACCTCCGAACCGGCCTGGGTGAAACGGAAAATGTTGTCGATGAAAAGGAGCACGTCCTGGCCCTCCTCGTCACGGAAGTACTCCGCAATGGTCAGACCAGTCAGGGCGACACGCGCACGAGCACCTGGGGGCTCGTTCATCTGACCGAACACCAGGGCGACCTTGGAGTCACCCTCGAGGTTGATGACACCGGTCTCAATCATCTCGTGGTACAAGTCGTTACCCTCACGAGTACGCTCGCCGACACCTAAAAAGGAAGTCAGAAAATGTCGGTGTTAGTGCGGGAGAATTCAGACGTACCGCAGAAGATAGAGAAACCACCGTGCGCCTTCGCGACGTTGTTGATGAGCTCCTGAATCAACACGGTCTTGCCGACACCAGCACCGCCGAAGAGACCGATCTTTCCACCACGGGCGTAGGGCGCGAGCAAGTCGACGACCTTGATACCAGTCTCCAGGACCTCAGCAGTTGTGGACTGCTCCACGAAGGCCGGAGGGTCGGCGTGGATGGGAGACAGCTTGACACCATTGATGGGACCCCGCTCATCAATGGGCTCGCCAATGACGTTCATGATGCGACCGAGAGTGGCAGTACCAACGGGAATCTTGATGGGCGCACCCGTGTCGACGACCTTCTGGCCGCGGACAAGACCCTCAGTACCGTCCATAGCAATGGTACGGACCGAGTTCTCGCCCAGGTGGGCGGCGACCTCGAGGACGAGACGGCCACCGTGGAAGTCGACAACCTCAAGCGCGTTCAAGATGGGAGGAAGGTTCTCCGTCTCAAACTGCACGTCGACGACGGCACCGATGACAGTCTTCACATGGCCCGAGATGGCCTTTGCCTCCGTGGCATATGAGCGAGCTGCAGACCCGCAGAAAAAAGGTAGAAAAACAGGCAGGTGAGTTAAGGGCCTCCCAACACGCTCAGAAATGTGCACTGACCGGACTGCGCTGGCGCGCGGGGAGCACGGGCCTGCGCGCGTTGTGACGAGGGCGCATGGGCGACGCGGGCGGCGATGGCGGGCACCGCAGCGGACGAGAAGAACGCGTTGGTCTTCTTTGCGCTGTTCAGCGCCCTGCGGGAGAGACGGTGTACGCCGCGCGAGGTGAGCATGGTCGACGACGTGGACGATGAAGAGGTGGAATGACGAGGCAGGCCGACGCTGCCCCCATAAACTTCATTTCAGGCTCCGCTACCCCCGGTGCCGGCTCCCCCCGAAAGCGACCGCCTCAACTGTCTGCGCGCCGTCCCACGCCCGCCCTGCCCTGCTGGCACGACACGCGGCTGCACTCTGTGCACAGTTCACGCCTCGCAGCACCTCAATGCAGGCTAATTTCGTGGATATTCAGAGTCTACGCAGGAGTGGACGGCGGCCGGTGGTCGAGGCGGAGACGAGCGGAGACTTCGGACACCGGGAGCGCGTCGCGACGCGTCCGGGAGACGGCAGCCGCGCATTGCCGACGGTGGGACGCCGGACCGTGCAGAGACTGGCCAAAAAATTCGGCAGAGTCGAGCAGCAGAGTGCCTGTTTGTAAGGGAGATGTCTTCACCGCGCACGTTCGTTTCCCCGCAAGCCCGTACGACGAGCTCTGTCCTGTAGCATCCCAGCCAGGCATCCACCCAGGTACCGCGAGCCAAAAGTGAGTCTGTATGATCGCTCCTGTGATGCTCATGGATGCGAGCGATCTACCCAGTGTGCGGCATCCTCGGTCTTATTCTGCACGACCCGAGCCAGGACGCAGCGCCAGAAATCTGCGAGGGTCTGTCGCTTCTCCAGCATCGTGGTCAGGATGCATGTGGTATCGTCACTTGCGGGCCCAAGGGACGCTTCTACCAATGCAAGGCAAACGGGATGGTTAGAGATGTCTTCGACACTCACGCGCTCTCCACCCTGTACGGTTGGATGGGAGTCGGACATGGTGCGTGACATTCCAATGTGTGCAACGATGGCCGATTAACTGGTCTTTGCAGTACGATACCCCACTGCAGGCAGCTCGCACCATGCAGAGGCGCAGCCGTTCTATGTAAACTCTCCATACGGCATAGTGTTCGCCCATGTGAGTCCACTTCATAATTGACCGTACATTAGCTCACTATCGATCAGAATGGCAACCTTATCAACACGCAGTCCCTCCTCCAGTTCATGGATGCAACCGCTCACCGGCATATCAACACTTCCTCAGACTCGGAGCTCCTCCTCAATGTCTTCGCCGACAACTTGCAGAAGACAGGAAAGTTCCGTATCAACGAGGAGGATATCTTCACTGCAATCGGCAGCCTCATGGAGCAGTGCAAGGGCGCATACGCCTGTGTAGCAATGCTCGCGGGGTTCGGTATCATCGCATTTAGAGACCCGAACGGCATTCGGCCTGTGGGCATGGCCTCGCGCAAAGCGTTAGGCAGCGCCACGGGCAAAGACTACATGTTCGCGAGCGAGAGCGTAGTCGCGGACGCGAGTGGTTACGGCGACTGGGAGGACGTCAGGCCAGGTGAGCGCCCTACACTCGGACGTAACCCGGGCAGCGCTGACACAGTACGCAGGCGAGGCTGTTATCATCACGCGCAACAGCGTCAGTCGCAGGGTGGTCGGCAAGGCGGAGACGTTCGCACCGGACATCTTCGAGTACGTCTACTTCGCCCGTCCGGATTCGGTGTTAGACGGGATTAGCGTCTACCGGAGCCGGATGGCGATGGGCGACGCGCTTGCCGCGGAGGTGCAGCGGGTACTCACCGAGAAGGGCATCTCGGTCGACGTCGTCATTCCCGTAAGTCTGGCGTGAAATGCGAGAGGGGCAGCGGCTGAGGGCTGTGTTATTAGGTTCCGGACACGTCAAGAGTGGCGGCATTGAACTTGGCGCAGAAACTCAATTTACCCTACAGAGAAGGCTTCATCAAGAACCGCTATGTTGGGCGTACGTTCATCATGCCTGGGCAACAGATGAGGTTGGTCTACTCTGGCTGCGGTTTCCGTGCATATTTGACATCTGCCCTGATAGGCGCAAGAATGTGCGGCGGAAGTTGAACGCGATGGCGCTCGAGTTCGCGAACAAGAACGTACTCATCGTCGACGACTCCATCGTGCGGGGGACGACCTCGAAGGAGATCATCCAGATGGCCAAGGACGTTGGCGCGAAGAAGGTCATCGTCGCATCCTGCGCGCCGCCCATCCGCTACTCGAACGTCTATGGCATCGACATGCCCTCGCGCGTAGAACTCGTCGCCCACAATCGGTCTCTGGACGCCATTGCGGAGACGATCGGCGCAGACCTCGTCATCTTCCAGACGCTGCCCGACCTCATCGAGGCCGTACGGCAGTTCAACCCCTCGATCCAGAAGTTTGACTGCTCTGTGTTCACGGGCGAATATGTCACTGGTGGTGTTGACGAGGAGTACCTGTCGAGATTGGAGAAGATCCGGGCGGACAACGCTAAGGACAAGACTGACAAGGAGAATGGCGTCGCGGGCGATACGGATATGGTCAAGGAGAGCAGGGAGCTCGCTCTGGGCTGCAGCGGCCCCATGAACGGTGCCGATGGTACAATAGGTTTGCATAATAGCTGGAAGTTGGGCTAATGGTGTCTCTTGGCTAGCTCAGGTAACGTAGATAGAACGTTCCGCTGTATCTGTGTTGTATCTGTGCTGTGTGTATCGTATAAAGCTGTGCATCCTTAATCTCGCACCTCACGCACTGCCTTCGTATGCGTGAGCCCTCAAGAGACTTGGTACTTGGCTCTTGGTGGCTTACATTTCTGATGTGCTGCAGAGACATCAGTTATCAAGCCATCGTGGCGCAATGGTAGCGCATCACCTTCCTACGCAATGTAGAATCAGGTGGGGGTTGGGGGTTCGAGCCCCCCCGGTGGTACTTTTTTGAGCTTGTTGACAACGGCGCTGTTTCCGTGCGCTGTTTTTGCGCTTTGTCAATGTGCTGTACATCCGAGGTCCTTGGCAGGAAATGTCTTGGCATCGCAGAAGCGGATTAGATAAGCAGGCTATGATGTCTTGTCCCGCCGACCACGCCTTGCCGGTGCGCAGTGGCCCGATCGTGTGTACGCCGGATCGTATAAAGCAACCACCAGCCTCGGACACTGCCTTTCAACGTTCCGAACCATGTCCGCCAGCTCAGAAACTACGCCCCTGCTCCCGACGCAAAATGGCAACGGTAATCCCCACTCGCCGTCTTTCAACCACCGCGTCGTCACGTTCTTCAAAGCAGAGGGCCAACCTAGTTGGCTTTCTTCGTACCGGTTCTTCTTCTTCGGCTCCTGGCTTAATGTCCTTCTCGTATTTATCCCCCTGAGTTTTCTCGCGGAGCACTTGCAATGGGACGCTGCATTTCGCTTCGGGTTCAGTTTCGTTGCGATTATGCCTCTGGCAGCGGTGAGCGAGCAATGGCGTCCACGTCCACCTGCGTCATGTTGACGCCGCGCCTACAGCTGCTCGGGACAGCTACGGACCAAATGTCGCTGAAACTAGGACAGACGTTGTCCGGCTTGTTGAACGCTTCCTTCGGAAATGCAGTCGAAATCATTGTTGGTGTCGCTGCTTTGTTGCAAAGTAAGTTGTCGCCGTATACACCATGGGCATCTGACTGACGTGAATGCACTCGTCAGATGAATTGAGAATCGTGCAGACCTCGGTGAATAGATTGTGACAGTTCCCGCTTCAAGCTTCCTAACGTTGCCGTAGATGCTGGGTTCAATCTTATCCAACCTTCTCCTTGTCCTGGGATGCTCTTTCTTCGCAGGTTTGTTGTTGCGCGTGGGATCCGCGCCTCAATAAATCTGAACATTCTCCCAGGTGGCTTGAAATATACTGAGAGCAGTTTCGACGAAACGGCCGCCCAAGCGTACGCGTTCCTACCAAACAACCGTACCGTATGCGATGACTGAGTATACACGTCCACAGTTCGAGCTCCTTGATGACTTTGGCATGCATCAGTTCGTCTCTTATCACTGTTAAACGTTGTAGGTCCTGACCTGCTGTTGACAGCCCTCGTAATTCCCGCTGCCTATCACAGCGCACAATCGCACTCTGGCAACACTACAGCTCTGGCGAACTCAATTGCGAACGCCGTTGTGGACGGTACAGACCTTGACTCGGTATCTGAGCGTGGACTGCTTCTCATCTCGCGCGGCACTGCGTTGCTCCTGCTGGTTGTGTACATTGGTTACCTCCTGTTCCAGGTGCGTCACTGTGTCCTACGCATCGCAGCACCTGCTCACGTCTTCATAGCTCAAGACACATGCGCACTTGTTTGCGGACGAGGAAAACGAGGAAGTGGAGGAACAGAAGATGAACATCCCCGCTGCTGCGTCCGCGTGCGTCCACCATTTCCACGCCTTCACAATGCGAAGCGCCGTCGCGACTTGTACTCACTGCTTTTCAGTCTCCTGCTTGTCACTGTGATGACATCATTCTGCGCCGATTACTGTGGGTGCTTCTTGATCGTCCCGAGTTCCTCCCCTGATCGTGTCTTCCAGTGGTTGCCTCGATCGAGGAGGTCGCGACCCGCTACGGCATCTCGAAGCCGTTCATCGGTGTCATCCTCCTGCCCATCGTTGCCAACGCTGCTGAGCATGTCACCTCCGTCTGGATGGCGCGTAAGAACAAGATGGCTCTGACGATTGGGATATGTGTGGGCAGCTCGATCGTGCGTCATTCACAGCGTCTATTCCGTCCATCACAACCGCATAGACTGATCGCCATTCATTCCAGCAAATTTCGGCCTTGGTGGTTCCGCTTCTTGTGATCATAGGCTGGATGTAAGTGCGGGACACGGAGTGAAGGAATAGCGACTTACGTCCCGGTGCAGAACTGGCCACAACCTCACGCTCTTTTTCTCCAACTTCGAGGTACGTGGTGCCAGGTTCGAAGAATCGCAGGAGTCTCATGCACAAGGACTTTTTCAGACAATCGTGCTCTTCGTGTCTGTACTTCTGGTGCAATTCCTCATTCAAGACGGAAAGTCCAATTATATGGAAGGCATGATGTGCGTCTATTATGTTGTCTCGGTTGATCGCGACAGGTTTCGCTGACATTCGCGGTGGTAGGCTCATGACCTTGTACCTCGTCATCGCCATCTCATGTGAGCCCGTCCTCCCTCATTCTGGTCAATGTCTGACATCGCGTCGCAGTCTGGGTCTCAAATTGAAGGCAGCAGAAATAGGTTCGCTGCGATAAAACTAGACGACATGAGTCGGTCCCCATGCAAGTACCATATTATCCTGTACTGTATCATCATCGTACTGCGATACCCTGAGTCCACACGGTCTTTCCGGTGCTTCCATTTCTCGGACAGTCCACTTTATTTATCTCGGTAACACTCGCCTTCCAATGTATCCGTAGCCTTTTCACTTGCGCGGGTAGGCAGTCGACGGCATTGTGTTACACAATCAGTGTCATCAATGTACTCGCCTTGTTACTCTGCGTAATAGAAGATACGGTCTACCTCTACGTTGTGTATACTGACTTGATTTCATCCGAATCCATATGTTCGAAGGTCCTCAGTTGCCTAAACGGGAAGCCGTATAGAGGGCCGCTGCCCCGATGCGACTTGTCCACTGACAGCCACTGCTGATTTCAACGCATGAGGTCTGCGACACCGCGTACCCTACTCGACAACTCGCCAGGTTCTGGACCTCGGTTGTATTCCGCACGCACAGGATCTGCATCTTTACCTTAGAAGACCAGTAGATTGGGCCAAATGCCCGCTCTAGCCGCTATATCCCGGGGTGAATTCTTGCAGTTGTTCCAGCGATGTATGCCTCCTGGAGGATGGCCGCACACAATCGGTAGGTATGTCTATCACTTTTGGCTGAAGTCGGATGTCGTGCTGAAAATTCACAGCGGTGGCAAACTCTGGTGGACCGGACTCTACGTGCCTGCTCTACCATTTGGCTTCGCTACTCAAAGGCGGTCCATCTGGTCTTCCCCAGCGAGTGGTGTCGTTCCATATTAATCACCAACTGCAGACAGCATCCGATGACATGGCAGATGTCGCCGCCGGAACCGCACGAGCCTTGGGTGTCGAGCACTTCTTCTTCACGATTCCATGGTCGAAAAACTCGTATCCGAGTTATCCAGACGCGGCAAGAACTGAGTTGACCGCGCGGGGCGCGCGTGTGCGGGCGTTCTTCGACATGATGACTGGAGAGGGCGCCACCGCACTTGTACTTGGACACCATGCCGACGACCAGGTCGAGACCATGATCATGCGCTCTGCTCGCGGAAGCCGGCTGCAGGGTCTCGGCGGCATGCTGCCTGTGCGGCGATGGGGAATGGGCGATGTCTCAAGGGAAGATCGACTCGGTGTCTTCGGCCTCCCAGGCATGTCTCGATGGATGGTGCGACCGTTGCTCACTGTACCTAAGGTAAGCTTCTTCCGACCTGGAAGTATGAAGCTGGTTCAAGCTCGTAGCAGGACAGGATTCTTGCCACGTGTGACCGAAATGCTCTGCGATATGCCATCGATAAAACAAACTTCCAACCTTCTCTGACTATGCGTAATGCGATCCGACACGCACTTGATTCTCCGAGCAAGCTAGTGAGCCGCTACTGAAAACCCCGTTCGGAGTCAGACTGACATTCGATCATTGCAGCCTTCCATACTATCGGAAACCGCAACACAGCTATCCGTGCACCTAAGTGGGGACTTCATGAGACTTGAAACCCGGGATGAACTCCGAGAGTGCGCGCGGCTCCTCAGACAGCGCGTTGAAATGCACGACACACAAGGCCAGTGCGATCATAGTATCCCGTCTCGCTAAATGACTAATACCACAACCTTGCTTCCAGTGGACAACATCTTGGCCCGCTGTCTAATGCCGACTTTGCCATCCACGTTGGTGCTACCTTCGCAGTGGCTGCAAGGTGTTCCAACTGAAACGCTGGATATCTTAGTGTCACGCGTCCTTCGCTATGCATCCCGACATCCATGGGGCTCAATTGTTGCGCAAGCAAGTGGATCTCGTGCTTCATATCAAGCTATCGCAGACAATGTGACCTGGGATGTGTCTGACACACGTCGGCGGTCGGCGTTCACTCGCGGAGGGGCAGTCTTGTTCGTACCTGGCTTCGTGGACGGGGATGGTACCTTCCGGCAGGGGGATAATCAACCGCAAGACGCACGCCCCGCATGGCGTCTGCAAGCTGCCCCGCCGATGGAAAGCAACTCTTTGATCATAACATCGCTGTTGTCTCAATGGCGACCAGGGCAAGAGAATCCTGCTGTGTTGTACGACAACAGATTCCTCCTTCGCTTCAATATGGGCCACATACCCCGCTACATCCTGCACTCCCTGTCCCAGGATGCAGTAGTTCAAATTACGCATGATGGCCCAGAATATAGTCCGCAGGTCGTCTTGCTCACGCCCAAGTTCAAGATAGTTGTGGCCAACTATCGGCGCGACGTTCTGGGACTTGACCACAAAACATCAAAGAAGTCAAAAAACCCGGTACCGATGCCCGAACAGAAGTGGGTCCATATGGAGCTAGTGCGGACACTGGAGGCTTATTGACGTCCGAACTACATGATGGTCGCCTCCCACTCCCACCAGTATGCCTTGTTTTAGCTCCACGCCTTTATTACCCGTTGAATGTATTCGCATAGCGTCTGGGCGATATTATGCTCGGAGCATGAGTTGAGCTGCATTGTGGGTGGTCAGCGAGGAAGTACGGTGTTTTTACCTGGTATCGAAGGTGGTCTGCTGCTTTTCTACAACTGATCATCCACATAGAGCCACATCAGTGTATCCAGCGGAACATGCCATCGTCGTCGTCAGGGGCGACCGTTACCCAACTTCCAGAGAGTTGCCCCAAAGAGGATGTGTACATCTGTGGGTCCACACGTCGTGCCTTTTGGTGATGCATCGCTGCCTCGAGTCCGCGAGCGATGATCGCACTATCAAAATTTGGGAATGGGACTCATCGATGCATTGCAGCGGACGATCAAGGGGCATCCCAACTCTGTCAACCACCTCGATTTTAGCAGCAACGATACCCTACTACTAGGTGCGTGTTGAGCCTGTCGCACTGCGAGGTGCGTTGCTACACACTCACCATCGCTCGATCAAGATACGGGACGTCGAGATCGGGTGGTCGCATGCGGGGACGCTCAATGGGCACCAGAATTCTATGTCCTCTAGCTTCATGCTCGGAGGCCAACAGATCGTCAGTGGACGCCGCGATGGGACCAGCAGGATTTGGGATGTGGCGTCGGCATACGTTCCGTTCATTTATATACACCCGTTGCGAATCGCTGGTACACCGTACAGACTGTGTGTCGTACTGTCTTGGCAAAATTGCTAGGGTGGACCAGATACGTCCGGTCGTCCTATGACGGTTAAGGCATTCTGAGTGGATCAAACCAGGTGCGGACAAACTTTGCCATACTGTTCGTACTTGTTTGTGGAGCCTAAGTCATCGTTCATCAGGTCGCTGGCTTGAGCGATGCGCACAACAGTCAGAGACTTCGTGGGACACGAGCACGTCGTCGAGGCGGCCGCCTTTGCGCCTATGGCAGCCTATCCCGCTGTACACGAATTGGCAGGCTTGGTAGTTCAATATCTCACATGTACCGGCAGGTGGGCCATTTGCAACTGGGTGCAAGCATCCGTCTTCTATCCCAGCGGCAAGTACCTACTCTCCGCGTCGGACGACTACACCATCCGCGTGTGGGACCTCAAGGCCTCAAAACGGGACAAGCTGTGCGCAGGGTCGACGCGCACACGCACTTCATGACGTGCCTCGCGTTAAACCCTCGGTCGGCCAGTTGCATCGGGTGGTCCCCGACCGTCAAGGTTTGAGATGTGTCTGCTTGGATACAGGAAGCTTCGGCAAGAAAGTAGGAGTGCTATCGAAATACAGCTGAATTGCTGTATGGGATAACCGGTGAGGTGTGCAGTCATGCACGATGTATTAGCAAAGCGAGAGCGTATGGTATATGGCGGGGTCGGCCACAGACACAGATCCAGAAGCACCAGTCCGTCTACGAGATAAGACTATCGCCCTGCAACTCTTCGAACTTACTCCGGGCGAGCCGGATGTTCATCCTCAGGGCCGCAGTCTCTGCGACGGATCGTTAGCACCGTCTGGCCACCACTTACCCAACAACTCACCTATTGTCGGGTCATGCACCACGATCAGCACGTACGTGTTCTTCGTCAGCTCATCCAGCACCGCCGTGAACTCGTCGAGCTCCATCTCCAACGAGTGGAACTCCTCGCGCACGCGCGAGCACGCGTGCTTGAACGCCTTGATCAGCTCGGAAGTGCGCTCGTAGCGCGTCGGCGAGAGCCGGTGCGGGTCCGCGCCCGCGTCGGGGTCGGGCTCCCGCGCGGGGAGGGAGCCCTGCGAGAACGTCGGCGTGCGCAGGCCGTTTGTCGTGGTGTGCGAAGAGGACGGGGTGGAGAGCGCGGGGGAGCCCATGGGCGGTGCGTGAGGTGCGGGCGGAGGAGAGGACGTTGCGATGACGAGGAAGGTGGTGCGCTCGAAGAGGATGACTTCGGTTGCGCTGCAGGCGTGCGCGAGCGTGGTGAGGTGCTTGGAGAGGACGGCGGCGTTGGGGATGAGGGTGTGGACTATCCGGGACCATGCCTGGGAACCTGCGTGAGGAAAGTAGGAGTAGGAGAGAGTGGGAGAGGCGCACCTTGTAGAGGCTCTCGTCGTATATGCTCGTTCCGAACACGGTCACCGGCACGTCCCCGCTCGCCTGCTGGAGCTCCGCCGTCCTCCTCTCGAGGGTCTGCGCCCTCGAGCCCCTTGCCAGATCCATCTTATGCACGAGGAGGAAGACGGCCGCGTCGGGGGAGTACCTCTGGAGCGCGGCGAGGCAGTCGCGGTAGTACTGGAGGTCCTTCTGCATGTTGCGCGACTCGACCTCGAAGACGTAGATGAGGACGCCGACGTGCTGGAAGATGGTGGACGCCTGCAGCGCGAGGTAGGTGTCCATGAAGGCGTCCTGCCCGCCGCAGTCCCAGAGGTTGAGGATGAGGTCGCCAAGGAAGCGGACGTGGTTTTGCTCGACGTCGATCGTCGCGCCGAGGCGGGCGGTGAGCGACGCGGGGTTGTTCGAGCTGAGAGGGGCATTTGTGAAGGAGAGCGAGCAGGCGCAGAAAACGAGTGTGCTCACAAGATCAACGACCGCATCGACGTCTTCCCGCTCCCCGACGCGCCCATGAGGAGAACCTAGCACGATCTACTGTTAGTTATGTTCAGAATGTCTAGGTCTGCGGTACTACCTTCTTCTTCATGATGCCTCGAGCGGGATAGAAGGTAGGCAGACCTGCAGAACCTCGAGTCGAGATGCTCGGGCGTAGTCAAGTGTCGAGCGCGATCAGCGGTCAGCAGCAACCAGTCTAAGTAGCTTTAGAGTTTCCGGAGACTTTTCAGCTATGGCGTCGCAGAGCAAGTGCAGCGAGAGGCGTAACGGAGCTGGATGGGGAAGACGGCAACCATGACTGTAATTGAGTAAAGCTGAGTCGGCGGTGGCTGCCCAGCGGCGACAGTAGCCGGACAATCCAATCGTCATATGGCAACTACGTCTCAGAACGGTCACCGGGTACAGATGGTTTACATTGGCTTTACTGCTACTCTTCTGTTCGTCGTACACACAGCACACACCCGACCTTCGTCTCCATTCCAGAGCACAGTCGCGTCAGAACTTGCCTTCCGACCAGCGTCTCGTGTGAGAGGCCATCTCCACCGCAGCAGCGGCCCAATCCTCGCCATGGTTGTGCCCCTTGTTCTCGCCGCGCCCAATCCCCGCTCGCTCCAACGCCTGGTCGTCACTGAGGGCCGTAAGCACACCGAATATGACCGGAACACCCGTATCCAGCTGCACACGCATAAGCGCGTGCGATACGCTGTCGCAGATGTATTCGAAGTGCATGGTAGAGCCCTTGATGAGGACACCAATGGCAATGACAGCGTCGAAGGGCTGGCTTGGCATGCCAGCGATTGTCGGGGCGGGGGTGGACGCGCGGGAAGACGGGCGAGGGGAGGAGATGGAAGTCCCGAAGGTGAGGCCGCCGAGCAGGTCAGTCGCGGTCGCGCCTGCCTGGACATGCGAGCCAGCAATCACCCTGCAAACGGTAAACGGCCCACACCGGTGACTGCATGTTCGCAACGTACCTCTGGCAAGCGAGAGGCAGCTCGAAGCTGCCAGGGACGGACTGGAGGACGATGTTACTCTCCTTGACCCCCTGCTCCTTCAGCTTGTGGACGGTGCCCTCGATGAGCGCGTCAATGACTGTCTTGTTCCATCGCGAGTGGACGATGGCGATGCGGAGGGAGGAGCCGTCGAATTTGGCGGACGCGGGCGCAGGGCCTTTTATTGAGTGCATCGTTACGCCCGCCGCTGCACTCAAGCGCCCGCTCGAGGATCGCTCTGTGTGCGCGTGTTTGGCCGACCGATCCCAGATTTCAGCTTTCTGCCCGCTCATTGGCTGCCAGCCGTCTTGTCTGCACTCGACCTCTCCTCTCACTGCGGCGAAAGCACTCAAGGAGCCCAGCTCTTGCACGCAAACATCTATGGATAGCAATGTATCGTGTACGTAGAGCGGGCCTCAGTGACATCCGAGACAAGCTAACTTATCCTCGGACAGTAACGTATGCCCTCATCTATGACTTCCTCTCGCGAAGGTCACATACAAAAGCAGCCGCGGCGGTGAAGAAGGCCGCAGACGACACCGTTGATCTGGATGAGGCGAGCACTCCTACCGAGAAGCTGGAGGATGTTGTCGCTGGTTGGAAGGCTGCTCAGCCGAAGGTGGATACTACTCAGTGAGTACTATGCACTGTAATGAATTGATGCTGGTGCTCACACACCGCAGAAAGAAACAGGTTGAGAAGGATGCCGAATGTACGATACAAGCTCACTTCGAAGTGTGCCAGCACTCACGCACCGTCTAGCGTCCGATTCGTCCAGCTCAAGCTCGTCCGACTCAGAGTCTGACAGCGATTCGTCTTCATCAGAATCAAGCTCTTGTATGTCCTCTCTTACACGACCCCGCCCATGCTCCTAACATATGCCTCTACCAGCATCGGAAGCGGAGGACGGTAGCAAGAAGAAGGCCGCCAAGGGTCCTTCATCGGCAAAGGCTGCAGCTACCAAACCAGCGAAGGCCGCGCCGGCCAAACCAGTGAAGGCTGCCGCAGCGACCAAGCCAGCCAGGTCTCCATCCCCGTCAACAAGCAAAACACTGTCCAGCGGCAATGAAGGCAGCAGCAGCAGCGACTCTGACAGCGACTCGGACTCGTCCACCGGCAAGGCGAAGGTCGCGACCAAGAAGACCGTCACCACAACGACCAAAAAGGCTACTAAGGATGCGGAGAGCAGCGACGAGGGCTCCGACTCCGACTCCGACTCGAGTTCGAGTAGCAGTTCGAGCTCGAGCGACTCGGAGGAGGAAGCACCCAGGAAGAAGTCTTCTCCTGCGAAGGCGAAGAAGACGAGCCCCAAGCCTAAGAGTTCCAAAGCCAGTTCGAGCTCTAGCTCGAGCGACTCAGAAGACGACGCACCTAAGAAGAAGTCTCCTCCTGCGAAGACGAAGAAGACGAGCCCCAAGCCCAAGAGTTCCAAAGCCAGTTCGGGCTCTAGCTCTAGCTCGAGTGACTCGGAAGATGACGCACCCAAGAAGAAGTCTCCTCCTGAGAAGACGAAGAAGACGAGCCCCGAGCCTAAGAGTTCCAAAGCCAGTTCGCGCTCGAGTTCGAGCTCGGACTCTTCGGACTCGGACTCGAGCTCCAGCGAGGAATCTGTGAAGAAGACGACCAAGACGACCAGGACGGCTGTGAAGCGCAAGGCTCCCAGCTCCGCAAAGTCTTCGTCTTCGAGCTCGTCAGACTCCGGCTCAGACTCGGACTCGGACTCGGACTCATCATCGTCCTCAACCTCCAATTCGGCGAACTCAACTCCGAGCCCCGCGACCCGCCCCGCGAAGAAGCAGCGCACGGCGGAGGACGGCTCTGCAGCGGTCACCGCGACCGTCAGCAACGCTGACTTCAGCGCTGGAACGCAGCACGCGAATGGGAACGGCAAGGGGGAGAACGGGGATGGCAAAGAGAAGGCCGGAAAGGGCAAGCCGCGGAAGAGCAACACGCCCTTCCAGCGGATCAAGACAGACAACATCCAGTTCGTCGACGACCGGTTGAAGGACAACGCGTTCGACTCCAGGGTACGTGTCTCGCCAGCGTCAGAGCAGCCCTGTCTACATACTGACCGGTCCTCGTGTGCAGGGTGCCGGCGCGAACGACTACGGCGAACGTGCGGCGCGCGATCTGATCGTGACGCGCGGCTCCGGGTTCAGGAAGGAGAAGAACAAGAAGAAGCGGGGGAGCTATCGTGGGGGCGAGATCACGGTGAGTCGCAGGTGCTCGTCTCTGTAACGAAGGCACGTCGACTGAACGACTGGACGCGCCGCAGATGCAAAGCTACAGTATCAAGTTCACGGATTAGAGGTGCTTGTATCTGGTCTTGTCTGGGGAATGCGAAGGCATTGGTTGTGCTGGGTGTTTTCATGATTTGTGGTCGCAGGTGCGAGCCAACGCCGCTTAGCTATTGCTCCGTCACATCGAGAGTATGATGTATCATAACACGCCTGCGAGGCCTAAGAGGCTTATCCTGGCTATAGATATACACCGACGCCATAGGCAACAGTGTTAAGCATTATAACTTATAACGTACATTGGTCACAGCCATCTAGACATCGTCAAATACGGACTACATTGCACGTAGGCATAGAAGCACGTCAGTACCGGGGGGCTTCAGGACAAATACAGTTGACTATCAATGTCCGTTGGTATGTACCGTCCCATTTGTACGTTGCAATTTGAATCAGGAGAGGGAATAAAAAGAGCGGGGAACATCGAACGATGACGTTTGCGTGAAGGCGAATCAACAACGCATTATGATGACCGTAGGCTGCGGAAGAATAGATGGGGAGCAAGCACCTGTGCCGAACCTTCTGGTGATACAAGATGGCGGTCAAAAGACAACAGACACGGATCAGAGGATGGATATCATATGTTGAAGGCGGGAAAATAGACGGAGAGCAAGGAATGGGGCCGACTTTCTGCATCGCGTCGGATTGTTTCGTTTCTTCTATATTCAAAAAGGGCGTAGATTCTTGTTGCGTTGCGAGTAGCACGGCCCTCAGAACCCAGGCATGCCTCCGAGCCCCATGAAGTTCTGGCCGACGGGCATGGGCCCCGGGCTGGGATGGCGCATGACACTCTGCATCGCGTGCGGGTTCGCGAACGTGCCCATGTTGCCCATATTCATCTGCATCTGCATCAGCGGGTTCATGCCCATCATGTTCATGTTCATTTGCTGCATGCCCATATGCTGCGCGGCGTACGCGAGCGCGGTCGGGTTCGACATCGCGAAGGGGTGCTGGCCAGAGGCGCCGGGAGAGGACAGTTGCGACTGGTTGTTCGACTGCATCGGCATCGGAGTTTGAGTTGGCGATGAAGCGCCCTGGGGAAGACCTTGAACTTGGACTTGAGCCTGAACGGCCTGCACCTTTTGCATAGCTTGGAGCTGAGCACGCGATGCGACAATTAGTACGGAGTCATACGCAGTTAGCCGGCATGGTGCGTACCTCGTAGAACGCGAAGTCCTGCAGGAGGCTGGTCCTCGCCGGATGGGTGTGGAAGATACGCAGCATCTCCTGACCTGCATCAGGGAGCAGCTCTTGTGTGTCACGCGAGTTCGTAACCGGCTTGCGCTCCTGCGTGTTGCTGAACGATGAAAAGTGAGTACGTGTCATGGACATTTGTCCCGAAAACTCCTTACTTGAGACGGATGTGCCTTAGGTTGGCATTAGGAATGTCGCGGACGAAGATCCAGCGAACTTTGAAGACACCCTTCCATTTGTCTGATGCCCACACGGTGCTACTTCGTGTGTAGTCCACCTGGAGGTATTCTTTGAATACCGCGGCCAATAATATGAGAGCGACAACCACGACTTACCGGCGTGAGCATCTCCGCCATCCCGCAGAAGTGTCCACTGTGGAAGCAAGCACGTGAGCACCTTTCGAGAACCCAGAAGCCAAGGCACCCGTAGGAAAGCTTACCTGGCGTTCACGCTAAAGAACAGGTAAATTGGACCCCTCCCGGCATTTTCCTTGAAAGCCTTATCAAGCCTCTTGTTTCCGGGATCGGTGGAGCTCCAGATCTCATACTTGAGTGACTTGTGAACGTCATCTTCCGTATACGATTTGATGACGAAGTACCGCGCCTAGTCAAGAGACTGATTAGTACACTCGCTGAGCGACGACTACCAGCCGGATACTTACGAATAAGGGCCGTGTATCGAAGTCGACGGGGTTGTAGCCCTTGGTCGCAATCAAAGTAGGGACGTCAATCGGAGAACTGACGAAGCCTTCCAACGAGCCGCTCTGCGAGCCGCTTTGCGACTGCCCACGGCTGTGGGCTTGGCTGCCAAGGGGCGGCGACGCAACGCCCATCCTCGGCGCTTGCCCTTGATTGAGATACTGCGATGGGATGGAGGGGACATTGGGGATATCACCACCGCCATTCTTCTGGTACAGGTGGTGGAGACTGGGGTTAGATGCTCGGCCCCCCAACATGCGCTCCTTCTGGTCCCAGGGAGTGGTGCCAGAAGCAGTAAATGCGCGCTCACGGCCAGTATGCTGCTGCTGTTGTTGTTGTTGCTGCTGCTGCTGCTGTGGCTGCTGCTGTTCCTCGCGCTCACGAGGTTGGCCGGTTTGGGAAGACGCGGGTAACCCATGGCCGATAGGCGGTACATACGCCGAAGCACTCTGCACCGAGCTCTGCGCATTGCGGGCATCCAAGTCCGTGACAAGCTGGAGCTTGCGGGATGGCCCGCCGTTGTTCCCGCGCATGCCAGGGACTTGCAACGGCGGAGGGTGAGCAGGATTGAAGCGAGGAGGGTGTACGGACTGACCCTGCTGGAAACCCCCAGAAGCACCGCCATACTGCTGGTTGATCTCCAGCGCGGAGAGCGCACGCGACACATCGTCGATCCCCATGTTGCCGCCATTACTTCCATACTGTGACGTCCCGTTGCCACCAACCGGAGTACGCCAGTCGTTGCCCGGGGTGTTCCACGGCGACGATCTGCCGATGGGGCTGCCAGGATACTGGCCTTGACCCTGCTGCGAAGGCAACCCAAAATACGAGTCTTCCTCTGCATGTGTACTATCGTTGTCGTATTCCTCTTCAGCGTTGGTCGGACTGGGGCTCTGAGCTCCAGAATACGAGATACCCTTTGTTTGACTCTTCATAGGACCCGCCTGAATCGTGCCAGCACGTTTGAGACCAGAAGTCAAGTGTCGGACACCAGGAGTAGTGGCGGGATAGTTTAGGCTCTGGTGCCGACGCACGCCGGCAGAACCTCCCGGAGGAGGGGACGGGCCATGAGAGATACCACCGCCGCTGCCGAAATGCGGAGACAGAGGCGAGGCTCCGGACGACGACGAATCCGCGACATGACCATGGTCAGAGGCCGAGAGGCCGTGCTAAGTCAGTGCGATATGTGAAGATAGCGCACGGAAGGAGAGTCTATGACGCGCACCTCCTCTTCGTCACGCAAACCGCGCATCTCCCTCTCCCACTCCTCCTCTTCGCCCTCATGGCCAGCGATGGCGGAGAGACTGTTGAGGGTTCTGGGTGTATGCGAGCCCGGCTGGCGTCCAGTCTGTGTGCCGTATGGAACTTATGCGTGAACAGATAGTGGTCAATCGCCAGGACATGAGTGATAGTGCGCGGGACTGACTCACCACGATGATACCGCGTCGGCAAGGACGCCTGCCTATGCAGCGACGACTTCTCGCCTACCGCGCCAATGCCGCCAACCCAGTCCTGATCAACAAGCTCATCGTCATGCCAGATCTGCTCAGTCTGCGGGTCCTCGAGTTCAGAGATGGCGATTTTGGAGGTCGGTCTGTTCGAACGCGATGCTGCCGAGATGGTGTGGTGACGGCGGACGCCGCTGCCGCCAGAGGCTGCGTTCGACGCGGCGACTGGCGGAGGAGAAATAGTATGGCCCGTCTGCGAAGACATGCGCTTGGATTGGGGAGAAGAAAATCCAAGGCGAGGGGATGATGGAAAGATGGACCATGCGCGCGCAGGCTGGTCGCGGTCCGGGGGTCTCCCGGGTCTCCGTGGTCTCCCAGCCATACGGGGCAGTCAGTGATTTCGATGCAAGTGGTTGCGAGACAGTCGCGTCCTGCCCGCTCCTCGCGTCCGTCCAGCCCGCTGGTAGATGCTGCCCCTCCTTTGACGCGCCGCCGCGATCCCAGAAGCCACCATGTCTCTTCTCTCCGACCGCCAGAAGGAGGAGCTGTAGGTCCTCCGTTTCACCCTCGGCATACCCGCACTCATCGATGCAGTCACAAGGCAATACTCGAATACCTCCACTCGAACAACTTTACGGATGCTTTCAACTCGCTCAAGGCGGACACAGGGATTGAATACACGCCGGACCCAAAGGCCAAGTATGCGGGATTGTTGGAGAAGAAATGGACGAGTGTGATCCGGCTTCAGAAGAAGGTGTGTTATTGTTCAGCAACACTCACATCAACGCTGGCTACATGCCTTTTGTTCAGATTATGGACCTCGAGAACCGAAACGCTCAAATACAAGAGGAACTCTCCCTTTCTCCCGCGAAACGTGCACAAATGCAGACGGACTGGGTGCCGCGAGCACCGGCAGCCTATGTTCTGACCGGGCACCGGGGGCAAGTCCTCAAGGTAGCCTTTCATCCGACGTTCAACCTCATCGCATCCGCAAGCGAAGATGGCACAGTCAAGATTTGGGATTGGGAAACAGGAGAATTCGAACGGACGCTCAAGGGCCATACGCGTGCCGTGAATGATGTTGACTTTGACAGTAAGGGCAATCTATTAGGTACGGCCGATGCATTGTTCCTTTGCGTGCGGTGGGGATGACTGAAGACAACTCTTCCTACAGTCAGCTGCTCTTCCGACCTATTGATCAAGATCTGGGATGCACAGAATGAATGGCGCAACACGAAGACATTTTCCGGACACGACCATACCGTATCCTCAGTTCGTTTCGTGCCCGGCGACCAACAAATAGTCAGTGCGAGCCGAGACAAGACCATCAGGATATTCGATGTCGCGTCAACGTGAGTCTGAACTGACAATATGCGTGTATCCCAGCTGACAGGCATGTAGACACCTGGTCCGTACGATCACCGGCCATTCTGAATGGGTCCGGTGTGTACAACCTTCAGACGACGGACGATTGCTCGCCAGTGCTTCCAATGATCATGTATGTATTGTACACGAAATGTGCCATCGACACTAATACTTGATCATCATAGACTGCGCGACTAAGCGATCCCTTGAACGGGGAGACAAAGATGGAGTTCCGCGGGCACGAGCATGTCTTAGAAGTCGTCGCATTCGCCCCTACTGCCGCGTATACCGCGATCCGTGAGTTGGGCGGTCTTCCAGTAAGTCGGCCGTGGCATTATGCATTATGCTATAATTGACGAATCGCCTCAGGACAAAGACAGAGTGAAGCGGCCGGGCGCATACCTGGCAACTGGATCAAGAGACAAGATGATCAAGATATGGGACTGCCAGAGCGGTCAACTCATTCGGACCTTGGTAAAGTCTGCGACTATCGCGACGTGATGTCCGCTTACGCATTACTAGGCGGGACACGATAACTGGGTGCGGGCACTCGTCTTCCATCCCACGGGCAAGTTCCTCCTCTCCGCATCTGATGACTACACAATACGCGTCTGGGAGCTCACGACCGGGCGTTGCATGAAGACTGTACAAGCCCACGGTCACTTCGTGACCTGCCTCGCGTGGGGTCCCCAATCCAAATCACAAGGCCCCGATGGCGCGAAGGCCAACGGCACTGCAGATGCCAAGGCAGAGCCTGAGAAGTTTGTGAACGTCATCGCGTCGGGGAGCGTCGACCAGACGATCAAGATATGGCTGCCATGATAAATTATCGCTTGGATGGAGGCTGCTGCTCGGAGCTAGGGCTGGAGGACGTGTGCCAGTGATCAACTACTGCGTCGTGTATGATTTCGTTAACGTTAGACATACGGTAATCGTTTCTGTTCTTTCTGCATTTCTCGCTCTGGTGAGTATCGCCTAGATGTGCCAGTGTGCGATAAGATGCTGACTACTAATATCATTAGGTGCACTAGCATTGTACACTGTCATTTCCGTTACTCGCACGGTATATCTCCCAAATCATTGCACTCATTACTGATATCCTCGCAGTCATTGTTGCTCTGGAAGTCTATACTTTGTGGTCCCAGTGATACCCAGCAACTATATCCTGACATGGCCTTGTCGCACTGGTTGCTTCTTGATTGCGCACCTGCCTCTGTGTTCGTTAAGGGCGTATAGCCGGTGCAAACGAGCTAGCAGGTCGTTGGGCAGTGTGCGCGACCCGGATATAGGTCTGCATTGTCTTATTGTCGCCACCGTGCTGGGCTGTGGTAGGCTGTGGCACACAGGCGTCTTTGGCCTCGATCTGAGATTGCATCCATACTGACCGCCACAGACGAGTTTCCTCTAGGTCTTCGGCTGAGCGCAGTTGGCGTCGGTGGTATGCAAATATTACGAGAAGATACCATCGAACACGGCGGGGAATAATTTCTTTGGGCGGTAGCTTTCATTTGATAAACATGGCGAATTCACCTTTTTACAGAATACAAAGACGCGCTTTGACCGGGCGCTTGACTGGGCGCTTGTTGGGCCACTGGTGGCACTGGCAGAGCATAAAAGCAGCGCGTTCGAACATTCCCTGGCCAACCTCAACCTGCTACCACCAACATCTCGCCACAACTCCTTCACCACTTACTCTCTCAAACACCGACAATGCCTGCTGTCCGAACGAAGACGTCGCGCACCAAGGTGCAGAAGCAACGCGAGACCGCCGGCAGTGGCGTTGGAACCTCGAAAGGTTCGAACAGTGCCACTGTGCCACAACAATCAACTCTTGTGAGTACAATATTCTCTGCCGTAGGATGCCTAACGAACAGGCGTTCAGAACGCGAACGTCGGTGCCCAACCATCCGGCTCTCGGCCATCCTCGTCGCAATCAGAACGCGCTCATGGCAAGAAGCCGTACGCGCCTCCCGCTAAGGGGTCGAAACGTCCGACGCCTCTCAGGTTGGGCGACCTAGAGTACGTGAGCATGCTGGGTACGTTGCACTTCTTGTCGGACGTCTACTACTATGTGGCACTAAGACGACTTCAGGCGACGGTAGCTTCGGCTTCGTGTCTACGGTCCGCGTCATGCGGAAGGCTTCAAGGAAGCACAAACTTGATCGCATCGGCGCGCAGTTTGCGCTCAAGGCCATCACCGCGACGCAAACGAGAGAGACTGAGATGGTAGGAAGCTCATCCTCCTAGTACGTCTAGAGCGCCACGCTGACCTGAGACGTAGAATCAATGGATGAAGAATTACGCAACGGATGAGGAGCAGCTGCAAGCAATCAGGGAGACTATGCAGATAAGGGACGCAGAGAGAGAAGCGCTCACGGGGCTGCCGTGGCATCCATTTGTGTCTGGCCTGGTCGACACGTTCCACGACCACCGGAATTACTACCTGCTGATGGAGCTCGCGCCTTGCCAATCGTTCGACGCATTCCTGACGAAGCATGGCCCATTGCGCAGCGAGGACGCCCGCTTCTACTTCGCCAACCTCACTCTCGCGCTTGAGTTCCTGCACACTCATGGGGTCATACACCGCGACCTCAAGCCGCAGAACATCCTCATGGGCGCGGACGGATACCTCATGATCGGCGACTTCGGCGTGTCCGCGCATATAACGGATGGGAACAACTGGAAGAACGTAGGGACGTACCCATACACGGCGCCGGAGTTCTACGGTGAGACGTATGACACGAGGGTAGTCCCTCCGATCCTCCGTATGGCGGGAGACTGGTGGGCGGCAGCGGTGATCCTGTTTCAGATGGTTACCTTGGATTGGGTGAGTCTTGTCAATGCAGTTCGAGTCGAGCGTTGTTCTAACATGTGCATTTGCCAGCCTTTCAATGAGCCATCCGAGGAGCTGTTATACAAGAGGATCATGTGCTCGAAGCCCGGCGAATTCTGGGAACGCGATGAGTTCCAAGACCTCTACATCGACCCCGAGCTAAAGGACCTCGTCAATATGATGCTCATGCGCGATGTCGCGTCGCGGTACGGCACGATCGCCGTGAAGGCGCCGGGGGACAAGCTGGCTCGGAACGACGAAGTCCGAATACATCCCTTCATGCACGGGAAGGTCGACTGGATTAGGATGAATCATAGATTGGTCATTGTAAGCAGCATGCCCCACGTCTCAACTCCATGCATAAACTGAGCGCTCTGCTAGCCTCCATTTGTCCCGGACAGGTACCCCGACCTCTTGCAACAAGTGCAGAAGCACAGTCTGGGCGAGGACCAAAAGATACCCGGTATCGGGGCTGAGTACAAGTGGCCCATCGAGCTCAAGTACAACTTGTGGAACAAGATCCACGAGGAATGATCGCACACGGACTTCTGTATACCTGGTGTCTTCGGGCGACTTTGCACGCGGGCCCTCTTCGTTCGCGTTGTGCGACCTCACTGCCGCGCTCCTCATTCCCATACGGTCCGTGACTGGACCCCTCGACTAATTGTCCCTCTGTAGCGTTAGTTTGTTTCCTTGGTAGCCCAGTGCTTATACCCGTGTCCTTTCAATATACCATTCTGCTTCTGGTGCCCCTCTTAGTGTTGGAAGCCTTGTCGCCTGGCTCAACCCCTAACGCGACCTCTGGGTTGGGTTGAGATAGGTGTGCAGAGTTCGCGACATATCCGCTGGACTTAACCGCAGATGGTCAAGAGTAGTCTTGAGTACTTGAGTCTTCGCGATCGCCGGGCGGTCAACAATTGATTAGCGTCCATGGGCACGATCGTTGGATCGCCCTATGAAGGGCTAACTTGATGCTGGGCACACCGTCCATTAATTAGAGCGGCTCTAATGTTTATTCGGGCGATCGCGCGGTACCTCACTTCGACAGATGTCAACCGCTGCATAGATGCTCCAGAGAAGCACCCCTGGTGAGAGAGGGGTCGATCTGGGTCAATGCGCAATGATGCAGGCCCGCTCACCTGCATCGAGTGATTGCCGACGCCGATACAAGACAATAAAGAGGCTTGAGATTTCAATTAAGCCGACCGTCGCGGAGCTGCAAACCCACACGCTCGTTTCCCAGTTCAATTGTCTTCGGCGCCGGGCCCAGTCCAGACGAAGTTGCTGCCGACGGTAGCTCCTGAACGAGACACGCGGTACGATACCGACGCTCCCGCGGCCGGCATCACGAAGACTGCGCGCATCACCCCGTCCCAGCTTGCTACTAGAAGCACCACAGGAGGGAGGGAAGAAGAGCTCGTTCGAACGGCCTAAGCCCAGGGTATCCGACATCGATATCTCCGAGATACAGTATGAAGACACATACAGACACTGGCACAGGATAATCGTACATTGGGCTTTCACTTCAGTTCGGTGTAACGAGCGACGGGGTTCTCTTCTGGCTGCGGATGCACCTACGACGTACTTACCTACAGTTGCAATATACTATCGCACACGCGTGGCGAGCGCGGGGTGCGCTCCACTACGAGGTCGGGGCGCCGCATTACAGGGCGAGAGAGCCTGGCGCCTCGGTGCTCGGTATTACGGGTACTATTAGGTGGCAGGGGTGGCGGGTGGCGGGACACCCGGAAAGGAGAGTGAATGGGAGCGTCGGTGCAAAGGAGGGTCTAGGTTCGTCAAGTGGTCGTCTGTCAGCGGGGTCGCCGCGAAAGCAATGACAACGGTAGGGAGAAGGTCCTTCATGGATGCGTTCAGCTCAGACGCAGAGAGTGGAAGTAGGAGCGGACTTACGAAGGAGGTCGGCGTGCCTGTGGACAGCAATTAAGATAAGGTTACATGAACGCGCACGGTTCGAAGGCGAATGACGAAGGGATGATCGAATCGTAGCAGGGAAGCGCCGGATCCAGGCGACAGCGCAAATGGGGAAGAGCAGAGGCGGAGCGATCACTTGCTGCGGCAGCGAACAGTGCGCAGCTGCTCCTTGACCGAGGAGTCTAGTCCGGGCTCAGACCACGAGTGCACCAAGCGGCGCGGGGTGCGTTTGCGGCCGCGCGAGGGCTCAGACGACTTCATGATCTCGTCGTCATCCACCTTGCGGTATTCGTCGTCCGGATCGAAGACGGTCGGAGACGTGGCAGCGGACATGTCCTTGGGCGGCAGCTCAAGCTCCTGGTCCGTGTCGCTGTCGTACTCGCGCTCGCGGATCAAGTCGACGTCCGAGTCAGAGTCCGAACCGTACCCGTCGGGCCCGTGTCTGCGCCGCCAGCGCCCGTACCACCGACCGAGGAAGACCTTAATCTCGGCGCCCATGCCGAGGTACTCGACATTGCGCGCGAGGCCCTCCCAGCTGAGGGTGCCATCGTCCAGCGCGTCCTCGATGAAGGACGTGGAGCCGAAGTAGATGTAGTGCACCAGCAGGCGGAACGACGCCGGGTCAGGCACGGGCAGGTAGACGGAGGGGTGCGTGGGCGGAGACGGGAGCATCCATGGGAACTGCGGGGCGGGCAGGCTCAGAGAGGAGCGGCGCGAGTCTGTGAGGCCGGGAGTCGGGGCCCGGGGCTGGAGTGGCAGCGCGGAACTGGCGGTGGTCTCCATCAGCTCGAACGGCGATGCACCACTCATGAACCCCCGGATCAGCGACGAGTGTGCGCATAGGTAGTCCATGTGTAACTGTAGGGTATGGTATCAGTGCATGGTCTTTGTTGAGCAACAATACCATACCTGCATGACCATTCGAGGGCCGGGACGAGGAGCGGGCTCCTCCTCTTGTTGTCGCGAGAAGCCTAAGAGGCTAGGCACGTCATTGGGTGGCGAACAAGTATCCTCGGCAGCATCTCCGGGAGTTGGAGAGGAGGCTGCTTGAGTTTTGGTATCCAAGGGAACGACTGCAAGACAATGAGGTGAGACAATAGTGCACGGCGTGGTGCGATGTTCAGGGACGCGTACCGATGGTGCAGTCAGAAGTTTCGGGCTTTCTCCAGTAATGAGGAGCGAGCTGGCGAAGTTGTGCAATAATATACTCAATAGGGACGTCGGCGAGGGCTGGTGGAGGGAATGGACGAGGGACGAAGGCGACACCGTGCATTGTCCGTCGGGGCGCTCGGATGGAAGGGTCAAAGGGAGGCCCTACGCTTGAGCGAGGCCTCGGTGACGTGAAGCTGGAGAGATAGCCCTGTCTTTTAGCATCAAGGCAAAGGTTATTGTCTACCGGAGACATAGGCCAATTGTGTTCGGATAGCCTGTGCAGGAGGCAGCGCGCTGGGCCTAATATGGAGCACCTGATATGGCAGCCTCGCACCGGAGGTGAGGCAGACTAAAGACAATTGACCAGAACGAGACGTCGTGTGGTCTGTGGCACAGCGGGGTGTGCAAGAATGGTATGGGGCGCAGACGGACGCCGACGGCGCGTCCGGGTCCAGGGGGCGAAGGAAGGAGAGAGCGAAGGCGGCTTGCGCGGACAATAAAGGGGATATATAACTACGGCGTAGATGTAGCAACAGGCGACGCAAGAGGCAACGGACTACCAGACGACGAGGGTACGGCCTCGCAGGAAATAATCAGAGATGCGGGCCATCTGAAGTCTGTGGCAGGTGCAGCCGCGGTGCGCGCGAGCCGACAGACGCGCGCGGAAAGGGGAAGAGATGTCCTGGGCGTTCCCTGCCGACGACCTTATTGTTCTCCATGTCCTGTCTGAGATCCTCGTGCCTGCAGCGTGCTTCCCCCTCGATCCCATCTCCCATCCCCCTTTACGTCAACCCCGCCCAACGTTCTGCCGCATCGACGCCTGCACAATAAGCCACCCCTCCCGCGGTCTTTACCGCGCTGCGCCCGGGCACCCAATGCTCAAACATTTCATTTCTCGTTCATTTCCTCTACGTTCTGATCCCGATTTCCTCGGTTATCCAAGCAAGGCGAACGCACCCGCAGCGTTGGCCTGACTCGATCTGCAACAGCCGTGCTCGGGCGTGCACACCGCGTTCGCACAATGATGGGCCCGTCCAGGCAGGCGGGGTCCGGCATCCTGCGAAGACAGCCTTCCGAAGCGGATCCGACTGATTGGGTCGTACAAGACATCCCATCGTTCCTCCAGCGATCTGCCACACCTCAGAGGAGCAATCCTCCGCCACCACTGACCCGTGCTCGCGAAGCCTGATGTCGATAAGCGGGAACAGCGTTCTTTGACGGAACCTAATACATTGACCCTTGCACTGTGCTCCGAATCGCGGTACTTCGCCACTACCCACGGTGCCCATGCGCCAGCTTCGCGCCAGGGATGGCAGGTGCGCTCGTCCACAGAAGCTGCGGCGTGTGGCGTAATCAGCGCCGGTTTTTGAGCCTGCCTTTCGAGGCGATGCACGGGTTGCTGCCTTGCAAATAGAGCGTATCCGAACGCGCGGACCTGCACGGCCGGAATCAGATCGCACTGACGTACAAGGAGGATGCAGCGCAGCATTCAGAGGGCCCTTCATATCGGCGTTGCAAGACCCTCGAGAAGAGAGTCCCGAGAACGGTAGAGGTTGCCATACGGAGAGAAGAACTGCTACCATGCCTCGGTGCGTGAGTAAATGACGCAGTTGCCCCGGTGGGTTGCAGTCCTTGTGGGAGGCAGGCCACGGACGGAGTTCTTGTCTTCCGTGCGTGGGATCATCCTTGGGACCATCTGGATAATCATTCTGTGCGGTGTAGAAAACCAGAAAATCAAGGCTGTGGTCGCGGACGTTCGATGTTGGTAGCATGCGGTCTTTGAAAGGGGTTAATGCGCATCCGTTGGCATTTGCAATCATGCACGCGATCGCGCTCTAGGACGACTCGTCTGAAAGCGGTAACCTCAAGGTGAGAACCAGCCAGCCAAGCGTGAGTGATTGGGTAGCATCTCGTCTGGCGGAGGTTGAAGACATTGCAGCAAGGCAGCAATCTGACGTACAACCTCACCGAGAACAGACTACGCTGGGAGCGATTGCGGTCGTGGAGGTGATAACATTCAGCACGAGGCCGAGCGCGAGCCATCGTTCCATCGTTCCCTGCCTTTTCCGTCCGCTTCTGCGCGTCCAACTGTCGATGTGTGGTCTGGCAGGGTCACTGAAGCCCGCGCCTTGGCTGATTACGCTGAGAACGTTCACAGCGAGACATTGTATCATACCACTCTCGCACGAAACGCCAACACCTTGGAGCTTAGAAGCGATCCTCCCTGGCCCGGATTGCAACATACCAAATGCACGTATGTGTGGTCAGGGCAGTCCGAGTACGATCTGCGTGGCTCGTTCAATGACTACGCCGCAGTGTCTCCGGAAGTTCACCGGCGTGATTGTCAGCTGCCATTATCGCTGTCATTCGTCCGCACCAAGACTGCGGATCTCCGCGCAGCTCATTCCACGCGATTTCCGGCCGAAATAAACAGAAGTGCATGGGCCATCATCGGGGGCGTGGCGGCCGGAATTGACACCCGCGCAACACGAGGCGGGTCGAGGACGCTTGTGGGTCCACAGTGATGGCCGACGACACGCGGGCCCGAAATCATGAATTGAGCTACTGCAGGCAGCATAGGGCGCGGAACGTGTAGATTATCATAGCCTATCGCCGGGCTAGACAAAGGATAGACTCATCCGTTGTGTCCCGTGCAGCGTGTATCTGAGTAATAACGTTACGTTATGGCGCGCCCAGGATGTGGTTGGAAAGAGGATGATACCGCGTACCTCGGATTCAATTTGGGGGGACGCGTCATTGAGCTTGGTGATTCTGAGGGCGTCAGCAGGGCCGCGGAACGGATCCCAGTTCTCTCGGCGAATTGGCTGCGAGTGCCGCTGTGCACAGCGTTGAGGCACCACTCACTGCCCGGACGATGGAAGCTATGTAAACCTTAATTGCTAGTCCACGTACCGGCTGAACCCACAATCGAGTAGCCGACACTTCAGCCTTTGCAGCCACGCGCGCGTCCTTAGAAATGGAGCCGTCCGCAGGTTCACAACGCCGAGGCTAAGCCCAAAATGTTGGCAGTGAAGCTTGAAGCTCCAAGTGCTCGCTATCGGGGAATGGAGAACTTCTGAGCTCATTTGCGCCGGCGAGGCGTCGCTCGAGGCGTCTGCAAGAGCATTCACGCACTGACAAGTGAAACGCGAAGTGTTATTGTCAACGACGTTGGGGAGCATCCGGGCCACGGCGACCAGCAGCCATGTGCAAACCTGTGGAGTGGGGAATCATGTCCGCGGGCGAGTTAGAACCACGGAACGGCCACGGGAGAACGCCATTACCGTTGTGTGTGTTTGCTCTGCATTTCATGGACGTAAGCGAGGGACTAGTGTTCCCAGTGGTACATACCGCCAATGGGAGAGGGGGTGGATTCGCCTAATAGCTGGTGCAAGCATGATCATGGGTGGATCGGACACGGAGAGCGACGTTCAGCCGTTGTATGCGCATTCTACGAGCATAAGCGAATGATGAACCTTGCTGCAATTAGTAACGCGTCTTGTCGGTCGGAAAATCTCGTCGATTCTCTAGCTGTATTTGTCATTGCAGGGTCGTGGTCGCTGTGCCTCGCACAGAGAGCCTGGTCGTTTCGCCAGGTACCGTGTACCAAGCATGTTGGCCCACTTGCTCATAACTGCTGCACCTGTACAGCCGTTGTCAGTCCCTAGATTTAGCGTGTCATAGAATTATTTCGCGTACAGGTCAGCGGAATATGTTCGCGGGATATTGCAGTGTAGTGTGACGAGGGCTTTACTGGTGCATGCATCGTAGCGATGCCTCCCGAATGACACAATCCGTGGGGACGAATAAAGCGAATCTTCAGCCTTTGAAAACGTGGAATAGAGGGTTCCCAACTATAGCTGACTCGGAGTGAGAAAGCGCAGCATGATTGTTGACGAGTTCAACCAGCCGCACCGTGCAGATGATCTCGTAGCACATGCCGATCGATCTAGACCGATCGGACGAACCGATTCAAACCGATCCGGTGCTGGCACTCACTGCAGCGGTCGATCGCATCGTGCTCAACACCGTCATCGCCTACACACACCTCGCGGCCGTGCAGTAGTAGACTGACAGTCCTCTGCAACAATGGCACCCCCAGAACTCTACTCTCTTGGCCAGAATCAGACTGCTATCAGCTCCCATGCTTTCAACGCTAACCGCACCGGTACGTAGTCCTCCTTGTTGGGAACAAGCCGAGATGTGATGGTTGATTGGTGCTTGCAGAGGTCGCTGTGAGCTTGAACTCGAAGGATGCGACCATCTGGGAGCGTCGTGGACATGAGTGGAAGCAGACAGAGACGCTGTCCGAGGTACGCTGCAGCATCTTCGTAGCCATACCCCATCTCACTCATGTTACCTTGGTACGCGCCGTGTAGCACGACAAGCTGATCACCTCCATCGACTGGGCCCCCAAGTCCAACCGTATCGTTACCTGTGCCCAGGACCGGAACGCATACGTGTGGCAGCAGAGCCCCGACTCGCAGACGGGCCGTATGATCTGGAAGCCGACGTTGGTGTTACTCCGTATCAACAGGGCTGCGACACATGTCCGTTGGAGCCCGAACGAAGACAAGTTCGCCGTCGCGAGCGGTGCCCGGTGAGTGGATCCTTGTAATGTGATGGGTGTCGTCTGACGAGCGGGCGAAGCGCGATTGCGATCTGCTCATTCGACCCCGAGGGCGACTGGTGGGTCTCGAGACTGCTCAAGAAGCCGATCAGGTCGACTGTCCTCTCCGTCGACTGGCACCCGAATAATGTCCTGCTCGCGGCCGGCAGCGCTGACATGAAGGCCCGCGTATTCTCCGCTTACATCAAGGACGTCGACAAGAGGTGTGTAACTCGAATCGCTCTAACTCCCGTCTTCATATCGGTGCAGGCCTGCCCCTACTGTTTGGGGAGAGAAGCTCCCATTCAACACTATCTGCGGCGAATACAGCAGTCACGCGGGAGGCTGGGTGCATGCTGTCGGATTCTCTCCGTCTGGAGACGTTCTAGCCTTTGCCAGTAAGTAGTATCGCTACCCTCTTAGCACTCCCAGCCCTAACCATCGGATCGTCAGGCCATGACAGCTCCATCAGCATTGTCTACCCCGGCGGACCGGCCATATACACGATCAAGCTTTCCAGTCTGCCTCTCCTCACCCTAACTTGGACGACCGAGAATTCCATCATCGCCGCTGGGCACGACTGCCAGCCGCTCGTGTTCTCGGGTAGCGAAGGCGGTTGGGACCTCACCGGCACGCTCGACGACCCCAACGCGAACAAGACCGGCGGCGGCGCAGCGCGCGCAGGCCTCGGTAACGCGTCGCCTGTGGGCCGCCTGAACAGCGCTGCGTTCAACACTTTCCGCAACGCGGACACGCGCGGTATCTCGAGCGGCCCTGGCTCGCCCGGTCCTTCCGCTGAGTCGGAGCTGTTCACGGTGCACCAGAACACGATCACGAGCGTGCGACTGTACGAGGGCATTCCGGGGAACGTTGCGCGCGTCAGCACGTCGGGCGTGGATGGGAAGCTGGTCGTGTGGGACGTCGCGCAGGTGTCGCCGATTGGCGTGACGGGCATCGTGGGCCGCTTGGCGGGTACGCATCTGAAGTAGGGTATCGATACAGGATGTACAAGTAATAAGGATAATGGAAATGAAGCGATCGTGCATGCAGCCATGCGAAACGTGGGGCGGCGAGGCCTTCATTGCTCTCGTGGTTCGTTCATGGTCGTGTCCGTGAAAGATGGTGACTCCTCCAGTGGTTGCTCGTTGATGACGGCCCATACGGAGGCCTTGAACTAGTGCAGTAGTTTGGAGACGTCAGCGGGATAACAAAAAGACACATCGAGGCACTTACAAGCGTTAGCACCAACCCCATCTTTACCTCCAACGCCCGCAACCTCCTTAGCATGGACTCGTCCGGCGCTTCACTCAGTCTACGCGTCTCGACGATGAGCTACGCGTTTCCGGTACCACGACAAGCAGGTGTGATCCGTCAATCAGTATGACACGACCCGGACGCGTCACTGGCACGTACCTCCTTGATGTTCTGGGAGAGCTTCGCGTATTGCCAGAGGACCTCTGCTTCCGTCTCGGAGAGGTTTGAGTGGTCCGCGTAGGGATTCGTCGTGAAGATCTCGTTCCCTGATATCGAGTAGTTCATCCTTGTACTCAAGCTGGGCCTCCGTGCAGTGTAGTTTACGGAGAAACTCTCAGAATAATCCGAGTCGACGCAGAGCGATCGCACTCAAGGTGCGCCACAATGCATGGCGGCAAACGCCGGGCCGTCTGATCTCTCGAGTGGCGTCGCGGCTCTCGCGATCCTCGACTCACTGAGTCACTCATCAACGCGAAGAGCTGCTTACCAGCAGCAGGCATGGTGGCGTATCGTTCTAGCCCGGTGATTATCTGACACACTGTCAAGCTAGGTCCTACGGCTCGCTTGACCTAGGGTGTGTTGAAGTCCTTGAAGCAGACGTCCCGACTCCCCAAATTCTGCTGCCTCGGGGCAACTGAAACTTGCATGTAAGCATGTAATGCGTCTACATATTTCTTGACATGCTCCCAGCGCGTGCTTGCGGAGTAGTCACTTCCGAATCCCCAAGTCTAGATCGGCCTCGTGCCGTTCACCGATTTCAGGACGCTCGTCGTGATTCCACGAATTCCTCGGTACCAATCTATGCCCTGGAATTCAGAAGGTGAGTCAACACTTCCATCTACATCATGCCCTTGCAGGGAGCGGTCTCAAATTTTTTGTTTATCTGAAGACGATCTTATCATCTTCGCAAATTCACAGGACTGAGTGGCGTGGACGAGTGATGAACTTGAACAGCCCGAGGAAGTACTCCTTAAATCGATCATTGCACGCATCTGGCCCTGTATGTCGGTAAGTCAGGTCGGGTTTCCTTCGTATTGCTACCCATGAAGTGGACAGAAACTCGGATAGATAGATTGACATCTTTTAGACCTGTGACCATTCGAGGTCTTCTGAAGGCAATGCGACCTCTCATGACAGTGTAGGGAAAGAGTGTCCTTGGTGCCTAGGCCTTGAATGTGCTTCTGGCTTCGCGCTCGCAGTGATGCTTACACAGGACACATAAGCCAGTACCTCACCGAAGGATTGCATCCACGGTACTCCGCTCTACAACAACAGCGCTGGAGGACCATGCTTTGCATATAAGAGATGGTGTGGCGGCGCTTGGCCACCTCATCCTGTCCGGGCTACTTTTCTTCTCCGTCCTCTTGTCGGTGAGTCTTGTCCTCTCTCATAGTCCGCCTCCTCATCTGACGCAGTCCACTAGCGGTTTGCCGTTCGGAGCCTTCTCGCCCACAACAAGCTATTGTCGTACCTCTCGGGTGGCAAGTAAGGGTGCTAATCGGCATCCATCGTCAGGTGCACTGACAGATAACGACATAGACATGCCATCTCAATCATCACTCTACGTTGCCCTGTATCAGATAGGACTCGGGCGTTATCACTGGGCTCTCGTAGTCACTCCCTACAACGGCCCCGTCAACAATGGTCCCCTCTTCCAGATCACCAACCAAGACATTAGCCAGCCGCGAAGCATCGGCGCATGGAGAAAGTCCCACAAGATGTCGACGGATTTGCTCAAGAGCTCATCCTTCGTAGGGTGCGTCAGGCTTCCTGACTGCACCATCTCCGCGCAGCACATGACTGCTTGGATCGCCGAGCAAGATCCACAGCAGGGGGATACTCAACTGCCAGTGGGGCAAGAGTGGTCATGCTCGCAGTGGGTTATCCGCGTTCTACAACGGCTCATGGAAACGGGGATATACAGAGTGGATCTCAGGCATTTCCGTGCGAAGATCCTGATACATGCCAATAACCTGTCGCAGATGCACAACAGGAACGCGAACCAGCTTCACACCGTAGTTTACGCCTAGGTATTGAATATCCTCCTTTCGTACCATACCATTGCTAGTGTACAATAGTCGATATGCGATACAGATAGATTCGTGATCAGCAAAAACAATCGTTGAAGGCTACCGGAAACTTACTCTGAGCCCAGCCCATATCAACATCAAATCGTCGGTACGAACAGTTCGCGCACGAGCATCTTGTCGGCTCGTGCTTCCGCATCGTATGCGGGGAGAATGCGACGGAGCCAAGGTACCCAGTCGCGATCGTCGTCATCCCATGACAACGTCGCGAAGATAGACTTGCAGTACTCCCAATGAGCCGGAAACCATCCCGCACATTCCCAGTCAAGAATGGCTGTGATCCTAGAACCATCGACCATGATGTTACGAGGAGATAGATCGCCATGAGTGAAGACGATCGGGTGCTTCATCGAATGCGCGTCGGTGACCACTTTAGGCATGCATTCATCGGGGAGATACTCAATGTCGCAGCCAAACCGCGCTCCGCGATGATTGAAGTCATCCTCGTTGTCGAATGGTCCTGTTCGTTCAAAGCGCAGTCGGAAGTCTCGCACGGGTCCGCCGGATATTGAGCAGACGCGAGGACCGTACGGAGTGCGCAGACTCCGTGCGTGGCGGAAGTAGTCGGCTAGCTGCGCACAGACTGCTTCCCTGTAAAGTGGCGTGGCATCGTACCAGACAGAAGATAGCTCGACACCTCGGGCACGATCCATGATGATGTAGCGTGCACCACACCACACGAAGTGGGTCCAAATGCGAGGGACAGGCATACGTGTGCAAGCCGCAACCATCCGCATTGTTTCGACTTCTGTCGTATCGATTCCATGACTACGTTTGATCCAAAGCCATCGACCAATGGTAACTGGATGTCCAAGTAAGTATGACCGACGATCTGACTGAGTGCAATGTTGCTTACGACGCCATATGTAACCGCGCACTTTCCGAAAAACACTGGGGAGAATGACTCTCAACCGACTTGCGGTGAGTCGTACCCATCGTTCAAGGCGTGAACGTCTCGCCTCGCGATCACGCCACGCGTACAAGATATCATCTCCTCTGGGATGCCCGGGGACACTCCTGGGATCACGAAAGCCGTCCGGGTTTGGCGGCACGCCAGAGGCCACGGTGCATTGGTTGACCATACGCGTTATTGCAGGGCGAGAGCTCCGAGCGGTCTAGTAGCCGGAGGCCGCGAGGTCAGGGTGAGTCAAAAACTTCCGATGCAGTCAATGGCGGCAACTGGCGGCAAGTTATCCGACGCTGTGGCAGGTTTGTGGGTGCTTGTTGTGCTCTACTTGGCATAAGCATCACAGAGTTACTAACTGATTGGTCAGCTCAGACAGGCCTCGGCAGCTATCCACATATCGACGTGACTGTAGCCCGGAGCTGAAACTGGTTGAACACTGTGCATACAAAGACTATTACATACTAGTCACTACAAATCCCTCTCTTCAACCAGCGACGAGATATTGCTGGCACAACGGTCACGGTGGCCGACTCGGAGTGGCACGCTGACGAGGAGTCGTCCGAGTCCCTGGTCTTCCAAGTCAGAAACTTCAGTTCTTCATAACTCTGTCTCATGTCGTAAGTACTGCTTGCCTGTGGTCTGACTTCAAGTTATGTTCTCATCCAGGCATCTCCAATATGTGAACTCAAGGCAGCTGTAAGCCTGTACTACTATCTTTGCAACGCATGGATAATCAGGCACAAATACGCAGTGACTACATCTGATTAACTTACCGCGCGACATACCGTTTGGTCTCGGGCAGAATTACACCAGGGGTCTCCAAAGATGTCGCACAAGCATGCTGTCGGCTTCCGCTTCGAGGTAATAGACAGGGAGTGCACGACGCAGCCATGGGTCTCGTTCTTCCCCCCATTCTGCAGCAAAGATCGATTTGCAGTACTCCCAATGCTCCGGGAACCAGCCGGCACATTCCCAGTCGACGATCGCTGTGACTGTGGCGCCGTCGACCATGATATTCCGAAGCGCGAGGTCACCGTGCGTGAACACAATGTCGTGTTTGATAGAATGTGCAGCTGCCACAAGCTCTTGCATGTCGGCGGGCAAAAACTCAATATCATGGTTGAACCGTGCCCCATGATGATTGAAGTCGTCTTCGTCCTCGAACGGTCCGGTATGCCGATATTGCAGACGAAAGTCTCGCACTGGACCTCCCAGTATAGAACAGATGCGCGAACCATATGGAGTACGCAGTGTGCGTAACTCTTTGAAGTGATTGGCTAGTTGCGCAGCAACAGCTTCCTTGAACTGCGTCCCTGCCGTGCGCCATACACTCGACAGCTCCACACCTCTGACGCGGCTCATAACGATATAGCGGCGTTCATCCCAGACGAAATGGGTCCAAATACGAGGAACGGGTATCCGTGTACAAGACGAGACCATGCGCATCGTTTCGACTTCTATCGTGTCTTGTCCATGACCCTCTTTGATCCAGAGCCATCGGCCTAAGGTAACTGTCTGAAGTTTTCAGTGCAGTACAATGGAATGGAAACAAGGGTACCGACGTCGCCACATGAAGTCGCGAGTGTTTCGCAACGCGCTGAGGAGAGCATGACGTGTCCAATTTGTGATGCGTAGCATCCATCGCTCATAGAGTGGACGATCCAACTCGCGCTGACGCGCCACGATGAGAATGTCCACACCTCTGGGTTTCCCTGGGACACTGCGAGGATCACGAAACCCGTAGGGGTTTGGTGGCGCCTCCGGTCGTTCGTCAACCAGTGTCCATGATCGTTGCAGGTCCGGCTCGAGCATGTGGTCGGAAGACAGCAAGATCTATAAGTTTACCAGAGTTTGAGTATGGTATCGACACGAAGGTGCTACACGCACGCGCTGCCGGTATGTACGAGGTCTCTTCGTTACCGCTTGATATGTATGCTGACGGTCTGAATGAAATGCTGATCACGGGCCGTGACCATGTGGCAAGTTCGTGGGCGTGTGTTTTGCTTTGTTTGGGGGCACAATTGGAACTGTGACGCCTAAGATGATATACGCCGGCATCGGCGACTCGTCCAACTGCCAGTGCCAGCCTTTCTACTAGTTCTTGACAGTCCTTACCCGCTGTCAGACCGATCAGCACTTGCCGGTATGTGTGCGCCTATATTTCTCGTGCAGTACTTCATTGACCGAACACATAGGCTGTCGCTATTGTAGATGGCCGAACGAACATCGATACACATAGTCTTGGAAGCCCTGGATCCATCCAGAGGGAAATTTCATTGGTCACTTACCCTCTTCTCCTCCCACCGACCACCCAACTGGTCATGTGTCGATCTCTTCCAGATCGTGGATACCGTCGCGACCACCTCGATCTCGGATGTCTCCAGTACTAGTAGCGCGAAGAGCCTACACTCCAACAGTCTGTCTCTGCCACACAGTGTGACTGTCAAACGCACATGGCACCTCGCACATCGGAGAACTGTCGACCTCTTGTCACCTTCTCGCCCGCAAGCCTGCGTTGGAGCCGTGCGTCTCCCAGACGCGGATCTTCCGTACAACGACCTGAAGGAGTTCATCGAGGAGCAGGAAGCGGAGCAGGGCGACACCGAGACTATGAGGGGCGTGCCATGGAGTTGCGCGCAGTGGCTGATGCGCGTCCTCGCACGCCTGATGGAGTCGGGATTGTATGAGCTCGATATGAATCATTTTTATCCAAAGATACAGAGGCTGGGGATCGAACTAGATAGGTTACGTTTGGCAGATCCCAACGAGGTTCACGTTCTTGATTTTGCATGAATCGGTCATCGCTCAGGCTGTGTTATTCACCGTCACTCGCATGTGTATAGTAGTGTATTTAATGGTTTGTAACCGGAACGGATAAACATGGCTCGAAGCATTAGCGTATTATGACGATGGAGAACTCAGACCCTACTGTACTCGACTACATGAATTTCAGAGAACCCGTCGATATGAACTTGTTGCAGTCTAATCAGACACGCCAATCTTTGCGAATAGATGTCTCATTTCGCAGCCATAGAGATCCTGAGTCGATCAAGCCTTGCAAGAGTACCGCGGAGCCACGTTGCGCAATCCCAGTTCCATCCCGGAACAGACTCGCTCTCCCTGTTTCTGCGATTTGCTCAGCGAGAAACTGGCGGACGGTCTGGACGGGTAGTGCAATATTGGGAAAGTGGATACAGCCCACGAAACGCTCTGGAAATGCAGTGCGGGTGTTGATCCCCTCCGTACGGTGTTGAGTGCGCCAGTGGTCCTTCGAGTTCGGAGGTACGCGATCGTCCTCGACTATTTGAAAGACGCTCATTTGTCCCCAATCAACGGGATCCCTGCAGCAGCGACGGCGATGGCGGAGTGGAAACGGACGAGGCGGGCATCGACTTCGCCGGCCCGTATATGGGCACGAAGAGACAGGTAGAGCAAGGCATGACTACCATAGAGCCTGCGATTGATCGAGTAAGTGGCTTGTCCTCGAACTATGCCGTACCAGCACCGATATCTCACCATGACGCAAGACGCGAAACAGTGGCAAGTACTAGGCTCGGTACGTCTGACAAGTTCAAGTTGGCACTGCGATTCCGGCGCGGTTCATGCGATGGCGCAGAAGCCTGTCCAGAGCAGCAACATCTGTCTTTGTCGCCTCGTCGCCCAGTGTACTAAAGTCAGAGGGCACGCGCACTTTCGCAGAGACTGGCCTTATGTTGGTCTCATCCGAGTCGGGGCGCACGGCCGTTGTGGACCAGGACAAGCTTGCAGGTATCTTCGACCGGCCAATCTGAGATTTGAGATCTGCAGGCGATCGCCACGCCACGTCGGCCCTGTGACTCAACTTTGACTCGGGCGTCCACGTACTCAAAGACTTGCTTGAGATCCTCAGCTGCAATATGGCGTCAGCGGAATCCACTCTATCCATATGGACAGTGGCTGATCTGAGGGGGCGCCTTCAGGAAACCAGCCATGCGTAGGTACGTTTGAGTCTCAGCTGGCGATGGTGAGTGAGGTCCCCTCTGACCGGGTACAGCACTGGCAGGTGAGATTCGAATGTCTCGAGGGGAACTGAACAGATAACTGCCGATACACCTAGCTTCAGCCCTCATCTTCGTCCGCATCACATCCGCGATGACTTCGTCCACTGCAGTCTGCTTCGGCGAGCTGGCCTCTTCGAACTCCTCTATGTCGCCGCCGTCTGCGTCGGCGCCCTCTGAGGTAGTCGACGGGACAATCTGTCCTTCACTGCTGCAGATCGTTGCTCCACAGCCTAGGCGCCCAGTCACATTCTCTGTAGAGAATCTCGCAGACGATGCTTGCCACGAGGCCAATGGACGTCCCCGCTCAGCCGATGCCGGACCGCGCCCAGAGTTGGACGCTGTGCCGTCCTCCGCTGGTCTCTCCAGTCCTCGCCAGTTAGACAGGATCCGTTCCGACTTCACGCCTACTCTGGGTAGCGAAGCACAGAGCGTCGTGGACCGAATCAAGCGCCTTGTACCACCTCCGCTTCCGTCTAGATCTTCAATTACGTCGCTCGTAAGGCCCGGGAGGCGCATAGAGAAAGGAAAGCGCACACCACAGGCATGCGAGAGATGCAGGATTAGGAAAACTAAGGTGAGTGCCAACTACTCGACGCTAGTCTCGTTGTCGTAGGCTGACGACACCGGTCATCAGTGCAATGGGGCCCGACCGAGCTGCGAAAGGTGCACCAAACGGGGGGCTAATTGCGATTATGTGTTGGATCACAAGGCCGTAAGGTTCCAGCTCAGGAAGTTGCAGAAGGAAGGCCTTCTACCGGAGACGATCAATATCTCTCGGAGGACAAAAAGCCACGGAGCAGTGCCTGTGCCGATGACAAGACCTATGCGGATGACGCGGTCTAGATCAAGGCTTGCGTGAGTATAATGGAGTGTTATGGCCCTTCAATGTCGAATCACTTATGTCACAATGCGTATGCAGACTCAATGGCCAGCTCGCCCCGGAGATGTACGCCGATGGGCCTTCGTCAGCTCCTGGTGGCACGTTCACTCAAAGCATGGACCGGAACGTGAGATCGGCACCTACGCTCGGAACTGTGCCTACCGGCTACTATGTCTCTCAATCGGCTGCCCAGTCGCAACTGAGCTGCATGCACTGTCATATCTCGCTGCCTCGCCTCACTGTGCCTTCGCTCTCGAATGGTTCTAGTTCAAGCTCGTCTTCTGGGTACACGCCTCTAGTAACACCGACCGACGAAAGCTCCTATCAGCTGGGCGACAAATCCGACGGCCGCGCCGCGGTGCTCACTAGCTCTGGGACCATTCTCCAACACGGCATGCTTCAGCAACCGGTACACTATCCTAGCTACCCGCCTCCGATTGCTCCCTATCCTGGACGGTCGTTCCCGCCGATGACGATAAACGGGCAGTACTTCGACGAAAAGGCTCTGCTTCCTGAGCTCTGTGGCGCCTTGAATCTACCACCTCCTATGCATGGACGTCTACCTCCGCTTAGGTTCCCCGCCGACCAACGCGCTGGCACAGTTTGGAGAGACCCCTCTGTGCCAGACCTCAGGCCGGCACCGACGACACTCTGGGGCGAACTCTTTGGCAGGGATGAAGTAACCATGTGATGAATATAGGCCTGAATTCGTAGAACATACGCTTCGATCTCTCGTGCTACGTCGTGTGTACATATTGCCGTTAAACATACCCCCATATTCGCCCATCGCGAGTCTTGCTCTGCTGTTATGTACAGGGCGCCACGGGGCAAAGTAGCCTCCTGGTCTCCGTAAATGGAGCTGCGTGACTAGTGTTGTGATCTTGTCAATTCCTGGGTAACGTCGCGAGTCGCGACACCGCTAACTTCCCCGACTCCGACCGGCCGGGAGGGAGGGCTTATTAGCTCGAGTCTCAATACTCAATGTTCCGATGGCAAAATATTTCAGTAACATGTACTAAGGTGTCTTTTTGGCAGGCTGAGCAGCTGTGTATCACCCCCGAGGAGTCGGAGATGGCGCAGTATGCCAGTAGTGCGACAGTGGCACAATGCGCGCGCACTGCACTGAATCACGTGATCGTGTTCACGTTCAATGCGCGGCCGACGCGTCGCGAATCAACCATGCCACCGATTCTAACTTGCATCGCGCATACGTCAACCCCGGAAAGACTTGGTGCTACTACACTTCAGTCAAGAGCTATTCTTCTTTTGAACTGGTACAGACCCAGAGGGAACCGATCACCAATCGCAACGTACCAGTATGTCATTTACTTCATGAGTCGTCCCGGCCCAGGCTCGTCCGGTGCTACGTTCCAGGACGATTGCCTCGCTGAAACGACGGCGGCCTCCCGTATGGCATGGGCCTCAAGCATTTTTATTGAAGCAGACGGGATGAAGACTGACGTTAGGGCTCGCTAGCTGAGCGGAGAAGCGGTGCGATATATGGTCATGGGTAGCAGCCGGCTTTTAAGTTCATGACGGTCTTCGACCACGGAGTGCATCCCGTCCGTCGCCGTCCCTACGCGCATCTCGATCCTTGAGGCTATCGTGACGCCCGAGTCGGCCTGCCGCGTTCTCAGCGATTGAGGGCGTTGCTTGTTGGAACAGAAAATAGCTATCTAGGACGAACATTAGCGGTGAGCCCTCGACTTGGTCCGCTCAATCATGTGCCTGAAACTCAACTATGTGAGTCGCAGTAGCTCAATTCGGAGACGGTCGTCGCTTTACATGCACTTGCGTGGCCCACTGCCAGTGAGGAACGGACAGCACAACACATGAGCACGTATTTGCAAATCCATCGCTTCAGTTATGAGATTCGTGTGCTCGATTGGCTTCGCAAAGAGATAAGACTCCCATATTGAGCTTAGGAGATGAGACCGCTGACCGACCCCCGAGTTGAAAGAATGGCTCCAACCCTGTCCAATCTGACAATTTTAGCAAGACTTCGGTTCGGAGCGCAGCAGGAGAAGTTGCAGCTCGGATTCGAGGAACACAAGGACGTATCTGTGGGCAACCATTGGTTCATCTCCTGCCTTCTTGCTTCTGATATGGCATGCTCCTCCCAGATACTATTTACAGGTGGTGAAGAAGTCGAATCATGGAACGGAGTATGGCTTACATGGTATGCCAATTGTCCTATCACGTTTTCATTGCGTTGTCATAATATAGTGTGCGTCCGAAAATCTCCCGGAACCCTGTTTGACGGTGTCAAATAATCCCGTGAAGGTAGCGAGGCCATTGCGGTTATTCCGATGCTGCTGCTCGATGTCATTGCCGTAAACGGTACGGTATCGCATATAAGACTCGGCCCTCTCACATCATGCAGCAGCATTCACTTGCAGCATGCCTGTTGCACTCGACTCTACGAGTCTTGCCCTAGGCACTGTAGCCTGCTATCTCCTATATTTTGTCTACGTTCGGTGGACGAAACGCCAGGGTCTGCCCCCAGGCCCCCCGCGCTTACCATTTCTAGGAAACATCCATCAACTACCCCAGCTCGATCAGCATACATTCTTAAAGCGATGGGCAGATCAATACGGTAAGTTCAGCGATCACGCAGTCAGCTGCCGAATTGCGGTCAATCAGTTGCATTTCAGGGGACGTTGTCTACGCGGAGTTTTTCACTCAACCTGCCATTGTCGTCAGCTCTGTGAAGGCTGCATGTGAACTCATGGAGAAGCGTGGCGCGTACTACTCGGGCAGACCGCGATTCGTGCGAATCAGAGAGATGTAAGTTACGTATGATCCAACTGAGTGTTACGCTGACGATTCAACCGTCTTTTTAGGATCGGCTGGACCGGACATAGTGCATGGAGACCATACGATGACACGTGGAAGCGCCAGAGGAGGTGGTTTCAGCAGTCGCTGATCAGCGCGTCAGCCGTGAAAAGAAATCATCCACTTCAAGAGCGCGAGGTGCGCCGTCTGCTGTATGCCCTCGTCCAGCATCCGGCGGAATTTATCTCCCACATCAAGCGGTATGTGAAGTGATGCATGTGTCGTAACATTCGTCAAAAGGACTCATCACATTTTGGATAGCTACTCCGCATCGCTGATTTTGGAGATCGGTTATGGACATACCGTGACCTCTGTCGAGGGTGACGAGTTCATTCAATTGGTGGAGGCCGGGATACAGGAAGTTTTTGGCGGCAGTGGAGCCGGGTCCGCGCCGGTTGACTTCTTCCCCGTCTGTAAGCTACTGATCGCATCCCTCGGTCGTTTCAGTGTTGACATCAATTTTGTCACTTAGTGAAGTACATACCTGCCTGGCTGCCTGGCGCGGGCTTCAAGCGAGCTGCTCTGATGGCGAAGGAAGCCATCGCAGCTACAGAAAACATACCCTATGACTCAGTAAAGGATGATATAGTACGTTTATCTAATAGTTTGGGGTGCGGACGGCGAAAGCCCTGACACAAGCACAGGCAGCCGGTGTGGCGAAACCTTCGTTCACGACTGCCATGATGCAAGATTGTCTGAAGAAGGGCGCGCTGACCAGTGAAGATGAGATTGTGATCAAGGGAACGGCTGGAACACTCTACGCAGGCATGTATTTGATCGCGTTGGCGCCCTTTGAACCACTGACGATGACTTCGTTCAGCGGGTACTGACACGGTAACGAGCAAATACACAGTTTCATTGTCTTGATGCTTAGGACTTGCAGACCTTGACGTCGATTATGGTCTTCATCCTTGCGATGGTGCAACATCCTGACATCTTTCAGAAGGCTCAAGAGGAAGTCATCAGAGTTGTCGGAGAGACCAGGCTCCCGGAGTTCAGCGATAGGGAATCACTGCCGTATCTCGAGAACATCATCACAGAGGTGTACAGGTATGACAGAGAGCCATAGTCATACCATGCAGCCGCCTGACGTATTCTTAGATGGCATCCCGCGGTTCCTATAGGTACGAATTTGTACCGTATCGCTCAAATTCTACTCACACCTTCGCTTACCGAATTCAGGGGTCCCACATCTAGCATCGGACGATGATGTGTACCGTGGTTACTACATACCGAAGAATTCCATGATTATCTCCAATATATGGTATGGTAGCCCTCTACTGCGTCTATATCGCGCTCCGCGTCCTGACAGTCACTCTAGGGCAATGTTCCATGACCCAGAAGTATACCCGGAGCCAGAGAGGTTCAAGCCTGAGCGGTGGTCAAACACAAATACCGACCGTGGCGATGATCCCAACCTGGGCGACCCGCGGAAGATAGTATTCGGCTTCGGACGGAGGTATGATCGCATCAACGTCGATCCGTAATTGGCTGAAGTGACCACAAACTTCCAGGATCTGTCCAGGACGATACTTTGCCGACAACAGCGTTTGGATCGTTGCAGCTTGTATCATTTCGATGATGAGCATTCGTAAAGCGCGGGACGCACGTGGGGAGGAAATCACACCGTCGCCGAAGTTTCACAGCGGGATTGTCATGTACGTGAGGTCCTGTGTCCTTTTCATCCTGTGATTTTGACCTTTATATTGCCTGTAGTCACCCAGAACCGTTCGTCTGTGACATTCGCCCTCGATCGGAACAGAGCCGGCAGTTGATTCTCGAAAGCCTGGGCGCCGGAACAGTCTGACAATCCACATAACGGGGCTGGTGTACAAAGCCCAGGCTCCTCGACCGCTACTGTCGATTCATGATTCTGTCGATTCATGAGTCGCCATAACGTTCGAGCTTTGTCGATCGAATGACACACGCTGCGATACTCTTTTGCTCCCAGTTCGCGCTTCGAAAAGGCTCTGGTGTGTTGTTTACATACATTGAAACATTCTGTCTCCGTTCACTGTAACGCACTGGCTGCTACATGGCCCCGGGTGGAGAGGGGAGGGGTACATGTTGATTCAGGATACTTACTTGTATGTACGGCGAGTGAAGGCTCTGACGCCGTAAGTTCTTCTGTGCATACATACTCATAAATGTTGTGGTGCCCACATCGAATTCGCGGAAGCCCCCGTGGCGCCGATATGATAATGTATGATGAGTACAGTGGGTCAATGGCCAATGATTTGAAGGGCGGTCAACAGTTGTCAAGATTGGACGCGACCGTAGCAGAGTTCGCGTCGCGTCGCATCATGTGACCGTTCTTGATACTTGTACCTGGGTCCTGGTCCCGCGGCTCAGACTTTCTACTTCACAGGCTGACTACACCGCCCCCTAGCCTGCCCAGGTGCGATGCCTACTCTGCTACCACAATTGTATACCTGGTCCGCACATCGCACTCGTTGAACCTCGACTTCTTCGCCAACATCCTCCTACCATGACTAGCCATGTGTCTCAAACGGCTACTGAGGACTGGAGGTACATCGCAGAAGGCGGATCAACCATCGTCTTTTCTTATAACGGTCCCGTACATTCGTCGCTCGACAACAAAGTCCTGCGACTGCGCAAGATTTCGATCAGCGTAGGTCCTGTTGGGCGACCGAAAGGCCTCGACGATCCTGCCTTCGCATTTCAGCAGAGGGTCATCCTCCGGCTTGTTCCAGACGAATCCCTGCCTCATCTGGAAGTCGTGAAGGTTGAAAAGAAGTGGCTTCGACTCCTTGCCGACGCGGCCGAGGCGAACCGTCCTGAGGTGAGGCGGGCGGAGGATAGGATTGACTGGGACAGGGAGACAGCTGTGCTCGCCGACAATCTCATCGGGGGTTCGGGTCTAGCGGTCGAAATAAAGGTGAGGCCAACCGTCTCCTCTCCCAGCTCACGCTTATATGCTCCTGTGACTTGCGTCGTCTACAGCCGAAGTGGGGCTTCCTCCCGTGTCCCGACTACCTCTCTCCGACCACTCGCCGTATCAAGACGCGTACCTGCCGCTTCTGTATGCATGCGTACCACAAAGACGCCGCAGAAAAGCATGTGCCATCCGCTTTTTGTCCTCTCGACTTGTACTCAGGGGAAGAGCATCGTGTCCGTGTCGCGTTGCACGCCCTGTGGGATGCGTGGATGCAAACAGATGGTGGTATAAACAATCTCAGGATCTTCGCAAGCGGACGCGTCCTGCGGCCGACTACAGACGTATGTCTATCGCGCGTCTCTTTCAATATCAGGCCGCCTCTGACCGCTTCGTGATCTATTAGCTAGCCTTACTCCAGTCGCTACTCACGTCCACCGAATCGACGACTTCTCATTCATCGGTGGATGCACTTCGCATAGAGTTCATCAATGCGCTCCTTCCAACCCTCATGACCACTCGCATCCTACGCCTTCTCTCGTTTCTCCAGCGCACTCTCGATCCCCTCGACATCGAAGGTGTCGCCGCTCTTTGGGCGCGCATACACGGAGATAAGGATGCGGATGCGCCTCTTGGCCTCGGTGAAGGCGTTCCGGAGCCCACTCTGGATGAGTGGACACGGTTCGTCGATGCGTATCTTGCAACATCTCAAACCCGGACCAACACTTGCGCAGTAGAGTCCGATCCAGTGGCAGACCGGGAAGAACTCAGGTACTACTGCCTGGCTTACCTCCTGTCAGCGACGTTCAAGGACTGCTCCGTGGTCATTCGTGCGGGATCTCATCCCGGCCCCGAAACGCTGGACACTGCAGCCGATGGCCAGGAAGAGCATCAGGACGCGCACACTTGTCGGAAGACGACATCGGAAGTGAAGCTCATCGACCTCGATGTGAAGAGCATCAAGCGCCTGGCGAAGTGGGAGAAACTGGACAGAGAGATCGTAACCGCATATGCGCAGGTAGAGACTCCCCGGACTTGTAGGGACTCGCTCGCTGTGATGCGAAGATTCCCTTAGACAAGGAGGACATCTCCGCAGCTCGGATGAACCCCGGAGACGGGAGGTGCGCAGTTACCAGCTGGAACTGCATCGAAATACATGGGCCCTCAATCAACCCTCAATGTGAATTATGATCGGCGTCGTTCGTAGCCTCAGGTGAGCATGCATACACTCATGGTTCAGATCGCTTGTTCACTGATTGATGAATGAAACTTTGCCATGATTGGCCGCGTGCTCAGCTATATTATCAGCTGTGAATCCTGGACTACGTGCGGAGTGGCGCGGCGCTCCCTGTCGGCCCAAGGGTACTTCAGCAGCATTTAGTTCTGTGGCATCCGTCGTTGTCGCCATCATCTGTTGGACAACAGGCCGAAAATTGAAGGTATCGGACGCTGCTGTCTTCGAATCGGAGTAACGACGCCTTGGCTGTCGTTCTGACACGAACCGCGTGCTCACATTGTGCAATCACTTGTACAACACCCGCCGATGTCGAACATCCCAATGGGTGGTCTACACGAACCCTGCAATCAATCTATGACTTAGTCAAAGGTAAGCACAAGACATGTCATGGCGCAAAGGCGACGTACTCACGAAGTCGCAAACGTTGTCCGTCTGCCGTAATATGCCTTGTGTGTACAGGTATATGTTCAGTGACGAGATGCGGTCATTCAGGAAGCTAGAGAGGCATCTATCAGTTTCGTTCAGTTCGTCAGCGAAGTGGACGTACATTTTATGGCAGTGGTTGGCCACCAAATTAGGGACGCAGTGCCATCGATTCATGTTGGATCTCCTGATACGGCACTGCGTAAGCGTTTTGGCAGTCTTGCACCATACGTCCGTCTACGCATGACGATGTCTCTTTGCTACCTTCTTCCGTGTCTTCGTCCGTCTCGTCGTCACTTCCCTCTTCCGTGTCCGGTCAGCGGCTCTGGTGTCAGGATAACCCTTCGTGCCTTACGCGACTCCGCTCATCGTTGTTCACGTCTGTGTCGCAGAGTTGACATCTCTGCTGTCGGCACACTCGAATCAGCAGACGCAACAAGGAAGGCTACGTGTGGACAGACGTTTTGTCTGTCGTTCTATGAATGACTTTCCGGAATCCAGTTCCTTCTCGTGTGTACTTGCTCCGGGCATTTTCAAGCTGCGGTGCCACATCCGCTTGAGATCGAGCACTGGCCAAGGTGTTTGAGGTGAAAACTGCGGAGTACTAGGTAGATTCTCACACAGGATAGGTAAGTATGTGATGGAGATTGTACGATCAATAGAGCAGATGGACTTACCAGAGTGCTTAGCCTCATGATTGACCGCGTGCTCAGGAGACCAGATGCCCTGCGTCCAGGAGTTTGGGAGATCACTCGCAGACACGAGCTCTTCGGGCGATGGATTGCGACAGCTAGGATGAGCTTAGTGGCGACCGTGATGTGCATCGAGATGATGACCATCGAATCCTTGCTGTCCTTTTATACTGTACGCGCAGACTCTTCCGCATGCGGGCTTCCTTTATGAATGACGAACGCAACTAAGAGGCGACAATACATGCGTCGCCTCCATTGTCGCGCTGCTCAGTGGCAAGGCACGCAATAAGTATAAGGTAGTGCTCACGGAGGAACCACTATTGTTTGAGCAGTGGCTTCTCAACCGATTCATTGTGCGTGGGTCATGTATCTACGCAAATCGCCTTTCGCGTCTGTCGCAATACACGGCGCGCATAGACGCGACGCGTTGTAGTTGCTCACGTGATCGCTCCTCTACGACGAAGCTTGGACGTAAACGAGGACATGTTCTGCCGTGATACACCCCAGGTCCCCAGTTAATTGCCTTGTTTTCTGTTGTGTATGCTCAAGTCTAGGAATTGTATAACTAAGATGTTTACAGTATTCGGTCGAGGGCTGACATTGGGCTGACACCCGGTGTGGCTCACATACCCAGTCAAGAACGAAACATTCTACGACCACCCGCGCGCAGAACGAACTGAACCTTCCTTACCAACATCTTCCATCTCCTCACTCAGTCCACACTTTTCACCAGTACTTTCCATCATCTTCTTTACAACATGGTGTCTTCCAAAGTCACGGTGATCGCTGGTCGGTCTGCCATGAACGACAAGAAAGAAAAGGAATACTTGCGCATCTCCCCGCTGCACCGGCAAGTATTGCAGGCCAGCTGCAATCGACGGAAGACGGCTGGACCGTCCCCCCGCTGCACACTCCTGCCAACAGAGGTGAGGAAGCTAGACAACGCCCCCAAGCCGCCGACTGACCCTCCCAAGAAGCCCAGCGGCAACGCGGACGCATCGAACCATTCGGTGGGTACGGCCTCTCATACTGTGGGTACGGCCTCACATACTCCCGAGCAGCGGAGAAGGGCGAGAGACAGCAGCTCAACCCTCGGACCTGAGCCAGTGTTCCCAGAGGAACTCGCTCGCCAGTGGGGCTGGACCGACGATTCCTGGAAGTACATGGCTCTTCATCGAATCAAATCCGGCGGTTGGGTGCGCATGCGGGAGCCGATCGACGATTTCGAGAGAGGGATAATGGGTCTTCCTCCACTACCGCCCGATGTAGTCGAAGTTCGTCTTGAAGAGCGCCGTAGGGAAGACTTGGAGATGCTGATGAAGCGGCACGGAGTAAAGCCGAAGGGCGCGTGTGAAGGGTGCGAGGAGTTGGGAAAGGCTGTACGTATCTGCAATAGTCTCGCTTTGCGCCAAGCTCACAGTATTGCACAGTGCGACGGCGGCCGCCCTTCCTGCGCAGGATGTGATCTATGGGGCATGGAGTGCACTTACAGACGTTCGTCCACTGGTGACGACATCCGGCAGGAATTGTTGCTGAAGATGAAGGCCGACATCGACGCTGCTGCGGACAAGTTTGACAAGCTTGCTGTGAGCCCGACAAAGGAGGCGCAAAGGCCCACGGAGCGTCATGATATGGAGATCGAGTCCAAGGTAGAGGACAGTCAGCCCAGGAAAATCAAACCCCTCCCGGCGAGAAGGAAGGCCAAGTAAGTCTCTCTTGTGGAATACACCATTGCAGTTCCTTAGAACAGTTCACGTAGGACGGCCGAGCGGCAAGAGGTAACACAATGCGTCTCTGCTGCTCATCCTTCATGTCCGGTGGTGCAGAAGAAGATTCCTGCACAAACCCTGGGCGCTGCGGGCAACGACAAGGCGAACCCGATGGACATCTGCATGCCCGAGCTCCAGCCTCCCCCGCTGGTCACGCCGTCCCTCTCCGCGTCATCCACCGCGTCCAGTTCCTCGAGCTCGTCCTTGATCAGCACTCCCGTCGACGGAGACGATCCGATGCCACGAATTGTCAGATTCGACGGGACGAAGGACGCCCCGCGGCCTGCGGCGCAACAACCCAAGTCTGTTGTCGAAGGACGGGATGATGAGGCAAAGGCGGCTGCCTACGCAATACTGGGCTTGAGCAAAGCACCACCGAGGCCCTCGACCATGGGTCATGCGCCTCCCGCCCCGAAGGCTCATCCCATACCAGTCGTCCGCGTCCCGAAAATAATCATCACTCCGCCCGCGAGGGAGCTTGTGACAGTCGAAACCATCACTGCGCTCCTCGCCAAGCTGACACTCAGCGCTGTGCCAGCAGCAGTCACTACCACGATCGAGGGGCTGTTGTCTTCCAGGCCGTGGGTGTCCAAGTACGGGTCACGGAGCGCAGAGGGCATGGAGGATGATGACGAGGTTGCGAAAATGTTGGGCGAATTGGTCGATGAACACGTGCGCGCAGGAAGTGCTGGGGAGCAGGGAGGGATGTGATGTTGGTACGGGATGGAGGGAGGGACGGAGGGGTGACGGAGGGGTGACGGAGGGACAGAGAGACGGAGGGAGGGAGGGAGGGAGGGACAGAGGAACGGAGGGACAGAGGAACGGAGGGACAGAGGAACAGAGGAACGGAGGGACAGAGGAACGGAGGGACAGAGGGACAGAGGGACAGGAACTGAGGGACAGAGGAACGGAGGGACAGAGGAACAGAGGAACGGAGGAACGGAGGAATGGAGGGACAGCGGGACAGCAGGACAGCAGGATAGCAGGACAGCAGGACAGCAGGACAGAGGGACGGAGGGAGGGACTGGACTAGGTTCGTACACATTTGGGACTGAACTTTTATCTAGGTATCGGCACGTGGACGGGGACTGGCACTAGGTTCGTACACTTTTGGGACTGAACTTTTGGCCAGACTCCTTCCTCAGCCACACCGCACGTGAACTGCTCGGCCCAATTTCAAGGGCTCGCAACTTCACCGCAAGTTGCGAGCCCTTGACCCGGGCCGAGCAGTTCACGTGTGTGGCTGAGGAAGGAGTCTGACTTTTGTCTAGGTACCGACGCGTGGATGGGGACTTGGACCTGGACCTGGACTTCGACCTGGACTTCGAACCGGACTTGGACTTGGGACTGGACTTGGACTTGGGACTGGACTTGGACTTGGGACTGGACTTGGGACTGGACTTGGACTTGGACTTGGACCTGGAACTGGATCTAGGCTTGGACTGGACTTGGTACGCTCCTGAATCTTGCGTGCACTGATGTTCCATTTGCAGTCGACCATCAAGACAGCAAGCCAACAAGACGACGCTCAGAACGGCGACGGCGCAAAGACGGGGTGGAGAGATCCGCCAGACATACTTGGGAGGCAACGGGTACGCCGTACTTTCTCTTGGTTCATGCCCGTGATTCGCTGACGACGAGCTATGCAGAGGTCGCGATCCACGGCCATACACCCGGAAGCGTCTGTGTCCATTTCGCCCGACGACACCGTGATGCAAACGAAGTTCTGGGATCGACAGGAGGCGGGAAGGATGGTGACGGGAATCAAGGCGCGAAGCCGGAGGCGCGAGGTGCGTGGCGGTCGTCTTGAGGCCATCCGCGCACGCGCTGACCGCAGCCGAACTTTAGGGGTCGCAGTCTCGTAAACTCTGAGGCGAAGGAGCACCCGAGGGCCAGAATTGCTCGGCCAGCTGGGGACGATAACTCTGCATACACAGACACAATAGGTGAGGCCCTCTGTGCTCATAAGTGTACAGGACAAACCTCTTACCTCCGTGTCTGTCCGGCCAGACGACAACACGACATGATAGATGTCCCGGGTTCAGCTGGAGCAAGATGGTCAAGGGGGATAGAGAGGGCGGAGACGCAGTCCCGGAGGCTCGAGGTAAGCGGCCACTGTCTTGGAATCAATTGTGGCAGGCGTTGACCGCGGGCGATATGCAGAGTCGCGTCCTCGGCATTCCGAAGCGAGGGAGCAGCAAGAGGTACGGTTGCCGTCCTCTGGCTGTGAGCTCGAAGCCTTTTGTTCACGCGCGCAAGTAGTGAGTTTATCTGCTACGACATCATTGAGTGAACATACTAACCTGGTGCTCGTCTCTCCCTAGGTCGACCTCTACCGGTAGCGATCGGGTGGAATAGGTTGTAGGGCGTTCCCTGGAGGGAGCAGAGGCGGATCATTGGGATTGGAAGGTTAAGGGACCGAAAGGAACAAAGACAAGAGACAAAATCCAAATAGATAGAAGGGGAAAGAGAAAGAGAGGGAAAGAAGGAAGGAAGGAAGGAAGGAAGGAAGGAAAGAAAGAAAGAAGGAGAACCGAGAATAGGCAAAGGGGAGGAATGCGTGTACAAAACTAGGATAATCAGACCTCGATACTCAACGGGTGCCGATAGGAGTCAGCCTATAGACCCACCTTAATCTTCGTCTTGAATGGCATGAGCGCATACAAGACAAGGCTGCAATCGCACACCTTATCTCTGTTCGCGGATAGTTGAGTATAGCTTGATTTGGAAGTCGAGAGCATTCATCAGTGCAATGGTACGGTCGTCGGTGCGTCCCCGTTTCAATGGCTACGGCATGCAGAGCCTGTATTGTTGATATCTCTCCTACAATACCCATGAAATGATCGATACATGGACGAACTGTTATACATGTGAGTAGAGAGAGTCATACCTTGCCTCAGGAGAAGCAATGCCAAGTCGATATCGGAACGAGGAAGCTATAACTTAAACTCGGATCTACTGGGACCCATTTTGACTTGATTCCCAGTCACGACGAGGCGCTTTGCTGTAACGTTCCAAATCTACGGATATCACCATATGTCACCAGGAAGACGGCCAAAGTAAATCTGCCAGGCTTACCTCGGCGTGCGCGGTTACCGCTCGCTTTCCGGAAGATACAGTAGTGCATACAACGTTCAACGCGTCTCCGCTGAGCACACACAAGCATGAGTCTCTCGATCTAAAGCACAGGCTGCAGCGGGGACGTACAGTTTCGCTCCAGCATGATAGGTAGTGTCGAGGGACTGAGAGACAAGGTCTAGAGCACCACCCGTGACCAGACCTTGAACGACTAGCGCAACCGATGTGCAGCTATATGCGCGACCGTCAACTGTCATGCTGAACATCAACTTAAAAGGACAGACTGACGCGTCCACAAGAAACGCTGCACAGCCGCCATGCATCATATTGTGTGCATTGCACATGTCTGCCAACCAACAAGACACGGAAGTCGGATAGTCAGAAAAATAATGTCGTCACGTCTACTAGCGATGCTACTCACCTTGCGAGACTGTCACCTCAAACACAACACGCGTATGCGTCTTCCCGTCCTCCGGTCTCTCAAAGGTCCTGCATACGATCATTCGCGTCTGCATCATGACCGAGTCCGCAAACTGGCCACCGCGATTGAACGCGGCGCCCGCCCGCGCAACGAGCTCCTTGTGCTCCGGAGACAGGTTACAGTCCGCGTTCTTGAGGAGCTCCCTGGCCCGCGCAAGTCTTGCGTTCGGAGAACGCGACGAGGACATGATTGCGGCCTGCCAGTAGCTTCTACGCCTTCGGCGCGGCAGAGGCCCTGTATTCGAGATCGAGGCAGAAGCAGAAAGCGAATAAAGCTGGAGGTCGGCGCATCATTGAAGTTGGCAGGCAGCGGCAACAGGCAGCGCCTATGGCACTGTCTGGATGTCTGCGAGCCTAACGCGGTCACGTACCGCGTCTGGAGCGCCCACTGGCAGCGCGCGCCATCGACCAACTAATTTATGGTCGACCATCCTTTCCTCCTCCATGTGCGTTGCTCAAGCAACTCCCATCTCTGGTCTACTCACATCCTGTGGCGTTGTTCAACAGGTATGTTTGATTATTTTGGCCTACTATTACTTGCGTTCACGAAGCAGCCTCGCCGGAACGCATCGACTGGTGCCGAACACATTGCGCAAGTAAGCGTTTGTCATTCGGCTAACAAGCGTAGTAAGCAATCGATCCGGGGAGTTATTGGGGACAAGATGAGGAGCTCCAGATGAACCCCCATACAGGATTGCGGGGCCCCGCAGCCCTAACGCCGCGGCGATTCCTTAGTCGCACTCTGTCCGCTGTAGGCCGGCGTACGCAACGTCTACAACATGGGACAGGCAACCAACCTATGGCTCGATTAACCAAAGAAGGTGTGTGTGTGTCATGTTGCATTCGTCTTGTATGATCGCATTGACTCGATGAAGTCATTTTGATCATGGACACTAATATCGGCGCTCACCGTGAATCATAGCATGACCGCAGCAAATCATCGGGCATATCGAAGCACAGCGCGGTACATTTGTCATGTGGTGAGCGACATCGTATAAGTGAGACTCGAGCACATTGCCTACTCCGTGTCTTTCCGGTGACTCTAGCCGCCATGTCGAGTGCCGCGGGACCACGCTCCGCTCTCCACTCCGTGCGGTTCGAAGGTGCTGAAGACTTCATAGACGAAGTGAGGGCCTATGACACGCCGTTCATGAGCTTCACCCTGGGTATGGTCATGGACTACGTCTCGCACCCTACCTCGAGCAAAGACCCGAGCTCGACGCCAAAGGTGCCCTCGGACAAAGGAACATACCATGCGATATTCGACATTGACAACCGTCTCATGTACGCAACCTTACCCATCCACGACCACGAGCTTGCCACACTCTTACATACCTTCGGTCCGCAGATCAGTCCTCGTCCAGACACCCGCACGGCCCGCCCACATTCTCGGCTACCCCTCGCCCCCGCCTCCCCCCACCCTCTCGGCAGCCTGCGCCCTCCTCGCCAAAGCCATCTCCCCAAGCTCGCTCCGCCGCCAAATCGGCGGGCCACGCGACGCCGTGCAAGCCTTCCTCTCCGCGCTTCCAGACGTGCAAACCTCCCGCAAGACCTTCTCCTCCATCGCGTGTTCCGCGAGCCTCCGCACGCTCCCTGTCTCTCCGCTGCCCGGAAAAGCAGGTGGGAGCCGCACTGCGGGTCCGCTGCAGAGGTACACGATCCGGAGTGCGCGCCCGGAGGATGCCCCGGGAGTCCTACCGCTCGTCCGCCAGTTCTCGGCGTTCACGTCCACGGGCCCTTCCCCGGACGAGACAGTCCTCGCGGACATGCGCGCCGCAGCCGCGGCGAGGATGCTCTACGCGATCTACGCAGAGGAAGAGGTCGGCGAACATGCGGCTGGACACGCCGTGCTAGGCGCACGCAGCTCAGAGGGGAAACGGGCATGGAGAGAAGAAGGGAACATCGCGGGCTACCTCCTCCTTGGGTTCGCGACACCCCGCGCGGTCGTGATCCGGCACGTCTTCGTGCACCCTGAGCACCGGAAACGCGGGCTTGCGGAGAGGATCGTGCGTGCTGTGACGCGCGCGTGCCTCGGTGCCTCTCCGGAGCCAGAGTTGGATCCAGACGCGAACGGGAGCGTAAGCGTGCAATTTGTCGCGGATACACCGGGGTGTGGGGTGAAGAGCGCGGTGTGTTTGTTTTACAATGACCCGGGTGCTGCAAGGGTCTATCGTCGCTGCGGATTCGTCGTGGGTGAGGATGCGAGAGATCCTGTCAGTGGAGAGAGTCTGTGTTATGCGTACGAGTTGAGGGACATTGTCACTCCGTGAGTGCTCCGTTTGTCATCTCGCTTACTTCTGTGCACACTTCTTGCTCAGCTAGTGACCAATAGGATAGAAATGTAGGTTTCATCGCTTGCTCCAACGCTGGTCTCTGTGACTCAGAGGCCGCCCGGAATTCGCCACAAGATAGAGCTTGCCTCAGTGAAGCAAGCAGTCTGGTGAGTTCGTATGACGACGTCATTACTCGTCCGATTTTGGAAGTGAGATTGTAGTAGAATGGGCAATTTTTCGCAGCAGACGAAGCCTGCTCGTCAGGTGAGTATACGTATCAGACGGTTCTGGCAGTCTGGCCGGAAGCTTATATTGCATTGGATACTTGAATCAGCAGTCCAGTAACCTCCTGATCATCCTCTTATGAGTACGCTCGGTCTCGGCCCTCAAGCTCGCTTCCATCGTAGACTGCAAGAAGATCATTACAATCAATTAAGCACCCGGTCGTGAGTTCGCGGAGGCCCATCTCGAAGCGGTGACCACATATTACGGTCGCAATATCTTATCAATCAGACCTATCATGTTAATTCATGAAGCTTCTGTGTTCAGTCAACTGATCCCGGTACTTCGACCGCGATGTCTAAAAGCTGTGCTTACCGGCATTCCACGTCATATTCTCGTCAATGGGGTCAACCCATGCGTGCTAGCATATTCCATGGAGGCCCATCGCAAAGACGTTGCGCCCGGAGCCCTGCCCAGGGTGGACGATATGGCGACATTTGTGATCGGCGTGGGTATCCAGAGCGGCCCGCGCTCAATCGCCCACTGACGGCGACCACAGGGGCGAGGCACGTCCCCATTGGCCACGACAGCCTCGGGAGCGGTACCCCCCAATGCCGGCAATAACCTATGCGCTGGTCGAGACTCCATCGACAACGATAGGAGGATCGCCGTGTGATGCACGATGCGCGTCGGAGCCCTGGCCATGGCAGCGCGCGCCGAGGTACCGGGCGACGTCCGACGGTACGCCACGGCACGCGCTCGTGCGATCGACAATAGGCTTTTGCGGCAGCCTTCGCGAAGCAGGCGGAGGGGCCATGCGCCCCGAGCCCGGCATGCGCAGGGCGATCGGGGCCCCACTCTCCAGCTCGGAGGGCGGAGGCGGGGCGATCGACGATGGCCGGAGCCTCCATGATCGATCGGACCTCGGAGGGCGGGCGTGAGCGTTCTCCCGTTTTCCCGCCGCATGCCCCGCGGTAAGTACCTCGGTCCTCGGTCCAGACATGTCTCAGCCCGCCTCGCTCGGAACGAGCGCAGCCAATGCGGGCCACCCGCATCAGCTTCGTGACCGTACGCGACGTCGGAAGACACAGGAAGACACCAGCCGGTGTTCGCGACGCTAGCGAGCAGACACGTTCCTCGTTGACGCGGGCAACCGGCGCGAGTTGCGGGAGGAGCTCAGCGGCCGTGTGCACTCGCCGACCGCAGACAAACATTCTGCACGCTGTTGACTGGAGCGCAGACGCTGTCAACAATGCACTACGAATGCACACCACCAGAAGTTGCGATGCAGAGACAATAAAATTATCCGGCCTACTACGACACCAACCCAGTAACGTTCTCAATATACTACTTGATTACCACAGTACACGCCGTCCCTAGTAGCGTACCAAAGTGACTTGGCCCGTAGTAAACAAAGTATAGGTGCGATGTAGGCCGTAACTGTATCAGTAGATGTAGATGGGGCGGGAGCACGAGTCCGAGAGAGGTATGGAGTATGTAAGTTAGTTCTATTTCTGCCAGAGGGAGTGAGATGTTTATTTGACTTTTGCTGCTTCTTATTTGCTGCTGGAGAAAGCACGACTTCGTTCCAAATGTGCGACGGCCACCGGAGCGCCAACCGTGACGCCTAAATGATACAGTAACCGCCGTCGACACGGATCTCGGAGCCTGTCATGAAGCGGGAGGCGTCACTCGACAGGAAGACGACAGCGCCCTGTATAGTCATCAGCACCAGGCGGCAGATGCTCCGGGGAGAAAACTCACAGCCAAATCTTCTGGGTCTCCCATCTGAAGCGCGGGTTGTCAGCAACCGGGCATCATCCCAGGCAAATGAGCTACTCACGCGACCCATAGGTGTCAGACTCTCCCACGTTTTCTGTACCGTGCTGTCAGTCTCATGCTGATCAACTTACGTCGCCTCACGTACCTTGAGCTCCGTGTCGTGCGCGAGAATGGTCTTGGTGAGCTTGGTGAGCATGTAGCCGGGGCTGAGAGAACCCGCGTCAGCAAGCGCGGAGACAGACGCGTGACGTCATCGAACCTGAGGCAGTTGACGCGAACTCCCTTCTTTGCCCACTCCACGGCCAGCGAAGCGGCCATGTGCTTCACCGCTGCGGAAATAGAGAGCGGTTGAGTGAAATGGCCACCCTGGGCAGTCCGACGTCGGCGACTCACCGGCCTTTGCCGCGTTGTATGGCGTCTGGGGCTGGGGGATGTTCACGATCTGGAGCGCGCGTCAGCCCTGCCACGTAAGTGCAGTCGCGAGTAAGGAACTCACGTTCGCAGACATGGACGCGACGAGGACGATGCTGCCTCCGCCCTGGGGTATCATGTGGCGCGCAGCTTCCCGCGCGGTGAAGAATGCGCCATGAACGTTGATATCATACAAGCGCTTTATCCGGTCAAAGGGGTAGCTGAGATCCGTCCGGCGTCAGCAGCCGCGACACGTACACCGCGTCGACGAGGGAACTCACTCAAAGGCAGAGTAGTTCTCGACGATTCCTGCACGGCGCACGGCGACAGCAGATAAGTTTCTGCGGTCATGACTGGGATGCGGATGACGCACCGGCGGAGGCAACGACCGAGTCTATGCGGCCGTACCTGTCCATGACCCTCCTGTACGCCTGCTGCACACTGAGCTCGGACGAGACGTCGCATCCAATGCCAATGATGTTGTAGTCACTCGGGTCCATGTCACTGTCAACTTCACACCTTATCAGCACACTGTCGAGCACGACGACGGGCGAATTCCTGACCGCATGATTCCTTGACGAGCTCGTCGGCAGCCTGTTGCGCCTCGTCCTCCTTCAGGTCGAGGATGGCGAGCTGTGTGCAACCGGACTGCGCGAAGGCGCGACAGAACTCGTTGCCGAGACCGCGGGCGGCGCCGGTGACCATGCAGACCTGTGCGTGGAGACGTTGAGCGACGGGATGCGCTGGGAGCGCGGATGTATGCGCACTTTGTTGGCCATGGAGAAGTCGGGGAGGGTCTTGACGACCTTGGCCTTCGTGGCGACGGCGCTCTCGATGGTGCTCTCGAAGCGGCGCTGGAGGGCATGGTGGGGGTGTGGGGGGCGGCGGGAGACGAGGGCGAGGGAGGTCGACGCCGAGCGGGCAACACCGGGGAGTGCGCGGGCGACGAGGCTGGTGGACATGGTGGTGGATGGGGAGAGAGATGGGCTGGCCGCTGGCTGGCTGTCAGGGGACGATTGGATTTTATTCGGAGCCCGCCCCGCTAGAGCCAGGAGCCGCCTAGAACACGCAGGCGGAGCGTTCCCCCATTCGCTCCCTGACATAACCGCGCCGCCACCCAATCACCGCCTGCCCCGCCCCGTGCCCCACCTGACCCCACCGGCGCCTCACACAGCCAGAGCATGCAAACTATTCGCGTAGACATATGTAGGTATGGACGACATAGGCGGGTATCACAGCAAGTACATGTAGACTCGCGCTAAACTAGACAAATACTACCACTAGGCCGAGGCGGCTCCGATTATACAGCTCGTCAACCGATCCGAATTTAAGCAACATAGACTGAGGGTGACAGGCCAAGTGAGAGACGAGAAACAGAGATAATACGGATAGAGAGATGATCAAGGACCGACAGGTATAGTAATGAAGGGACAGCGCTCGCTCGGAGCGCACCAATGCAGATGCAGATGATGTGAGGGGAAATGAGGAAATGAGTACCGACTGGGCGCAATCACAGACACGCAAACTTGCTCTTGCGCCGTTGAAGCTCGTCCATTCGGCTGTCGAGTTGCGCCCGCGCCCGCTCCTTCGCCCGCCGCTCCTCGTCGAGCTGGTGGGACATGTTCTGCTTCTCCTCCGCGACCGACCGCCGCACGTTCACCACCTCGTTCCGCGCGTCGGCCAGCTCTGCCTTGAGCCCAGCGACTTGCGAATTCAGGCTGTCCCGCTCGCGCGCGAGCTCCGTGGCCTGCATCCGAGCCTTGCGCACTGTAACGAAGAAGGCAGATCAGCGATCATTCGTCACCAACTCTGTTCGCGCCGGAACAGAAGAGAAGCACAGAAGCCGATACTCACGATTTTTCTCCGCGTCGCCAACCGAGGACTCTAGCGACGAAACCAGGTCAATGTGTGCCTGCAAGTCGCTCTCGCAGTGCATGAGCTGCTTGTTGAGCGTCTTGATCATGGCGTCCTGCTCGTCGATGTGCTTGGCCTGCTGCTGGATCTGCGCAGTCAGCTTCTCGCTAGGAGGGCCCGTGGGAGTTGCCACGCCATTTACCGACGGCGCGAGCGACGTTGCCGGCGTGGTAGGCGAGTCCTGCGGTGTGTCGCCGCTGATGGGGCTGAGCGCAGATGACGAGGTGCTCAGTTGGTGCTCGTGGAGCGGTGAAGGTGCCGGCGGGATAGGGACCGTCGGTGGAGGCGCAGGCGGAGGCAGCTTCGTGGGCGACATATTCGAGCGTCCGAACCCTTGCCGCGTACTCGGTGTAGGACTCATGACAGTTTGAGATTGGAGGTCCCGGAGCAGTGTCTCTTGACGGGACTTCTCCGCGGACAGGTTGTCCATCTCGTCCTTCGTGCGCTGAAGGTCCTCCTGCAAGTCTGCGATCATGCTTCGATGCCGTTCGAGCTCGTCCACCAAGGATTGGCGCTTCGATGCCTCGCGCACGAGGTCGTTTGACTGGCTGCGCGTGTTTTCGAGTTCCTGCCGGAGCTGAGCAACCTCGGCGGCGAGCGTGTCCCGCTCATCGTTGGAACTGCTCAGTTGTTGGTGGAGCAGGCCAATCACTTCCGTCTTCTGCTGAAGAGCCTCCTCATGCGTGCGTCGAGTCTCCTCGCGCGAATGCACGTACTCGTCCGAAGCGGCTTTGTACGACTCGAGCTCCTCCATTAGGAGGCTGTGATTTTGCTGCAGACCCTGCACCTCGTCGTCCCTCTCGCGCTGCATTTCGCTGAGCTGCAGATCATGGTCCTTCCGCAGCACAGCGACCTCATCGGCGTGCTTCTGTTCGAGCTCAGTGAGAGAAGACTTCAGGCGCTCCTTCTCTTCGGAGAGGAGTTGCTCCGTCCGTTCCCTGGACTCGTCGAGGCTCTGATGATGCTGTTCCTGCAGGGCTACGAGTTCGGCCTGGACAGCAGAGAGCGCGCTCTCGTGTTCTGCTCTGAGGCGCGCGACCTCTTCCGCATGCGAGGCCATCAGCGAAGTACGTTGTTCCTCGGCCTGACTGTCAGCCGCAGCAATCGCCGCGTTATGAGCCTCCTGCAACCGAGCGACCTCCTCTGCGTGTCCCTTCTCGACCTCAGCCAGGATCGTTGCCTGCTGCTCCTTGACACTCTGCAACTCGGCTTCCATCTGCTCCTGCAATTTTGAACCCGACGACGTGAACTCCGTTCGGCTCTGTTCCAGTTCGGACGTCAGACGAGCAATCTCCTTCTGCGACTCTTCCTGGAGCTTGGCAACCATGTCGGCGTGCTCGGCGACATGCTTCTCCAGCTCTGTGCGGTGCGCCTCGTCCTTGCTGGCCAACACCTGTTGGTGCTCAGCCTGCAGCTTAGCCAGCTCATCAGCAAACGTTGCCTCCTTGGCATGCAACGTCTCCGTATGGCTCGCTTTCAGACGCTCCTTCGAGCTGCGGTACTGCTCTTCCTTCGCCTCGAGGGTCTGCGTGTGCTCGTCCTTCAGCTTCTGGATGTCTTCGGCGAACTGCTGCTCCTTGGCGCTGGCGGCGGATGCGTGCTCCTCTTGGAGGTTCTTCATCGCGATGTCCATCGCAGACGCAGACTCCGAGAGGGAACCTTCGCGCGCAATCTCGGACATCCGTACCTCACGCGCATGCTCGTCGCGTAGGCGCTCCATCGCGGTCGCCGCCTCGGATGTCTGCTTCTCCAAGGCCTGGGCATGCTCCGCGCGGAGTTTGGTGAGTGCCTCGTAGTACTCCCCCTCGGTCTTATGAAGGGTCGCGCTGGCCTCTTCCTCCTTCTGCTTGACCGCGTCTGCGTGCTCATCCTTCAGCTTTGAGACGGCCGCCTCGTGCTCTTGCTGAGTGTGCTCCAAGAGGTCGTCGACCCCTTGGCTGCGACGCTTGAGTTCGTCCTCATGTTCAGCCTTGAGCTCGCCAAAGGCTGTTACGTGATCCTCGCGCGCCTTGTCGAGAGCGGCGGAGGCCTGCGCGAGTTGCCCTTGGAGCTCCAAGACAGCACCAGAGTGTTCCTCCTTCAACTTGGCGACGAGGGCATCGACCTCGGCCGCCTTCGCACGCAAAGCGTCCTCGTGTTCGGACTTGAGCTTCTCGACGTCCGCTGAGTGTTCAGCCTGAATGCGTTCGAGGCTCTCCATGAGCTCTTTCTCGCGACTCTGGGCCGTCGCCAACGACTCCGCGAGTTCAGCTTCATGCTGCTCAAGTCTCGTCGTGGCCTCGACAAGCTCTGCCTCGCGCTTTTCGAGTCGCTCCAGTCTCTGCAGATCCTCGTCATGCTTGGCTAGATCCTCCTCGTGCTTCTTGCGTAGGCCTTCGATCTCATTCGACATGTTAAGAGTCTAGCCGAGGCAGATAAGCAGGCATCCTAGCTTCGAATTATGATGATGAAGCGCACCTGATCGCGGGAGAGGACGGTCAACTCCTCGAATTGCCTGCGAACTTGGCTGAGATCAGAGTTGAGGGTGTCAACCTTCTCACGATGAGCCGACTCCTTCGCAGCCATCGAACTGTAGTGCGGGAACAAGATGGTCATTAATCAAGACGCGTTAGGTAAAGGAGAGGGAACCGCTACTGACCGCATGAGCTCGTTGAGTCTCTCAAGGTTCTGGTCCACTTCCGTAGGAGGTAGGCCATTCTCAGACACTTGGATGTGAAGACTATGCCGAAGGTCCTTGAAACGCGACATCGTTCGCGGCGACAAGGGGAGGCTAGACTCGGGTACATGGCCGTTCATAGGAGTGACGGTGACATCAGGAGGAGGTGAGCGTTCCAGGTTCGCCAGCGCGACGGCTCGATCCTTGTCCTTGAGCGACGTCTCGAGCGCAGTGATCTCCGTCTCCCTTTCTTGAAGGACTTCCTGGAGGCGCATGATCTCCTTCTCCAGGCTCGCCACAGAGCGCTCGTTCGGCGAAATGTTGACACCAGGAAGCGAGATCGACAGGTTGGGGCGCGAGCGGGAGTGGGAGAGGGAGACTGAGCTACTCGTCCCGTGGCTTGAAGTAGAGGCTTTTCGCGACCTCGCTGATGATAGCTCCTGCGACAGCGAAACAGATTGCGGCAACGACCTAGAAGAGAGCGATTTGCCGTTAGTCCCATCACGAAGGCCGGCAATCGTGAGAGCGTACCTCGAAGTGAGAGATTCGCTGGACGCCACCTGGTGTCTGGAAAAACCCCGTCTCGCTGAGCCGTTCCCGTTCACGAGTGTCTCGCTGCTCGGACTTCCTCTTCCCATCCTCCTCCTAGGAGAAAGGTCAGCCGGCCGATCTTCAGACTCTGAGGGTGCAAGCGGGGCGTTGACCTTGGCCTCCTCCAGTTGAGCCGCCAGGTCTGCGATCTCCCGGAGGGCATCGTGGTACTTGGCAGTGACGGAAGAAAGGTCCGCGAGCGTCGCGGTGTGCGTCTGCTGAAGGACAATGAACTGCTCCTCCGCGGGGCCAATGCCGTTGAGCTGTGACTTGCCACCGAGCGTGTCGGTGCTCGCAGCGCTCCTGAGTGACGGCGTAATCGACTTCGCCTCGAGTTCCTTCCGTGCCTTCGCTACCTCGCCAACGAGCTCGTTCAAGCGTTGCCGGTCCTCGTCGGCCTCCTTCTTCCTCGTTTCCCATCCCTGCATCTTCGCCTCCAGGTCGCGTACCTTCTGCTCGCGCTCCTCGAGGTCCGTTCTCCAGCTTTCGCCGTCACGCAGAAGCGCGTCCAGGCGCTCCTGCAAGACTTCGGCCTCATCACGTCGGCGATCGCACTCGCGCTCCAGCTTCTCGACCGTCTCTCGCAGCGCAAGCACGGACTCGTCCGCACGAGTCAGTCGGGCTTCGACATCTGCGATGTACTGAGTGTTGTACGTCTCGGAGTCCTTGTATCGAGAGATCTCGCGCTTGAGATCAGTGATGGACCCGCTGGAGCTGACAGAAGTTTCGTCGGATTGTTTGACTTTCTCTTCCAGATCACGGATGTACGCCTGAGCACCAGTTAGCAATACTTCAACGACATCTGAGCTAGTGCGCGCACCTCGTTGGACGCCTCACGCTCCATCAGTTTCGCAACTCGAGACTTCAGCTCCTCAACATACAACTCGGTCGTCGAGTGCTTCTCCGCGAGTTCAGTGTACTCGTGCTCCTTCTCCTCATAGAGATCGTTCGTGTGCCTCAACGCCGCGCGGTTCAAGTTGAGCTCTGCCTCCATTGCGCCGATCGTCTTCTCATACTCCTCAATGACAGGACCGACGATCTCCTCGTACTTCGCCGTCCCGGACATGTTGCCCTTGGACGAGCGCTGCTTCTCCGCAAGTTCCCGACGGAGGCGTGTGAGCTCCTCGGTTCGCTCCACGAACTTCTCGCGCATGTCCTCGTAGTTGTTCTGGAGCTCTGCCATCTGCGCGAGCACCTTCTTTCCGGCGCCGTCAGGTATGTCGACGCTGTTGGTAGCAGCGCTGGACCCCGCAGCCGTCGCGCCGCCCTCCTTGAGCGCCTTGAGCTCCTTCCGTAGACGAGTAATGTTGCCCTGGAGCCACTCCAGGTCGTCCCAGCCCTCCTCCTTCTCGTTCACAACCGCGCGGTTCTTGATGTTCCGAGCGCGGTTCGCGTACTTCAGCGTGTTAACCGTCTCACCCACGTTCCACTCTGTGGGGCTCACACACGCAATCATGAGCGTGTGCGCGTTTCCACCCAGCGAGTCCTGTAGCAACCGCGTAAGTTTCGAGTCGCGGTACGGGATGTACGACGCCGTATGCGACTTGGCGCGCGCAGGATCCCCGAGCGCTGAGATGACATTCCCAAGGGCGAGCAATCCGCTGTTGATGGAGATACCCTCCTTGATGCGGTCGCCCGCGGCTCCCGTGCGCTTGATCTGTGCGAAGCATGAGCATCAAAGCGCATACAACTAGAAGCGCACGCACCCGCTCGGAACCAGCCAGATCGACGAAGTGGAACTTCGAGACAACCGTAACCCACTCGCCCTCGCTATCGTCCGCTGCATTGTTCGCGAGACCACGGTCCGGTGACAAGAGGCCAAGCGAACTGGCTGGACGCCCGCCTCTGCCAATCGCCGACTGGAAACTCGGCGTTGACGGCCGGCCGAATGTTGGTGACGATACACGGCTGGCCTGTGATGAGTTATACATGGTAGAACCAGGCCGCGCAATGCGTGACCCAGGGCGACCGCCCGGCGGTAGTGGTGATGAGGATCGCGGGGGTGGTTTCGAACCGGAGTACTTCTTCTGCGTGAGCGTCAGAGAGAAGATCGCATGCGAACGCGACGACTGCGCATTCATGTCCGTCTCATTTGTGCGACGGATCGCCGTACCCTGCTGAAGGAGACTGTATGGCTTTTAGAGATAGTGACGACTAGCATGTCAGAGAGATAACTCACCCCATGACCTCATTCGGTCCACGTACGCCTACTTCGCGCAGACCCTCCCAAATGATATGCCCCTGCTTGTCCTCTCGGATCTGGACCTGTTTGCCTCCGCCATCTTCCAGGTTCAAGAGGTCGATCAGGTCTTCGTTGTACAGCTCAATAAATGAGCCCCTCAGGCTATACTGCCATGAGTCTCCGCGCTCCTGCTTGAGCTCTCTACACCGCGCGAATATGGTTGATACGGCACGGGGAATGATACCCATACCGTTCGTCGGGTCGTTCGGATCAGCGTCAAGGTCGATGCCAGTCATGGTGAATGTCTTTCCACTGCTGGTTTGACCGTACGCGAGAATAGTGCAGTTAAAGCCCTCAATAAATCGAGAGATAAGAGGTTGGGCGGTGGTCGTGAACATGGCATGTTGGGTCGTTGCTGGCTGATGGACTTGATCGAAGGTGAAGACCTGCTTTTTGGCCGAGGGTGCGGCGGGTGCGGGTGCTCCCCCGCCAGCAGCTGACGAGACAGGGTCTATGGCGACGGTGGTTGGTGAGACTGCATTGACTACAGACCGTTGGAAACGAGCGGGGGTGGAACTGGTGTCCTGAGTCGTCGTGGGTCGGATACGGACCGCTGCGACGCGTTGTGAGCACCCTCAGTGAGCACCAGTGAGCCTGCACACTCACCGACTTGCACAGAAGTCGCGGAACCGGCCGAGGATGCTGGCGAGGGAGCCATGTTGTGTGTCGACGTCGTCGACCGCGACAAGCGCGTTGTGCGGGAAGGTAACGAATTAGTAACGCCGCGCTAACTTGAACGTCCCGATGCGCAAACACGAACAAACGCCCAAACTCGGACTTCACGCGCACGTTCTCCGCCTGATGGATCTGGTCTCTTTGGTGCCTACAGTGTCCGCGGCCGCAACGTTCTTGATGGCCTGTCGACGGAAGCGACGAAGTCGATGTCCTACAGCCTGCCTGACGACTTCGTATAGAGCGGTCTTTCACCACTCAGGTGAGGGGAACGTCAAAACCTGCGGCATTTACGAAAGTTTCGTTGAAACTTTCACTGAAACTTTCGTAACGAAACTTTCAAACGTTCGGAGTACAAATTTTGAGGTTTTGAAGTGGTTCTGAAAAGAATGAAAGTTTCATGTTATCGCCTAAACATATTTATCAATCTATCGTGTTCTCAAACTATCGTGTTCTCAAACTATCATATTCTCAATGAATCTTTCAATCTGTCGTTGCACAAGCGAGAATTGTGAAGGGAGAGATATATAAGGAGGCAGGGCGGTCAGCGACGTCTCTGGATGCCCACTGGTGCCTTGGGCGACCCCCTGCTTGTGTGCCGCCGTTGCGCCCGTCCCTTATCCACTGTCCTTACCGTAAATCCTGGGTCTGCTACGGGCCCTTCCGATCGTGGCCGCATTCAGCGCCGTGTATGTCGGTCCATCTCCTCATCGTGAATCGCTGCTGACGTAACACCACTGACAGTGCTTGACTTCGTCGTGTCCTATTACCGTATTTTACACGCGGTGGATCGATGCTGGTAGACTGGTCGAAGTGTCCTCAGGCTGCGAGGTGGTCTTGCGTGCGCGAGACGCGCTGTTCGTATGCGCAACGCGCGGAACCTCGTCTGCATCAGCTCTTGCACACGTCGAGGTGACCTACACGTCGTGTTCACGGATGCGCTGCGCTTCGGCCGCACGTGTCGGGTGAGGGACCCCCTGCCGCGGCCTTATCGTACGCGTTAACGTGTCGGACCCATCGCGCCGAGCGCGCGGTTGTTCGACCTCTGGCCTTAAGCTGATGACGGCTGCCGGTACCGGGCGCGCGGTCTCGCAGAGCTCAGTACGTACATATTCTGCGGACCGTCTGCAGGGGAGGTGTCGTGAACGTTTGAAAGGTCGACCGGACGCGAGAGGGACGGAGGTCGAGAAGCGTTGGGGCGAGGGTCGAGCATCCATGCTGCAAGACAGTAGGGGCGTGATGTAGAGTGTGAGGGCGCGTGCACAGGGATTTTGTAGCCTGCCACGGCGGGCGACGCGGGACGTCGAGGCACGATGTGCAGTGCGTGGCGAAGGGCGGATTCGGAATGTGCAGCAGCGGGCGGGAGCGCAGAGCCTTGGTACTCCCAAAGGCCTCTTGAGAATCTTCGAGTGCCAGCGCGACGCGACGGGAGATGGTGGTCGGCGAACAAGGACCGGGGAGCGCCCGTGCAGAGCACTGCACAGGCGCTAACGACTCACATGCAGTGCGCAATGCGGGCGACGGTGCGTAACGGGCGACGCGACGCAGTGAGGATGCAGTCGGCGGATGCGCACGATGGGTGGGCGTGGCGGCGAGGTGCGGGAGGCGGCGGCATGACGCGGCGGCGGGAGCGTGCTGCGGGCGACACGACGTGGCGGGGGATAGTGGTTGGCGGACGCGCAGCGGGCGGGGCGTAGCACTGATAGCTGAGTAGTGGAGCATCTGCATAGGACATCTGTCATTGTTATTCGGTGTAAAATAAAGTCCTTCGTACATACCGATGGTTGTGTAATATGTCTGGTATCTCACATGTTCATGCTTGCTGCTCCTGCGATGCTGTCGAGCTCTAGTACTGCCAGCAGAGCAACCCATCCGGTACGAGCAGCTCATCACCCGGCCTCCGCGAGGGGCCAAGGCAACCGTGACATCGTACGGACAGGCCGATACTAGTAGTATAGAGATGGTATGGAGTAGATGGGGCGGGCGGGCGGCGGCGTTAGGGAGAACGTGCAGCGCGCGTCGCGCGTCGCGTCCTCCCCGCGAGCCGCAGCCACGGTCACGGTCACGTGACTGAAATAGCACGGCCGCGCACTGCGAATATGATACCTGTCTGCACATCCATCTATCGAGTCTCAGGCATTGTGAGTGCAGAATGACTCATAATATGGCCTGTGATGACTCATTATTGTATACTTGTGATCGATCTGGTAATACATGGCGATTCGTACTGGCAGGGTTCCCTTCGGTGAAGGCTACTAGAATACTAGTAGAGATGGCCGACACGTGGTCTGACGAGGAGGAGGTCGACGTCGCTAAGAGACACCGACAGAGCTCGGATGGCGATTGAACAGCCAGGAGTCCCTCCTTATATACCGTGGATCAACCGGCTAGACAGCAGCACGAGAGTTTGATACTTTGATACTTTGAAAGTTACGATACATTGATACATTGAGTGAATACGTTACCATGAAAGTTTCCGAGGGCGCAAACGAAAGTTTCAGCGAGATTGATAGTTTGGATAGTGTCGTGAGCGATAGTTTCCAGAATGATAGTTTCCGGCGGCGAGCAAAGTATCACGTGAGCTCATGAAAGTTTCACGACGATACATGGAAACTTTCGGCGTGTGCGCAGGTTTTGACATTCTGAGCCACTCTGACAGAGTTCGACGCAATGTTGCATCTGCATCGGACAAGTCGGTGATTGTGTTCGATACGTCGTCGCCTCTTGCACATCAAGGCCGCCAATCAGCTTGGTTTGGATGCTCGACGAACAAGATGCGGCGCACATTGTCGTCGCCCTCGGTGATTGCCACACACTGCACCCGCCGTAGCGATGGTATTCACACATTCAGTAGTCATCGCTATCGTTTCCAGGGGCTGGACGTCTCGATGACATCAGTACTCACTGTACAGTCCCCCGAAACGAAAAGACGGGGCTACCGAGGACTATCGCCTCGCAATTCGTTCTGTTTAGATATGCTTTTCAATTAAAGGCTGACTACCACGACTCGTCTCCTCAAACCCTCGACCAATAGCGGTTACCAACTCCGGTTCAATACCCTGCTCAGCTTCGACATGGTGTGACAGACCGCTTTGTCTGTGTCTATGCTCGATCTGCGCCCACATTCACCTCACAACGCAAGGGCGATGAGTCGTGAGTATGTGTCTGCATTCTGATGGCCTTCCATCCATAGGATCCATCGTGCACGTTTCATACCTTCCCACCGAACGTCCTTCAAGCCGGGAATGCTCTGTCAAATCTCGCTCCGCGGCTGTCCTCGAAGCCAGTTGACCCGAGGAGAACCTTAATATCAGGGTTCATGACCACTCAGCGATAGTCCTAACGCCGCACCGAATATCTTCGACTTCACTTGTCGCCCTATCCCTCAATGGCGCGGTTGAATCAGTAAGTAGCTTTGCCTTCATGTGATTCTTCTATCCTAACATGACAGCATGTACTAATGGGCGGTGTACTTGTACATGCACAGGTCAATTGGTTGGTCTCGAAGTGGGGCGGTACGTATACGACGGCGATTGCGAGTACTCAACAACACCGGTCAGTGTTCAGCAGTTGAGATATCGACCGCCTGGTGATCCATTCGCGGCCAACACCGCTCGAACTGGACGGATTTGCGAGCGATATGCGGTCGAAATGGCCGATCGATGTTTCGCCCTCTATGCAGTACGTCCCTCTCTAACTCCCTAGCCAGAAGACCGTGAAAGTGCGGGTACTTTTCCACCGGGTACCGGGCGATTGTACACTATGCCGGCTACGGCAATAAGTGCCATCGTTGTGCTTGACTGGACATCGAACCTTGGTAAGTTACGTCCCTCGTGCCATCTGCTAAATGCCCCTTTGATAGGTTAGGAGAATCGCGCCTAGTGCCAGGCAGTATGAGATGTGGAGAGCATCGTCGCAATATCCAGCGATGACACAGGACCGATAAATTCCCCTCTACATGGGGCCTTACGTATACGGCACATACATGGTTCAATGAGCGAGTTAATGTATACTGTGGGCCACCATAGAACCCAAATCCGCTGGACTCGGTGTGCATCTCGAGTCTGAGGCTCAGCTACATTGATACGTGAGCCTAGCCTGAAGGGGGCATTCATAGCTTGCAAACCGCCGGTTAAGCTCATGAGGGGTAACGTCTAATCCTGATGCACCATTCCTGTAGTACGGCGTGCGAATGCTAGGCACCCGACGGTATCTCCAGTACAGACGAGTCGATCGCGACTACGTGCAGTCCTCTTCTCCAACAGATACATAGCATGTTTCCGAGCGACCTACAATCGTTTCATATGCGTTTGAATCCCTGATGGTTGTGATTAGAGAGGAGCAGGACGACTCCGAGGGACGAACACGCGTCTACGTTCCGTCGCCCAAAAAGGCAAGCCGAAGTGCAAGAAGGTTAGCGCCGGCCACATCTGCACCCGTTTCTGTCGCACTTTCGTAAAGCAGTGACATAACTCTGTCTTGACCTCAAAATGCGCGTGCAGTCCCTCCGAATCCCCACCTTCCTCACGACTTCCCACCATGTCCCTCGCAGAGGCCATGCCACAACACATCGTCGCGTCGGCGAGTAGCACGCCGACCTCGTCGAACCGCGAGTCGGCCGCACCCAACGCGAGCGCGAACACGAACACGAGCCCCAGCGCGAAGTCAAGAGACAGCAGGAGCTTCGAATTCACGAGGCGGAAACGATGGGCCGACCTGCTCGTCACGGAGCTGCGCGAGGCGATCATGCTCGTCCTCTCGCCGGCGTGCAAAGTGTGGTACTGTGGCACGGCGGTAGAGGATCTACTCGGTTGGAAAGATGAGGACTTGGTAGACGGTGACATTACAGATCTCATGAACGGTGAGCTGCATACATATTGTACGACTCGATGGATGTATCTGACTTATTGCGCGTGTCAGTGGACGATCGCCCCAGCTTCCGCAGCCACTTCCAAGAGAGCCTGCACGCGAGAGGCTCACTGCTCACGTACGCGCGGTTGCAATGCAAGAATGAGTTCTATATGGCCAGTGACTACTCGTCCCGCCCTCGAGAGGTGCTCTTCGAAATCACCGGCAAACCGCACTTCTTTCCCGACTCGGATGACTTCAGATGCTTCTTCGCCGTGGCAAAGCCCTACCCAAGTAGGAACACCGCGATGTGAGTGTGCGTGTAGTGCGCGTCTGTCATGATCCCTGAGCCATTCACAGGGTCAACACATTCCTCGAGCTGAAAATGGAGAACGAACGCCTGCAACAACGCGTCACCCACCTCCGCGCACAGGCTAAGGCTCTGAATGTGATGTTCCCGTCGGCCTCGCCCACTCTTTCGTCAGCCTCTTCTGTGACTCAACTCGCTCCGCACGTGTCCCAACGAACTAGTGATGGTTTGTATACTATCTTCGATGAAACACTAGCTGGGGGCACGAGCTTCGGCGGTCAAGGGCATGATGCGTTAAACGACGCAGACGATGACGGTTCAGACCCGAACGGCTCAAGGAAGAAGGTAAGCGTAGTGGGGCACTGCTCATCCTGTCAATCTTGACGTTGCGTGTCCAGGCGAAACGGATATTCAACGGAGGAGAACAACACGTCTGCCAGACGTGCGGCCGCACGGACTCGCCCGAATGGCGCAAGGTAAGTCCTCCGCACGCGGCATGTAGTGCAGTGTCTGAACACTTCGTCGGTCAGGGACCTGGAGGCCCCAAAACCCTTTGCAACGCGTGTGGTCTGCGCTGGGCGAAGAAGTTGCGTACGGATAAGTCGGGCGAAGGGACTGGTGGAAGCGCCGACGGCGACTCTGTCATCTTCTGATGCTTGACCCGCCGCATCCTGCTCCACATGTTGTAATCGGGTCGATTTCTTGGTGCTCACTACGTTCCAATACACGATGATCAGCCAACGTCGATGTTTTAAGTTATTGCATGGACATGGCGCCCCTCTGTAGCATACCTGTAGTACGCACCTTTTCTTGTCACGCTATCAATACAACACTGTTGTTCATTGCATCACATCTACAGACTCCATATATTCCGCCGAAAGAGCAATACAAGGTTGGTCTATATACAAGTTGAAGCTACATATTGTTCTGACATGCAATCGCTGCACAGTAATGTCCATAGATAGTTATGTGTCCAATTTTAAGTCCAATCACTCAATGTCCAAGATGTGGTCTGTCCGAGCCGCCACTGTGCAAATGAAGGGAGAATGTCGTGAAAATTGATACCAAGACCGCCTAGCCAAGCTGATGTAGCAAGCGAGTTGCTTCAGACGAAGCTACGTGAACTGAAGCTAAGACTGGTAACACGAGAAGGGCTTACCATGTTCCATGCTCTCAGAATCTTCTCGACTTGCTGACATCGGTACGGTAGCTGCCAAGCTCCGATGGGGCGGCGAAGCTGATACGACTCGGAGGAGGGAGGGTAAATGAGCCAGATCCCCGGAAGTCCAGAAGCGGTAATGCGGGAGGAGGTTCCATGATGAACGACTCGACGAATGTGCGGCTATCTTCGCGCGCGATTGCCGTCCATGTACGGATGATGATGAGGTCGAAGGTTATTCCTCCAAGTTCCACGTTCTACCGACGGCGCGTTAAGTAGACGAAGATAGCATCGAGACTGGTCGAGGCTGGACTTACGACAGATGTAATGCTGTAGAAGGCGTCGTTACTGACCATTTCCAAGACGGCGCTGATAACGACGGATAATGTGTACAAGAGCGCGGACTCCAGGAATATGCGATTGACGGTTTTGAGACGTTCCGACCCGTTTCGACGCTGCTTGGTGAGTGACGATATTTTCTTGTTGAGCGACCACATCCGATAAACGATCAAGCCTGTGACGTAGGAACGTCAGTTACTATGCATGCCAGACGAGCTCAGCCAACAAGACAGACCAGTGACTGAGATGTTTAGAAGGAGCGACAGCAAATATGTGGCAAAAAGGTATGGCCGGAGGGTTTTCTCGTGCGGTATCGAGCTCATGATGTCAAGGGTGGCCACATAGAAGACATCTGCGCTCGCGCAGATCGTTGCGCCGAGCCATAACAAGCAGGGGAGAGCAATGACAACCCAGCGACGTGGCTTCCAGTGGGCACATACGATCCAGCAACGATAAATCTAGGCAGAGTGACATTATTGGCTGCGATCACCGAGCGCAGCAGCACCTCCTACCAGAGCAGCATCGGAGATCATCACATTGAGGGAATATAGCACGCTCTGGAAGCAGGTGGTCAGCCTAGCTGGGGGCAAGGACATATATCGGATGATGCACTACTCACCCTAACGATATTGATCCAGAACGATACAATCTCGAATTGGAACGTGGCGCCTCCAAATCCCTTGAAGAACACGAATGCAACCACATTGTGCGACAAGTTCAGGGATACATCCACCGCGCCGATGATGAACAAGGCAGTAGCGACGACCACCCAAGGCCAGGACTTGGTATTGAGTCCGGCCATCTTGAACCGGCTGAACCACCTGTGGATACAGACCGCGAAGACAACCGCATGCACGCCAAATGCGAAGCTCTGCATGAAGAGCGAGACCAGCTGTGCTTCTGTGAGAGGAAACACCGTCGACGGCGGCAGCGCCAGCGGGGGCATCGTGGGCTAGGGACGGCGGTGAACACTGACCATCTTCGATTTGATTATATACCTGCAGTCAGAGCATGAGTGTCCCATGAGATCGTAAACCCGGTACGAGCACCGCTGTTTGGCAAGGCCATACCCAAATTGCCGTGTGGTTCAGAAGGAAAGCTATGTGCGAACACTTATTGTTGCATAGAAGGTAGACTCTTGTGAGCGTTGTCGGATAACACAGGGCGATCAGTGAGCTCCATCGGTGGAGGGTCGGGGTAAAAGCTTATGGGCTATCGACTACCCAGTTTGGATCCGCGACTTGAAATATACAATCCTATCGAGGGAATGCGCATCATGTGGCAGTAGTGGCGTTTCATCAGACTGTTGGGAGAAGTATACTTCAGTATTTTTGACCCCTACATACCGTACCGACTGTTGCTACAGCATTTAGATCCGCCGGAAGCAGGGTGAGACCGTTGTTACTATTTGTTCTGCGAGCAGATCGGCGTGGCCTTCATGCAGCGGCTTCCATGCGATGCACGCTACCGAACAGATTTCGCGGATGGTACCTTGCCCTCGTACCTGCACGACCAGAGATGACGATCGTATCTGCGAAGGTCGGTTGTCATTTCCATACAAGTGAAGGAGCGAATCGATCTATCGCAGCAGATGCGGGGTCGGTACGGCGCCTGGGACCAATATAGGACAGAGAACTTACTAGTAACCGTGATTGCAGCACGTTATGACCCGCCACCATGTGGCCGACATAGCAGGCATATCAGGCCACAACGTTACGCATATCATTGTGTCCTTGAATGGATCCGATCTGCTGGCGCTGTCGCTTCGATGCCAAGACGAAAAGTGCCGTGCCGGCGGTATGGCACAGACCGCCTCGATTGGTCCGAAAGTGAAGGTTCAAGGAAACCAGAAAGAATTTGTAACCGGCCTATGGCGAATATTAGCACGGACCAGTTCAGTCTCGCCGCCTCCGTACTTTTCTGGTCGCCTAGGCGAGAGCGAGGCATGGAGTGAAAACATCCACTCGTGGATGCTTGTTGCGACCATCATTGAAGAACATTGACTGGCTGAAGCGCTGAAGTCTGATGTCCAAGTCCGTATCACGGCGATGCGGAGCTGTTGTTCAAGTCTCTGCGGTTCATTCCCAGTACTAGTCAGTGCAGTCTTGTACACGGAAGAGGAAAGCCAAGGCTCACATGACCTCTCAATTCCCACCAATTATAGCACCCCCTTACGCATTGGGGCGATCCGACAGAGAAGAAGCAGATCAACGAAGTCAGAATGAGAGCAATATATACACTGTAATGACAGGTACAACAGTCTACTGCGCCGTGCGGTGTCAATGAGCGTACAAGGTTGTTGCATGGTGCGTAACTCCGTAATAAACGCTTGCCGATACATTATTTTACGAGAGCGAAGCGAAGCCAACGGCGTTGTTGTCGACCGAGAATGCGGTGTAGACATTCCTCATGAGCCTGTTCGCCATAGGTGTCAATCAACTGTTCGATGCCATCAGAAAGGGCAACCACGTACGTGTCACCGAGGAGCCAGACGTTGTCACCGAGCCCGAGGTCCTGGGCAGCGATTGCACCCTGGCAGTTGCCGTCAGAGGTAGTACCGAGGTTAAAGCTGTGCACATCAACAGTCAGTTGTGGACCCAGCATGACCACGTAGAGCCCTTACGTGTCCGAGGAGATCTCCCAGTTGTTGCTGCCCCACGAGAAGGCGATGGTCGGAATGGAATCGCACGGGACGGAGTAGTAGCCGTTCTGTGAGTCGTACTCCGACGAGCCGTCGATGGCAGCATAGAACTGCTTTACGGCATCGGGGGGACCGTACGCAATCGTGGTGCCTACGCACACGGTGAGCTCAGCCAAGCAACAAGACCAGTCCCATCGTCGCTTACCAGAGTCGATGATGGTGTCGAAGTTCGAGACTGCGGACTTGTTGTTGACGACGGCACTCGCACCACTGATCTGCCAGAAGCCCTGTGACGACGACGAGAGGTCGTGGTACTCGATGTCGCCGGAATACAGCGAATTGTCAGTGCCACCGATGTAGAGCTGGGAGTCGCTGGACGAGAGCTTGAAGGCGAACACGCCCTGGTCCACGGCCTTCTGGTTAACAGCAGTCCAGAAGTACGGGTCCTGCACATTGCGTGAGTATGGGGCCAAAGCAGTCAGCACCTGACGTACCGATTTCAGCTGAGAGAGTGACTGGTAGGGAAGGCCATGCCCATTAGGCCATCATTCGGCCCACCGACAAGGTCACCGGTCTCGCTGGTGACAGCGGAGAGGTACTGACCAGTGACCGACACGCCAGCGACTGCAACTGTAATGCAATAAAAGTGTGAGCACGGAGCAGCGAGAGAGATCACTCCGACTACACATACCGGTATCGGAGTAGATGGGGCCGGAGGCAGTAGAGCCGTCACCGTACTGGATCTGGAAGTTGCCGCTCTGCTCCTTGCTCGTCGAGGACGAGTTGGCATTGTAGGAAGCCTGAGACTGGCAGCCGCTGCAGTCGGAGGACGGGACCCAGAGGTCAGCAGAGCCGGTATCGAAGTCAATGGTGAAATCCTGCGCGGGCGTGCCAATAGACACAGTGCCCGTCCACTCCAAGTTGTTCTGCTGGTCCGTCAGGGAGGCGCTCTGGCGCTTTTGAAGGGAAGCGGGCAGGACAGCCAACTCGGGGACGTGCGCGCCCTGGTTGAAGTTCTCCAGACCGACCTTGCTGTCGATGGTCATTAGGTTCTGGCGGTGCTTGCTAGAAGACGCGATGGACGCATGAGCATGTCTGTTGTTGAAGGGAAGAGACGAGAGCTACGTACTTCTGCACCTTGACCTTCTGCCGGAGGGCAGCCTCACGGTCGAAGGAGCCATCAGCCTTGGTCAACGTGTTCCGCTTCTGGAGGGGAATGCGGATCCCGTTCTGGGTATCCTTGAAGACCGGCGAGGCGGAGGCGACGAAGGTGAGAGCGAGGGTGAGCAGAGCTGCCTTGGGGAACATGGCTGTCGAGCTAAGGAGCTGAAGAGCTAAAGGCTGAAGCTGATGTAGGAGACCTTGGAAAGGACCGCGGATGGTACGAACGAGGCGACCTGCTCTTCAAAGTCCATCGCGACGGCTTATATGCATCTTCGGCAGTCGTTTCATGAAGAAGCGAAGCCTTCTGGGGCGCACATGTCTTTCCGAACAGGCCATATGACGAGGACCACCGCCATGTTGGTCGAGAAGCTGTCGCAGGTGGTATTACAAGCATGCTCAGTTCGTGTCCAAGGAGACCCTGCAATTGGTTTGTGATTCCATGATTGAAATGAGAAAGGAAGTGAGCTCTCGTGCATACCTCACATCCCGCCGTAAGTGGGCGTCAGCGCCGGTCCGGGGGCTTTCCCGGAAGCAGGCATGATGGACGCCGCTCCACAGTAGCGTGTTCGAAGCGGTTGGAAGCGCGTTTAGCGTGCAATTCAGCGGTGAGGCAGGGAGGAGGCGGGACTTCCATGAGGATGTCTGTTGATCCGCTATCGAGGCGCTGTTGTATCCTTATGATGCGGAAGTCCATTCCCCGCACGAACGCGCATCCATCCGTTAGCCGATCAAACGAATTCTATCTTGCTCGTGGTTGTGCCATACCTGGTCAGTCGGGAAGAGATAAGGGTGTTTCCGAGAATCCCGGTGAAGCATCTCGTGCTCCCGTCTGCACATTAAGTAGATTGTATACGAGTCGAGTGTCGACGCGTGTCGATGCGGTGATGTTTGAACCACAGAGGGTCGCAGCTACCGCAGTTCAGTACCGAGACTTGGCGACCTCAGCAGTTGAGTTCAAAGTTAACAAACCACACGGACTGCCCCCAGGTGTTACTAGCTGTTACTGATGTCAATGCTATACCATCGACCAAAATGACCTACATAACCACATCCTACCGCAATACGGCGGTTGATCGAAGGCCTTGAGCGGGAGGGAGCGCAAGACACCATGTGGAAGACATGCTAGTAGTGATCATGCGCACAAACCCGACATGCTGTGTCATTACACCTGAGCATGACAACGGGGGAGCTGATACTTATTGGCGGTATATGGCCAATATGGCACAACGACGTAACAGAAAGGGGCGTATGATCTCTGCATGGCGCGGATCCTGGACGGGGAGAAGGTCGCGCCGCTACACAATGCGTAAGACAAGATCGCGCTTTCCACATTACGGCGGGCATCGTCGATGTCGATGACCATTGGTACAATAGTAGGCACATTACTTCAGCAGCATTCCACCAGCACTGCGTCCAAGCTCTACTTTTGCGACGAATGCATATGGAAATGAAACACGCCGACTCGCCTCATTTTGGTGACGTCGTACGGATCCTGCCACATGGACCACCATTTTGAATGTGGCTGCGGTCGACGCCTATAGGGACCGCATGCAACCTACATGTTCGCAGAGATAGACGCAGCGCATGCCGTTGCAGAGTCGCGCCCACGCGTGGCCCGTGTCGGGCGGGTCTAGCAAATTGCTAGGAAGCGGGATTGGGCAATGTGAAGATACAAGAGGAAGTCACTTACCATATGCCTACGATACATCTATCGCTCCCGTGCATTGTTGGCATCGTCGGATTGCCGTGCAGCTGGGTAGTGCCCCATACGCTTGCTCCACATATGTTCACGAGCGCGATTGCGAGATGCCCGCCTTCGCCCTAGTGACCCGGTCCGCACCGCTCACTCCTATAGCTCGGTCGGACATTGCGACCATAGATGGATTTTTGCTGAAGGCAGTGGGACTTGCTACTGCGATGGAGCTTACTGGAGACGAGAATCCAAGCGAGCATGAGAAATATGAGAGGACAAGGAGAACATGTTGAGCTCGAAATGGTCATCCGAAGTCTACGTCGATATTTCAATTCCATGCGCGCCTCACAGACTACATTGACAGTGCTCACCGAACACGTGCTACTTACTTATTCATCACGCACGCGGCACCACGTCCAATTGGAATTGGGCGATTTGGCCACTCTATCCTGGCGTACCAACTTCAACCTCAACATTCGCCGGCCCTTGCGCACTCTCAACCGGGAGACCAAGACAAGCCTGTGTCACTGCCCTCACCAGTGTCTCGGCGAGGCCTCGCCTACGGTGCTCAGGCACAACGAAAACGTTGCGGATGGCGACCGTATGCGGCGGTGTGATGCGTTCAAGCAGCAGAAACCCCATCAGTCCTCGATGCTCCTTCGTGTGCTGATTCGGTTCAGGATCACCTCTGAGTCGCTGATCCGTGTGGACGACGTAGACTGTTCGTGTAGCGATCGCCTTCTGCAGAGTGCTCAGGATAGCATGCGACGGCCGCATAGGTCCCGGTGAGTGAGCGGACAGCGCGAGCACAAGGGCTACCAGCGGCTGGGCGTCCTCGGGCTCCGCAAAGCATATCTTGTAGTGGTATTCCACATCCTCTTCGACGCGAGGGGTGGGATGCACAGCAGAGCGAAGAGTGTCAAGGGTAGCGAAGCAAGCGGTGGCAGTGAACGATGGAGGAGATGTGCGAAGATTGGGCCAAGCTGCCAGTAGGGCTGCGACCGCGTCTTGCGGGCCTACAAGCTATCGTACAGGGGTGAGATCGAGCGAAGTAGCCAGAAGCGCACATGCAGATACTAGGAGAGGGTGATGTCGTGGTAGGGTATGAAAGGATGCACGGAGGGGGTTTCGTTGTGTATGTTGCAGTCAGTCTACGCGTGCACATGCTATCAGTAGGCTGAACGCGCAAGACAGTTTAGAGGACAAAAATTACCTACATTAATCGCTCGCCTTCGAATGCGGCGACAAAGGAACGTTCCATGGGGTTGTGGACCGTCCCACCCGCGTTTGAGTCGCCTGCATCAGCATATTTGGAGGCAGTCGATGATGGGAGGCTGCCAGTGTCCATGACTGTCCCTAAGCCGAAATTCATGAAGGGATCATCGAACGGCTCTACGGCATGGACGAACTCCTGAGCAGACGCGAAGCAGACGACGCGCAGCCCGGAAGTGTTTGGCATCGTATGTTTCTTGGACGTCTTCGCCGGAGGGAACGAGAGCAGACAACAGAAGCTTGTCTTCTGTGTGAGATGTGTCCGACGGCGGGCATTGACAAAAGGCCAAGATCAAGTCCAGAATTCGAGTCAGTAGTGCGAGACAGCGCAGTTCGGTAATGACTCGACACAGGTGACTGGTAGTCGCACAAATTAGCTATCCAGGAAATGGCCTAGTGACTCACGCTCAAGTGCCCATGATATAGGGGGACCGGCGGTAGCTGCCAATCGCTGCAACCCAATAGTTTTTGAACACACCAGTCGGTATCTAGTCTCCCCTAGGAACTTGAAGACCTCTGGAACGGAGGGGAGGGCGGTCTTCTAAGGGTCGGCCCGTGCGTCGCTGTCAGTCGTTGCCAGTGAACGTGGGTGTTGTGCCCTAGACGGCTATAACACGAACGCAGCAGTTAGTTTGCTGACTAACAGGGTCACAGATTGAAGGGCGCCTGGCGCTCGAGCAACGCAAGCCTGCGCCACAATAAATACATACCTGCTCGGTCGGCGTTGGTCGAACACAAGCAGAGTATTGGCGGTCAACTGTATAGGGACTTCGCACACAAGCCCTGCACCTGGCGTGTACACACAAGGCATATCATGGCAGACAAATAGTTTGCCCTTTTGTGAGTATACCTCATCCTGTGAGCCGTAACATGCCTCGTGCTTACCAGTAATATCAGATCTCAAGTCGACCACTCGGAGGATGTCCATGTCAATTGCCATACGGTAGCGCTTCGAGTGATTGGTGGCCGGCTCAGCATACCGACGCGGCCCTGTACTGTAATTATTGTGACAGTGTTGGATACCTTTATGATGGAGTAGATTCGGCAAGGACTTACATAATGTGAGTACTAGCAGAGCTCAAGCCTAAGGTGGTTGAGAGCACTGTGAGTGAACTGAGATGATTGTAGTGACTCGGAGACTGGTCGGAGAAGAGCACGCCCGGGCCGCCACGACTCGACGCGCGGCACGCATTAGCGCCGATGAGGCTCGTGATCGCGACGCGCCGCTCGACGCGCCACTGACGCGTTACGCGTAGTAACACGTTACATAAGTCTTCCAATTCAGTTTATATACAAAGTACTTAGTACAACGGCGACAAGATTTTTGCGTGGAGTTTATGGTGGCAGATTGTGGTATTTGGCTTTCAGTACATCGTAATACACTACACCTTGACTACACCCCTCCAGTTCCGATGCCTTCGCAACGATGACGACGTTCACTGAGAACCTATCCAGGACAATCGAACAGTCAAGTCTTTGCTAACGACACCAGCATGTCATGTCTAGGTAGCACAGGTAGCCTTAATTTTCACATGCATATCCACAGACGACATGACCGCGCCTCCCAGCTCTCCGGTAGTACCTAGGTAGTACCCGACGGGACGAGATGTTACGGGCCGTGGGCAACCGCATCGCCGCCTGCATGTGCAGCCAGTAGATCAAGAAAAATACGTACCGTCTCACGCTTGGCGGTGCCACTGCAAGCGATCCATTTCAAGGCCCAGGCTGTAGATCAGCGAGTCGAGGCTACCTTGGATATCCTGAGTGATCGTGATCGAGTACATATATTGCAGCCTGCGGCGGCCGTGTTGTATGGAAGGGCAGCAAGAGGCAGCATCGAGATTCCTCGGTTAGCTGCTGTCGACACTTTTGGCCACACATCCTCGGAGGTGCCTGTGGAAGCGCAGGAGCAACCACAGGTCGCTAAGGTTGAAACCAATGCCACGGGAGAAGTTTGTCGCCTGGTTAGTGACTCGTTCCACTTGGTCCAACAGCAACGCGGGAAGGGGCCCGTTGACACATGTTAGTCGACGTAAGGCTTGCGGCCTGGTACGGAATCCTCGGATAAACCGGGGACGGCATTTAATTGTGGAAGGCCACCGAGCGACAAGTCAGTCGCAGGCAGACTCTATGTGACACCCGACACCCGGAGACAAATCAGAAAAATCACAGGGATTTTTATTGGTCTGACTTAACACGACCATTGCACCTCTCGGAGTTGTTATACCTCGCTGTCGGCTCCCTGGGCGCGTTCACTGCCTCGAAAAGTCCATGCTCACTGGCACATCGCTTGATCGACCTAAGTATCCAGGCTTAACGAAACCCTGTATCATAGAGTACTTGGGCCTTCCTCTGACCTTTCTCAGCGCTGCAGCCAGTCTAGGTCAAGGAACAAAGGAAGTTGCCACGTTGCGTAGTATGAGGATCTATGAGGATGCATCCGGCAGGACCGGTGTGGCGTTGGACAGCTCCTCATGGCACGTGATTTGCCACTTGATCGTCGGCGTTGCCCGATTTGGGTGGTCGACCAGGTCGATTCCCCGCATTCGTAAATTCATTACCCCTGTGATAGTCGCTTGACCCCACACTTTGCGCGAAACAGAATGAATCGTCAGCTTCTCTCGTCCATCTCAATTCTTTCACGCCGCACCATCTGGCAGAGGAGCCTCTATGCTCGCGCAGCGGTTAGCCATCGCCGGAACGTTTCGTTCTACAACTCGGATGTGGCAGGGTTGACGGAGGACCAGGCTGAGGTATTGAACGGATCTTGTGTCGCAGACGGAACAGGACACTCACGCAAGGCAGTTCAGGGATGCTATAACTGAGTTCGCACAGAGAGAGGTTGCTCCAAGAGCGGCAGAGATTGACAGAACGAACACCTTCCCTGCGGTGAGTTTTAGAGTTCAGTCCGGCCACTACGCATGACTGAACCATCATCCGTCTCTTTTGGCATGTTGCAGGACTTATGGGAGAAGCTGGGATCTATGGGGCTCCTCGGCATAACTGTATCACCCGAGTACGGAGGTCTTTCGCTGGGCTATTTAAACCACACGCTTGCAATGGAAGAGCTATCACGGGCGTCCGGTTCTGTGGCGTTGTCATATGGCGCACACTCAAATCTTTGTGTGAATCAGGCATGTCGCTCGAGACGACGCACATAATTTTCTGCTAATCAGCGCTGCCTGTCAGATACACCGATGGGGCACGGAGGCACAGAAGACGAAGTACCTTCCTGATCTGGTTGCGGGGAAGAAGGTCGGCAGTCTTGCTATGAGCGAGCCTGGAAGCGGCAGTGACGTCGTCAGTATGCAATTGCGAGCGACCAAGGTCGAAGGCGGATGGAAGTTGAATGGCAACAAGTTTTGGTAACCTGGATACCCTGCGTGCCTCGACAAGTCGTCGCTTACCCAGCATGGCGCAGGATAACGAATGGTCCGACCGCGTCAACTCTTGTTGTCTACGCCAAGACAGCACCAGAGAAAGGCTCGCGAGGCATAACTGCCTTCGTTATTGAGCGGAAATTCACCGGGTTCTCGACGCACCAGAAATTGGACAAGCTAGGTATGCGCGGAAGCGACACCTGTGAGCTAGTCTTCGAAGATTGCTATGTCCCAGACGGTCAGAAAAAATATCCTCTTCACTCCGAGGCGCTATCTGACTGACCGTATACATGCAACATCCAGAGAATGTACTTGGGCCCCTAAACCGGGGTGTCGAAGTCCTCATGTCTGGCCTCGACCTCGAGCGCCTCGTCCTATGTGGCGGTCCCCTGGGGTGGGTAGCGAACCGAATGGAAGGACAAAATTTTATCGGCTGACCTCCCGGGCGCTCGCTAGGCTGATGCAGGCCGCATTCGACTACGCCGTCGAATATGTACACGACCGCAAGCAATTCGGGCACCCCGTCGGGACTTTCCAATTGATGCAGGGTCAGTCCTCGAAAAGCCGTCTTCCCACGCGCGTTGCCTAGCTGACGTCTCTGTGTTGACCATCCATAGGGAAGATTGCGGACATGTACACGAAGCTTAACGCTTCGCGCTCGTACGTGTATGCCGTCGCTAAGGCCTGTGACCAAGGAAAGGTCAGCAGACGGGTAAGTGTTATTCCCGTTCATACTGACGAACCCTCCAATGGACCACTGAGCGACACGCTAGGATTGCGCTGGGGCGATTCTCTATTCTTCGGACCGTGCGGTAGAAGTCACAATGGAAGCGATGCAGATGCTCGGGGGTAACGGTTACATCAATGGTGCGTGAGCTTGATTCCGTCACGACTAACATCTCATGCATGATGTCCACTCGCAGAGTATCCCACTGGTCGTTTCCTCCGGGATGCGCGTCTGTACACGGTCGGTGCAGGCACGCAGGAGATCAGGAGGATGCTCATCGGACGTGAGTTCAACGACGAGTTCAAGCGCCGCTCTGCCTAGTCGGACATCGGTACCGCGCTCGCTCCGCGATTCTGAGTTGCCTTCTATCTACAGTGCTATGCGATGGGACTGATGTACGGATCTATGCGAATATCAACCACAACTGGACAGAACGGAACGGTCATTGGATGCTCTCGATCATCGTGTATTTTAGTCTCAATGCTGCTGTCTGTGTATCACCGTGCTACAAAACATCACCCAGACAATGCCCGAAGGAGCGTCCTCGCAATCAACAAGAACCGGCCGTCGGGGGAGACCATGTCCGAGGTTGATCCAGGGTGTATGAAGGACTTGCACGCCGGTACTGTATTGGGCAGCGTCGCGTCTGCCTGCTGGGTCTATTAGGCTCTCCTTTTCCAACAACCACTCCAGCAATCACTTCAGTCTGCCAGCCGTATGGAAATGACCTGCGCGTACTCATTGATCGGCGGCATGTTCAAACGAGGCAGGCGACGAAGCGTTGTCCCCAATGAGGAGGTAACTGACGTACTCCTTCAGGGTGCTGGCACTTCGACCACGACTCACTATATTGGCTTAGCATCGGTATGTGTTCATTTCAAAATGTCATTTGTCATCCGGCGTTGATCGCTGTATACATGTATGATAGCAGTCAGCACGCGCGTACGTATCCATTCAGCAGCTGCGCAGCATAGCGATCGCGATGATCCTTCGCATATGTCTTGCTATGGGTCGCGTATATGAGTGCCTACCCTGTGGCTACTGTCGGGTCAAACTGCGAGGTCATAGACAAACTGCGCGTAGGCTTGCATCATCCTGGCTTGCGTTGCAACCCGAGACCAATCATCTCACAAGGATATAGCGATTCCACAAATTACCCACCTATCGTGATGTCTCCACCGACGTAGTATCCTACACGTCGCCTAGGCGTTCCCGGACCAGAAGTCAGCGCCATCGGCTTTGGGGATATGGGTACGTTCCACTCCACAATCTCGCCAGCCGTTCCCAACCGACGCCTACCCATAGGTATCGGTGCTTTCTACGGTAAGACAACCGACAAGGAGCAGGCCTTCGAGCTGCTGACCTGCGCGGTGGACCATGGCATCACCTCCTGGGACACCGCGGCCATGTACGGGAGTAGTAGCACGTACCGCGATCATCGCGCACATCCCAAGACATCTACCGGCCACCGACGGTTTACGGCGCTCGCTGCGGCGCTTGTTGTGCTTCTCTTCTACAGGTGAGGCCACGCTTGGTTTATTGGTTCGCGGCGACCGGCAGGCGCTCGGAGATTCTCCTCCTTCGCGACGAAGATCGGGAAGGTCGTCCAAAGCCCAGGGATGAGCTCGACTTGGGCGGGTCCAGCGAACCTGAGGCCGTCGAAGTCACTGGACTCCAAACTCGCTCAAGGTAATCCAGACGACCTGGATTGACTTGTATTAACAGCACAATATCGTCGATCCAGACACCCCGGCTGAAGGTACGCAAATAGTATGTTCTCCTGAGTATTTCCTGATTTATCCTGTCCAGTCCAGTGGTGATGTAGACGTTGCGCCCATACGTTGAAAACAGTACAGTTCGGTGCATCGGTCTCCTAATGCAGCGTAGATGTCCCGAGCCGGGTGAAAGCCGTCAATGACATCGGAGACAAGCTCACCGTTTGTCAGATGGAGTACAGCCTTTCGAGCTGGAGATCGTGCAATCCGGATTGGCTGACGCGTGCCTGTCGATATTGTTGCCTACTCGCCTCTTGGCAGGGGCAAGGATTCAATTGTATCTGCCCAGATAGCTTAGGAGAACGTCTACTGACAGCGATATCTCCTGATCAGGAATGATTACCGGGAGGTCAGTGAGAAGGCCGCGCGCGGAATTACGACGTCTCCTCATCTGCGGATACTTGAGTACCGTTCAAGAGCCCACTTCGACGCGGACAATGTCCGACAAGTCATGCCACGGTTTGCGGACGAAGACTTTAGCAAGAAGCTAGAACTCGTCAACAAGTTTGCCGCCGCATCGCGGCGAAGTACGGAGGAACCAGTGGTCAAACGGCACTAGCGTGAGTCCTGGCAGCCCATCCCAACTTCGTGCATCTACCAGGCTCGCGCTCCGTGGTCAGTCTAGAGCAGAATGGGATGAACCGCAGAGGTCCGTCTCGGTCCGTAGGACGTCCGCGCACTGAGTGACGCTGTGACTCTGATACACATCTGCTCATGTGCCCCGGCATAGCGCCGCCCTGCATGTCGGCGGCTGCGGACCCAGTGGGAGAAATATAGGCGGTAGAATGGCTTGCACTTGCTGCGTCCGGTCGCGCGGAACGAAGGCATGTCTTGACGCTGCAATTCCTGTGTTGACGCGCGTGTGCAGATTTTGCTCCTTCCGGAAGTTCCCATGCATGTACTGTTGTATACCATGCGTATATCATGGCGTCTACCAATGTATGTCATGAGTCTTCGCCGATGCTCAACCTGTTGATTCCGCGGCAACGATGCAGATATGATAATCACAGTTGCCCACTTACATACCTGATGAGAGAAAGCTGCAGGTGGTGTACGAGTCGCTAAGCATGACCGAAATGCAGTGTTTTGCAACTGCCTCAATTACGTGCTGCATTGGCACGAGGGGACTGTGGGGTACTAGTAGACGGACAAAAGAAGATGCCGGGTGACATTCTTCCCAATGCAACTTACGGCGGACCTTCAGCTTCAACGCCGTGCCGAGGATGTGTCTCAACTCGGGCATCGGATGAAACAGCAGGAGTCGGCCAAGCCGGGGAGGCTGGAGGATGCTGGAAGGCGGTGAGTGTCCTTTCGACGATGTCAGCCACAAACACGGCCACGTGAATTAAAGGCCGGACTGCTTGGCACATAATGAAAAGCGCAGGTTCGCGGGAGTTAAAATGGTGTGGGAAAAGCGGGCCTAGCCAGAGTAGTTAGCCGATATCATTGCGAAAAAATGACGCTGATACTGTCATCATTGCAGAGACCGCACCGCGAGTATCATCCCCAGGCACGGTACTGGCCACACGGGCCGCTGTCGGGGAGTGAGCTTGCAGGGCAGCATGGGGGCGATGGAGGCAGCGGAGACGGCTGGGGACGTGATTTACGGCCGAGGGTGAGCAGGAAGCGGCGGATCTATCCGGGGGACCGAGATGAGCCGAGAAGGGCAGGTATCGACGGCCAGGGTTAGGGCGCCAGGGAGGAGCTTCGACAGCGGGGCGGAAGTAAATCGAGCGGTTCTGATGAGCAGAACACATCAGTGCGCCGCTTCCTGCCGATGTCTGCAACCGCATCAGCCAATGCGCTGAATCAGGCTTGTTCGGGGATACCTTTTCACTGCGCGGGACATGATCCGCTATATAGCCATTTCAGCGTCCCGTCTTCCCCATTCCCTCCTCGTCCCTGTCACGTATCAAAGCAGCCCTGCCAGCCATGAACGGAGAGGTATGCACCTCTCTCCTACCTTCTAGGCTTTGCATGACGTGGCGACCTGCAGGCCTCATCCTCGAGCGCAGCTGAGCTCAAGATCCACTTCATCATTGTTGGAGGAGGTGCGCGGCACGAATGTCTTGCGCCGAACGCAGTCTTACACATTGGCATGCACAGGAATCGCTGGCCTCTCGGCCGCTCTCGCTCTTACGCGCGTCGGGCATCGCGTGACGCTCCTCGAGAAGGGCGATAGCAAATCCAACGTGAGTGATCCCGTCAGGATTGGCGCGATAGGCTCACTCTGTGTGCACCAGAGGGGCCCTGGCGGTCTTCACTTGGCGCCCAATGGCACGAAGGTCCTCTTCCACTGGGGTTTGAAGGACAGCTTGAAAGCAGCTGGCCTGACGTCGCATCCTCTGCTCTTCTCACAGTGTGAGCCTCCGAGCTGCTGTGTGGGATTAACTCGGTGCTGAGCCACGATGCCAGATCACACCGGACAACTGCTTGGTATACAACTCTGGGATGACGAGCTGCTAAGAGAAACGCGGGGAGAGTTCTTGCTCATGACGGTGCGTGTCCTCCGACGTGGGGTGTTGTTCTGTGGCGCTCACGTTCAGCTGAGCAGCACGGTAATCTTTGTGAGATCCTCCATGATGCTGCGGTATCACAAGGCGCGGAGATCCGATACAATGCGAAGGTGGTGGACATTGAGCCTGAAGATGGCGCGGTGAAGCTGGCTTCCGGGGAGATCCTGCAAGCAGACATCATCATCGGCGCTGATGGCGAGCGGGGACTCTGCAGGCGTCTCGTATTGGGGCGTGAGGAGCGTATCGAGCCTTCGGGATTAGGATTGTTCGAGTACGTCCCTCCTTTCTCGGCACCTTTCTCATGCGCTAAGCATGTGATACTATCTGCAGTCTGCAATTTGGCTCCCAGACAGCGACGCAAGAGATGGCCCAAGAGGAAAAGCGTCTCCTAGAAAAAGTGCAGGGGGTTAGTCGAATATCTCGTTCGTGTGACTGAAGCCAGACTTTCCCCATAACTAGAACCCTGTCTACGTGGCCATGGGCAATAGCGCTGGTGCAACCGGATACCCGATTGTAAGTGCACTACGTCGTTTAAGCGCACAGTCGCGTAACTGACGTAGTTCAAGCACCAAGGCCGCGAGATTGCTTTCCATTTCTTTTTCAGGGCAGAGTTCCCGCTCGACGGCGGCTGGGATGACCCACCAACGGCGAAGCCGGAGCTCCTACGCCGACTGCCCGCCGAAATGGACCCCAAGTGAGCGTTCTCACTCCTTGGACTGCGTGAGAGTATGGACTGATGAACATCAGCCTGTATCACTGCGCGCATGGTGCACAGCAAGTCACACGTGTGGCCCTCAACAAGTACGAGGAGCTTGATGATTGGGTGCACGAGAGTGGTCGGCTACTTGTCATCGGACAGGCAGCGCATCCCATTCCGGTAAGCATGCACGTTGAAGTAGCCAGCGCATGCTGATCACCGGGCAACGTAGCATTGTGGTATTCAAGTCGCCTCGGTTGCGATCGAAGACGCTGCGGTCCTTGGGAAGCTGTATCACCACTTGACCATCCCAGAACAAGCACAAGACTTCCTCTATGCGTTCCAAGACCTCCGGAAGCAGCGCTGCGCGGAGGCGCTCGACGGCGAAGTATCTATGATCACCTTCATCACCACGCCGGACGGCCCTGAGCAAGACGCGCGAAACGCCAATATGCGTGCCAAGTACCGCGCTGGCAAAAACGTCCTCGAGGGCGACACTTCGGACGGCGGTGAGGGCGAGCAATGGGTGCAGATCCGCACGATCTTTGGCTACGATTGCGAGGACGAGGCCGACAACTGGTGGGTCCAGTGGGGCCTCCTGCGCGCACGCGCGAACAGCGACGGCCAGAATCGCCAGTCGCAGATGGGCGTGTTCAGCTGGAGCGATATGACCGTCCTGTCCGTGGACGAAAGCACGTCATGAGCGCCCTGCGCGCGCTGCTGCAAAACGCCAACCGCGGCTTCACCACATGCATACAGGATACACGCATCTATGGGATTTATGTGCCATCGTCTTCATCACCATCGCTATCGTTCAAATGCTGTCCATCTGGTCATTTCCTCGCACTACCACATCGCTGTAATTCACTAATATCCTGCATACGCACATGGAACGGAATCCACAACATTGCTATGATCTTCCCGCCTTGGCCAGGTCAACCATCATGCAAGCTCGCGAGATCAACGTTGCGCCATGCTCACGTACTCGCCGTCAGCGTGCGATCCAAGACCAAGTCCACGCGATCATAGCGCACGAACCAAACACGAACGCACACGGGATGCCCTGAGGAAGGCGACCCTGCAGTAGCGTGGAAGTGTGTACGGCATGAGCTCATCGGGATGATACTGAGGATCGGGGCCTGCCGCGAAGCAGGGGGCGGACCCGCCTGCGTATTTAGTGCCTGCGTCCATGGTGTGGCGGCTACATATGCGAGCAGCGCCCGATTCTAGATCCAGGCTCGACTGTGCAATGGTGGTCGATGCGCCATGCGCCAACGACAAGCGCAAGAGCAGACAGCCATCCGCGAGCCTCGACAATCGTGTGGACAGAATCGAGGAGTAGCATTACGACCTCATGACGCGATTGCCGGCATCATGCTCGCTGCGTCCGACTTTCCCGGGTTTCCCAGCCCCCACCTACAAGTCCCGGGGCTAGAAATTATCGACGAAGGCCGAGCACGCTGCTCGGAGGAAGCTTGCTCGCGGGAGTGCACGCCTTCCTGCAGATTGCGCGAAGGTCGCCCAAATTGCTGCGCCCATATTGCAAGTTTGGCGCCGCTGTATGTGCTCGATGAGCTCGGGAAGAGAGCTCAAGCAGCCAACAGGCAGCTCTGAGAACATGGACCGGGAAGAGGGATCATCTGCGGAGGCAGCACGCGGGTGGCCGTGATCCCGCGCCTGATGGACCCACCTCAACCCCGGACCCCCTGCCTATGTGAGACACTCGTCCTCGGCCGTCTCGCATCTCGTGAGACCTCCTAGCAGCTCCATCCGAAGGCGATGCGGCGACATCTGCAGCCATTCTAAGAAGAGTGAGGTTTTGGTGCAACTTGCCTTTCTGACGGCACCGGTTGCGTCGCGGCGGCCGCCTCCGACCTATCGCACCGGGTGTTGTTGACGACGTGGCGAGCATCGCGCAGAGTGAATGGGGAGGCGAACAGTGTGAAGCCCGAGATGCAGGGGGCGGGTGAAGGGCAAGCGCAAGCAGCCACGTCGGCGTCGCCCAAAATGGACTGCTGCCTCCACGCAGATCGTGATCTGGCGCTCTTCGGCATCCCCCGTGCCCCTGCCACCGCCAAGCTCGTACATATACGCCCGCTTGATCTCCGAGTCCCACATAGCCAGTACATGCAGGTACCTTAGTACATACTAGTTTCTGACAATCGCGTCTCTGAGTCCAAGCCAGCAAATTTGTGAACCCCAGAATCTTGACTAAAATCTCACGGGCGCAGCTTATGGAGGTACGTACTTAGTATCAAGTAACCCGCTAACCTCCGCATTGGAAGGAGGAGCGTCACTGTACCAGTGATTTGACGTTGTCCGGGCATCGCTCCAGTATTCGACCGTCTACATACAATCTTGCGAATGTTCGACAGTGTGCCTGTTCCGCGAACAATCTGACGAGCAGCGCACTTTCGCATAAAGGTACGCCCGTCCTTCTCAGCCTGAGGGTCAGGACGAAGGAGTTCCTCGACACATCATGAGAGCAATATAGTTCATTCATCTGGTACAACAACCGAAGATACATCTGGCTTAACGTTCCCAAGACAGCGATTCCCTCCAAAGACATCAATCATACATACGCACGCATACACGCCCACATACACACCACCGGCCACTTCTTCGTTCCGCACCATCGTACACACGCATGCACCGCGACGACGCCTCACATCTCCACACCCCACTCCGACACGCAGCAGAGACCGTCCAAGAACGAGTGTTCGTAGAACAGCCCTGCAAGAGAACACACAACCGCTCAGACAAACGTCGCGAGAGAGGTGGGCGAGTCGATACTCTTCTTGTACCCATGCCCGAAGTGGCGTCTGCCCTCGCCCCGTGCCTTCTGCAGCACGTGCTCCATCGCTTGCAGACCTGACAACACTCTCATCAGCACACCATCATACACAGAAACCCAATGCGCATCGCAAGGCAATAGACAGACACCCACCCTTATCGAGGTCCTCGAGCGGCGGGCCGAAAGACAGCCGCACAAAGTGGTGGCACGGCGAGTTGAACAGGTTCCTCCGGTGGGACGGGTTAATATCAAAGAAGATGCCCGGGATCACGATCGTCTTCTCCTTGAGCAGCTCCTCGAAGAACGTCAACCCGTTGTTGATCGGCGCGGGCAGGCCCTCGAGGTCGAGCCACACGTAGAACGTCGCTTGCGGCGGCACGCGGACCTTGAGCCCCATCGCCTTCAGCCGCGCGAGCACGTGGTCGCGCTTCGCCTTGAAGTGCCGCTGCAGCGAGAGCTTCTCCTGCTTCACGCGCTCGGGGTCGAGCAGGGGGATCGCGGCGAGCTGCAGCGGGTGGTTCGCACCGCCGTCGAGGAAGGAGCCGGATTGGGAGAGCGCGGTGACCAGGTTTTTGGGCCCAACGACCCAGCAGATGCGCCAGCCTGGGAGACGCCAGTTCTGTGGAGGGCATGAGTATCATCTTGTCTAATACGTTCAATTTGCTTACCTTGGTGAGACCGTCAATGATGACGACGGGGTCCTGAGGAAAAGTATGCGATTAATGCTGATGCACACCCTCGGGGAGTTTGCTTGCTCACTTGGTTCACATCCTCAATGAACTCCGCGCTCGACACAGACTTGCCATAGTCCTGATCGTTCTCCGGGTAGATATACCACGAGTAGAACTATTGCACACCATTCGATCAGTCCAAAAGCCTTCGTTTCACGCGGTAGACGCACCTCATCCAAGATGAGCGTCGTGCTCGTCTCGCGCGCGAGGTCGACAAGGGCATGCAGTTCGCCATCTCGGATGACCTGGCCCGTCGGGTTGCGCGGGTTTGAGGCGATAATGACCTGCAGACCCTGGCTCCGGATGTCCTTGCGCGTCTGCTCAATGTTGAAGTGGTAGTGGTCCTCTTCCTCCAAACTGCGCAATGAATCAGTGAGTAGTCGACGAACGCATCTATTGTCGACTTACGTAGTAGGGACAGGCACGAGCCGCCTGAACGCGCTGAGGACCTGGTCGTACGCGGTGTAGTCGGGGACTTGGTACGACTACACATCGCCTCAGACAACACACCATTGTCCACAATAGACAGCATGCTCACCGTGTAGACATCGCCGATGACCGCCGCGACACGCGACAAGCCGGCGCGCCCGCCGGGGACGATGCACACGTTCTCATACGTATATTGGCTCTCCTTGCCCTCGCGGTACGTATGGTTGTAGAGTTTTGCTACCGCCTCGCGGAGCTCTATCATCCGCGCCCAGGCACGTCAGCATCACGTCACCCTCACACTCCAACAAATGCAAACACGCATACGCACCCTTGACACCCGTGGTGGGCGCGTACTCGAGCGAGTCAACGGGGACGTTGATAGACGTCGGCCTTGGGGGCGCGTCGGGGATGGGGCCCGCCTCGGGCGCACCCTGGCCGAGGTTGGACCACTCGTGCGAGGAGGCGTAGTTGAACCCGTTCGCCATCGCGCGATCGGAACAGTAGATCACACCGGTGCTGCCCGGGTGCTGGATACCAGGCACGGTCTCCTCATCCTGTCGAACACGCGTCAGCAGACGTCTGACGAGACGCCATAGTCGTTGCGGGGGGAAGATGTTTCGTGAAATAGCAGCGGACGCTGCGAGGACACGAGTAACGCGGGTTTCCGGGTAGAGTGCGCAGCAGACCGTTACGAGGGACTCGGAGCCAGTCCCTGCCTTCCCCTTGGAATTGACCACTATCACAGGTCTACCGGCAAACCCTGGGAGGCAAGCACATACGGCAACTGTGTCCGACACAGCTTACCAGTAGCATGGCTGGTTCGAGCAACGTGCGCCTCGCCGGATTGGCTAGCGGTACCTAGTGGGCGCCGCTGTGTGCCCGCGAGGCCCGTATGCACGTCGAGCGATGTCCCTCCGACTGCATACACAGTCGTGTCCCCTTCCCACGAAACACTAAGCATGCAATGCAGACGTACCGGGTTGACAGTCTGGGGCAGAAGACCTCTGGGGCCATGTCCGGCAGACTCACGGAAGATCTGGGTGCATAGGTGAGCGGGTGCATATTCAGGGAATGCGAGCGTGTCTGCGCACCCTGTGAGCCTCAGACTGGCTTTCGTGGTGCATGTGCTTCATGGCGTCGTCCTTGACTCTGTGTCAGATATTATCTCGCGTGCCGCTGGACGACTCACGGCTTTCTTGAGAGAGAGTGAGGGCTTGGTGTTGAAGTGGGGGACGGGGATGGTGGCGGCCATGGCGTCGCGCGGGGGATCTAAATATGAGTGACGAAGTGAAGAGCTGGGGGAAGTGCGAGAGGAAGACTGGGACGGGGTGCTGGCGACGATCAGATTGGTGCACTGCCGGGCACGATGGATGCCCCCGCGTCGACGCGCGCAGCCTATTTTCGGACTGTCACGTGGGTCGCGTCACCCCACGTCAATTGCCCCCGGCCGCCCTGGCCTGTGCGCGCTCCCATTGGCTCGTCCTCCCCGGCCGCGCGCTGGCCCCCCTCGCGCTGGCCCAGCATCACAGCCTGACCAGCCTCACCTCCAGCGTGTGTACGGCGGCACTGCGGCAGGCCCAGACACGCCGCAGCCATGCCCAATCGAAGGGGCAAATGAGATGCTGCGCGGTCGACTTCCTCGGGCAACTCGAGCAGCGCTGATCCGGAGAATCTGCTGTGCGCCACCAATGTCCCTGCGAATAGCGGAAACCCGTTAGCGCAGCATGGAAAGCATGAAGCGGAGAGCATGCCATGAGGTCAAGGTGCTCTGTAGCCTCTTGAAGTGAACGCGACGATGATGGTTCGAAGGAATGCTTACCGTCTCTCGCAATGACGAAGAGGAGGCTTTCTGTACACGTATCCCGTCCTATTGTGGCCTCTCTAGTACTTACTTAGTACTGAAGTCTCGCGTAAGTGCTTAACAACCCATACATGCTCGACAGACTCGCGGCATTTTGAGCTCTCGTGCGGAAGACGCGCCCGTCGAATGATCCGCCCACGGGCCACCTCCCTACCAGCCGGGCTGACCATCTGCCGTCAAGATTCATCCGCCGACGGGTGCGTCCTCCGCTGGCCCTCCGGGCGCATCGGGGCCGTCGAGGGCCGTCGCCATGTCCGCCAGCGATCGATCGTTGCGCCGCGCTCGATCATGCCCGATCAATTGTGGGCCGCTGTGGTCGCGTTTCACCATTTAGCTATCTGCGCCGAACGTCGCAGGCTGGATGTGCTTGTGGACACAGAACTTGAAGGTGGTTGAGATCAAGAACAAGCTTGAATCACGGCGAAAGGCGGCCCATCGGAGATACGCGGTGCATAGAAGATGACCCGTGAGTATTAAATGAATTGTGACGCCAAGCAAGACTTACCCTGAGCTGTATCACAGACGCCTTCGTGAAGAGTCTCGCGAAGGAAACCCGTTAACCAAGACAATGTCGCGCATGGCATGTTGACGAAAGCCGTGGGTGTCCAGAACAGTGCCTAGCGAACATCATGAATTCAGGGGCCATCTCATCACGAGTTTGCGCGTGGTCTTCTCAGTGTTCCAAGGCTGCCGTTTGCATTCTGGAGCGACATGAGCTGCTACAAGCAAAGACCAGTCCTTCAGTCAGGCGTCCACCAGTCTAAGTAGGCCGTCAAGCACGAGTTGAACTCACTTCGAGGCCTTGACGAGGGGTATCTCGAAGGCAAACGAACTCTGGGACCCAGAAGGCTATATCATTTCCAAAACAGCTGGGAGTACACACATGTACCGCGTCCATCTCCGTATGAGCGAGGTGGCGCACACCCGCCTCAGGTAGCGATGTCCGGCGTGAACTACTGCGGCGAAGGCAGAACCCCGTCCTCGAATGAGCACACGCATTGTCATATGCGTGCTCGACACCTACAGACACGCCTGCGTTGACGAGCTCTCGAGCCAGGTGTGCTAGAGGCGCAGCTTCGACTTGATGTCGCGTCCGGCGACTCCGAGTCCGACTGGATTCGTGCCAGCGAAGCGAACACTTGCAACGGACTGGGCAGCTGACTGCATTGCGTGTGGAAAGGCAGCGCGAAGGAGAGTCGGCAGCGTATCTGTGATGGTGGCGACGCACGAAAACGAGCAGACGAGAACGAAAGAGCGACCTCCGCCACAAGGGATCTCCACGCTGGATGACTTGGCCTGTTCAACACGGTCACATGACAGGGTTTCGCCACTGTTCGCGACGCGTGCTACACGCGCGACTCGGACTTCGATGAACTGCATGCGGCCCTCCCATGAACCTGTTGTCGGGGCGACCAGAAGCAGTGGTATATGGGGTGAAAAATAATGAGATGCGGTGACTACAAGATCAATAGCAATAGATACTAGTAGCGCGACGACGCGGAGCAAAACACAGCTATTAGTATGGAGGATGTCGGCGACAGCGCAATTGGCAGACGGCAAAGCAAGATATGCGCATCGACAGCATAGCAAGTACAGGCGCGACAGAGCGAGCAGAACAACGCCCATTCATTGACTCGGACACGTCTCCCGATGACGCGTCAGGAAAGGGGCAACAGAGCTAGTACTTAGATGCGAGGATGAGCATACCCAAACAGGCTAGTAATATGGCCACAAACGTTGCTAAGGGACCATCTGGACCCTGAAACAAATTGTACGAGACCATGGCCTTTGTCTTCAACCACGCCGCTTGAAGTGGCGTTGTCTCCAGATTGTTCAATTCTGAACCGTCAGAAGTCCAAAAGCAACCGCTTGTCAGCATCTTGTCTACATGATAATGCAATATGCAACTGTATAGGGCGCTTCAGCAAAGTGGGCAAGCAAAGCAAATCGAACCAGACCACGCCGAAGGTCGATATTCTTTGGATCTTCGCGTCCGCCGGCGATAGCGCATGGCTTGCGATCGAGGTCATCTGCCGATCTCATCTGTCTTAGTCGCAGCGTCAAGATCCTTCCGCTCGGCAAAGTGCTGGCCATTCCAGGAACAAGGTCTTATATGCCAAGCCTGCGACATCCCAAGTCCAGCGATCAGCACTCCGGGGAGGAGTTCGTGCCAGTGGTATTTACTGCGGCTCTCCAAAGTACGCCCATCAGGTCCTTTGCCTTGCGCTGTAGCCTTCAGCAGCAACTATTGCTCTCACTGAAGCTTGACTGCATACCGGACGATCCAGTGCGTTGGGGCCTACAGAGTAACGGACCGATGTCGAGGGTTCTAGTAGGGCTGCTCAATTCTCGCCGCCCGTTCGTCGGTTCGTCGGGCACCTGCCCCGTAAGGCAGGTAGCATCAGATCCGGATCAAGCCCGGCAGATTCCCGACTAATCCAGCCACCGCCTACGGACAATGGCGCTCAACGACTCGTCGATACTTAGCACTGACCGATACGACCTTTCACCAGCCAGAGGACGAGCCTAGGGTGACTCGGAGCTCAAGCGCTCAAGCGCTCACGTCCTGGTTGGTTTACCGTCGCAGAGCTGTGAACGGCGATTTCGAAGTTAAAGAATGTAAATGTAAGATGCATTACATAACATTTTTAGCAGTCAATGTAGGTTATTGTCGGGACAGATGAGAGAGCGGCAGGGGAAGAAAAACGCGATGAATAGCCCGACTAGAAACGAGACTCAAGACTGTGAACTGACAGCAGTGAACACGCGCGTTAACGGAAAGTTACTGCTGACTACCTATGTGATTATGTAAGCCCACTGATAGCGAGCCCTCGACACTGTGTACATGCATCCCATAGCAATTGGCAAGATTCAAATATTCTGTGGGTATCGTACACATCCGACACCTCGTAAGTAATGTACAGTCGGGAAGTGAGCTGACCTGAGCTCGTTCTCTCGTTGGTCCTGCCGCTTTCGGTAGGCGGTGGCTGGATCAATCGGGAATCTGTCGGGCTTGATCCGGATCTGATGCTACCTGCCTTACGGGGCAGGTGCCCGACGAACCGACGAACGGGCGGCGAGAATTGAGCAGCCCTAGTGACCGAAAGAGCCTAGCGCCGGCGCCCGGAAGCGAGCGTGATCGCACCACAACCTGCCTTATCGGGGAAAGTCCAGTTTGCCTCCGCACCACTCCGCCTTGCCGCGGATGCTTCTTGGTGACTGTCCCGTTTCGGCAGGAGGATCTTGCGAAGATGTCGTTGTATCACCCTCCTTATGCAGTTGTCCACCGTTCACACCCTACGCGGTCCCAACTGTCTTCCGACGGCTGTTCGGTCGCGTTACGAGGCACGCCGGACTGACACAATGATATCGATGCCAAACGTCACGAAATCCCTGAGGTGCTCATTCTTATGCACATTGAGAACGGCCATGCAAGGGTAACCTCAGCGAGGTTAGTATGACATAGATGTAGTCATATGGGAAGAGCTGAAACACCTTGCTTGCTGTCCAGAACTCAGCAATTTTGTCGGTAGCCCCTATCTATTATCTATAAACAGGGACACGGTCATCGATTTTCCAAGGCCACTCAAAACCTTAATCCCACACGACGCTCTAGAATTTCGACCTCGAAGCGTACCATACCAAGGGACAAAGGATTGTACCGTTTGGAAAACGCCTCGTGTGGCCACCATGGAGACAATAGCCCAACAAAGCGTTCAATGCGCTCGGGCGGGTCTCACGGCTCGGCTAACTACGCACCCCTCGAACTAGCCTATGTGGTTCAAATTCACCTCCTATCCAGTTTCCCGGAACTTCTTTCTCGATGTTCGTCCAGTACGCCGGAACTGATCGACTGGGTCACGAGCGCCACAGTCCATGAGGGCTATAAATAGTCGTGGCCCTTTCTCCGCTTTGTTCCTCACATCCCACAGAGGTCCCTGAACACGAAGACTTCCCATATCCCGACCACAATGTCTTTTTACCACCCCTACGAATCGCAATTCAGCAGCTGCTACGATTTCGCGAGTCCCTCTGAGTACGGCCCGGGAGCTTGTGTAACCGACTTCATACCTGGGTGGGACGGCCTTTATTTCAACCCGCCGTTCCCAGTGCTGGAAGGCACAGAACTGTACACCTCGGACGCCGCTGCAATCCCGTTGCAGACGACGCGCGCGTACAACGGTGCGCTCGCCGCGGCGTCGACCAGCGCCGCTCATCTCTCGCTAGCCGGCACATTCCACCCCGTCCCGCCGGCACCGTCGGTTTCCTTCCATGAGCTCCTCGGGAGCTTGCCGATCGCTCCCCAAGTTCCGTCGCAGGCCTATTTGGACGTAAAGGTCGATACGGAAGACAACATCGCCGTACCTGTTGCCACCTGGCCTCAAGTGGCCGCGAGCACTAGCTCGCAAGGAGCGACCGTGCAGGAAGAGGAGCTAGTCTGGGACGAGCCGTTCCGAGTGGTCAAGAACGATATTCGCAGACGAAAGGTTTGTGAATGGCAGTCTCTCCTTCATTTCGAATGTTGACAAGGATTATCTCGACAGAGAACGTGTATACTCTGCAGAATAACCGTGAACGACGACTCACGGAGTCGCGACAGACACGAGATAACGTCAACACACCAGAGTCGACTGCCCCCAGAGAAGCGTATTAAGCCTCTCAAGTGCACCCAATGTCATACAATGTACGTCGATCACCCTTTGACATGAACAACGCTGACAGGTTTCCATTTAGTTTCCAGAGCAATCGGACCTCCTCATTGCGCAGACATCAGAAAAAAACTTGCAGAAAATCTGTGGCCGAAAATCAGGCTCGATAACACACCGCGCATTGTGTTCGTAACGCCTTTTCTCCTTTTGAGCTTCTCGTAGTTCTCGTGCTTGTGTAGTTGCTTTGCGATGTACGCCACTGCTGTCGTCATTCCAGGTTCGTGTTGTGTTGTATTGCTGTCGGATGTATCCTCTGTTTATTCTTAATGCTATCTTGGCTGTGTCCTGTTCGTTCGAGATTAAAAGGAGTGAATGAGTTTGGTCGAGCGACGGGGTTGAATGTTGAACGACTGCGCCACCACCGTGGCGCAAGCGTCGCCGCGTCGTCGCTCAACGTAGCGCTCTGGAGTCTGAGTCCGATCAAGTCGGAGTGATAGACTGCGTCAAAGTCCACGTGACCGTTCACCCTTTCAACGCGTACCACCATGTCCGTAGCCTCGCCGACTGTCCTCCCCCGTGGCGCACTCTTCCCCATTCTCCTCCCGAGACCGCCACAGCCGCATCCTACACCGCTGCAGAAGTATGGAAGACCAGGCCGGCTCAACAGTCGGCGGAACTTGCAGCAGGAGATGGACGACTTGAGTGATGAGGAAGACGAGCTCGATGATCTTGTATGCGCACGCATTCGCTCCCGGGCGCTGTTCACTGACGGACGTGCGTAGGAAGCAGATATCAGGGGTAGAGGATTCAACTTCCTTGTGCCAATCGGACGCACGTTCACGCAACACGAGGAAAAGAACGACGCGAGTGTAAGCGACGACGTTATCGAGCCTCTGGGCGCCCTCACGTATCAGACAACCGTCGACAGGGAGGAGAAGCTTCGAGTGATTCGGACGGTTCTGAGCATTCAGATGAGGAGGAGGCGTCTGTCATGGACGACGAGATTGACTCCGAGGCGGAGGAAGACCTCGATGCCGACATGGAAGATATGGACGAGGAGGCGGGGAACATAACTGGCGAGACCATTGACACTAACGAGGATGTTCTAGACGACTCAGACGATGAGGATAGTGAGGACTATGAGGATGATGACTAGTGGACCTCTCGTTGAATGGTGAGCTCTACCCCATATTCACACTCGTAGCGTCGACCGATTTATCCAGTGCTCACGCACAGAGACCGAGTCGACACTCCCATGATCTTGGCTAGCCCAACGCCACTCGCACCAGACGTTGCCACCGCTCATGCCATTGAACGCGGCCGGCACGTAGGATGGGTCCTCCCGATATGCAGCACCACTCGCGGTTGAGCGCACTGCTTTCTTTGAAAGCAACTCATCGCATGCCGGTTTTCTGTATGGACTACAGCACGACCATCAGGCCGACTATGGGGCGACGATGACAAACAGACTATTAGAGCACAGGTAGTGTTACATGTATTTGTCCTTCATGCAATGAACGAAGGGTCGAAAGGACCGAAGGCCTTCTTGAAAGCCTCAGCATCCGACTTATCATCTTCCTCCGATTGTAGACATGTTTTCCAATCGAACCGTTCTTGCATACCCAACAGCATAACCAACACTTGTCTGAACATCGCATCAAATATCAGATCTTCGCACGAGATCCAAACATCCAAACGCGCACTCACCGTCCAAACTGCACGCTAAACGGCGCATGGTCCCTGAGCAAATGCACCATCTTCCGCCCGTCGGGCAGGTCGACGCGGAAGTAGCTCCCGCGCCCGCCCTCGCAGCTCCGGAGCGCCTCCTCTGCGTCTGCCTCAAACTCGATGCCGTGCCGGCGGCCCTCGTCGAGGAACGTCGCCTCAACCTTGTCTTTGAGCTTTTCCGGGACGGGCACGATCTGCACGTGGGCGTGGCCACCTTTGGCTGAGAGCCGGCCGACCTCGAAACATACCGGTGCGGCACCGTGCTTGGCGTACAGTGAGCGTAGTGCGTCCTTGTACCTTGAGCGCGGGTTGTAAGGGGTTATCTTGGGACATGATGATCTGGTGCGTACCGGTCGGTCTCCTTCACAATGGGGGGAGCAAGGTCGGGAGGTATAGAGGAGTATGTTGGGTAGTGGGTGATAGGAACGACGAGGACATGCCCGCCTCCGGGCACCCTCGGTGCATTCGGGTGGTCTTTTGCTGTATGTGTAGGGATAATTTGACCCTTTGGAAGTGTGACATAGCACTCTGTGCCAATCGAGACGATTAGGTGTTTCCTATGCGTAAACCAGCTATCAGATCTGAGTTGCAGGAGCACAAAGAAGGGCAACGCACGCAAGGTTAGGATTTGACAAGCAGAACCAGCACTCGTCGGCTATGCGAGGGAATTGAGTCAGCGAGTACGCAGGGGGCAGTAGTCATGAGAACGTACGAGCAATCTCTTTCGGGGGCCCTCGTCCACGACCGCCGCCCCGGCCAGCACTGGGCTGATTTGCAACAGGACAATCCTGGATAAAATGGTTCTCACTCCCACATGCTCTGCATACGTAGCCTTCCTTCGGCTTTCGCCCCCCTGTATCACCAACCGCGTTCTTGACCGGACAGTCTCGTACGAAGTGACCGGGCTACACCATGCATCTCAGTCAATGTAAAACAATTTAAAACGCATATTACGATGTGAAGCAAACACACAGACCTCGTTGCAGACCTTGCAGATGTAGCCTTCTTTTGGTTTTGCTCGGTCCGGACAGTCTGTTATGAAGTGCTAGGTTGCGAAGGACATAAGACAAGGCCCGCACGAAACAATGTCGGACTCACATCTGGCGCCTCGCAGATCTTGCATTTGTAGCCCGCCGGAGGCTTGCCCGGCTCTCCATCTGCGACAGCGATTAACGAAATCGAAATTGCTGATAGGAAGCATCCACCCCTTACCTGTTCGGCTACGCTTCCCTGGCTGCTTTACGTCGCCCCAGCGGTAGTTCGCACCCTCATCCGACTCAAGCGGTCGCTTTGGCGGGCGCGCGACCTCTCCTATGAATGGGTTTTGCGTAGCGTTCGCTGGTCGAGGAGGTGGCGGACTGTCTGGGGTGACTGGCGCTACGCTGAACGCATAGAACCACTGCCATTATCGCAGCTGGTCACTGAAGAGACTCAAGTGTAGACACAGCCGACTCACTCGCTGTTTCTTGCCCTCCGTCGGCGGCCCGCCAAATGCGCCCAGACTCACAAAACGCGTCACGCGCCCGTTGTCCTCGTCCCACACGAACGGCTCACGTTCCCAGAACTTTGGCGGGCTCCCTCCGCCCGCAGCGAAGTGGTAGCGTGGCTTCGTTCTCTGGGCGATCTCGGCGACAGGGTCAACCCCAATGGACAGAAGAGCGGGGTCGGGAAGAGGAGCATTGGATGCATGGGTAATGGATGATGGCCAGGCGTTGCTGATGAAGATGTCGACGAGTTGGGAGGTCGCCGCATTGGCCTTGATGGCGGCGAGCGAGGTGTAGTTTTGTTGACCTCCGGGTTTTGAGGTGGTCAGCGTGTTAGACAGTAGTCTGTCTACTGTCTGTGACGTAAAGTAGGGCGAGGTGAACCCCTGCAAGGGTGGCACATCAGTGACGGCAGGACGCCTTGAGGGTGAATACATACATGCGCCGATTCAGATGCAACATATAGATTGGAATCGTATGTACCTCCAAGGCAGGCAATACGCAGTCCTTTCGGTGTCATGATTACTCCCGACTTGTCTGGGATGTTTAACGCCAGGTGAGCTTCCCGGAGGCGTAAGTTGCAGTGAATGCGTACGGAGTAGGTGCACGCCCTTTGTGAGTGCACTTCCAGTCTTCGCAAACTTTTCAATCACAGGAGCAGGCAGTGGATGTTCGCCTTGCATGATATAGCACTCGACGGGCACTGCAGCGCGCAACCTTGTTGTGAGCAGAACATGCGAGTCGGACGAACATAGCGTACGCGACCTTCCAGTTTTCCCTCCAGCAGCAGCAGCACCTCGTCATCCTCCAAATACGCCTCCCCTTCCTCCTTGGGCTGTCCGAAGAAGTCGCCGACGCAAAGTAGGAGGTCGAACTTGCCATGCTTCGCGTCGAGGGCTTTGACTTTGGTGAAGAGCTCGCGGATTGAACCAGCGGGCGAGCCCACAGTGAGACTTCATTATCATCAGTTCCCATATCCACAGCCTGTGAACAACGCTTACATCTTCATTGAAGCCATTGGAGAATATGGCTTCAGCTTGGCTTGAACGCAGGCGGAGAGGTTGCGAGTAGCTGTGGCTGAAGATGCGTCCGACTTGCCGGTGACCTCACATGAACAGGCCCCAAGCGCTCAACTCAGCTCGGTTCGGTTCGTCCCTAAGAAGACCAAGATCGAGATCTGGCTAGAGTCGACCGAAGTTCAAGTTGGCGGTAGTGGCCTTTCTCCTTGCCTCCTCATCGCTAGTGTACGCCTTGCGAGGGTCCTCGTAGAAGGCATATCGTTTCTATCACGCGACCTGGGAAAGATCCGAGATTTTTGCTAGGCAACCTGGCATGTTCGGTATCCGGCGGATGTATAATACAGAACTTGAAGGGCGCCGCGCACTGCAAGTCTGAAGGTGCACCAGACCGGGTCTGTTTTCCTCCCAAGCTGCTGCCTAAAATTGGGACCCCCTTTGCGCTCAGAGTGTTCGCTGTTGTACCGGGCGGTAAGCATCCATTTATATAGCGTTGTTTTCCGTTGCAATACATTCTATCAATTGTAGGGTCCTCCGAGTCGTGGCCCCGAAATAGACTACGGTCGGCCAGCTACCAGACGCCACCCTAATCATGCACGAACAACCATGAGTGACATGTGTGCACTGTCCATGAGATAGCCGTAGGCCTGCCGCTTTCCTTCCAGGAGGGAACGATCCCTACGACCAAAAGGCGTCGACTCTCATGTCGACCATGGCACCTAGCGACCTTCATGTGGTCCATCGTGTGCATCACACCGTCTGGAGACTCTGGACACTGTAGCATGCCAGAGCGCGCGGGCGGCTCGCTCTCAATGTGTCTTCGCGACTCACCCGCTCGGGAACGACGGTCGACTTAGCCTGGCGAAAGAACACGGTCGCGGTGCGCCGGTATCACAACGGATGGCATTCCCTTTCTAGCCGTGAGGTCTCCATTGCTACATTTCTATGACATCGTGCTTCCCGGAACACACCCTCAGCCGGTGCGAAATCAGACCTGCGTGTTCGGCTTGATCTCTCGGTCACACATAGATTGCCAGCAAGTCAACTTGCTCAACCCTCACCTCGTTCCGCCAGAGGTAGGTCTTGTATTCTCAACAACGTGCTCCACAGGCGCTGATCACCTGTAGGTTTCTTGGGACAGTGTTCCTCTGTTACATAGCCGTGATGCCGCTGTGCTGACTTTCGTTTTTCGGCAACTTGCCCTTGAGTCCCGAAATTCCAGAGAAAACGCCGATGCAGTGTGCGCTCCTGCGCGGATCGATTGCCCTTTTGTGTAGCAGCGCCAGCCGGTGAGAGAGTATGACGCTTACCGCCTGACGCTGCTGACTTCTTTCTAGGCTAACGACCATATATTTATTCTGTGCCAAAAGCTCATGTCGTTGCGAAGAATGCTAAAGCGATTCAAAAGATATTCCATAGGCCGGTGCAGGCGTATCGAACGGTCCGATTCAATCCCACATTCTCTGTCGCCCTGACATCTGCGATTCCATCAGCCTCACCGAAAGTCAATTCATTCAAGCATGCCCATTTGTATGCCACTACAGAGCCCGTGCCTTATTTCCAGCTCCCCTGAACCTTGTTCTCAATTCTATCAGGACGCACCGGCTGCGTATTCGTCATCCAGGAACGCACGGAGGCCTAACACCGTTTGTCTGTCGCGCGACCCACCGTTTACCGCTGCAGAGCTATCTGCACGAGTCCAGACTTAGGCTCACCGGGCTACCGGACCTCACCCAACAGTCTCCAAAAACCTCCGACACGCTAGGCACGCCTGCCACGTTTTCGACCAGCGGTGACGATCGCAAGTTTAAGATCTGCGCGGACCCGTAAGTTTGTTGCTGGCGCTCATTTCGCGGGACCAGCCCACGTGTGGGAAGGGCACGATGTTACGGATCGTTCGCGCACCTCCGCCAAGGTACGCTAGTTGCAGACATCAGCTCGATTTACTAAATCCACTACTATGAGGTTGCTGCTCCATAAGGTTCGCTGGGCAGTTGGGCTGCGAAGTTGAAAGCCATTCATTTAGCATCACCCGGCGGACGTCGACGGTGTACTGCTTCTCCCTGACGTTCTTCGATGCCCACATTGCGAGTGGACACCGCCGGCCTGCGCGTCCAATGGGCTCAATCCCTCGTGGTGAATTGGATCAATCGGCACCGATTTTGGTGTGTGGTCGGTGTGAAACTCACGGGGACCGAACTGGAAGATGGCATTCATGGGCATCACAGTAGGCGATATCGAAGTGAGTCCTGTTCTTATGGAGAGAGCTACTGTCCAGGCCAACGGTGCGGTACTGTGCCTGTGCGGATTTGGGCAGCGTTGTTGGTCGGCGGATGGCATAATTAACGATGGACGTTCTGCCGCCGGGAGTGCCTGGTTCCGGACGGCGAGCACAGAGAGCCTCCCGCTCTGGAGCCCAGAGACGCCACGAGGGAACAGGCACGGACGAAAGGGTGGGCGACGGGCCTGCGAGAGTTCACACCAGGTTCACGCCGAGCCGCGCGCGGTGGATGATGGGGCGCCTGGGAATTGCCATTCTGGGAACAAAGGGACATCCGGATATGGCAGGCAAGGTATTCGGACGAGGCACGCGGCGGCCAATCTGGCAACGCTGCATCTTCTTCGCTCTCTGCATTGTTCCCAAAAGAGCGAGGAGGGCAAGCATGTCTTCCGGCACAGCTCTCTGTCCCTTACCTCTACCTTCTCCGTCCGAGCTCCCTACCGCCGGGCTCGCAGGTTCGAGTGCGGCCCTAGATTTCCTCCTTATAAGGCCTGCTCTTCCGCTCGATCTCCTCACGAGCCCATTCCCCCTCCTAGACACTGCACCTTGGCACTCTATTTCTCGCTCGTCATGGTCGCCCTCCTAGCACTGGTCGCTTCTCTCCTCGCCCTGTCCTCCCAGACGGCAGCGGTGCCCGTCGACGCGTCTCGCACGAGCATCGCTGACCTCAAGTTCCCGTCTATCCCATCGGGCGCGTGGTGGTGCGAGTACTCGCCACCCTGGATCCAGGAGTTCCTCTGCTCGAGGTCTCTGTCGACGTCGTTGTCCACTTCGGTTTCAACGCCCCTCGGCACGGCGGAGGGCGCCGTTGACACGTCCGGTGTCGTCAGGTTCGCTGTCAAGTACGGCAGCGCGGACCGTTGGCAGCCATCGTCTGTAGCAACCGTTTGGGCACTCCCGTATGTCCTATTGCCTATTTTCATCTCCTCCAAACTCACGTTCAGCAAGGTCGGGTGCTTCCAACGCATCCGGGCTACCGCTCGCGTGCCCCCAGAACGACCTCGATGCGTCTGGGTACTCCGAAGACTGCTTGTCTATGATCCTCTATGTCCCGTCTTCCGTGACTCCCGCAAGTAACGCGCCTGTCCTCATGTGGTATGTGTCGCACTCTGTCGCATTTGACGGACACAATCTGATCGGCATGCCAGGATCCACGGAGGATCATTTACCTCCGGATCTGCGACAGGTGCAGGACTGGATGGTTCTGCTCTTGCGACCGCCACGGGGTCTATCGTCGCTGTCATCCAGTACCGTTTGGGGGCAGTAAGTGACATTCATGAGGTCGCAGTCGTTAGACTGACCATCTTTGCAGCTCGGCTTCATGGCCCCCAACGGACAGACGAATCTGGCGGTCAAGGATACCATCACGGCGCTCCAGTTCCTGCAAACGGTTGCGTTGAGCTTCGGCGGCGACGCGTCCAAGATTACTGTTGATGGCCAGAGCTCGGGGGCAAATATGATCAGGGCATTGCTTGCTGCGCCATCCGCGTCCAGCCTCTTCGAGTACGCCATCTTGCAATCGGACCCAATGGTGTGTATAGTTTGACACACCCCACGAATCATGAAGATATTGATCGGTCTGCAGGATTATGGCTTCCTCAACACCACTATGCAGAGCTCGCTTCAGAACTACTTCAACCAACAGCTGTCTTGCAGTGCTTCGGACACGTCGTGCTTAGACTCCCTCTCGCTCGACGATATCCTAACTGCGCAGACGTCCCTCTCGAACAACGCCTACAGCACAGTCCCTGCCGCTGGTCAATCCGAGCCGATCCGCCCCGTCCGCGACGGTGACCTGATCACCAGCCCCCTCGACCTCACCGCTCCTTTCCCGTCGCAGTCGAAGACTATCATGGTTACTAACGTCGTGGATGAGGCTATGTTTACAATCTACTCCGAGTTCCCGAGCGCCATCAGCGCCTCGTACTACGACGATGTCGTCGACGGCACGTTCGGCTCGGTCAGCGGCAGCCGCCTGCTGAGCTACTCGTCGTACGCCCCCTCGACCACGAACGCGGACGGCACGCAGGATGCGCGCCCGCAGCTGTCGCAAATGGGCACGGACCAGGTCTGGCGGTGCCCTACGTGGACGTTTGCGCGCAACTGGGCGTCGAGCGGCGGCACGGCGTACGTGGGCATGTACACCGCGGGCGCGTCGTACCCCGGAAACTCGGACGTCCCGGAGTGCACTGACTCAGGTTCTGTCTGCCACCAGGATGACATCGAGATCGTGGTATGTTCCCTCTACTTGGTTGTTTCGCTAGGACCGTCTCGTTAACGTGCGTTTACAGTTCGGCACCGCGCCTAGCCCGACCAGCGCGCAGTCCGCACTCATCACTGAAATTCAGGCCCGCTACTACCAGTTCCTCCGCACGGGCAACCCTAATTCCGGCTCGTACGCAACCTGGAGCGCGACAGACGGCCAAGCGATCAGCGCCCTTGAGCTCGGAGGCTCTGGCACCTACGCAGTCGGCGCGTGCGATCCGAGCCAGTGGGGCGACGCCGTTCCTTACGACTACCAGGTCTACGACATCTAGATCGGCCTGGTGGAACAATACTGCAAATGAACAAGACTTTCCTCCCTCATCTACAAGGTATCCTACGAACTGTCGCAGGATCATGGACCCACGCTCGCTATTGCTTTTGATGCATACCCTATGCCCTTGTGGTTAATCGGTTCTCATCTTCTCATCCTCCCGTAATAGGTGGATTATCGTCCGCTGCATCGGTATTTATTCCCCTTCGCACGCTTTTCGCATGCACATACAGCATGTTTTGGATCATTTTCTTTGGTTTGCGTGTTTTCGGTCTCGTTTCCCTTGGTCTGGCTTGGTCTGTCACCCTTGTATCCCTACGTGTGCCATTCGCACGAGCAGTCGTCACTGCCACCCCCTGTAGCATTTTACGGTCCGTCACGGTTGTTACGCGTCCACGAATTCTGTATTGCCCTTTCCTATGTTGTTGCAATGATATTGTATTGTGTTTCTACATTGCGATTCTCCGCAGTACGCAGAATAGGTGGTATGGGAGACGGTTACCTTGTTCAAAGCACACACAACGAATGTAATGCCGATAGGGCTTGACCCACCAAGGTCAGATGCAATCTGCTACGGGGATATTCAACATTCGGCTATAATCCCGAACAGTATCCAATAGCAAATGTACGAGTACAACGTCGTCAAGCAGGTTATAACTTAGGAGTAGTAGACGACAACACGCTCTCCAGTTCCGTGAATACATCGAAGTTGCGCTGAAGCACCACATCAATAGCAACCTGCACAACACGAGCCCTCAGCACGAAACACCCGGGTCCGGCGGAAATGAAGTCCACGTACCCCGTCTTTCTGAAACTTACACACACAGCGGTGAAGGCGACCCTTCGCCCCGCCCCTCGCCTCGTCCCCCTGGTAGGTGAGAACTGTCCGACCTTGTTCGTCTCGCTGCGGCAGGGCACGCGGCTGCACGACCATCTGCCCGAACACCCCCTGTGACAGGGCACGGATACGTTCCCGTTGCGCCTCCGTGTTCTTGTTCCCAGTGAGGACGTCCGCTAGCGTGGAAAGTAGGTAGACCTGCGGAGGCATGAGGACGATGTTGTTCGCGCGGGCTTCTGCGAGCGCTGTCTGAGGGTGGACGAAACGCGCGGCGATGACCTCCTGTCCGCCGTCTGGCGTCGGAAGACGTTCCTGCTTTCCTCCGGAGGTGAAGCCGCCGGCTGGTGCACCCTCGAGGAACGTCACGTAGAACTGAGTGTGGAATCGTCTGGCCAGATACATCAGCCCTGTTAGGGTACGGCTCCGCTTGGCTTACCTTGCTATGTGAGGCGGGGTGATCCACTGTGTGAACAGCCAAAGCGCAGACAGCTCTATCTCGAGACCATGCTGAGACAAGAAGTCCTTGAACAGCCGTCTCTGCGAGTGGATCTCTTCTCGTGCGTTGTCCATCTCTGCATGCGAGGGCCCACCACCAGATCCCGATACTCTGGACGCCAGCAGCAGCCCTGTTTCCTCGAACACCTCTCTGATTGCCGTCGTCCCAATCGAGTCGTCTTGCTTCTGGTCAAAGTTTCCACCTGGGAAGACCTGTTCTCACCGGCCCCTGTGTAGTTCTAGCACGGAATTCATAGACAGTGACGTACATGTGCGCCCGCAAACGACAACGACTTCGGATTACGCTGGACGAGGAGCACCTCGTTCTGAGGGTTGACAACGACCACACTTGCTGACTGTCTCGGAATAGATGGGGTCTTGGAGGCCATAGTTGCTAGCGACTTCCCCCCAAATGTCCCGCCTGGGTGTATAGAGGACTTGAATGCGCAAAGCCTGAGAGAGAATTGGCTCGACACAACAGTGTGCTGAACAACCTTCGCCGTCCGAGGGTGAAGAACAACGGCCTGCACGGATACCTGTGACCTTAGCACAGATGGGCGCATGTGTTAAGGCATGAAACAAAAGCCGACTGTTCGTGGACATCCCGAGGTGGGGTCACTTGAGCTGCTTGCTGTATGTACCCGGCCGCGGCCATCCGTGCCGCCGACGATAGCCTACTGTGTCCTCGATGGACCTGGCATTGAGAGCTATGCGACTATTTCCAAAGCTTCATGGCTCACTGCACTGGTGTTGCATTAGAACAGCTGGGTATAGACAACTTGAGACGATCGCATGAAGTGCAGTGCAAGTGCAGCCCAGAGCCCGAGCGCCCGCTCCGCAATAGTCTCCCCTAGGCAGACCTTACATAAAGAAGACCTCTTGGACGCTCCGCAAGCCATCATGATGCCGCCCCGAGCCTCAGAGGCCGCTGAGCCTACTTATGTGAGAAGCCTCGGCTTCAAGCTTCGGGCCTCTAGGAGTACGATGTGTGGTACAAGACGCTGCTTCTATGCATTGCTATCATAGTAGTACATGTGCGACCCTAATATATACAATCATCCCAATGTTTTACGTTTGCAGACCCGTACGGTGTTGTCCTACACGAACAAGCTTATGTCACTGCATCCTTCCGCAGAGCCAAACAATGTCCCAAGCGCGGGAGCACAAGTCATAGATGATTCCTTAATTCCCAAAGACTGTCCATGTCTCTAAATCAACGCGCAGGCGTCCCTGTCACGCCGGTGGAAGCCCACGCGCGACATACTGCCAGTTCTGTGTATGGATACTGTCAGAGCCTGGTGTTATCTCCCAGCACAATGAGGCTCACCTTGTGATCAACGTCCCGGAAGTCCTGGTGTACCGTAGCAATATGTATCATATACCGCGCGAGCCCGTCAAGCTCTCTATCTGCCCTGGATTGTGGGAGGCGCGCGTCTTTGAACGGCGTGATCTTCAGACCTTGACCCGGGTTCAAGGCGAAGTTTCTCCCCTGCAAAGGTCAGGATGACAGACGCACACGTGTCAAGGGGCGTACCAAGTCATCTACGTGGATCGTATTGCTTGCGTTGCTAGTCATAGTTTCAGCGATTGATGGAGGACAGCGAGACGACGGGACAGGTACGGACAACTGTGGGAAGTGGTTCCAGATGATCTGCAGGGCCTTGACGTGATGCTTATACGGCTTGCCGTCACGTCTTGAGAAAACAGAGAACATGCACTTCTTGTCAAGAACTACACCGACATCAGTTAACGTTCTCAGCGGCGTATCATGATAGCGGTTACCGAACGATATCTACGGAGAAATGAATCGATTAGGTGCTTCGTCGCACTGAGCAAGCCCCAAAAACATACCTCATAGGCACGCCCTCCGCCAATCATACCTAGTTCAGCCAACTTCGTTTCGAGCCATATCCAACTCGTCTGTGACCTGGGCAGGAAGTTCATCATTCGTTGCCCAGCGACAGCTCGATTAGTACGTACCACACGCAGATGTCATAGTGAGGATAGATTGCTTCGAGAAACTCGTGTAGCCGTGGCCTTGCACATTCATGCGGTGGCAGCGCTCCGGAGGTGAGAGGTTTCGTATCCAAGATCGCTGCAGACGTCGCGATGCCCCGTTATGTTCTCCCGTCATGGTCATCGAAGACACCAATCGCACGTACTATAATCCAGATCCAAGACCAACAATCGTTTGCCTTCTCGCAGCGGATGGATAATGTTGACTTCCAGTTTCTTTGTGCATTCCCGGATCTTCCGCTGATTTCGTTGATCGTGAATGTAGGCGCTCGCTGCCTCAGGGTTCGCAGAGAAGTCGATATCCAGATCGTTGACGACGTCAGGCAAGAACTCGAGTTCTGACAAGATCAATTGGTACACTCGAGGTCAGGATATAGGGAGAAGAATGAAGCACATACGTGAAGGATCTTTGATCTCCTGTCCCTGAGGCGTCCCAACTAGACTGAACTTCTTCCCGCTCGTAAGCTTCAGGTTGCCGCTGCGAGCGTTGGGAAGGTTCAGGGGTACTTCTGATAAACCAAGAACCGACATCGACTCACATAGTCTCCTCGTCTGGCGGCAGCTTTCCTTTCACAAGACCGAGGATCTTCTGTCGCTCTGGAGGAACATCTGTCAAGCTCTGCAACAGAGCCTTGAGGTCGTCCACCCTAGGTAGCGTTTTGAGCTCAAAAGCATAACAACAAAGGCGAAATGCGTACCTATCTGACTCCGCGATGTCCAAACCGAATGGCTTACCGGACCAGGTGAAGGATAGATGTATCCATTTCTCGGGTATCTCAGCCTCCGCGGCAGGCGGCGGTGCTGTATCCTGTTAGCATCTCTCTCAGCACCTTCCGTCTCGCATTGTTAGAGATCGTACCCACCGCTGCTGTAATTGTTGTCGCGTGCTCGGCCGTCTCGATGTTTATGGTCTCCTGGGGCTTTTGAGTGGCACTGCCAGTGGAAGCCAGAGTACCAGCAGCATTAGGCAGTGGGTTGAGTGATTGTAAGCTATCCATGATACGGAGTGACCAGAGACAGGTGGAAGTGAGGCTTATTGAGGGGTGGCCACAGAGTAGAAGGTCAACATATATATGTGCGCTTGTGGGTCCATCGGACAGTGCAACGGGCGCTTGTCGTGCAACACGGCTACGCGTCCTCACGTGAGTGTGACGGGGACGCGTCAGGCTGCAGTGTGCACCACAGTGCACCCCCGGTGACCCCGTCTTCGTCATCTGTACAAGGGATTGCTTCGCTTCGCTCCGCCTGGCCGGTATGGCTTGCTTGGAGCTTGCTCAGAGGTTGCTTGACCGAGTATGAGAAAACCGTAGGTGACGGAGGTTACGATAGTCGGTGTTTGCGCACACGTAGGGGCGACAATTTAAACAGCAGCTAAAGCAAATCATGAGGCTGACCGTGATAAAACCTATCCTTGAAAGGGAAGGTCATCAGATGAGTCAAATGTCGAACATAAAGGGAAAGGCGAAGGGAGCGGATGTGCATGTGGGAGATGGCAAACAGACGTCAACGAATTCACCGGATATGCGTATAATAGTAGTAATGACTTTTGCCAACCTGCGCACTGTGTGCTCATTGTCCATCAAACGCTGCTTGCTGAACAGTTATATTTGCTCCATATTCTCCCAAGCACCTCTAGATCTACCCCAGCATCGCATTGATATGGGCCACTAGAACGTGAACACAGCGCCGCTCTTGCGCTTTCCGAATAGGTACACAATGGCGCAGCTCATAAACAATCCAACCGAAATACCAACAGTGACCTGAAGCATCGCATAGCCGAGTGCAATACCGTGCCCCTCAGCATCGATACCACCTGCTTCGGACAGACCGGACTAATATCCACTGATCAGTTTCCCATCACGCGTCGCAAGAAACAGGATGACTCACCGGTACGAGGAACAGAACACCAGGAACCATGACCGTGAATGCCGTGCCTCCGAAGATACGGGAATAAATGTTCCCCAACATTCCAACGGCGAAGGCCCCCACGGACGCGACGATATCGGAATGGCCGAAGATGAGATGGCTGGCGACCTTGTTCGAGATGTAAGAGCAGATTGCAATTACGATCATGACCGGAAAGTCCCACGTCCAGTACGGCTGCATGTTCGCAAGGGCGAGCAGGATTGCAAACGCAGGTACGAGGATGAATTCCGTTTGCCAAGGGAACGGCTGCTGGTACCATGGGAAAGACGCTGGACGGTAGCACCCGTTGACGAGGTCGCCCAGAGTGAGTGTCGACGAGTTCGTAAACGTGAACGAACCAGTAAGTGTACGATCGTTCGGCAAGGAGCCATCCATGGCGTAGGTGCCTGTGTACGTGGTTGTGCTCGCCATCTGAGAGATGGATTGTGCCGTCTTGATATGGGAATTCGGGACGAGGAACAGGTAGAAGTCAGAACCGAATTGAAGACCGAAGCCCTATATCGGCGTTATCAGCAGGAGCTCTGTAGATCCACTTGAAGGATGCGTACCAAGAACAGGGTGCAGATGAGCGCGTAGATCATATGCATGCTGCCGGTAACAATGTTCTTGGTACCAAGCTCCAACGCACTGGACACTTCGAGGATTGTTATGCTTGACTGAGCCAATTCAAGATGAAGGACGTACAGATCAGGAAACCCGGCAGAATACCGACGATACCTGCGGAGGATATGGAAGTCCAACAGAACATTTCATCTCTGATGTTGCCCAGTGCCCGAGCGACGAAGGAGATGACGCAGGTAACTAGGATGCTGCGCAGGGTCTGTGGTCAATACCATGTCTAGCTCTCGCAAAATGAAAAGGGACCTACTTCCAAACGTTCGAATAAAACGTTCCACACTTAGTCGCCACCGTACTTTGGACGAGGAAGAGCAACAACGCGCCTCCGCCGGCGACCCACATGTCAAGGAGCGAGCCGCCAAAAGCAAGAGGGCAAATCACGATGGCCAGCAAGACAGCGAACGTTCCCTGGCAGTAGACATTGTATATGGGCTTGGCCTCCATGAGACTCCGCAGGCGGATGAGACCGGTTTTGGCGCTGATCTCGTCGTGGACGACCTGCCGGTAGGTCTGATGCACCTCGTGGAGAGCCCCGAGGGAGAGCTGGCCCCGGCGGTCAACGACGTGGCACCGACGGTTATCGGTCAGTGGGCCCGTGTGATCACCGAACTCGCAAATGATGACGGTGGGCAGGTGCACGAAGGTGCATCTGAGCCCGAGTATCTTGCACGCCGCTGCCAGCTGCCCCTCGATACGATGCGAGGGTGCCCCGAACTTGGAGAGCGCTTCTGCGAGCATTACGACGAAGTCCATGCGATTACCATGGGCTGTGAACGCAGCGTAAGTTGTGCCCAGCATGCAGATCCGTTACACTTACTATCAGGATTGAACAGGATCTTGGCCTTTCGCGCATACTTGCGACGCTCTCTATAGTCCATAAGGCGGATCCTCTCCTTCTCTTCATGGTGAATATCGAAGATATGCCGCTTGCGAATGCCCGTGAGCTCAGGGTCGTCTGGGTCTAAGAGACGTCCGTCTTCCTCATCGAGATTCGCGTATAGGGATCTCCTAGGCACGATGCGCTTCCTCGTCGAATCGTCAGAGGAGAAGCGCCTCAGCAAACCTCTGCCCGTTTGCTCAGCAGGAGGAGGCCGGAGCTTCGCATCGTCTGCGGTCAGAGGCTGGGTGGAGTACGCGGACGAAGGTGCTCGGATGTCGAACGGATGGCGGTACGAAGACATGGAGGGGAATGCCGGCGGGCCCTCGCCGTCGTCGTCCTCGTTCTCGTAGTCCCATGCACGATATTCGCGCTCACAGTGGACTGAATCGTCGGATTGCCGTGGAGAGTCATTGTCTGAATCGTCGTCGCTGCTGCAGTCCGAGTTGCGAGGAGCGTCGAGGTCGACGGGCGGCCGGCGCTCAGGCCTGCGAGGGAGCTTCGGTAGCTTGCGCCACTTGCGTTCCTCCTTCGACAGCTTCGACAAGTCATCGTCAGCCTCGACCTCGCGGTCGGGATCGTGCGCAATCTCCGGGATAGCTGGGAGGTAGAAGCCTTCGCCGTGCTGCTCGTCCCGGGCAGGGATCTCCTGTACGGACAACTCCTGGCGGAAACGCACGCGACTTCCAGTGGAGGCGCGACGACGGCGGTCGACTGATGGGGAGACAGCGTCGAGATGGGCCGATCCAGTCGAACCCAGGTCGCCCTCATTGAACCTGACGCGAGTCTGGCTCAAATCGTCTACAGCGTCGCTCATTGACGACCGGCGGCGAGGATTAGATGGGCGAGACATGCTGAAAGAATGGCCTGAGTTAAACAGAGGGAGAGGGAAGCCTGCTTCCTGTGATGAGTATGTCAGTCGAAGGTAGTACGGACCACAGGTTGAGTTCTTTGTGTATCTGTTGGGCGTAGACGTAGGATGTCAGCCAACTAGTAGGCGTAGTCGCAATCTTTTGTTTTGGCCGAGACTGCGTGATCCGTCAGTCATGATTCAGACAGCACGTTCTATCTTTGACTAGCCCCCGTCAGACCATGAGCACTGCCCTTTGTTATAGAACAAGTCATGTTTCCTTTGAGCAAGTGATATGAGTTCGAAATATCCAGGTTCGCTGGCCCTTAGTTGTTTGAAGGCAGTAGTTGACCAGCTTACTGAAGGCTGGGCAAATCACACTGCCTATAACCGGTTTGCCAGCTAAGGGCAAGATCTGAATTTGGAGTGAAGCTGTATGTAGCCCATCCGTATATGTATATAAGTCAGCGCCGGGAAACGGGTATGTAATGAAACCGGAACGTACCTTTCAACTGCGGGGATTGACAAGTGCACTCAAAGGCGCGATCACCCGCAATCAGTACTCAGTGATGAGCAACCTTACGAAACAGTCATATTCTACAAGATCCCAGCAAAGCTACTTAGAGTACAGACACAATAGGGCGGGTTGGCTGAAAGCTGCGATTGGTGATACACTTGTTGCACGACTCGGCAGAGACACGGATGGCAAATTCTCAGGCCGTGGAGATGGTATCCACAACAGCGCCGAGAGTAGACAAAGTTGAGGGATCTGAGAGTGGCAGTCAATGTGAGCACTTTTTGCAGATGGACTGGACGAAAACGACGCACCTGTAATCATGACGCGCGTGCGTGTTGCATTTCGAGGCGGCGTCAAGACTTGCTTAGCAGCATCGTATGCCCAACCATTGTTGGCGGCGACTAGAAGTATACTATTCAGAAGAAGCCATGAGTGATATCGCAACCTAACGCACCTGCAAGAATCTGATCGATGGGTAACCCAAGGTAGCGCTGTGCCAGTGGAGCGGAGATGGACGTGTACGCCTTGCCCAGCAACGCGAAGGTCTTGCTCCTGAACGCATCTACAAGAGGACTATCGGATCACTGCGCGCAACGGAAGAGAGGATGCTCACCAATGAAGGCTTTGGTCATCTCAGCTAGGACAGAGCCCAGCTTTTCGTTTGACAAACTAGGTTGGTGGCACAGGTTGAACAGTTCCTCAGCGCTGGCATAGACTGTTTCGTGCTGTCGGTTGTGCACCGCACTTAGGATACCAAACAAGGAATTCGAGACAGGAAGACGGAGGTACATGTTCGGCAACCTCGTCAGGGCATGCCGAGCAGCAGCACTATTGCCTGGATCAGGAGCTATTCGTGCCTTACATGGTGAATACTCACACGTCGTCGAGGATAAGATACGCAAGTATCAGTGGTGCTACGACATACATTCGCGTCAAGTCATTCCCCTTCGCACCCTATCTCTCTACATGAGCCTCGTCCATACGCAGTCATTGTCAGACGCACCGAAGCCTCTCCCCGCTCAGCTAGAGCAGCCAACTCGCGATACTGTTCTTGGGCAGCAAGCTCCGCAAGAGTCGGGAACAGGAGTTCGTAGGACGTTCCTTGTGGCTCTACGTCCGCTTCAGAGGCTGCCTCGGTCTGCTGCGACAATGGAGGCTGCTCGGCGGGTGGCTCCGCCGTTGTGTCCGGCGTGTCTGTCGCCATCGGGGTGGCCTGAGGAGGGATGGAGCTGCGCGCTGCATCCAGAATCTCTGCTTCAGTTGTAAGAGGGGGAGTTGGTGGGCCAGTCATATTGAGAAATGCGACGGTGAGGGATGGCGAGAAGGTCGAATACCACAGTGAGTCTGAGTGGTCGCGGTATGCGTGTATATATGGATCACGTGCACGCGCCTGCTTTATGGGCGCTACCGAGGCGCGTACGCCACTGGCGATGGCATGGCAGTAAGTACAGCACCACCGCCACCGCCAGCCGCGGCGCGCACACTGGGCCTTTCTGGCATAGCCGCCACTGCTACATCTATATAACTGTCGACTGCGTTTGCGTCTCACTCGTCCGAAGAACCATCGCGATGGACGAATTCCAGGAGGAAGAGATTGAGAGCGTACTCTACATCGGAAGAGAGGTGTCAGGTGTGTCGCATTACCGAAATTCCAGGTCTGTAGCTGATCATGGAGGACATAGTATTTAAGATCCCTCCTCTGAAGAAGAACGAGGGACACCGCGCGCAGGAGTGGGGTGATCTGGGTCAACCTCTGTGGAAGGGTAGGCTACGGATCATCGAGCGGTCAAGCGGTGTCTCCATCCAGTTCGAGGATGTTAATACCGGTGCGTGACATTGAGCTTGCTATGCGCGAGATTAGTTTACTTATACGCCTGGGTGAAACAGGGGAACGTAAGTCCATGTCGCCTTGCTATCCTAATCGTGAATGAAACATCGTGTGCAGTATTCGCGAAAGCCGACTATGATCCCGCCAAACCATGTGTGGAGGCTGTCCTCGACTCCTCCCGTTACTTCGTCGTTCGAGTGGAGGACAACGGTCGCCGGGCGTACATCGGCATGGGTTTCCTCGAACGCACAGATAGCTTCGACTTCAGTGAGTGCTTTCAAGCACATGCTCTCGATATCCCTGTGCTCATTGTGCCCTCTAGATGTCACTCTACAAGACTACACAAAGTAAGCCTCCGATCAGCGATCGACATTCAACCTGACACCCATCTCATCATTTCTCTACGATTCCTAGGAGATGGCGCGCTCGCATGAACCCACCAGATCCCGCCGCCGAGACGTCAGCAGCTCCAGCAGGCCCCAAGAAGGACTACTCGCTGAAGGAGGGTCAGACCTTCTCGATCGCAATACCAGGGCGCGCAAAGAACACCACCACTGCCACCACCGCCTCGAATTTGCTCGGGGGCAGCACGTCAGCCTCCTCGTCTGGTGGTGGGTTTGGCGTGCCTCTGCTACCACCACCTCCCAGTGCGCCCCGGAGATGACAAGACGTCGACCGGTATGGGTGTTGGATGGATCCTCCTGATTTCGAAATGTATCATAGTGCAACCTTGTGGAATGATAATTCCCAAGTACTGCAACTCCGACTCGGTCTCGACAGTCCCATTTTCCATGCGCGTCCCCTTATGTGCGAAAGGGATGTCGGTCATGAGAGCGATGCGATGTTGAGTACTATACAATGACGGTACATGGCCTCCGTCGTACATAAGTACTACTTAGTAGATGCCCGACAAGATCAAATTCTCGTCGATCACAGTTAGGCTTTAGTGCAACGTTAACGCGTTCTGATACACTGTTAGGGGGCGCCACAGTACATGTCACACCAGTGTTACTCTGCCAGTGCCGTGATGATCTGCTCCAGCTACTTCCTCAATGCGGCCTCACAAGGCGTTGATGCGGCAATGCGAAGAAGGCTGATGGCAGTGCACGGAACGCTGTATACATAAGTATGGGGCTCAGACGACCATGATGCCACGGCATTGAGGGAATCGCCGGTCTTCAGAGCTTCAGACCGCACTGCAGTGTGCACGCAAACGCTGTACTACAGCCAAAAGGTACGTACTTGCACCTTGTTTAGATCCCTAACTACGACCAACGTGCTCAATATCTATGCGCACCCAGATGTCTACCAGTACTACTACCCAGGCCCAAGGGCCGATCCCTGTAGACCAAGAAACGCTTCCCTGGCCATTCGACATCGCGCGCTCAACAGGGACGACCTACAGGCCTCTTCTCGCTGCCATCCTCGCCACGGACACCCTGCCCACCGTCCCCGTTGCGCCCGACGGGGGGTTCCAAGCCATCGGGGAATACCTCCGCAGCGGCGAGTATTTGATGGACGCGGAGGACCGCTCGCTCGAGCGGATCACGTTCTGGGTGTGCCCTGCTGGCACGGCGGGGCTGTTCCACGAGGCGGAGGGCGGCGAGGTGAAGGAGCATGGGCTGCTGGTCACAGTTGAGCGAGGGGCGAAGGTGGACGATGTGGTAGAGGCGGTGAAGGGTGCGTTCGTGGAGGAGGGCACGGCGCATGTACACGTCCCTGCTGTTTGACATGCCCCAAAGAGCCTGAACGACAGGTACGATGTATGTGGCATATCCTTGAGCAGAAACACGTTCACGCCCGCCGTTGTGTGTCAGCGCGACTTCGGCGCCACGATAGGATCCAGCAGGGCAGCGACCTGCTCATACACAGTGAACAAGATCCCACCGCTGAATATCGTCCTCCCCAGCCTCATCGCCGTCCCGCGCCAAAAGCCCTTCACGCCGTCGTCCGCCAGTATGCTCCTGAACGCCTCCATCGTCGTCGCGCCGCGCGCGCTCTGCGAGCGCGTCTTGATCGTGTCGAACGGCTGCGTCGCGTACGTCGTCACGATACCCGCAATGGAGCCGTTCGCGAAGTTCGTGGCGACGCTCTGCTCGACGTACCGCGTGTTCTCGAAGTCCTTGAGGATGTTGTAGGTCCCCATGCGGAAGGCCGTCGCGCCTGCCTGCTTGAGCGTCGTGCCTGCGAAGCCGCGGTAGAGCGCGAAAAAGCCGTGCTCTTGGTAGAGGACCCGGACTGCGTGCAAGCCTGACCGGAACCTCTTCTCTCCTCTGGCGTCGTCGATGAGAGCAGTCTTGATGCGCTCGGTAGGTGTGACGGCGAAGATGCTCGCAACCACTCCAGCGGTCATACCCGCAAGCATGTTGCGCATGGGTGTAAGTGCGCCTGTCTCCGTATCCTTGTATGCATTCTTGATCGCGTCGAAGGAGAGGAAGCGTATGGCATCCTTGCCCATGGAGCCGATGATGAGACTCGAACATCCCTTGTACAGCGCACGCGTGCCTTCCTTCCGGAAGACTTCGCTAACCACAAGAAAGGGATTGCGAGGTCGTGGGTGTGCGGGGTCGCTATGCAGCTGGACTCGCGTCTTGGCGAACTCGAATGGGTATGTTGCTGCGGCCTCGACCCCGCCAGCCACAGCTCCCGCGACGAGCGACACTGTTGGCGGTACCTGCTTTGACTCGTTCGCAGACATAGTATGACCTAGTTGACGCGCAGGATAGAATCGTCGTGGTATGGGATCTGCCAGTGCGAGCCAGCCCGATCAGGAATTAACTGGCCCATGATCGACTGGCTACTATAAAGCTTACCTCCTAGTGCTCGATTTCTACTTAGCTGTCCAATTGATTTGCGGTCAAGTCGTGACGGAAATGGGAAGTCGTGTGACGGGGTATACTGGTTAGCGGGTTGTGGCAGCGCTGCGAGCACCAAAATCACCACTGTGGCTCGAGCTTGGACTTGTCCGTACCCCGGTGACGTCATTGGCGTATGTACTGATTTCGTTCCAAACATAGTAAGCATCGTCGAGGGACTCAGCCACCCTCAGGCAGGCTACGGGTCATTAATGTGGTGCTACTGACTGCGATGTTCTCAGCATCTCGGTTCATGCGACTCCTATACCGGTCAACTAGTGCTCTATCAGTTAGGTGAGGAACCAGTCATTGAACAGTACCGTGATTGAGGCTGACAATTATAGTTGCAGACAATTTAGGCGCAGGCAGATAGACGTAGTGACGGCTCTGTCAATACCTCACCCCTTCAGCCTCGTGGCATTGTCGCGAAATGAATAGAGAGGGTACAAGCAAAATCATACTACCTTCTGTGTCGCTCGCCGCAGGAGGCATTGGCGGCGCGGTCGAGGCAGCCGTCACGTACCCGCTCGAGTTCGCCAAGACGCGAATGCAGCTAGGCACTGTGAAGACCCGCAACCCCTTCGTCGTCATCAATCATGTCGTCCGCACCGAAGGGCTGCCCGCCCTCTACAAGGGCTTCCCTAACGTCATCCTCGGCTCCATGGGAAAGAACGCGATCCGCTTCGTCTCCTTCGACGCCATCAAGAACGTATGGAAGGACGCCGAGACCGGCGAGCTCACGCCCACGCGGAGCCTGCTCGCAGGCATGACTGCTGGGGTCGTCACCAGCATCTTCGCGGTGACGCCGACGCAACGAATCAAGACCGCACTCATTGACGATGGCGGGGGCGAGCGAAGATTCCGCTCCGGCTTGCACGCCGCAAGGGTTATGTACCAGGAGCGCGGGCTCGCCGCGCTCTACTACGGGTTCAGCGGCACAACGTTGAAAGCGATATCCGCGACAGGGGTCCGGATGGGCACGTACAACATCCTCAAGGACTACGAGCATTCGAGGAACATCCAGCCGAAGATGTCCACGAGCTTCATGAATGGAGCTGTGGCGGGATTTGTGACGACGTATGCCACGCAGCCATTCGATACCCTTAAGACGCGCTGTCAGACGTCAAATGGCGCGTCGACGGTGGAGGCGTTCAGGAATATCATGGCGGACGGCGGGATCAGGGTGTTCTGGAGTGGAAGCATAGTCAGGCTGGGCCGGACGATCCTCAGTGGTGGAATCTTGTTCACTGTCTACGAGAAAATCGCGGCTGCTATGCCCCCACTTTTAGGTGCCAAATGACATTCGTTCCGAATCGTCATATGTAACTTGTAGCCGCGCGACGCTGTAGTGGCGAACTAATGTGACAAACGTCTGTGATTCAGGAACGACAATGGTGCAACTACATAATTGAAGGATCACCTAACATATTGCACATCACCGTCTATAGAAGTGGTCTTGCCATGACTTTCGGCACTGGCATTGTCCATGCTGGTGATTGTGCTTTGCAACGCATCCCATGTTTTTGTTTTCCAGACAGTCCAGCGCGGGCACCTGGTGTACCAGTGTGACGAATGATCAACAGAACGGAACGGCACGGCACTAGACGATAGCCACATCAAACTGGCAGCCGCGACGCCATGGCACGAGCATGTGGGCGGCAACAGATCGCGGCGGTCCTGAACTTGCTTTGAGTTGTTGAAAAACATTTGGGTCGTCTTAGCATCATGACTGTGTCACTAAACGGAGTGATATGATACCTTAGTGTAGGTTACATTCGCGCTGAAGCCGTGCTATGTATCAAGCCAGAATGACGGAGACGCAATGAGATCGCCACACTATGCATGCTCAGTCAAATGTTCCATCTGCCTGCCATGAGAATCCTATATTGCCCATGAAGGATCGTACAGAGGTGGTTGTGTCGCAGGCCCTGCGTCCCGCTCGTGTATCTGCGACCCGATCGTCTCATACAGATTGGAGTCCCTCGGTCTCAACACCAGAGTAGTTGTTTGTGTTTCGCCCATGCGTGATGTGTTGCTTACGGGGACAGTTGTACTTGGTCCCCATGCCCGTGGACCGTCCGATGCAAACTTCCTCGGTCCCCGAGCAGCGGTAGTAAGCGCTGGAATTGTGGATGACGCCGGAGCACTCTGGACAATGCCGTCACCGACTATCGTATTTGAGTAAGTCTATGTCTGCATCGAGGAAAATCATAGGAGTGCTCACATGGATTTGGAGTCGTGAGCACCTCCTCCTTTCGCTGGTGGCGGCGACGGAGAACTCTCCTGAACCAAATAACGATAGCCAAAATAAGCAAAGCTGCAACAACACATCCGAGCTGTGGAACGGAGGGAATCAGGTGTGATTCATACAGAAAGAAGAATCTTGACGCACCACGGCTCCCGTAATGATAGCCCAGGTTGGGGATTTGGTATGTGAGATACTTGCAATAGCTTGAGCGGAGGACGACGGCGTCGCAGATGTATTGGTTGTTCCCGCCCCAAACGTCTGTGAAGGCAATGACCCGCTTCCGCCGACAGCAGAGGGACTAGCAGACGCGCTTCAGAGCGGAGCATTTCATTTAATAACCTGGGATTACATGACACAGTCGACATGCTCACCTAGGCACGGCATCGTATGCGACCACAGACGCAAAGTGGAACTGTGCCCCAAGATTTGTGATCTCCACTTGGTACGTAGCTGACCGGTTCAGACCCGTCGCCATATACTTCGGAAGATCGAGCTGCGTCCACAACGCCCTCGGGCTGTACTGGATCGTATTGTCTGTCACGGAATTGGTCGCCCCCTCATCGTCGCTGGTGACGGCCACCGTGAACAGGCCTTGCACCCAGTCGTCGCTCCCATAGATGAAGAAGCCTACGGCTTCGCTGAGCGTGAATGAGAGCGTCGAACTGAAAGTGCTCGTGACCAAGGACGGGTAGCCAGAGGTCTGATTGGTGTAAAGGTCCATTACTGACCAGCTCTGGTCGCCGACAAAAAATGGATTCTCGGTCATGGCGGGCGTGCTGTTCTCTGTGGCAGATATGTTTCGAGGCTGAAGGACGGTCCTGGGAGACGATGTTCAATACAACAAGAGTACTATGACAAATGTGTGCGTACCCTGATTCTCCCATGCCAACTGTAATGGTTGCCCCTATGATCGACACTTCTCCTGCGGTGACAGTGAGGTTGACGGTGTGCAAGCCATATGCCAGACCAGTCTCGCTGAACAGCAGTCCATCGATATCGGCCCCTCCGCCTTGTACGACGGAGCTTTGGTCTATTCGCACATTATACGAATCCGCCGCCGCCGTTCCATACAGCCATACAGCTGTGCCAGCCCAATCGATAACGACATATGCACCCGCTAATGTCGTTCTATGGGAACTTGTCTGACGACGCGTGTGAGTGAGTCAGCGTTTCTACGATATGTACAGCGTTATACTCACCCCAGCTCCCAACGTGTGATCGTAGGACCAGTCGGCGAAGGAGCTCCCAGAGTACGTTACATTCCAGCTGCCGTCGATGGTCCCGTCTCTGTGAGGAAAGAAGCGGACAATGGCAGACTGGTCTGTGAGCGAGATGTTGTATGGGACAGGATCAAGATCAAGAGTGGTCATCTTTCCACGTCGCGAACAATTAGGCTATGCTGGTCTGAGAGGAAGAGGCGTCGGGAAGGACAGTGTAATGGACCAGGGAGAATGAGAGGGGCGTAACCGAGTTAGGTTCAGACGGGGGCCTACTAACCTGTGGCAGTGGTGACTAGATATGGAGCAGCAGCTCCTTAGTGATACCGAGCTGAACAATATGGAAGCCTGCGCGGCATAGTTTGAGCTGTCAGTTAGGTGATTAGGTTTCGGGCATGGGCATCGTAGTAAGTACCCTCTCCATGGTCCGCGCGAAGGCATCGCTCAAAGCAGTGGGCTGTAAGGACCCAGTGTGTTGTTGGTCCTTGACGTCCAGCCCACCCTGCTTGAAAACTCAACACCCATCCGTTAGCGGAAGGGTGTCTAGCGTATGCGCCGACCTGAATGCCTCACCAAGTATACATTGCCGCCATCTGACGAGGAAGTGAATGATCACTCTCACACAGAATTGACGCTCACCACAAAGAACGAGATAGGAAATACTGAATACGTCCCCTTTAAGATGCTGTCTTTCATGGCACAACGGAGCGCGCTGTTGCTTACTTATGCTCCGGACTGGCGCATCGCCACGCTGTCCAGATAGTCCAATGCCCTGTCGATTAGAAACGATCAGTTGCGGCATACACGAGAACGACGGCGCACACCTTCAGATCGGGTAGTCGCGCACGAGCAAGGAGTTGTCATAGGAAGTCATCTGTGCTTTGGGATCACCGCGTGAACGCTAGTCTTGAACAGGGGAACACAAGTCGACGAACGATGCGCACACACGATGGAGTACTGTGGCCAAGAAGAACTGTCTTCTTAGTGGCGTATAAAGCTCCTTACTACACTAGCTAGTGTTACACGGGGGAAGTGCTCGAGACACAACAGACAAAAAATAGGTAGGCGAACATCAACAAGGAGGGAAGGCACCTAGTCTGCAACTAATAATGAACAGAACTGAGCGGCAAAAGAACAGCCACACCAAAGACCAACCACGACACCAGACGAACCGCGAGCGGAATGGACGAGAAGAACGCTTAGTGCTGGGCCCAGTTGATGCTGTTGATGTCGATGCCCTCCTGGACCATCTCCCAGAGCGGGCTCATGTCGCGCAGTCTCTGGACAACGGACACAATTTTCTCGACGACATAGTCGATCTCCGCCTCCGTCGTGAAGCGGCCCATGCCGAAGCGCAGTGACGAGTGCGCCATGTCCTCGGCCGCGCCAAGCGCGCGGAGGACATACGACGGCTCGAGCGATGCAGATGTGCATGCACTACCGGATGAGAGTGCGATGTCCTGTGCGACAAGGTTGGTTATAAATCAGCAGAAGGTGAGGTCGCGGGGTACGTACCTTCAGTGCCATGAGGAGCGACTCGCCCTCGACGTACGCGAAACTGAGGTTGACGCAGCCGGGGTAGCCGTTCGTGTCACCGTTCCGAACGACGTGGTCGACCTTCGCAGAGATGCCATTGATAAGGCGGTCCGCGAGCTCCTTGATGCGCGCGTGGTCCCGCTGGAAAGGGGGCAAGTCAGAGACATTTCTTCACAGAAGCAGCAGAGTCGAGACAGGATCTGCCACCGGGGCAGGAAGCTCAGTACCCCTGCACGGTGGATCTCGGCTGCGCCGGCGCCAGGCCTTAAGCCTGGACTCTTGCCGCGCAGCTCACATTTCGGTATATATGTACGTGCGTGTTCTCATCACTGCGTCAAGCGGATTAAACACTCACCGCCATCTCCTGCTTCGCAATGCGTGCAGCCTCACCCATACCGACGATGAGCGGGGTGGCGAGGGTGCCGCTACGCAGACCACGCTCCTGGCCACCGCCGTCGATGATCGGCTCGAGCCTCACGCGTGGGCGCCGGCGCACGTATGCGGCGCCAATGCCCTTCGGGCCGTAGATTTTGTGGCCCGACAAGCTCATGAGGTCGATGTTCGCCTCGTTGACGTCGAGAGGAATCTTGCCTGCCGCCTGCGCGGCGTCCGTGTGGAAGTAGACCCCGCGGTGCTTGCGAAGGAGCGCACCGATCTCCTTGATGGGCTGGATGACTCCGGTCTCGTTGTTGACCGTCATGATCGACACAATGGAAGTGTCCGGGCGCAGAGCGGCCTCAAGTTCGGCGAGGTCAACGATACCGTTCTGTTGCACAGGGAGGTACGTCACGTCGAAACCCTCCTCCTGGAGCTTGCGGCATGAGTCGAGCACGCACTTGTGCTCTGTCTGTGTCGTGATGATGTGCCGCTTGCGTTCCTTGTGGAACCGCGCAACACCCTTGAGGGCCATGTTATTTGACTCGGTGGCACCCGACGTAAAGACGATGTCTTTCGGGTCAGCACCAATGAGATCTGCAATGTTCTGACGCAGTGATGTCAGTACAATGTGCCAAGAACCGAACATGGCGGCCCCGAGCGACTCAGGGTGGCGAATACTCCAGATCACGAGGGAGTACACTCATGCCTCGGGACGCCTCAAGTACCGTGAGACGAGCTGATGTTAGCTGTGTCAGCCGCACTTTGCGAGCTTGGGATTGCTCGTCCCATCGAAGGCAAAAGCGTCCCCTACGGCACACTCCAACGAGCTGGCTGAGCACTACGCAGGCGCTACTTAGGTGGAATATCGCGCAGATGATGGCGTGCTCGATGCACCAGCTTGTATGCCTCCAAGAGTCGCTCGTCGTCGTCGGGGAGCAAATGACGTACCTTCCGCGCATCCTCGACGGCCTTCTCCGCTTCCCATCCATAAGCGTGAGTCCGACTGTGTGGGTTGCCGTACAAATCCGTGAAATATGGGAGCATAGCGTCCAGTACTCGCGGGTCGACTGGTGTCGTTGCCTGGGTGCACCATCCGTCAGCTTGGTTCTTTGTTCGCTTCGCGACGCTAACTCACCTGCATGTCAAGGTAAATCGGGCGGACCTTCTCGCCTAGTACACCCTCCCGGGTCGGTGCCTCGAGCTTGAATCCGAGCATATCTAACAGTGCGATTGCGATGAGAGCTGCACTTCTGCTGGAAAAGACGATGCCAGCTCACCTGACCGAGGCGTAAAGTGATCCTCGCCCTCGTAGGAGGATGGCACATCGACGACGCTGGCCCGGTCAGCGCCGGAGGGCTGGACGAGTGTTCTGCGCGCATTCTTGACCGCTGCGCGCGAGACGGACTGCCTGAGGGCGGCGCGAGAGACGGCGTTGCCTGCCTGCGAGGAGACCCTGGAGAACATGGTGGTGGATGGCGGGCGGAAGAGAGTTATCAGATAATATAAGTACCCCGCCCAGGGAACGCCGCAAACGGCAGGCGGAGGCGTGTGATTGGCTGCGCTTGGTCATGCAGTCACGCCGCCCGCCCGCCAGCTAATCAGCGGCCGCGATTAGCACAGATTGGCGAGATCTGCAGCCAATGAGGGCAGCCCTATGCCACTACGGCCGACGCGATTCGTGGCGTCGGAACAGGCTCCGCCACCAGACTCCCACCCGCCAAATCCATTCTAGCCTATCCCTCCCCGCGCTTTCGTAAGCACACCCGCGCCTTTTGTGGAACGTCCTCGTGTTGCGCACGGACCACCTCCCCAGCCCTTTTCAACGCGCCACCCAACAGGCGCGCGGTGCGTGCATCTCTTCCTTCTCCTCCATCTTCCCTCTACGCAACAATGGCTCGACGTCTCTATCTCGGCAGTACGTCCCCGTTCTGTTCTACTATGGCTGTCAGCTCACGACGGGACAGGGCTCCCTCCGGATGCGCGCGTGGACGACGTCCAGAAAATCTTCGATGGCTATGGTCGCGTTGTCGACTGCCGTGTCATGACCGGCTTTGGCTTCGTCGAATTTGAAAGCTCCAGAGATGCTGAGGATGCGGTACACCACTTCAACGGCAAACCCTTCATGGGCACCAAGTAGGACTGACGCCACTCACGTCGAACTCGGACAATGGCTAACCTTCCGAAAGTATCGTGGTTGAATTTGCCAAGGAAAGCAGGCCGCGCAGGGACCCGTACGAGCCTGAGCGTGCAATGCGTGCAAGACGTCCCCCTGGTTACCGTCTCATCGTCTCGGGTGTATCGCGCGACACGAGTTGGCAGGTATGATATCCCTCTTTTCATCGCAGATGCCGCGGATCCTCTGCCTCGGACTGCCTTCTTGAAGACCGTGGAGCCTATAGACGCGTATGGTGGCGTCAAGGACTTTCCCCGGCCGTGCCTTCTTCGTGGTGCCTGTATATGGAACAATCCTGATCTCGTCTGCCCTTCCTCTCCAGGATCTCAAGGACTTTGGTCGCGAAGCTGGTAGTGTTTCTTTTGCGGACATCGACCGCGAAAATGCTGGCGAGGGGTCAGTACCTACTGTGATTTTTTAGCCTTCGGCTTGCTAAACTTTGACGTTCAGTGTTCTTGAATATCTTGCTCGCGAAGACGCCGAGCGCGCTGTCAAAGAGCTCGACGGAAAAGATCTTCGTGGTCAACCCGTCCGCGTCACCATGGATGCAACTGTGAGGAATCTGCCTCCTCTGCCTGTTGTTACTAAACACCTCTTTATAGCGAGGCGGTGCGGACAATTATCGCCGTGACGAGGGACGCCGGGATGATCGTTATGCTCGTGATGACCGCCATGGTCGCGACGACCGTGGAAGGGATGACCGCCACGCGCGGGATGATCGCTACACCAAGGACAGCCGGGACGACCGCTATGCCAGAGACGACCGCCGGGAGGACCGTGCGCCCTACCGCCGAGAACGCTCAAAGTCACCTCCTCGACGTGGCGACTTCGACGATCGCCGTGCCCCCAGGTCTCCCCCTCCCCGGAGGGATGTGGAAGAAAAAAGGCCTGCAGGGTACGATGACCGCCGGAGTGGCTATGATGATCGTCGAGACCCTGATTCTTATTATTATGACCGTCGTAGGGACGACAGAAGACGGGACGATCGTGGTGAGGACAGGGCTTCAAGGCATGCCAATGGGGATAGCGGATGGGCGCGGTGAGGTTCGTCGGCCGGTGGTCCTGACGCGTGGAGGCGACCGCGGCGCCAACTTCCTTTGGTGCGCCCGAACGTCGCCCGTGTCCATATGGATCTTCGCAAAGAGGATCTTCGCAAGGGGTGGACGTGCTTCTCGAATAGGTTTCTCGTTCTGTATGGACCGCAATCGTGCATCGTGTACTTGAAGTTCGGATAGTCCTCGTTCGGTCGTGTGGTCGCAGGTTCGCGTTGGTCCTTCCAGGCGTTGGCGTTGGCGTTTACCGTTGTGGTTACCGAGACCCTCCCGGACTGGTTCGCGCCCCGGAGAGGAGAAAAAGGGATACCCAAGTTGGACTTGACTGTTCCCATCAATCGTGTGGTCGCGAAGCTTCTGCCGTTGGCCCGTTGAGGCGTCCCGAGGAACGTATGCCCAGGCCCATCAAGGCGATAAAGGCTCATAAGAGATTCGACGCGATGGTATCAAGCTTACAATCAGAAGGCTGCTGCATCCCCGCGACTCGCGTCGAAGAAGGTTCTTTGTTTGTGCAAGAGTGCGCCTGCTTGTCCTTCCCTTGGCCTACCCATGGTGTCGCGGACCGTCTTAAGGCCTATGTGCAAGGAGGGGAACCATGGACGGCTCTCTGCATGGTCCTTTGCCATCGATTCGCCCTGGCATAGCGTCGCGATGTACATACACCCGTGTCTAATATTATACAGTTACACAGTAGACTTCCCAGGACTATGGCTCTAATGATGCAAGTTTCATGTCTGCTCAATGAACACAAACATCTCGGCATCATTCTCGACTCCCCACCAATCCAAGTCGTGTGTATCGTCCCTATTAATTTCTGCGAGATGGTCGTCGGACATCCGCAACCAGAGCTTCATAGAAGCCTGCGCGGCCTTCGGAACCTTGAACGACTTGGCGACCTTGAGGTAGAGCGTGCGTACGTTCATAGACGGCAGGACGCGGAGTACGACCGGGTCGGATGGAGGAGGCATGGCTTTCTTGGAGGGCGGTGTGTCCGTTCGGCAGAGTTTCACATCTACGGGGTGCCCTCGAGTTTGAGATTTTCCCCGGGATGAAAAGTACAACGACGAAACGCACCGATGAGGCGGCTACTCAATGTGTCTTGACGCTGCTCCGAGGCAGATGGCGCAGCGTCGGGTCTTCCGTACTCTGTGCGCCGGTAGGGTACGTAACGCCGCCGTAAGTGCACAGCTCAGCGGTGGAAGATGGGCCCGCGAAGGTACGTACTTTCGCACAACGCGCTCCATCGTGGGTGTTCCCGGCATCGCGCGTCCTCATTGGGCGGTCCGTTTTTGTTGATCCACGAAAGGTAAAACAGTTCGCTGTCGGTCCGTTCCTTTGCGGAGACCTAGACCGACGGTCAGCGCCGTGATAACTTAGGCTCCGTCAAATATAGGACTGCATAGGTGCTGACTTACACTGGCGGCGTCAAGTGTTCTCAAAGTTAGGATTTTCGCGATGGCGAGGGCCCGCGCGTTTCGGCCCAGCTCTGCGTCTGATGACAATGACAACCACGGATAAGTCGACAGTCAGTCAACATTGCTGTCAAGTGATATGGGCGGGCATCTTGCCTTCCACAAGTGGATTGCCCGTGAGCGTCAGCGACTCTATCGCGGGACACCACTCCGAAAGATGGTCAATGTCGCGCCATGACCGAAGTCGATTATACGAGAGGGAGAGGTGTTTCAAGTGGACCGGCGGGTCGGATGGATCGTGCAGAGGTCCGATCGACTCGATGGCGTTGGAGGTTAGCACGAGGCGTTGCAGTCTATTGCGATAAATGCGTTATACGAGGTGAACGCGCAGTGGATTATGCCGTAACTCACGCTGTGTATGGTCGCAGAGCTTCGCATGTTTCCGGCCAGCTCGAGAGCGAGTTGCTATCAAGATTGATCTCTTCTAGCCTCAGATGCGATCGCGAGGCGATTGCATCTCGACCTCCCGAGAGTGTGTGGATGCGGTTGTAGCCCATCTCGATTGTCCGCAGTGCGGGCATGTAACGAATGATGTGTTGCATATCATCCCATGTCGTCAGTGTGGTATTGAGTTGGAGTTCGTAGACGTTGCGGAAAGCAGCCAGCGCCCGATCATGTTCGGTAGGGGGACATAGCCTGTTCTGGCTGCCACACAACGTTATGAGATGCTATGCAGGTGGAGGCGCTGACAGATGCTCACTTGAGTGCGAGCCGCTGCAGGTTCGGCAGTTCACAGACGATCGCTGAGACAATATCCCAAGAGATGATGAGGTTCTTCGAGAGGTCAAGGCCCCGGATTCCTGTGTGTGAGGGGTAAGCGAGGTATGGATAGAGATAATCATATAGAGGGGGGGGGGGGCGAGGCTGTCCTAGGCCGCTCTCTGTATCAACGCAACGATAACTCAGTTGAGCGCTTTCACGTCTGTCGTTCATACGCTGAAGCAAGGCGAAGCAATAATGTAGATCGTTCACTAGACATGGCACCTGCCGAGTGTAACTATGTCTCTACAGCCTTTGCGAATGAATCAAGGAAGCAAAGCCTCCGTAACTCACCAGGACAGGTCTTCGCGATGGCACCAGGAGGATTTGCAGAAGCAACGCCTTCACCATCGAGGCTCGCCTCACGAAGCCGCTCGAGATTGGCGAGCTTGCCTCTGATTCTGTCTAACCCTACTGCCTCGACTTCGATTGCGCCATTGGATGAACCGAGAACTACCTTCTCCAGCCCCGATCCGTGAGGCACGTCAATGTACTTCGAGGCTAGAGCATCGAGGAACGTGTGGCCGTACGAAATGGTTGACGACGGTCGAATGAACGATCCAGCGTTCGGTACACTGGGAGAAAGAGATGGGGTCGGTCATTGAGACGGACATGGACAGGGAGACATACTCTCACACGCAGGAGAAGTATCGTTTCCCGTTCTTTACGCCGTCATGCCTTCCTCTCTGTGGCTCATCCCATTCGACGCCGAGCCAGACCCCGGCGGTTCCGTCAACGTGCCCTACAAATCGCACGGTGCCCAGGTGTCCGCAGTGGATGAGGCGCGTTCCCACTGCCGGAAGCTGCTGGCTCGCCATCCTTCGCAGCAGAACCTGAACAACGAGTAAGTAACGAATGAAATAGGGTGTCGCGGTACGGGTGGCGGCGGTCACTGGGGGTGGCAAGTGGCGGGCCGGGTGCAGAATTGTCAGTCGCGCGCGCTTCACGTGTGCGTGTCTCTCTCCGCCATCACCGTACGGCGACCCGGCTCGCCGTCATCGAGGAAACCTTCCCAGTGCTTGTCTCCCGCAGGTTGGTGGTTGCTTTCACCCCAATGCTCGCTCGTGGCATCCGACTCGCGAGAATGACACGCTCTAGCCGTGCAGCGGCGCGGACAGCGGCCATCCAGCGGCATATGTCTTCGGACGCACTGTCGGACGAGGTATGTATATTGGTGGCTTCGCGGGCACGGAGATCATTAACCCCATTGTGGGCGACAATAGGCGTCGGTGCAGTTCAAGGAGGGCGGTTGTTTGCGGACGTATGTGCTTAACCGGCCAAAGAAGTTGAACGTCCTCAACCGGGAGATGCTGGACAAGCTTCGACCGAAGATCGAGGTCTGTCCTACACGCTCTAGAATCTACGCTCAAAATTGAGTGATGACATCCAGGAATGGAGCCAGCAAGACCTTGTGGGTGTTGTAGCGGGAATAGGAGCCGGTCGGGCGTTTTGTGCAGGAGGGGATGTCGCAAGTATGTGTTCCATGTGTCTTGAGGGACTACATCTCATGAATGCAGGTGTCGTTGAGGACTGTTCAAAACCGGAGACCCTACCCCATGCTATTGAGTTCTTCCAGCGAGAGTGAGCACTTCCTTGTTCTTTGCCACATTCCAGGATGCGAACTGTGCCTTGCAGATTTGAGATGGACTACATTCTCGCGGCCATGCCCAAGCCATACATTGCGGTAATGGACGGCATTACTAGTCAGTGCTGTCTTTTACCCTCCAGGCGCGTGATAGTGATATTGAGCTCTAGTGGGCGGTGGTGTCGGCCTCTCCGTCAATGCATCGTTCCGGATTGCCACCGAGAACACAAGCTTTGCCATGCCGGAGACGAAGATCGGCTATTGCCCGGACGTTGGTGCAAGCTTCTTCCTCTCGCGGGTCGACGGCGAGATTGGGACATATCTCGGTCTGACGTCAGATACTCTCTCTGGGCGGGCTGTTTTGTGAGTGACGACGTTGGCTGTCTCGCTTCGCCGCGACTCTGACGGGACTGTTAGCGAACATGGCTTTGCCACTCACTTCGTCCCTTCACGGCGGATACCGGGCCTCATGGATCGCATCTCATCTCTCCAGAATCCCACTTACCAGCAGATTGACGCCCTCATCGAGGAGCATAGCGAGGACGTCATCCCAAGCCAGATAACAAGCTCGCTTGTGGGCAACATTCGCATTGCGCTTGACTCGGCATTCAAGCACAAGTCGGTCGAGAAGATCATTGCGGATCTCACAAAGTTTTCCAAAGAGAGCGAGCACGAGGACGTACGCCAATGGGCGGCGAAAACTTTGGAAAGTCTTCATCTACGAAGCCCCACGAGCCTGAAGGTTGCATTGGCCGCTATCCGTAGTGGGAAATACATGACTATCTTGGAAGCTCTCCAGATGGAGTTGAACATCGCGACAGCGTTCTGCGTATGTTCACTTATATATGCTCCTATTCTAGACTGATGGGCATGCACAGCGCGGCGAGGTCAGCAAAGACTTCTCTGAAGGCGTAACCAAGGTAGTTGTCGAGAAGCTCCGGGATGTACGGCCAAACTGGCAGCCAAGCACGATCAACGAGGTGTCCGACGAGTTCATCCAAAAGTCGTTCTTCCCCAAGCTCAACGCAGATGACAAGACATCCCCGCGCCTCAACGTCCCTCAGTGGCTCGCGGACGCAGAGCACAAAGTCCAGAACCCGATGATCTACGGTCTTCCGACGGAGCAGGAGATCGGGAAGCTCGTCCTCGGCTCGCACAAGAGCAGCGGAAGCACCGTGCTCACGCTCGACGAGCTTATCGCGAAGCTCGAGGAGCAGAAGAAAGGCAAGTCGGGGGTGCGTGCGAAGGTCACCGAGGTGGTGCAGCGGAAGTGCACGACTCAGGAGGACAAGCAGTCGGGAAAGAAGTGGCTGAAGTGGATACACTGAGCGCCGTTTGCTGGGTTCTGCGGGTCGCCACACGCCGTCCATGTCTACTCACCTACAGCCCGTGTATGATGTTGATATGCACCACTTGCGTTGTTGACATGACGGTGATTGACAGGCGTGCTGGATAACAATAGACGGCGGGCACGGTGAGTCAAAGTTTCGGAGCAGCACGGTCAACTTTGCGACGGTGGCATGGCAGAACGTCAATCATGGCGGTAACATGTTCGTGTCGGCACGTCGTTTCTGAGCGTACTGGACGTAGGGGCGGGCATCATGACCTGTGCATGTCTACGAAAAAGCACCAGGTACTTGGTAACACTCTAAGCATACTGGTACTGGGCGGAACGGAACGTGTATCCGTGGGGAGTCTTGCCCGCAACTCTGTTACTACCATCGGCAGAACCTTGGTGCCGCATTCCTTAGTCACAAAGACACTGCTCCTGAGGTATGTATCATTCGGAGCTGTTCTAATTGTGACATACTGACCATGTAATTGTCCATGTAGGCGCAGTTGCAACTGAATATGGCAATACGTACCGTGGCTGACAGGCTTTTTTGTGAACCGTGAACCAATGACATGCATACTAAATCACGTTCTAAACAATAGACGTACCTTACTGATAATGGACCGGTACTAGGCGTATCGGGAGACAGGCCCGCCGGCGAACATGATCAATTCAGGACTTCGCAATCATTGAGGCGTGTCACTTTGTTATGATCCATCGCTACGAGTCAGTAGTGATTTGCTAGTTACGGTGGTAGTCTAGTAATTGGAGTGGCCTTTGCGTCGACTCGCCTTCCGAAGGAACCGGAAGACGTGCAGAGAGCGCATAGCCTGTGTATAATCGAGTCAGTAATGCAATGAGGAGCGGGACCTCGGAAAGTGTCATATCCCGCTCACGGTATTGATACGCCGGAAGAACAAGACGGGTCAGGAGCGGGGAAGAAGTGAATGGAGAAGTCCAATAGGCACACTGGGGACCACATCAAGTTGAATGCCAAGTCGAGGTCCGACTGCTGCCAGTGTACGACGCCGTAGCGGAGCGTCGGGTTAAGGCGCTCCGCTTGCGAAGAAAATACAGCACATGAGCTGTACGCAACAACAATCGTTTGGCAAGGGTTTGAGGGGCAACCGCCTCCTAGAAATGCGTCAGGTTGGATCGAGGGGCAGGGATTCGAACAAGGAGTGCCGAGTTGAGAGTGGACGGTGGCACTGGCCTCGAGGGAAGAGGGACACGTGGCCCGATTGATCTGGCCGATGTCCCCGCGGTCGTGTCTGCTCGACGGCTGTGTGTGGCGCACTTGTGCTGGAGCTCGTCTGAGGTGCGCGACAGGGCCGGTTCGCGCGTCAGCGCTCTCCCTGGATGCACCCCAAGGACCTGCGAACATCGTTTCCCGTCGCCGCCTCGTGTGCAGACTCGGACTGCCAAGGCACAGGATGGCGCTTCTTGTTCGGATCGCACACAGACTTTTCTTCTATGACCCGACGCGGCTTGCCAGTGCGAGACAGAAGGTTCCGTCGCTGACCGCGCGTCGAGGAAAGTCTTCTGGTCTTCCCGCCTCGACACTGCAGCTGCCGCTCGTGAATGAAGGTGGCAGCACGAACATTGTAATCACCTTTCCGTGCACAATGGCTGCATACCGCGGCCCAGGAACACGATATGAAACATCCCAACAGGCCCCCGTGGACACAGCGGAACACAGCTCGCAGACTGATAGAATCTGACTCGGACTTCGTCAGCAAGATCTGCACAGCCTGTTCGGAAACTGTCCGCATCTAGATTTCGATCTTGAAGCCGCGAACCTGTAACAGAACCCATAACGCTGTGGATGACCAAATACACGGCCTGATTGCATTCCTTGTACCTCGCTTTGTGTCCTTTAAAATGCAATTGTTGGCGTGCGTTGTTCCTTAGAACCCCCAGTCTGCTTCACCACGCACTACATAAACCACGCCGAGCGACATCGAATTCGCAAACTCACCACCAGCCTCCCGCGACCCATCCCCTATGATCTTCTCATCCCCCATCCACGCATTTGCCTGGTTGTCGTCAACGCTGGACAGTTCGCAGGTCCTAAACCTCCTCACCCAGCCGTTCGCCTCGGACAATGACTTCCGCGCGAGCGACTTCGATGTCGATCCTAAATCAGGCTTCTTTCCTCCGGCGCCACTGCCGAGGCTGCCAGCTGAGTTTTGCATATGGGAGACGGCGCTAGCGACTGCCCCGGGCGTACTCGCGCTTGGGAAGGACAGGAGCGAGGAGGCCTTGTCAAGGCGATCTGACGGGGCCTGGTGGAGGTCAACAATCCGCTCAGTAAGACTATGAAAATATGTTGCGTCGCGGGTACTGACTGGTTATGTTGACAGTGGCCTGTCAAGGACGTTTCCATTCTCCGGGAGGACATACGTCTTCTCCAGAGAGCGCACATGGTCCTGGCTAGTCTCATGCACTACTATGTGCATTCGCTGCCACCCACCGATACTGCGCTCATCGTCCCGAAATCCATTGCGATCCCTCTGGTCGAAGTGTCGCGGGTGTTGGGCATCGCGCCTGTACTCACCTTCGCAGACACCGTCCTCTGGAACTGGGAGCTCGTCGACCCGGCCCTACCGGTTTCCGCAGACAACATGCGCTACCTCACCACCTTCTCCGGAACAGACACCGAGCGTGGCTTCTACCTTGCTTCCGCCGCTGTCGAACTCAAGGGCGTTGAGATGCTGGACATCTTCAACCGCTTCCAGAGCCTTCCCCGCTCGAGCTACACGGACGCGCACGCGATCGCGCAGCTGGCAAGGGACCTCAATCAGCTGGCCAACGTCATCGACGGGCTGACCGAGATCTTCAAGTCCATGCGCGAGACGGTCGACCCGCATGACTTCTACTGGGTTGTGCGTCCGTGGTGGGCCGGCGCGACTTCGAAGGGGCCCAATCACCCGGGCTGGGTCCTTGAAGGCGTGCCGAACGGCGACTCCGCGCACTTCGATCTCGGCGGCGCCTCTGCTGGCCAGAGCAGCGTCATGCACGCGCTGGACGTGTTCCTCGACATCGACCATCGGCTCGCGAGCCACCGCACGCCCGCGCCGACCGAGCGTAATCGTCACGCCGACCTCGGTTTCATGCAGCGGATGTGGCGGTATATGCCGGGCAAGCACCGCGAATACCTCACACGCCTCCGGAGCGTCCGTCCAGTCGCGGAGCGCACGCCGGGTCTGCGCGAGCCATACAACGCCGCTGTCGCCGCGCTCAAGAAGCTGCGGGACTTCCATATCAGGATCGTGGCCATCTACGTGGTGACAAAGGCGGACAGCACACCGCCTGAGCGGTTCGCTCCGGAAGGTGGCGACGATGCGGAGGGGACACAGAAAGACGGTCCGGCGAGGGGCACGGGTGGAAGCGAGGTCTCGAACCTCCTCAAGGCGGGCCGAGATGCGACGAATCGAGCACTCTTGCAAGATTGAGACCAGAGATGACAACTCTGCGAGTGGTGGGAGAAGTAGGCTGTCGCATCGCTGTCTGCGATACAATGATATGTGACCTGCATGAACTCCAGTCGGCGTCAGCGATGTTGTACTATATAGTGTGTTAATAGACTAATACCTGACTTATTGTAGCATTCTGTTCCGTACCTATATTCGTAGCACGCTGTTATATTTATCTACACCAATTGTAGTGCACTGTTGGGAGCGTGACGATGTTGGGCAGGGAGTAGGTGCGCGAAGAATGAGACGGATTGAATGGCCTGTTCTCGTCCATGCAGGGCCGCGCTGTGGCGCCGTCAGCAAGTGGACAGAATCTCAACTATTTAGCCAGGAGACGACAATAAGGATCGATGGTGGACGGGATAGAAGTGAACCTACGTGCATGAGCCAGGACGGGATGTTTCCCATGGACAAATTTTACGCGCCTGCGAAGCCGCAAAAGGCCCTTTCAGGATTGTGGCAGAACTCAATAAAGTTGACACGCACCACGCCTCGGATCCGTGGAGAGCGTTGCGGGCCGCTACGGTGTTCAGGTGCGCGTGGACTAGCCAGCTTCCTAATACGCGCTCTTGTGGACGATAACACCAGGAATCGACACCGCCGCATGGTTGGGTAGAGAAGCCTGTGGTGTGTTGAGCATGCAAGAGCGAACCTGCAATGTTCCAGGCTTCCAAAGATGTGAGCCCCGTCTGGTCATATAAATCGAGCAGAGTGACTATGTGCTGTACACACCAGCGCCGCATCCCACGGCCATGCTGGGACCCGGGACTCGGACATGGATGTGATCTGCGAGACACTGCACCATGTGTAAGACAATAAAGCAATGCCATCCCTGCGAGCGTTCAACTCAGTCAATGTCTGGCATCACCGTGACGGCAGAACGTTCCGACCTTCCAAGGTGAGTGCTGCTGCAGGCTTTTGCACAGTGGGTATGCAACAATAATAGCCTGCACGCACGTATCATGGTCTGATACCATTCAACGCCGTAGAACTGCGTGCGCCGACGTCCTACCAACGTAGCGTCGACCATGACATGACGGTCAATGTAGCGAATTTGATGAGATTCAAATTCATGTTCAAAGCGTTGTTTCTGTTATACGGGCGGCTAATGCCAACATCGTTGATTGCGGAGTCTGAAACATGCTTATTGTTCCCTCCAACTCCATATTCGGAGACTGGAACCCTACTGACTGGAGCGAAGCCTAGCAACCTCCGTTAGTCCTGTCCGGGCGTCGAGGAAGCTTGAAACTCGACCGTGTCCATGCCACTCCAGCCCACCGAGCATCTCTGTACATTCTGCTCCTTGTTGTCGACCATCATCCTGCGTATCTGACCCAACTTCGCGCGACATACCACGAGAAAACACGACGAAACGCGTCCATACCGACATGCCGAGTTCTTCGCGTCATACTAGTACGCGCACCGTCAGCCCGCCGCTGACAACTGTGAGCTACTCGAACGCGACCACAGTCGCGCAGCAGAAGTTGAATGTCGTCACGCGTCTGGCTATTGAAGGGAAGTCGAAGAAGGGCTGGGATGGTGCGTCAATCAAAATGTACTTGAAGGTGAGTTGCCAATTCGATCAAGGCTGCCCTGCAGCAAGGTAGACGCGCCGACCCTACTGCAGACCATGTGCATGATGTTGTCCATGTCTAGGGTGCTCTTGGCAATAGCAGAGCGTGCTTCTGCGCGTCAATAGTCATCAGGACTTTGGTTGTGGCCGGACGCAGCACAACGCGTCAGAGACGCGTAGATTGCAGGTCGGCCACAACTAGAGTCATGTACGATCGTCGCTCAGTCCGCTGACATTTGCACAACAGATTTCCTTACCCCTTGACAGCGTTACCCCGGGAGCGTCAGTCCCTCTGTTCCCAGGTGTGTGCACCGTTCTCCAGATCATTCGCTCCTGCTGAGATGCCGGCAGAGGAGAACCTGAAGGTCCTGGACACACAAGTCCATCCTCTGGACAACAACTCGGTGCCTTACAACTTCTCCTCAGCCGACTCTCCTCTGTTGCACAAGGCTGCCCGTGCACTTAATTTGGCAGCTCGATTGCCGACGCCCTATGTCTCATATTCGGGCAACCTGTCATCCTCGTCTACGACCATCCTTCCTCTAGACGCCAAATATACGGGGAGTATCCTTGTCAGCGGATATCACATCTCGTATATCGTACCGAGAGAATTCCCCAGACGAGAGCAAGAGAGCCGTACCAGACGCGGCTCGAATGTCATGCACTTCATGGCAGCTATTGACCTTTGGGTGCCTTTCTTATCGAAGCCACCACTAGCACCCTATCTGGTGAGTAAGTCGACGCATTGCTTGTCCACAACCTCTTACCTCACTACTTCAGCTTGCCATTCCCGTTCCTCGTTGCTTGTCCAACCAAGTCAGGCTGCACATCTTTCCTCCCAATCAATCGACGGCGTCCTCCTATGCCTCCTTGTCATCTGCAGACGAGGACGGTGGTGCATGGGAGCTTACTGCCGACCCGCATGTAACCCGCAGCCAGTCAGCGCGTCTGTCCCGATCCCACTCATACAACAACTTTGCTGACGACGAATCAAGCGACGCGTCGACGACGGCAGGGTTCCCCGAAGGATGCGGTATCCAGGGTTCATTTCCGAGTACTGACCGTATTCGCGTTCGATGGGCGACACCACCGAAACCTGGCCAGGTACCCGAGACTGCGGACGGCCGTCGCAGAGCTGGGGTCCGGGACGTCAAAGGCGATATGCTGTGCACTGTACTCAGGAAGCACAAGGGAAAGGGCAGAGAAGGAGGCTCCGACGGCTTAGTCGTCAAGGTCGACTATAGTGCGACTTGCAAGGGGGTCTGGTTCCCTGGAGTGGCGACGCTCCTTGGCATGGACCTCGGTCTCGAGGCCGATGACTGCGACGTCTCCTGGGCTCCAGATGAGGAGCCTAGATGGACTGTAACTGGCGGCGTTGGCTTCACTGGCTTTGCTGTCGGAGGTCCCCCGCAGCCACCATCACGGCAACCTGTCTCTCGACAATCTTCGGCCGAGTATCCACCACCGATTTATGTTCTACCGTCATCACCGAATGGCAAGCTGGTCAACGGCAATTCGCACATTCCAATCCGGTCGAGCTCTAACAGCTCCACGGCGTCGACGAACTCGAGTTCGCTACTGCGAGCGCCACTTCCCACGCACAACGTCGCCGAGTATTCGTTCGAGAGCTCATCAGTGTCGACACCTTCGGGCACTGTGTCCTCGCTGCCATCTGTGTCTGCGCCCTCGAGCCCGGAGCGCGCCCGCAGACGGCGATCCTCGTCCAGGCACGGAGCTCACAACGGTACGGACACAGAAATCGACGATACGCAGGATGACATGCGACCGCCCAGGGCACCGATCACTGTTCATCTGAACATGAACGAACTGTCGCCGCCCCCGAAGAATGCCTTCACTTTCAGCGTCTCCGGGACCATCCTCATCTGTCCCCGCCGATCGTCGATGACGCCAGATTCGCGGCGATCGTCCCCGGCTTCATCTGAAGATGAGCACAACGACGACCCGATATCCCTCCCGATCTTCCGGATCTTCTCCACCGATCAGGAGACGACGTCTACGATCGTTCGGAATGAAGCACCCCAGGCTTCCGTCCATGTCTTCACCCGGAACAGCAAGAACCGCGAGGCCAACGTCCGGAGAGCGGTGCTTATGAAGGGGAACCAAGTCTCTTGTGGGAGCGAGGGCGCGCGCATCGTTTTTGCCCGTATATCCGCTTCAGAACTCCGTGGACGCCGTCCTAGCGATGAAGGCTCCGATATGTCCTACAATCGTTCGGGCTTCTCGCTTGGGCTGAAGTCCATGTCGTCTACGTCAAAGCTCAGAGACGTCTCAATGATGTCAACCGCCAAACTTCAGCCACATAGAGACGGTCCGCTCATGATACCCTACGTGACTACCACGATCACTTCCCTATTGGGAGAAGGCCACGCGTTCAAAAATGGCTACGCTGTTGAGCTCGCGTTACCAGCGCCGTCGGACGCGGACTCCGAATGGCTCGAATTTGGGTTAGCGCTCCCTGGTCCAGTTGCGGTTCCCAAAGCCGACGCTGGCCCCGGCGATCGCCAGAGCGTAAGCTCACCCCCTCGCGTCGAGATCGCGAGTGCTAGCGTGGAGGGTGTCCCGGTTCGATGCCAAACGAGTGCCGCTGTCAAGCCGCAAGCCGGCTTGGTCGGGTTGGGTCTGCCGTTTGAGGAGTCAAGTGGCAAGGACTGGATCAGCTGGGTCAGCGTTCACGTCGGTCAGATTGGCGGTGGAAACGTGAAGATCATATACCTTGTCAAAGGCAGCGAAGAAGCCGCGATTGATGACGACAAAGCAGAGAAGAAAGGGAAACAGCCACAGCATTCTCTTCACCCTCTGGAGATTCTACTTCCGAGTTTCGCCATGCCCGTAGGTCTGCTGCAGGTCGATATACGGGTTCAAGAAGGTGACTACCCTTCTCATTTTGCTCTCGGCCCATGGATTGACTTTATACGCAGGCTTCAAGCTATCGTCGTTTGACACAAATCTCATGCACCAGCAAACATCCCCGCAAGGTCTACGTCTCCTGCATTATGCTCTGGGCGAGTTCCATTATCCTCACCTATCAATGCATGTCGCCCGCATTGCGTTACCGCAAGAAAAGGCTTCGGCGACATCCAACACGTTGTGGCACTTTGCTAAGGCTGCTGGTGTACTCCTTGTCTTCGCCATCATATTCTCCTTGGCGACCGACCTTCGACGTGCTACCTCCGAACTTCAAGCCCTGAGGCAGTCCGCCATTCGCCTTTCTCCCGATGGCCATGTCTTGCCCGAGACTATCACCGTAACGGCCACTGATCCTGCAGACGACCCAAAGAAATGGTGGTTCAACCAAGCCGCGACTCATCCACCCGCTCATACGTCAATTGCTCTGGACGACTCCCCTGTTGAGCAAGTCTTTGTTTTGGCCAGTGGGTCACCTCCAGAGCCATCGACGCACTTATCTACGCCGACCAGTATAACCCCAACTCTTCAACCTAAATCCCTCCAAGCCGCAGATACATCCACGACATACAGCGAATCATACTCACTCATACCTGCACAGTACTTCACACTCTTCTGGTCTTGGCAGCGTCTTCTGCCGTCAAAGCTCATAGACGCGCAGGTCTCCCAGTCCGCGAAGGATGCGGCAAGCGCAGTCTTCAGCAGTATGGGCACTGTCTGGCAACTATTCCGAAAAATCATCCATTACCCTTTGGACCCTCCATGATCTTATGCGTTGCCCTACTGTTGTTGTGCATTTGCTGTGTAGTCGTACTGCTCTGTATCCATCCATTACTTATTATACTAACTGTATGCGCTCCATGCCTTTCATTCAGTCATGCGGGCAATGCTCTAGGATGAGAGGCCAAGATTGCGGTTTTATTGCCAATTACGGGACACTATATTACGATCTACGGTAGATATTTTGTATTCTGCTAAATGCGAACGTCCAACCAGACAACACGACGATATAGACATGAAAAAACGAGAAACGTTCGAACACACCTCAGAACTTAGATTGTGGCAGATCATCCCAGTTCACTAGGGGTCTCGGAGGATCAGCCCTCCGAAGCGACGCCTTGAATGCCTTGGGATCCTCAACGAAGCGAACGCCCTCCTTGACGGTGCCCTCATAGTCGGCATCCGCAGGGTTCTTCTCCATGATCCCCGGCAGAGCGGCCATGAGCTCCTGGGCGACCTCAGGGGAGATAGATGGAGACAGCGAAGACAGCGTCTCCTGCCAGTACTTCCCGAACTGCGTGAGGAGTGGCTCGCCCTCGCCGGTGAGCTCCTCCCTCCACTTCTGGGTATCGACCGCAATGCCCTTGTCGACGAGCAAAGCCTCGAAGGCCTCCATCGCCGCGAGGCCGATCTTCTTGGGGCGAGGCTTCTGCGAGTGGAGATGCACCGCGATCTTGGCCCGAGTGGAGGAAGAGGGGTGGACCCGGCTCATGAACATCGCGATGACGTCCGCCTTCGTGATACTCTTCACGAGACTCGCGTCGTGGTCACCTGTAGCGACACGGTTACAACATATTCAGAGACAGGAGCAACAGGAGATACTCACGTCTTAGGAAGTCCAGGTAGCCAGAATCGATCTGGGTCCAGTAACGGTTGGTCTCCTCGCCGAGGTTCTTTGCTGCCTCTCTCCACCTGCGCTCGAGTCCGGCCTGCTGTTCCCTGAACTCGGCGGCCTTCATGTCCTCGAGCTTGTCCTTCATCTCCTCAAGGAAGGCGTCGACGCGCTCCTCGAGGTACACCGGGCCGCGCTCGCTCTGAATGACGATCCGGATGCCGATATTCGATTCGCCCGGGGAAACCATCTGGGATAGCGAGACGATATAGCCGAGCTGCTCGCGCGTGCGAAGGACATTGAATGCGGGCTCCGAGAGGATCTGTGTGAGCAGCGCAGACGTGACCCTGAGGCGAGGCTCCAGGTATGAACCGATGTGCATATAGTATGCCAAAGAGGAGTTAGGTTCGTTCTGGTTGGGGACGACCGTCTTCCAGACTAGGTTCGAACCTTGCGGACACGCGGTGAGCATCATTGAGGACGAATTGCAAGGTCAGACATACCATCGGGCGGGATGAGTGCCGTGTCCACCATGGCAGATGGGTCCATAGGAGAGAAGTCGAGGATGTTTTCCATCGTCTCCGCCAATTGAATAGCGCCCTATCCGATGGTCAGTACTCACACGTTGACGAGTATGCCTTTGATTGGACTCACATCTCGGGTCATGTTACCGACGACCAGCATCCGCGAGTGAGCCCTGGACAACAGACGAGCGGCATGCGCCTCCATCTCCTCGATCGTGATCGCTGCAACGGGGATGAGCACGATCGTTCAACACATTGGCCAATCACAAAAAGGACTCACAAGAAACTTCAGCCAGTTTCTCCGCAAGGATCCACTGCTGCTCGGTAAGCAGGTGGCGACCGTAGTAGTCGGACACACGGAATGACGGGCCCATGTAGAAATTCTCGTAGTCGCGCTTGGCCTGTGATTCGCTCGCAGTTAGCCGAGCCGTGGATGCCTCCCAACAGGCTTTTTACTCACCTGGTCCTTCATGACTTCCAGCCTTTCCGCTCGGAGCTGGACGTTTCGCACGCGCTCGAAGACGTCGCGAGCGAGAACGTGGAGCTTGTCGTTATACCCGGACAGCACGACGGATACCCCGAGCGTCTGCGCAGAGAAGTTGTAACTCAATCCCGCGAGATCCGCATCGTATGCGAACTCGGTGAGAGTGTCGTTAACGAGATCGGAGAAGAGCCTGAGAAGAAGTCAGTGACTGCGGTGCACAGGCTTGACGGAGAAGCCTACCGGGTCATGACACTGGCTCTCGCGGAAGAGTTGGCTTCCGGTCTGGAGCAGCTGTTAGCAACGTGCACACAACTCTAATATCATATTGAGCTTACGTTCGGATGTCAATGAGAACGTGTGCCTTGGGAACCCAGAAGGTGTCGTCCTTCTTATGCCACAGGCTCGTGCGAGGCATGTCGCGGATGAGAAGGGGCCGCTTCAGAGGCTGCGAGAAACGAACGGTCAGCGGGTTCTCAAGGATTAGAGTTGGCAGATGTAACCGACCTGATCCACCGGCCGCTTCTGCACGTCGAGGTTCGTCGGGATGAACTCGTTCGGACCGGGGAGGAAGAGCTCGGGGATGTCGTTCGGAGCTTGTGCTTCCGCCATGAAGCCCGCGTCGAGCTTCTCGACGCGGTACTCAGTGCCGTACCACGGCTCTGACTCCCACTCGCTCGCGCCACGGACACGCTCGTGCACGTCCTTCTGCGCCATCAAGACGACGCGGCCACGGTCAACAGTCAGGCTGTCGAGGACCTGGCGCATCTCGCCCTCTCCGCCATTGACGGGATCGGTCTCGTCCCATTCCCAGACGAGCTGCGGCGCGCTGAGCACGAGTTCTCGAGAAACGGGCCACGAGAGGTGTTCGGTAACCCATACGGCGTAATCGTCCGGGCGACGCTTTTCCGCGAACCGGAAACGGGTGGCCTTGAGGAGGCTGATTTCGCGTTGGTACCACGCCGGGAAGTTGGATGAACGGAGCAGATTAAGGTACTTGAAGATCGTGAGCGTGACTTCCCGGTAGTTATCTGGTGGTTCGAACGGTCATTTCGGAGGTCTCACTGCGACGGGAACGCGGGAACTTACCAAAGCCTAGCTTGGTCATGTTCAGCGTGATCTTGATCATGGCGAAGCCGCGAGCGAGGTTCTGCGGTCCCGCGCTCAGCGCGGTGATCCAGCCCTTGTTCTTCAGGTATGAGTGGAGCGACCCTGGGCCCTCGTGGCCCAGGAAATGACTCAGGAAGTTTCCAGGCTGGTAGCGCCATTGAGATGCCAACCAGGGAAGCGGGAACGACACCTCCACCGCGTGGAAAGTCATGATCGTTTGCACCGATACCAGACTCTGGAGCCGCAGCATTCAGCGGACAATACCAGCGTGATCGTCGGAAATTAACTGACCGCTCTCTCATTGGGTCCAAAGGGATGATCGTTGATCATCGGAAGAGGGTCCTGGCCCCGATTGGGGATGGGAGCGAACAGCTCGGCGACCATGCTCGAGAGCTCGTCCAGCGATTCTGCCGGACATAGAATATTAAGCTTCCACGATGCGGATCGTGCCAGGAAGAGATCTACCTTTCCCGATCACGCAAAGTCGCATCCGTCCCGCGCAGTACTCCTTGCTCCACCATTCGACGAGCCTGCGGCGCGTCTCCCGGCCGACGCTCCCTCCGTCGCCGTCCATCTCGCTCGAGGTGGAGAAGGACGACGGCGTGGGAGACGGGACGCGAGAAGAGGTGGGAGTGGTAGCAAGGCTACCGTCGGCCGATTTGGGCACCGAGGGCGTGGAGGGCGCGAGGAGGCCCTTCGCTTTGAGGTCCCTGCCGACCTTGGACAGGCTGTCGCGATTGCCACTGCCGAATTTGCTCCAGGGGTGCCCAGGCTTGCTGAGGTGCTTATTCAACTGGAAAATTCGCCACATGTCCGACTGGTGGTTCTTCTTGTGCTCCGAGTCCACCGCGTTGAGTTCGCGAGACGTACATGAGGGAGAGAAGAGCGGGCAGTGGAAGAAGGCTGCGAAGCGTGCGAGCGCGCCCGGAAGCGCATCGGTCGCAACGCTGAAATAGTAGTTCGTGTTAGAGGTGCCCGTGAAGGCGTTGGAGTTTCCGTTGTTTTTGGCGAGGTACTTTTGCGCTATGAGATAACGCAAGCGGCTATTGTGTAGCGCTTACCTCCGAGTACTCGTTCTCCCGGGGATAGAGTTCTGTACCCTACGGAAGAGGTCGGCACAATATTGAGATGAACGGGGTCGCGTGCCACGTACCATGAAGAGGAGATGCTCGCAGAAGTGCGCTAGACCGGGCATATCATCCTGAACGACGCACACAGTCAGCGAGTAGTCCGGTGAGCATGGCTCGGCCGCTGGAGTCCAGCAGCGGAGCCATGACGGCTTCTGGATGAACGTAGGACACTCACGGGGTCGTAGAGATGACCGACGGACACATCCAAGCTAGCGGCGGCCTTGTCCGCCTTGGCGTCGTGGACCACCATCGCCTGGAGTCCATTGTCGAGCTGGATGATCCTGTAGTCGCGGTCGTCGTTGCGGGACTTGTGGATGGGCATGGTGAACATGTAGTAGGGCTTTGACGCGGTGTTCGCGACGCGCTCCCACTCGGGGATGAGCGGCCTGTGTGGGGGCATGACGGCGGAGGAGTAGGGGAAGAACGCAGAGGGCGGGGGCCTGCCAGACCGCAAAGAGTTTAGGAACGGGCGGGAGAGGGACGAGGGGGCGGAGAGGGATGTGCAACGCGCCAGGAGGGGCAGCATTTTATAGGAGATATAATGGGGAATAAGGCGAGTTGGGAGCTTACATCATTCTTGCGAGGACCGTGCAGGTAGTGGGAACCAGGCAGCCTATCGCACCGCGTCGCGCGTTTGGTCGACGGGCAAGCAACGCACAGAGCAAACCCGGGTCGCCTTCCTTTCTGGGAAATCCTCCCTCCCACCGCGCTTGTCTATTCCCAGCAACAGTTCGCACCGGGCCCGTTACTGCAATCAGACTTCCGCCCCGAAGCGCGCCAGAGTTGTATGACCGTGCACAACCTCCCATAATGACGTCTGCCCACGGCAGCGAGCGACTTTCTCAGAACTGCTGAGCAGCGCCGTGACCAGCCGCGGCCGCACAGGAACGCTGCTGCCCAAACCTCCATGTCGCCGACACGCTCGCCCAACGCTCGCCCGGACCTCGGACAAACGCCGAACGCAGTGGGCGGTGCGCTCGCAGGTCTCCTGACATCGTACAACGCTGCACCGCCGACCAGCGTAGCTTCGCGGGGGTCGCCGCGAGGCCTTTTACGTGACTATGACAGAGGACAATCCTCGCCATGTGCGGCTGCAGGCTAAGCGACTTGAATCATAGCCCCGGCGACGCATCCACTCACCAGCGACAGCGGCCAGCCGGGAACATTGTACGCTAGAAGTCGCACAATAACGGATCGAGATAACAGAGTAGACATAGCACTAGACACAGCTGGACACGAGGATGCAGGACGAGGCTGGGAAGTATGGTACACCGAAGACAGCAAGCGAGATATGAGATATGTCCACTAATGTAACGAGAACGGCCCGAGGGAGAAACAACGACGAACGCAATAGGTACACATCATAGACTCCGCCCGTGTCACTTTTTCCTGATCAGCTTCCCTCCAGGTTTGCCATTAGCTAGCGCTTGCTGCTGCGCCTGTGTGGCCACAAAGTTCTTGAGTCGTCGGAAGAGCAACACATGGGGCTCTGGCGCTGTGGGAGCGGCGCGGATCGGTACAGCGTGCTCGCGAGGAACGACTCTGGGGCCACTCACCATGTACCTCGTAGTGCTCCCATCCCAGGCTCTGCGTGATACCGATTCCCCTCCATTCCTGCTCGCTCAGCAGCCGCAGCGTGCCGCTCTTGTCGGGGTTAAAGAAGGTCTTTGGGATCATCTTGAAGAGCGGCTTCGGAAGGATAACGTGACGGTACTCGTATTCGTCGTCCGAGTAGCGATCAGAGTAGTGGATTCTGTACAAAGGGCACGATGTGAGTGGCCGACCCCCACGAACACGAGAACGACGAGCCAACTTCTCGATGTATTCGTCCAGCTTCTTCGCAGCTTCAGCAGCTGCGTTGGCTTGCGCTTGCGCGTCCTTGTTCGACATCGCCGTGTTGGGTGGTATGGATGAAGTGCTTTGAAGATCGCCGACAACCCTCGCGAGAGCTCCGAGACGCGTCCCGTCACTCCGGCGTGACGTGCACGTGATGCATTCAACACGGTGAGATTCAATCTCCGCGCTTTCCCTGGAACGAGACGCGCCTCCCTCTATTTCTTGCTCTCGAACACCGACATTTCTCATACTCCCATTCCGATGTATGAGTTTGAGGACATCGAGCATGAGTACGGCCTGTATGAAGACGGTTCCATCGAACGTTCTGGTGTCGCATTTTCGCAAGTGCCTGCCGACGGCGACCTCGAGGATATAGACGAGCTCATCGAGCAGTATGGTGACTATATGCGCCTGTCATCGGTCGTTTTTGTGTGGAAAAACAGCCGCTGATTACCTAGTGTTATGTCAGAAAACTTCTCGCCTTCTCCGATGCACCGTCGTGGCGTCGCAGTAGACAGTCGCCCGGCTTACGGCTTCGCCCCACGGTTCGCGCCCAACCCTGGGCTCCAGACTTCCTACGACCACGACGAGATAACGGAATATGGCGACAGGGAAGCTATAGATCGCTTACCACCCCATCCTCAAGCGAGTGGACACGTTGCTGGCCCGTCTAACTATCGCACTCCGAACTTCGACCGGCATTCGTATGGGACACAATCCGGTAAGGGCGGACCTGCAACAACCGTTGTGCCTAGTATTCTATGAGTGTCTTCAGTATCTAGGCCTTCATTTCGCGAGCCCGGACAGCTCGTGGCCTCAACGATGCAACATGCCCGCGAGCGCATCCCGAATCCAGAGACCACGGGGCATCGATTACAGCACCCTGCCAGACACGCCAACAGTGACGCATTGACACAAGAGCGAGGAGCAAACCCGCGCAACGTTCACGGGATCCGTTTACGGCCGGTCTCTGAGCTACGTGAGTCGAAGCGTTGTGAACCGTTCATCCTGCTATTCGGGTGGCTATATGCGCGAATCCCTGACGCATACATCCACTCCGTTCCTCCGTATCGAGCAGCTGACGTCTACCGGGGGATGTTCAAGTTTGGCGTCTTCAACGCCGTGCAGTCCAAGTGCTTTGATACGGTGCGTTTCCGTGAGTTCGGGTTTGACTGCCCTCGACCAATCACAGCCCTCCCATTAGGTGATGCACACAGACGAGAACATGGTAGGTTCCACGCGCCTGATTGAATATTGCTAAGCTTGTTACGTTCTCCGCTTCTCCAGGTCATAAGCGGTCAGTCCTTCGCTTCTTGTGAGATCCAGGATCTCACGCGGAGCCGCACACAGCGCCAACGGGAAGTGGGAAGACGGTCCTCTTTGAACTGGCCATTATCCGGATGCTCATGGAGGCGGGTGGGAACAGCAAGTCTGTCAAGTGCATCTATGTAGCGCCGACGAAGGTGAGGGGTGCGAGCGCAAGGAGTTCAGTAGCGGACCGTATCCGAGAAGGGTGGCTAATCGCTCGGGCCTCGGATACAGGCACTATGCTCTGAGAAATGCAGGGATTGGACTATGAAATTCGCGGCCCTAGGAGTGAATTGTGAGCGGGAAGGTCATTCATATGCTATATTCTATTCATCATTGGCGATCAGGCTGTGAAATGACAGGGGATACAGTTCATTTTGGTAGAGGCGCATGGGGTAGCGCGCGGGACGCGACAATAATGTATGTGGCCTTGACCTCTAGGTCACGCTAGCTAATGCGCAGCTGAACGTGCACGACAGCATCACGACGGTGAGGTTACTTGTCTAATCCCATGATATAGGACGCTGAGCCGCGTTGTCCTGGACAGGGAGAGAAATGGGACAGCTTGACGCGGAATTGGTATGTCAGCACACCATTGACTCGCGGCCACCGGCGTCGGGAAAGCTGACAGAGCTCTGCAACGGTAGGCGTGACCATGGGCAGATTCTGGCTCAGGTTCAGCTCTTCCTTGTGGATGAGGTGGATCCCCGTTGGCATAGGCTACCGGGCGAAGCGCTGACGCCTCCTGCAGGTACATATATTGAATGAGTCGCGTGGGAGCACCTTGGAAGTCATCCTCTCACGCATGAAACTGCGTGGATCGTCCGTCCGCTTCGTGGTCGTGTCAGCGACCGTGCCGAACATCGAGGATGTTGCCACTTGGATTGGCGACGGTACCCCAGACGGTTCTGCCACGATCATGCAGGTGAGCTCGCAACCATTGATCGCCGTCTCTCGGCCGCCGAGTCGCATCCACCTGTCGTTGACGTCCGGCGATGTCGTGCAGTTCGGTGAGGAGTATCGGCCCTGCAAGCTGACGAAGATCGTGTATGGGATCCCGCACAAGAGGGAACAGAACGACTTCGCCTTCCAAAAAACGCTGGACTACAAATTGTATGGGATCTTGCAGCAACACTCGGTCAACAAGCCTATCTTGGTCTTCTGTTCAACGAGGAAAGGTAATTTCGGTTGGGTCGCATGTCTGCTAGCCTTCGTTCATAGAGAACTTAGGTGTATTTAGCACAGCCCAACAAATCATAAAAGAATATGAGGCAGCCGGAGATAAGAAACAACCTTTGCCGTGGTCTCGTCCTCCCAGGTGAGCTCTGTACATGCTTCCAGAAACAGTTGGATCCGCGCTGAAATGAAACTTCCGTATTGATCAGAATAGAGCACACCTTTCAGGACAAGTCTCTACAGAGTATGCAATGCATCTCAGTCATTTACGGTCATTAACCTTCAATATCCATCTGACCATACCACAGAGCTAGCTGCTTGCGGGGTAGGTATCCACCATGCGGGAATGGCCATCGAGGACCGCCGAGCAACCGAGGACATGTACATGAAGAAACTCCTGAAGATTCTGTTCGCTACCTCAGTTAGTCTATGTCCACATTCTTCCCGCATGACGCTCACCATGATCTGAAGACCCTTGCTGTTGGCGTTAACCTTCGTACGCACATACCCCTGGATCGTAATGCGTTACGTGCATTGACTAACCGACCTGCCGGTTCGTTTTACTTAGCCGCTCACACTGTGATCCTCAAGGGCGTCAAGATTTTCCAGAACAATGCCATGCAGGAGTACTCCGATCTAGATATCATGCAGATGATGGGACGCGCGGTGGGTACCAATCACGTTGCGTGCATTAGACATGGTCAGGAAATGACCGAGCTTCGTATCTCACGCAGGGCCGACCTCAGTTCGGTGCGTTCCACGATGCTATTCTTAACGCTTGGCTAACTGCCAAGCGACACAGACAAAGAAGGGGTGGCTATCATCATGTGCGAGAGCGAGCTCGAAGCCAAATACAGGGCACTTGTGCAAGGCCAGACGGTCCTGGAGAGTAGTCTCCATCTTAACCTATCTGAGCATATCAATTCAGAAGTTGGCCTCGGGACTATCACCGATCTTGAGACCGCAAAGAAGTGGCTGCACAATTCCTTCCTTTACCGACGGATCCAGAAAAACCCGAGACACTACGCCATTGGCAAGGATAGCAGTCAGACCTGGCAGCAGAGGGTCGACGATATGGTAGCGCAGAGCATTACGAAGTTGCAGGAGGTAGGGCTGGTGACCTACTCTGACGGGGAAGACGGTCAGCTATGCTCCACTGAATACGGTGACATCATGAGCAAGGTTCGTTGACCGTCCACCTGAACGTTTGGGTATGCCTGACTCTTGCCCAGCTCTACGTAAAACAGTCGACGGTACGTTGCCCGTGCGTATCAGTTTCTGCGAGGGCAGGCTAACTTCGCGATTGTAACCTAGATGAGTTTGATATTGAAGCTATCCGACCGCGCTACTATGAGGGACATGGTGGGTCTTTAATGACACTGAAACTTCGATGCACTTGACCATGTATGAGCTAGCTTGAGGCAGTATCAAACGCGGAGGAGTGCGAGTGGTCCTACGCGCTGAGGGCGTCGCCTGATGACCGTTCATTCTAGGTTCTCCGATATTAAGCTTCGAGGAGGAGAGAAACAGGTGGGCTGCTCTGGAGCTGCATGGAATACTGCTGACCATCGGGGCCGTAATCTTAGGTCTATAACAAGATGCGCACTCACCACGACATTCGCTACCAAATCAAGAAGATCGAAAAACCAGCTGATAAGGTGTTCACGCTCATCCAGGTGCGTTTGCCTTCCCCCCTGCTCGAACCACTCTTACTGACTTCGGCCGGATACACTCGACATAGGCCGTCCTGGCTTGTATCAATCTCTCAGACCCCGAGTACAAGAGTGGAGACAACAACCCCGTGTTAGAGGCCTACTCTATTTTCCGTCACATATCACGGATTGCGAAGGGTGTGTGGTTTGCATCGTTGTATGTCAATTTCCTACCGAGCATACCATAGCTGTTGTCGAAGTCGCAATTGTGAAGAAATCTGGCGCACAGCTGAAGAATGGTCTGGAACTGTACGTGGTGGAACAGTATCACTTACTGCTTTCTTGACGCTCACGCGCAATACAGGATGCGCTGTCTCAACGCGAAGGCCTGGGAGGACCGGCATTTTGTGCTACGCCAGATCGACACAATTGGAGAAAAATCGTAAGTCGCTCTTTCAGTCATTCGGCGTGGTGCTCATGTCGTCATGGCCTCGAAGGTTGCAGGTGCCGTCTCTGTGCAAGTAGTGAGATCCGCGCTTTGTTAACGTTCACAGGTTCTAGCTGAGCATGGTATCACGACCATTGCCTCTCTGCGGCAGCAGGATCCGTTCCGCATTGATGTGGTGCGCCAAATCATCGACTGGACGATAGACTCTGATTGAGACAGGTATCAGATGCTGAACCGCAAGACCCCATTTGGGCTCAACGTCATCGCTTCAGTCCAGCAACTTCCTCAATACACTCTCAAGATCGTTGAGAAGGGTTTAACCACCCATAAGGCCCAGAAACCAGTCGAGGTGGAGTTAGAGGTTGAATGTGGCCTGATCGTCGAGACCGAATCTGCTAGGGCGAAGAGAGGCAAGACCAGGATGGCGGATATGACCGCGGTACTTTCAGTAACTTCTGAATTGGACTTCATCGATTTCCGCCGCATCCCGTGAACACAATTCTTCCTTCAGTCATCACAGATGCTGACTATTCACGTAGCACGAAAGCACTAAGGGACACCAAGACGTTCGTTCTCAAAGTGTGCTTCACAAAACCCAGCCAGTCTATCTTTATCTATATCAGCTCGGTGCGACAATACCCGGTGCATGCGTCGTTAGCAATTGACAGCCATGCATTATACAGGACATTTGTGCCGGCGTAACCGTATCCGAGAGCTACAAACCCCAAATCAGCGCTACACAGTTCCCGGCAATGGATACTCGGCCGCAGAACAGCACGGTAACACCTTATCCAGTCCATACAAAGTCCATCTCACCTACTCTACCCAGGACATGTTACTGGAAGGTCTTGACGAAGACCCCGACTTCTGGAATATGGCCCCGGACGACGAGGATTCTCCGGCAGGACACAAGCGCGAGCCCGAGTGTTCGTCCACGCCTGAAAACCCTGTGCTTCCGACGACTCTGACGTCTTGGTACAGCTGTAATTGAGCAACCACGGAGGCGGCAAGATGGCCACGCCGACACGAGAACACGACAAGTGAAGGATGCACCAAAAGCAACGGGCAACACGGTCTCTTCGTTACTTGGCTTCAAAAGGCGCCCTGATGGGAAATATGAGTGAGTATGCGAAAATGCAAAAGTTTGTTCGAGATGTCACCGGTTCGTAGATGCAACCACCTATGCAAGGATAAGACAAAATGTCGGCATATGTGGTACGGCCGCCGCTCCTTGCTCGCTATTGTGGGTGCCATACGCTGATGCGGTCCCAGCTGCAAAGACGGTCTCGACAAGCCTCCTCCCATGTCGAGAAAGCGTGTCGAAGCGATCTGCGCGGCTGCCGACCACAACCTCTCAACCGCGCTCTCCCACTCGCCCCTGTCTGGTCACGTTCAGGCCATCCGCCCCGAAGATGTTCCTCGTTCGAGACCGAGAGCGAAGACCAAGCCCTGCGATAGACCGGACGCACGGCTCAAACAGGTGGATTCCCTTCATGCGCAGACGCGCGTCCAGGAGAACCTTAATCTGCCTGCTGGCCGGAGAATCAAGCTCGAAGATCACTGGGCTACTGACTCTGGCACTGTAAAGGACACCGGGTCTGACTCGGATGTCGAGATCGTCTCTAGGGCCTCTTCTCCTGGTGCTCTGGCGGCTAGGCTGGATGACTCTGACGACGACTTACCGGACCCTAGCGAGTTGCTTGGCGCGTTTGTTGGGTCTAAACGCGGAGGTGATCCTGCGTCGGACTCGTCAAGCGCGAAATACTCAAACTCGGAATTCGACTCTCTCATTCGGTCAGCTCAAGTGGACGAGCTTGGGCAAACCGAGCAACCCAACAGCCCTATGGACGAGCGCCCTGAATGGCTCAGAGATGCCCCCGACTCTGCTGTTGACCCGGATGATGGATCTATCCCCGACACAATGATCGAAAAACCCTCGCCTCCTGTGTCGCGGGGCGTCAAGAGGAAGCCTGTATCCGAATTCCCCGCTTTTCTGCCCAAGAAGACCAAGTTTGACACGAAGGACGCAGAGATTGTACTAGTGTCATCGTCACCAATTGCGGAACAAACGGTATTTTCGGGTATCGAGTTATGCTGAAGTCGTTTGACTGACCGCGTGCAGGCTTCGCCTCCAAGGATATCCAGTGTAGCGAAAGGCAAGCAAAAGGAGCCTTTGTTCCTCGCCGAGTCATCGGACAACGAAGAAGAAGCGGCAGCAGAGAATCATGACTTCTCCAAGGATCATGACGACGACGACGACGACGACGAATTTACACTGGACCCTGACATGTTCACTTTAGTCGACGCGGATATACCCTCTTCGACGACTCTCGTGGACGCTCATCCTGACGTCAAGCAGGATTCTTTGGTGCCTTCGGATTTGAGTTGGAGTCACCATTCTCCGGGACATCTCAGGAGGAAGACGGAAGAAGACAGTACACTTCCACGGGTCAAGGAAAAACAGGTCCACTGGGATGACGACGATCCTGATGACGAGCCTGACGTGTTCGATACCGCGTTGGAAGAGCTAGAGGCATGGATGCAGAGCGGTGCAGTTGAGATTATACCCGATGATTAACAGAGCGTCGCAGGTCTATGAGTAATGTGTACTAGGCTACGGTGTAGATGTCAATGTGTGAGCTACGCTGCTCATTTTGCCTCCTCTTCCTTCGCCTGTCCGCTCCTCGTCTCCGATGGCGGGTCGACGAATACCTTCAACACATCCCTGAGCCGCTCGTCCCATGCAACAGGCTTGCCTGGCCTGATGATATCCCAACCCTCCTCGTCTGCTCGCCAGCGCAGCTCCTTCTTCATCCGCTCAGCACGCAGCTCCACCTCCGTCGGAGGCGGGTAATTGGCCTCCTCCTTCGTCGGCTCGCGCGTGCCCCAAGCAAGAGCACGCGCCGTCTCCAAACGCGCCGGGAGTTTCTCGTAGTACTCCTGCCGTGCCTTCGTGATTACATCAGTGAAGTCGCGAACGTACGACTTCTTGTAGGATGATTCGACGTCCTTGTCGAAGTCGAGGTCCGCGAGCGATGGCTCGGATAGGTGCGGCTGCGAAGGGTCCGGCTCGCCTTGCGATTCCGCCTCCGCTGCCAGTCGCGAGAGCTCCTCTTCGGGCGGGGCATTGAACGGACGCGTTACATCCTTGACGAGGCGGTATGCGGCTTCGGCACCCGACTGCGCTTTATGCCGCTGGTTGAAAAACTCCCAGATCATGTGCGGAATCTGCGAGAACCCGATGTAGTCAACGAAGTGGACTAGCAGGACCGGGGGCATCGGAGGTATGCGCGCAGGCGGGGTGTTCATAGAGGCGGGGATGGTGGATTGTTCTGAGGCTTTTGCAGTAGAGGAGGGGGATGGCCCTTGAAGATGTGGTGGGGTGAACGCCGGGAACGACTTGGACGATGGGAGGCGCGAGGTGGTAGGGATGGGTTCGCCATCCAGGTCAGGCCCGTCGGACACCACATTCGTCTCCAGCTCTGATTCGTCAAACTTGCCGTCGTTCTCGAGGTCTTGTGAGAGCATCTCCTCCCTGTCCACAATCTCAAGGCGTTCTGTCCAGCCTCTCTTCAGGCCGGCCATGAACTCCTTGAAGGTCGGTCGCCCGACGATGACGATGCCACCTTCAAGCTCTCGCCGGCGCTGGTCCTCCGGGGAGTGGTGCGGTAGGACGATGGGAGGTTGGTCAAGGCCTAGCTCAAGCCTTCGCCTCTTCTTGATGTCATCCGCTATTCGCCTCGCCAAGTCCCCGTGTCGCCTGCCGTTAATCATCTCAAAGTCGATCGCAGCGGCGACCAGTATTGGCTAGGCAAGCTGTCAACATCTGAGCTGCATGACGGAACTACATGGGCGGACCTTAACGTACTTGCGGAAGTACTTCATGCCACGGTCGTAGTCTTCGTCCGCGGGCCATTTCGAGCCGTACACGGTGACCTTCCGCGGATAGTCCAAAGAATGCAGCGGGACGTCTGCGAGATTTTTGACCTTGTCGACGTACTCCTTGCGGATTTCTTTGCATTTCCGCCTGTCATAGATGTAGTAGCCTGCGATGGTTGAGGTGACACCGAGAAAGATGAGCCAATTGCGCGAAGGCAGGCTGGGACGCTTGTCAAGCCATGAGGGTGGGATGCCAGTGTACTGGAGGGCAGCCTTCACGCCGGTGAGTTGCGACTTCGGCTGCGGAAAGACGCTGTCTCCAGCTTGCTTGCTCATCGCCAGACACGGCGACGAAGCACTTGAAGACGACGCAGCCAGCAGTGAGCAGAAATGCCGACCTTGCAGCAATAAGCGCCCAGTCTGTTCCGGCGGACCGAGTCACGTGGAAGTGTGAGGTGAGCGCCAGTGCTCCGCCACTTTGAGAGCGAACCTCTCTGCCTCCAACATCCACGATGGCTACCGCTCTTGCTTCACTCCTTCCACAGCCCGTCTACGCCCCTGTTGTCTCGGACGACGAGGGTGACGCTCTGCAGGCACCCGCATTAGCGCCGTCGCAGTCAGTGATCATCCGCGCGGCTGTCCCGCCGTACGGGCAGCGTCAAGGATGGAAACCTACATCACCGGACGACTTTGGTGAGTATCCTGATAGCTTCGATTGACGTTACAGCTGACTTGTCCAAGGTGATGGCGGTGCTTACCCTGAGTGCCATGTCGCGCAATATCCGCAGGGTATGGGGAAGAAGAAGGTGCGGTCGGCCTATTATTCCTCAGGTCCTGCTGTTACTAATCAGAGCCACAGGCTTCCTCTGGCAACACCCTCGCCCTTCAAGTTGATGCCGAAGGCAATGTTCGATATGATGCAATTGCTCAGCAGGGACAACGGGCCGGCAAGATTGTCCAGTCGCAGTTCAAAGACCTAGTACCGTTGGCGCACCGGAAAGACCTCGATGACACCGCGAGACAACTGGAGCGTCCGTCTGACGACGAGGTACAGGCAACAACTGACAAGACACGAGCTGCTTTGGAGAAGCTGGTGAACGGGAAGATTAAGGCTGCACAGCCGAAGAACGTCCCAGACAGCCAAGGCAAGACGGCGTTCATCCGCTACACACCAGGCCAGCAGGGAGGATCAGACGGGCTGAAGCAGCGCATCATCAAGATGACGGACGTCGTTGAAGATCCTCTTGAGCCTCCGCGCTTCAAGCACAAGAAGATTCCCCGAGGCCCGCCTAGTCCGCCTCCACCGGTCTTGAGAAGTCCTCCTCGGAAGGCAACCGCTCAGGAGCAAAAGGAGTGGATGATCCCGCCTTGCATCTCCAACTGGAAGAACAACAAAGGTTACACCATCCCCCTTGATAAGCGTTTGGCTGCGGACGGCCGAGGCCTTCAAGATGTGCGTCTTCCATCATGACAATTCACTCAGATTAGCTAATATTAGTTGGGTGTTCTAGGTCCACATCAATGACAACTTTGCGAAATTCTCCGAATCGCTTTTCATTGCAGACCGACATGCACGTGAGGAGGTGCGGCAACGAGCACTCATGCAACAAAAGCTCGCAGAGAAGGAGAAGGCTCAGAAGGAGGAGAACCTACGCATGCTCGCTCAACGCGCCCGCGAAGAACGTGCTGGCATCCCAACAGCAGCACGACCAGCAGACAACAAGCCGACCGCGGAACGCACCGCCGCCATGCAGTCGTCACTAGGCGCATACGGTAGTGGCTCAGAGGACGAGTCGGAAGCAGGGGAAGAGGAGGACGAGGATGCGGCGCGGCTGCGGGACCAGATGCGTCAGGAGAAGCGGCGGGAGCGAGAGCGCGAGATGCGCATGTCGAACATGGGCACGGAGCAGCGCGCGAAGATGCTCGCACGGCAGCAGAACCGCGACATCTCGGAGAAGATCGCGCTCGGGCTCGCGAAGCCGACGCTGTCGAAGGAGAGCATGCTCGACTCGCGGCTGTTCAACCAGGAGAGCCTCTCCGGCACGTTTGCCGACGACGAGGCGTACAACCTCTACGACCGCCCGCTGTTCCATGGTTCGACCGCGGCGGCTGCGATTTACAAGGCGCGTGGCAATATCACGGAGGGCAACCAGGACTCGTTCGGCGAGGGCACGGAGGAGGGTATCACGCGTGCTCTCGACAACGACCGTTTCGGCCTCGGTCAGGCTAGGGTCGGATTCGAGGGCGCGCAGGACCAGGAAGTTCGCGAGGGCCCTGTGCAGTTCGAGAAGGATACTGGCGATGTGTTCGGTCTCGACAAGTTCTTGGACGAGGCGAAGAGTGGGAAGAAGAGGGGACTGGATACAGACGCGTACGTGATATGACCCTCCCACTCTGTTGTCTGCTCACTGACGTATCTTTGCGACAGTGGCGGCTCGCGCAAACGCCAACAGCTCGACAAGGCAGCCGAGCGCGATTCATGAAGCACGCATGCTTCTTTTTCTATGCTGTGCTAGTAGTGTACTATTCATGTCCTTATTATATCGAGCTATGAGTCCTTGGAGGCAGATAAATCACATTGTGACCTCGTCTACTTACAGTACAAGTACAGCTCGGAAGATTCAAGTACACAACGGAACGAGAAGACATCAAAGCAATCACGGACAAGCACAGTACATTGGTTTCGTCATGATTTAGCCCAATCAGAACGGCGCAGCAAATCCGCCAGATACTTGCCCTCCTCACCATAGTTCTGAGGCATGATTTTCTGGATGGTGTAACGCACGCGGGTCATGTCCTGGAGCAGACATATTGTGAGCCCTTTCCAAGCTAGTCATGAGGCGAGACGTACGTTGAAAGTTTCTTGCCGAGCCCTGCAAGCGAAGTTATATGCGGTGCCGACAGCACGCTCAACGACCTTGGTGAACTCAATGTCATTACGCTCCTGCAACACCATGCGTCAGCAAGCCATACTTCGAGATACACAAAGTAGATGCATACCCTGATCTCGATGATCTCATTCGCGGGCATGCCGAAGAGCGCTTCCCCAACCTCATTAAAGCCCTGCAGCCACGCCTGGCCAGAGTAGTCCGCACACGCCATCGGGAAGATGTAGCGGTAGTTCGGCTTGTCCCAGCTTTTGTTGCACTTCTCGCAGCGCCAGCCGTCGTGGCTCTCGAGCACCTTCTTGCTGCATCCCTGCGTCTGGCACGCAGGGTACGCGATGGTGTCCGTCTTGATGTGCATCACCGTCGCGCGCGCGGAGAACGTCTCCACCTTGTCCGACGCCCCGAGCTCACGCGTCTTCACCTCATTCAGGGGCAGGATCTCCGCGCGGTCGAACTGCGTGAAGCTCCCGGCGCCCGCACCCGCGTTTGAGTAGGCCTGGTACGTCTGCGCGGAGCCTGCTGCGTCGTACCAGCCCCGCAGCGCGTGCGCTTCCGGGATGTCGGGGTTGGCCTGCATGATGCTCGTCGTGAACATCGAGAGCGAGCGTCCGCCGAAGTCGCTGACGTTCGCCGCCTTGACGGCAACGACGGGCTGGTCGTCGCCGACGAAAGACTCGGCCTGCTTGCCCCAGAGCGTGAGGCGCACGGCGTATCCCGAGCGGTCAACCAGAGTCAACTCGCGCTTTTGCAACTGGATAGAATAGGTCAACAGAGGGCATATGATACGGTTGATCGCCTTACAGTCTTCCCAGCCTTAGAGATGAGCTCCGTAAGGGGTGTGACTTCCTTCACTATGCCAATCACATCTGGAGGGAATGATGAAATTGTGCGATTGTAGATATGCGTGAGATGAGACATACCGCAGACAGAGTCTTTTGTGAGGTCGGTGAGCTTGGCCAGCTCGACGAAGTTGTATCGGATGGACGGCATGTTTGTGACATCGGTGCACTGCGTCAGGGACCATGAACAAGCATTTTGGCGTAAAGATAGAAAGAGAACGTACTTCTTCGATCTCGGTGTTTCGCTCGAGGTTTAGCTCATACTCGTTCTGAACATTGGAGAACTTCTTCTTGGCGAGATTCACCCTCGCTCGCGAGATGTAGTACACCTTGCCCTCTTGGATCTTATCGTACAATTCGTCGACCGCCTGGTTGAACCCCGTCGCCTTGATCTCGCCAGTCTCGTCCATGAGCGTGATGCTGAAGAGCTTGCCCTCGCCTCGCTGGTTCGACCATGTCCTAATGTCCGACTTCTGGACGACACGAGCCTTGATCGTCCAGTTGTTCTGATAGGGGCTGAGGCTTTCAATCGGGTATATTGCTGTTCGGCCTGCTCGGCCTTGTTGGCGGGGTGGCTGTTGGGGTGCAGCAGCCGGTGCCGGCGTCGTAGACGAAGACGCGGCTCCGGGCGCGGGCGTGGTATTTGCAGTAGGAGCACCCGCATTGGGGGGCTGCAGAGCCGTGGGGTTACCAATCTTGGGGACTTCTTTAGAAACTAGCCTCAGCGCAAGGATAATGAGGAGGCTTGAGGCGTGCAAACCCAAGATAAGTGATTGTACATGCCACCGAAGACCACGACGCGACTTACCGCTTTTCCTGCACCAAGTTACACGAAAACTTCTCAATGACGGCGATGGAGTGCTTCTTGATACGCTCCTCCTCGATAAGATGGTTCAACTGTGTTGCCAGCATCGCTTGTAAGAAGTGTTCTCCATCGGACACGATGATACGGTAGCGATCGACCGTGGTCGCTCCTGCCGTTGTAGGCGCGACTTTCTTGAAAGACAGGAACTGTATGGTTGGATGAGAGTCAAGAATATCATCCTCAATGTTGGTCACGTCCGCAAGACGCGCGCAAATGCCAGCTGTGAGTTGGTGCTCGAGAGCCATGGTGGTTCGCGTCGTGGTCGGGGAAAGAGCGCAGAGCGCGTCGACGCGTCGCGTGTCCTGCATACATAATACGCGTTTCTTATGTAATCCGGGTTGGTAGCCTCAAATGGCAATGGTCTTGTTCGATGTCTCTTCTACGCTGGCTCATGTTCACAAATATACAGCATCTCTTTTGCATTTCCGCATAACTCACACCATGGGCAACGGCATGGGCCGTTCGTCATTCTTCTGCCACCGTGGCGACTAACTGGGCCTGCCGTCACCAGTACTTGGCACTCAACAATATTTGCCTCGGACGCAGTCGAGCTTGGTACTCAACTATGTAGCATTCTTCACTGGCTCCGAGGGCCATAGCATAGTCCTACCGTAAGTACACATTCAATCGTGTCTATATTTCTGGACAGCCACGCCGCGTCGCAGAGAGCATTGCTTGACTGCTCCCACGTCCTGTCATCCCGAATGCTATCTTGCAACTGACAACTCCGAGACGGAGACAACGCTGTGAAACCGCTCACTGACGCCTTCCTGTCAATCGTCGACGTATATAATACGCATACCAGAACAGACGTTGGCTAACGACCGGTCGCCCTTACTGCTCCGACTCGTCTGCCTCTATCCGCGTCCCTCGGTTGATTTCTCCTGTTTTATTGTCACTCTTTGGCCTACGCTTGGCACGATGGCCACCACTCTTCCTAACTATGCACCGTATAATATATCGCTCACAGACCAGTCTGCTATCGTCCGTTTCTTTCCACACAGGGACGGCCTGATCACAGATAACTGGAATGTCACCTACACTGATAGCAACTTTGCGGATTGGTCCTACAACAACAATTTTGGCTCCGGGGTGAGCATGCCTCTACTTCAGACATTTCACTTTCGTTTTGATGACCTGACTTTACCTCGCAGATCTCGCAGATGAGTGCCCACAGAACGGTTCTGGTTGGAGCTTATGTAGTGATCGACTGGGCGGGAACTGCAGTCTTCCTGTACGGAACATCAGCCGCGGAGTATACAGTACAGGTCGATGGTCAGCCCTTGCTCACAGGACTGGGTGCCGACGGGCTCCTCTTCAGTCAGACCGACCTGGCGTATGGCTTACATACGGCTGTCCTGACCGTGAATGCAGGCGAGCTCTCCCTCGCCAACGCGACTGTCACTGTGGGTATGGGCGAGACTGGGTATGTAGTATATTCTGGTTCCTTGAACTTGCTCTAACGTCCGGGTGCTGCTTAGAACTGTTCTCCAGCAGCGCAACATCTCAGCCGTGGATACTAGTGTCTCGCCCGCCACCGCCAATCCTACATTCATTGGCGACACCAACGAGTGGTCTGTCACCGACTTGTACACCAATCAAACGGCAAATGGGTCTCCCTGCATCATTACTTCTACTTACGGCTCCACACTTGCCTTCAGCATTAGCGAAGCGGTTGGCTTCGTTCTCTATGGTAGCGACGACTGGGCCCAAGGACTGTTCACCGTTTCGGTGACCAGCGATAATTTCGGCGCCACGTCTTTCATCACCGACAACAGCATTCAGTACAGCCCGCGCGCTCTGTGGACCCAGCTGGACTTGCCGAAATACATGGCGACGGGTCTAGACAGAACTGCGACGTACGACGTGGTGATCACGAACCTAGGAGCGAACTTTAACCTCGCGTCCGTCGTTGTATACGACGCGATACCGTCTGCTAGGTGAGCTACGCGTAAGCGATGCTCAGAGTAGCTTCGTCACTGACACCGATGGTTGGTCACTGGCAGCGCATCTACTTCAGCGTCGTTGATAGGATCCTCGCCGTTGCAGTCAGGCGTCAGTGGCAGCGGTACTTCGGCTGCCGGTCAGAATACCTCCTCGTCCTCATTGAGCTCTACGCCTACGGGCTCCACGTCGCCAACGGCCGCACCGACGGGAGGTTCAAGCTCCAGTGCTAGTGGGAGGAAGTCAAGCAACACTACTAGTCGTCAATGCATAGTGGGTCTGCATGTTTCCGGTACCGGACGGGTGTCTAATATGTTCATTAGCTCATGATCGTTGTTCCTGCTCTCTTTGTGTTCCATTTCTGTTACGCAGGCACTTGTGTAGTCTAGTAACATTGGATTCGGGAATGCTAGTAGAGGAAACCCCAATATACACGTTATATTTGGTTCTAAGCTCAGCGCTTCCAAGCTTGGGTGGCTCAGTTGGTTAGAGCGTAGGTCTCATATTTACACATGAACTCCCCCCGGGAGCATAATCCTAAGGTCGCGAGTTCGAACCTCGTCCCGAGCATGTCTTTTTGTTTTTGTTTTTGTTGTTCCGAGACCAGGATGCAACCAGGATGTACAGGGAAACATCCAGAAGATCGGTAAATTGGAAGCTACGCCCCTACTGAAATAGCCGCCGGCCGCAGTACGCACCTGCCCGATATGGCAAGTGCACTCTTACCCGCTATTTCATGGCAAAAGCTCGACACCTGTGTACTGTATTAATTCTGATGATATAGATCATAAGCAATCCGCAAAGTGGCTAAAGATACTTCAATCAGCATAAGGGACTCTATGTGTCCGGTACAACACTGTGTGCATGCTGTCACAGGCTGTTACGCGCAGAGCGCCCATGTCACAGCTGGCATGACACGTCTCTCTGTGTCACCGTTTCACCTACCGCTGCGCACGCATTACTTAGTGGTGGTGTATTCTCGCACAATACCTCTCAAACGTGATGCGTGCGACAGCGAGAAACGCCGTAAGACTGGCTATACCTCGTCCGTAGTGCGGTCCGGACCCGCAGGGGCGTACTTTCTATTTTCGACATGTCCTCGAAACATCAGGCAATACCGTGGTCGAAGATGCGTGCATCCGATCCGTTGCTACTTGAAGAATGACAGGGTGTAAGTACAACTTGCCACAGGGTGTTTTTACGGCGTACGAAGCCTCGCCTTGTTGTGCCAGGTACCGATTTGGCGCCCTTCGAAACATACGCCGTTGTCATACGGCGTAGCACAACTAATCTTCGAGCAATATGTCAATAACTTACTTCGGTTGCACAGTACTTTCGCCTTCGCCAGCTACTTATCGCAAGGCCACTCGAGTTCAAGGATTGCGCAGTAGGATGATATGCCCACAGCACTGTACACTATGAGGCCGGCAAGAATGGAACCAGGCCACAGTAAGTCACCTTATCAAACATACAGCGCGCGAGAATGATACAGAGCAGAGTGAGAGCACGCTATGGCTACAATATATATGATACGAATAATAATAGGGCTCCTTCGGCAGTCAGACCTCAGGCGACATGCTACGTGCTCGCCTGCGCTTCTTCGCGGACGCGTACACCTGAGCCGGACTCGTGGTGATGACGACCTCTGCGCGGTTGACAATCTTCCGTGGAGGCGGCTTCTTCGGGGTGGACGGTGGGGAGGCGCGACCGACGGCTGCACCTGCGTCCAACTGCGAATAGTCGACCTCTTCCTCGTCTTCAGACTCAGGCTCAACTGGATCCTCTTCGGAATCAGATGCCACGCGTTTCCGCTTCAAGGGACGTGTCGCTTTCTTCTTGCTCTTCTTTGCTGTAGTAGATTCGGCGCCCTGTTCGACCACACGACATTCCTCCACCACAACACCAGCTTGCAGGAGGACATCGATCCAGACCTAGATGAAGTGGCTGTGAGCAAGGACGAGCGGCCGAATGTAGTACTGTGTCACCTTCTGATTCTCCTGCAGTTTGTCTCCTGGACCTTTGACCTCGACAAACTTGCTTTCCCGAGTGGCCGAGTGCCAGACGATCAAGTCTGGGACACCGCCTGTGCGGCCAGCATAGTCTTCGCACATCAGTCGACAGATCACAACAAGTGCGACACCTCCGAGACACTGTAGATGAGTGTCAGGTATGTTACACATGAGGGTAGACATCGGCCGGTCGACGTACCTCTGCAATCTCAAGCAAGTCGTTCTTCTCGAATAGATCCCACTGCACGCCGACGCACCAAGTCTTCTTCTCGCCGTGTTCGGTGAAGACGCGTTCTATGATCTCTGGGCCTTGTCCAGATTTCAGTTCCTCCAAACGCGGATCGATAAGATGTTGCCTCGTATAGTAGAAGGTGTCCTCGACAATATCGAGAGGAGCATGCTGATATGGCGTCTCGAATGCGCCAGGGATGTTTGCGAAGATGATGTCCCACAAGAGAAGGCCAAAGAGGGTTTTTACGACCCGCCCTTCACAATGAAATCTACGAGGAAGCGTCAAGACCTATGTCGTGCAGGACCATGTAGCGCATGACTTGCCCTCGGAAGCCTTGCTCCTCGTAGTGCTGGAGGGCCAGCATCTCGACGGTGACCTCCTCCCCGTCTCTACCTATCCAAATGGATTTGCCTGTCCACTTCGGTCCTGCCTGATGGACCATGAATAAGGGTGGATACACAGCACTACAAGCACCATACCTCGGGAGGATGCTTCTCAAGGGGTACAACACCTGGTTGCACCCAATCGGACGGTATCGATGTCTGGACCCGGACATCGTTGCGCGTGCCCTGAGCAGGCGCTTTAGAGGCTTTGTTGATGTTCCGGCCAAAGGGATCCAACTTCAGGCTCGTTTCTCGGTGGTACACTCGTGTCCCTGTCATCTGAACCACAGCGGCTTTCTCGAGTTTGCCTTCACAGGTGTGACGCTCTTCTTCGGGCACCTTGAGTCGCTTTTCAAGGGTCGTCAGTCTACGTTCGAGTTTCGGGCGGAATACTGTATTCGGACATCAGTATGCCTCATAGGCTTCCAAATGCCGACCGACCAATGTGTGTGTCATCATCTTCTAGCGCCTCGATGACAGCCGCTTTCGCGACTTCGTACCGCTGAAACTTCATCAGGAGCAGCGCTCGACGCTCGTACCATCGTCCTCGGCGTCCGCGCCGCCACCGCCGCTGAGCAAGAAGCGCCTCGAGGACTTCAAGCTCATACTCGTGTTCGCCAAGCATACCGAGTGCCGCAGAACCCTTGCAGACGACTCGTGTGAGGACATGGCCTGTCGTGCATTAGCCTTCCTTCAATAGTGTGAGAGGGATATGGGCCAACATACCGCAGTCAAAACGTTCAAGTCCCCTAGGCCGACCGGCCACCTCAGCCTTGACTTGGACCATGTTCTTCCACTGCTCGTATACGTCTTGGAAAATAGGCTTGAGAGCACGCGCCTTCCGCTTTGTAGGCCCGTCCAGTTCCAAGTTTTCGTTCTCCGCACCAGGTCGGTTGTCGACGTCCATCGCATCCTCAGCCTTGCCCTTGTCGTTCTTGCGAGGTGTGACCGGCGTCTTAACCCTCTTGGCAGCTGGACCTGGGGTTCGGCTTGTTGATGAACGCACGCGGAACGAGGCATTGGAAGTGCCATCTAGTATTGCATCGACTTGTGCTTCTTTCTCGAGTGCCTCCTCATACGCTAAGAGAGCGGCCCTTGAAGGCCATATCGTGGGCGTGCGATCGTACTGGTAAGACGTATATGACCGTTTGCGGGCATAGGCGAGGATAGATTCTGTGAGCATCGATGGTGCCTGCTGGGTCCTAGAGGTTTATAACAATGAGATATACGTGGTCTTCAAACGGCTAGTACTTACTTGCGGAAATATACAAGGTTGATGCGCCGTAGGAGCTTAATGATGTGGTCATTAATGCGCACACAAGTCTCTGTTTCGTGTCAATTGCACGGCCAGCCATCAAGTAGACCCGACTTACCGAGCGTCTTCATGACGACTGCTCGCAGTCTGTCCGCTTGCGTCCGACCAGAGAGGAAGACATTACTCTGAGTGAGAACGGTGCTATTCCCTTTCTTACTTCGTTTCTTCGGCTGACCGAGAAAGAACCCCAGTGTAGCTTGGCCAGAGCATGTGCGGATCAGCTCGTCAATGAGAACATCCTAAATCAATCGTATGTCAGACTCTGAGGACGTGCTGATCCACTCGACACGTACCTTCGAAGAGCCCTTTACCTTGAATTGCTTTGCGGTCGCCTTCAGCTCTTCGACCGCGAGGCACTCCAGGAGTTCGCGTAAGGTCGCCCCAGACTCGTCTTCTGCAAATGATGCATGTACAGAACCTGGGACCGGCCCTTGTTCAAATTCTTCTCTCGGCTTTCGAGCGAGCGGAGGAGCCCCTATTTGCGGCAGTTCATCGGCATCTGTCCCTGATGTCAAGTCGATAATTTCCGGCTCTTCGGTTTTGACTTTGGGTTCGGTCGACTCAATCTTGACAGCAGGGTCTACCTGACCTATCTTTGCCGGGTCCCAGGGAGGCTCATGGCTGAGCGACAGTGGCTCAGCCTCCTGTTCAACTTTGACTTCGGCCTTCACTGATGATGCGTTCCCGGCTGCTGGCGAATGTGCCTTGCCACATAACTCCGCAATGGCGGGTCGTACGTTGTTCCCCAGTTCTCCCTCGTACTTGAGGGCACTGAGCCTATGCCATTTGTCTGCCTTGCGCAGACAGAGCCGGACCAAGAGGTAGCGTGCATGGTCTATGTATGAAGTTTCTTGAGAGAGAACGGTTCATGCGACGAGAAACAACGTACAAGATAGCTTGCTATATCTTCCTAGACATGCAATTTCGTCAAGGGTGAACAGGCAGTGCTCCTTGGCCAAAACCGTGGACACCATGTCTACGTTCGTGAGTTTTCCGATCCCGACTTTCGGAAGTGGGCCTTCGTACCTTCGAACAGCGAAACATACATCGACACACGGGCTTCCGTGCCATCTGTCCCATCCACTACAGCGGCTTCCATAGAACCTGGATCCACACGCTCAGGGCCTTCCTCGGGACCGCTTCCGAAAAGTAGGGTCTCCGCCACCATCGCCGTAGGGGACTTTGGTAGCATGCCGACTTGCGTGCGTGGGATTGAACAGCGCGGGTCTGAGGGCGTCGGGGAGGGTGTGGACGACAGATTGGGTGGTGATGGGGGTATAAGGTCAAGGAGCAGTTCTCCAGAGTCCAGACGTAATGCAGACAGGAGGTCGCCGCCACCCGACCTTGACGAGACGCGACGGTAACGCGCAAGCGTGACAGGTTGTGACTCTCGCGTTCCGTAACGACGCGCGCGCGACGCGTACATAACATCACGGGCCCCACCCGATGGACATTGCAATTGCGCAGGCCTTCCAGTGAATCTATACTTTGCGTCGCGAATGACTGGCGCAGTGGGGTCTCGACCAATGCTCAGTAGCGATCCGTATCTTCCGGCTTGATTGTGTGAGTCTCGACTCGACTGGATGATTGCACGCCGGGGCCGAGTCGCCGACTTTCCTCGCCGGTACATGCGCTCAGGCTGCGGCAGGGTCACAGTGACCAGACGAAATGGCGATTCGTCGAATGCATCTGCACGTTTGGTGAGGAACTTGAGGGGCGAACGAATAATTTGGCCTGGGCATGTTCGAGCACACGGTTGCTGCAGACAATCCGAGGTCCCAGTCTTGTCTGTGGATGCGCGAAGTGGGGAGGTCGACAGGGTTGCCACGACGTTGACTGGACACACAAGTCGTACTGCAATCTTGCTGCACATTCTTTGCAAAGAAAAAACGATGAGCGCATTGATGTTGTTGCCACGGCACCCCGTGCAGGCTTGTGTTTCTTGCTATGAGTATCATCTGCGGCCCTCTTGCAGCACACGTCGTCTGTGATATAAACATGCACATGTAGTCACGCAAATCCGAGTAACCCAGTCGACGTCTTGACCAATCCTACAGCGCTCTTCACACAAAGTAACTGGATGCTCGGGTTTACTCACCACGCTAACGTCAACGGTAGAGGGCAATCACAGTCACCCTGCCGTGGCAAGGGCCGCCCATGTTCAGTGCAGAGCCGACGCGCCATCCCATACCTTCTTCATCGCTCACACATGTGTGTACGAAGATGGATCCCGGAGTCCTGCGTTCGATGACAGTGACCGGCCACTGATGCCAGCTTCCGCACACCTGCTTGTCCAGTTCGCATTGTAACGTTCCACACAGGGACATAAAACTCCGCCAGAGGGTCTTGGTCCCAGATAGATCAGCCGGTAGACGGGGTATCTGCAATGCATATTGGTTGTGTTCGTGGCAAACGCACCAGTAAGTGTCACAGCAAATGGAATATAGCGTTACCACCGACGAACGTCACACTGACGTCCCGGCGTAGCCTAGAAAACATTCAATCTAATGTCCCAGAGTGTAAATGTCCAGAATTTGCGATACCCGAGTGGGGCGTCCGGCAGAAGACGTAAAGACACTGCACCTGTACATTCTTGATCGCGCTCCGTTCATAGGCCCTCCGCCGGTCGACCTCGTCATACTGACCAGCGTGAATGTACTCCGCCAGTCGTTCCTTCGATCATCAACTGGGGTCATCCATGCTGACTCGCCGATTAGTGAGGCAGATTCCCTACAAGTGTCAAGTTAGTGCCTCGGAACCCGCTTGCGAGAAGTCTGCAATCAATTTCATTGACACTTGACATGTCGCGTAAGGCCGGAAATGACGCGTTACTTGTCAGCGACGCTGGTCCGTGCGGCCTGACAATACGCGCGACGATCATCAGCCCGAGCCTGATCAGAACTTCGGTGGCCCGGACATAAACACACGATATGCCACCTCCCAGCGAGAGCTGACACACCTTACATCCATCCGCCCCGGGATAGCGTGTGCACCGCGTGCCTTGCACCGTACGACGTACGTATGCGCTTGCCGATGTACGAGACGCCTGCGATGTTCCTTCCGCCACTGCTCCGAGGCGCTAGGAAGAACGGAGGTGATCGGAGGTGATGATCGGGAACGAGAGGGAACACGATGATTGGCTAGAGTTCCATACCGCGAAAGCCCCGGGCGGACAGCATACGAGACGCCCTGAAGACGCCCATTTCATGGACAAGTACTGGCCGGCGGGCCACGGTCCACTGCGGAGGGCCACCGAACTTTTCGGTTTTTCGGTGGATCCAAAAGGGGCACCGAGGGAAGTGGCAGGAAGTTGTCGCTACGATGAGAGCATTGGCACGACCAGATCTGAGGCCAAGGTTCTTGTGTGATGCCGGGTCAACGATGACAGCGCCACGGGTACGTTTTTGGCATAACCCTCCATCCCCGGTCGCGCACCCGAGCGAGGCTAGTGTACGCTGTGTAGGCCGAGTCGCGAGTCCGTGCACGACGAGACGTTTAGCTGAATGTCTGGGTGGTTGTATCACGGCAAGACAAGACTCTAACAGCAGCAGAAGTGCTCACCGAGTGAGGTGAATGGTCTGGCACGGTATAACAAGGAGATCTGATCTGTGCGATCGGTTTAAGTCTTTCCTCAGCCTGCGACGCCGCCGCACGTCAGCTGCACGTCAGAACAAACCACCTAGGCTCTCCCGCGCGCCGGGATGCGAAGGCCACAAGCGAGTGTAAAGGAGGCGACCTCTGACAATGAAGCAGATCAATCAAGCGCTTGCGACGAAACGAAGTTGTTCGACTCACGTCCACAAGACCCGTGCCTCCTTAGCGTGACGTACGCGTCCAAGCAGGACATGCTCGTCCGCAGGGAACCGGGATACAATTGCAGAGCTAGCCGACGGCCACCTCCGAGTCCCTTTCTAGCCGTGTGAGAGGCTCACCCCGCAGTGGGCTTGCTGTGCGACCTGTAATCTCCTCTGGCAGATGGGAAGAAGACCTGCTGCCAGTGGCAGCGGCAGCTGCGGCCGCAAACACCACTTCGTTACCGTAGGTATTACTTACTCACCTTCCATCGGCCACCGACTTCGGCCGCGACACGACACGTACTTCGAGCAGCGCTGAGCAGCGTTAGGCTTCGATCGCGACCAGAGCGTCGCGGTCAGCCACGCACTCGAAAATTTGCACGGGAGTACAAGGATGGCCACATCGGTGAGGAACGGGGCCCTGGCGAGACCCTAGCTGTGCACGGACCTTCCGAGCGTCGTCTGAAGTCTGAAGATTTCACGTCCTGGATGCTCCGGACGGACAGCCACAGCGTACCAGCGCCACGAATGCGACGCGGTATATGGGGAGGCACGTGCTGAGAGCGTCGCGCGACGCGTCGCGGGTGGCGAGAATCACAGGCCTCAAAGGCATATGCATGCATTCCACCGGGGATCCGGAACAGCATCGACAGGCGTCGGAATCCACTTCATATAATGAAGGTGGAGAAAACACGATGCAGAGGAAGAGCGGCGTAGCCAGGGGCGGTACAAAGAAGACTCGGGGGCTGTCGGGGAGCCTGCTAACTAAACAAGGCGGACGGGTCGGTGCAAATGCACGGAGCAAGTAAGTAGCCAAGTTCGATGGAGGTCGAGACTGGGTACGCTGAAATCTTCTCTCAGCGCGCAGCAGCGCAGGGAAAAGTGACAGAACGGGGTTGGAACGGGGTAGAGCTGCTCCACGATGAGCCGTCGACTGATTGGGATGACGCCCGCGGTGTCGTATTGATCATGAGCGTTGTTCACCTGCGCGGTCTGCACAGTGGCCTCTACGCACGGGGACAAGCCGCAGAACACAAGCGAGGCCATTCATACAACGCACAGGACACATCAGCTATGTCGAACTAACAGTCCTTCGAATCAACGGCCAATGTCAACAGGTGTCGTCTGAGCGCATCATGCGACCATAGTCGGTGGCCTTGAAGTCGCCATACGAAGCGAACATGGCTAGTGATCCAGAGGTGGCTCTAACGTTCATGAGAGTAGAGTCCTGTCAAGAGTGAACCTTCGCATTGACGGGGATGGGTCAGCTACGTATACAACGGAAGCGAACAGCAGATCACTTGCGGGGCGCCAGTACAGCTATGCACCATTGAGCGGTCTTCCTCCTCCACGCATCGTACCAGCCGGCTGTGCAGAAAACTCCGGCAGAAACGCCGCTATACGAGGCAAATGAGGGCTTCCTGGACGTAGACGTAGCCCCTGTCTAAGTGAGTCCCCCAGAGTATAGAACGCTTGCCGAGACGAGTTGGCCCCATGATGTCCTCTGGGGTCGTGACACTGATCAGCGGCGCCAGCCGGGCAGCCCACATCGACAGCCGCCAGGCGGGAGGCTTGGTTGTGACCATTTGCGGAAGAAACGGACGGCGATGCGGGTGTTGGTGCTGAAAAGGGAAACATGCTAGTTGAATGCGCGCAGCGGGGGCGCTTGTGGGCGTCGTGCGATGCCATGGAGACCACAGAACGCTTCGGGCCAATATTGGGCCCATATTGGGCTTGTTTGAGCTCGACCTCGAGGCACGTCGGGGCCCGGGGACGGCGCGACGCGCATCGTCGTCGTAAGGCGACGGTAAGGCGATCAAAACTTGGATATTGCAGGTTGCTGTGGGTTCGTCGATCGTTCACCAGGCACTAGATCTGCGCACCAGAAGCGAGCCAAACCAAGCGAATACTCCGCGAAAGTCAATACACAGACGAGGGTGACGAGTGGATCAGGGCAGCGATCAGTTGACCGCTGCATGCTCGCGCACGGGGGCGCTGGGGCGCTCAGCGACTGAAGGGGGCGGCCGCTGACCGAGAAGTACCGCGCGCGCATCAGATAATTGCGGACCAGGGAGGCGCGTCAGGATGTCCGATGTCGAACTCGCTCAGAGCCGCCGCACCGCGTCGGACCGATGAGTTGCGCGGGAGCTCGCTTGGGCATGGGCACGGCGGTCGGGACTCGGTAACATGAGGCAGTGCGAAGCTGATGTTTGATTGCGGGTCAGATGAGGGAGCGCGAGAGCTAGGGGGATTGCGCAACGAAGGCGAGGTGGTGGCCAGACGCGCTTCGGGCACAGCTAGGGGAGGCGGTCGTTGTATGCGGGTGGTTAGCAACGTCCGAAGTCATTCGGTGTGGGCGAGAAGGCGGGAGGGCGCTCTGAGTACGCTGATTTTGGTGGCCTGTACAAATTTGAGGGCCGCGAAGATCAGCAGTGGTCAGGGGGTGGCTAGCTGGTTAAGGGTGGCAGAGTACTTGCGACGAGTACGCGAGCAAGGTTTGTCGATAATCGAGACGCCAGCTCTTCTCGTGGAGGATCTGCCTGAGATCTACGGTGAGTACCCATCACCAGGAGTGATCGGGAGACAGCCGGCGGGGCCTAAGACCAGAGCTCGAAAGTACGAGGTACGAGTGTTGCCGTGATTCTGTGAGGTCGGTGTAGTGACATAGTCTCGCTGAAGTCTCAAAGTGAGCAGGCCGACAACGAGGCAGCAGGAGTAGGTGCGAACAAGACAACACGACATGTATGAGGGTGTTATTGCCTGTTGCACTCGGATTGGGTAATCGAACGCAAGAGTGCGCAGAAGAGACACGTCCAAAGTAGGCATACCTCGACCGAAGAGATATTCGGCCTGCCTGTCAGTTGCCGCTGATGACATCAATATGTGAATGGCAGGAGAACGTAGCAGACGTCGGCGAAACAAGGGCATCGTACGTGGCGGCTCGAACGAGGGACGGCGGGTTGATGGGTCGAATGTAGGCAATGATGCCAAAAGGACGATAAGCGTTTACCCCGGACGTAGCGGAGCGAGGTTGATTGCCTTGAGGCGAGCTCTCGCCTCAAGCCTTGGTGTGGCGACAGGCATCAGGAAGGAGTGATAGAGTACGTCGAGACTTGCAGCGTAGTTGCGTCGCGATGGCAGAGCGGGGATCGCAGGATCGGCGGTGGGAGCGGGGGATGGAGGGGGAATGGGCGGCGGAGAGGCTACACGGCGGGCGACGGACGGGGGACGGGGATTCTGGCCAGGATATCGGAGGCGGGGCGTCTGGCAGCCTGCGCTGGAAGAGGCATCGACCGGGGGAGGAGATAGAAGCAGCGGGAATGATGGGCCCGAAAAGGCAAGCCTGTGGCCGGGGGATGCCGAGCACAGATATATGTGCCGGCGGACGGGCTTGGGCGTGCTCCCATCCCCGTCTACATGGTTTCTGCCTGAGGCCGTCGTCCGTCTGATCCCCCGTGCTCTCTTCCTCCCGCCTAGCCCTGCCGTCACAAGGACCCCGCCTGGAGTGCGTACTCGCCGTTCTGTCCGTCCTGCTCGCCACTGACCCGTTTTCGTGCAGATCTCGCGACCCTTGCCGGCCTCTCCCTCCCCGCCTACCCCCCAGCAAGCACCAGACGCCTCACAAGCAGCACCGTCCGCCGACTCCCCTCGCGACCGGTATCAAGCACCTGCTCCCAGAAACCCATCGACAGCCCTCCCGCAGCCCCCGGATCCCGCTGAGTTCACTCGCGTACCCGGCCTGCTCATAATCCTCCACCTCCTCACGACCCCGCAAAAGCAACGTCCTTCTACCGTCCTCCTCTTGGCTCTTGTGTATCGGTGCCCCCGTCGACAACAACCCCTGCTTAGACCTGCAGCATATCTCGCCCGCACGGCCCAGATATCCTGCCGCATACTCTGTAACCCCACTCACGCAACTCACATACCCGATGGCTCTCCCGATCACCATCCCCGCTTCCCCCGCTGCTACCGGTTCCCCTGCCTCTACTGACGGCACCAACGGGCCTCAGACCCCTTCCTCTCCTTCCAACCCCCCCACGCTCGCTCTTCCCCCTGCGGATGCTGCGGCCCCTGCGGCTGCTCCCGCCACCACTAATGGCTCCGCCAACAGCGCTGCAACCAACGCTAACAAGCGCAAGCCCAGCCGCCGGGCCAACACGGCCGAACGTAGGGCTACCCACAACGCCGTGGAGAGGGCGCGCCGAGAGACTCTGAATAGTCGTTTCCTCGTATGTGATTTTCACCTTTGTGATCCCGGTGATCTCTGAACACTAGGCATCGTAGGATCTCGCGGCGCTACTGCCCAACCTCTCTCAAATCCGCCGCCCCTCCAAGTCCTCGATCGTGAACTCGTCGATCGCCCACGTCCACGCGTCCCGTCGCCACCGCCTTATCGCTGCTCGCGAGCTCCGCCTCATCAAGCTCGAGGCCGATGCGCTCCGCCGCGAGCTGAACGAGTGGCGCGATCGCTCCGGTCTCCCCCGTGTTGAAGAGCCCGTCCGCGGCGAGGCCTTCCAGATGGTACTGAGCGGCGAAGTCGAGATCCTCAGCGCCGGCCCCATCGAGGAAGAGGATGGCGCTGATTACGCTGGTGACGACTACGGCGATGATGATTTCGTAGGCGCTCAAAACGGCGGCGTCGTCGGTAACCATGTGAACCTCGGTCCCGGCGAAGACGCACCCATGGACGAGATGCGCGCCCCGATAGCGCACGCGGCCGCCTCTGCTCTCCTCAAGAACGACCCCTTCGCCCACGGCGTTCCCAACAACGGCATGCACCTCCCGCCGTTGATGACCCGCCACGGCGGACACAACAGCGGCACGCCCATGATCGTCCAGAGCCCCTCTTCTGTGTCGTTCGAGAATCCTGCCATGGTGTCCATGTACGAATCCCACCACGGCATGGGCGGCAACCAGTTCAACGGGCAGTTCTTCCCCGGCATGAATGAGGACAAGGTCTCTTGGCACGGCTCGATGTACAACGGGATCGCCAACCCGGGCCCCGGCCAGCAGCAGTTCACGCCGCCGTCGACCGCGCAAGGCCAGCAGCAGCGCGCATACTTCATGAACATGCAGCGGCAGCAGGCGATGATGCAGCAGCAGCAACAGCAGCAGCAGCGCGGCATGGGTCACGCGTACGGAAGCCCTGACGGGGACGACTCGTCGAGCGTCGGGTCCGCACCGGCGCGCCGCGAGCGCAGCGGCAGCATGGGCAGCAACGGGAGCGGGTACGCCTCGCCGGGCTCGAGCGGTGGGTACGAGGTGCCGCGGCGGATGGGCAGCGGGAACGGCGCACCCTTCGGCGGCGAAGGCATGGGCATAGGCATGAACGGTATGGGCATGGGCCCCGGCATGATGAAAAGTGCGCCGATCAGCGTTGGCGGCGGCGGGAACGGCCACGGATACGCGTCCATGATGCTCTGAGCGCACCCCGCGGTCGTTCCCCCTCCTCTCGACGGGCGCGCTGGACAAGTAAGCGCGTTCTGTCGACGGCGCCCCCTTTCCTTCCCGACTGCCGTGTACGATTTTAATTGGCAGCTCTCTACGCACTCCTAATCGGCCTCGCCACCTGTTCCCCCTGGCAGGCCCTGCCTATCTATTTCTCGTCTACCGTCGCTGTGTGCGCCGTTCTTTGTGTACGTTCGTTGTATCACTGCCTGGTGCCCTTGCCCTGCGCTCGCGCAAGCCTAGTTTACACCCTCCCCTCGGTCTGGTTCTGTTGTCGTTTCTTGCTTGTTGCGTCGTATCATGATACCTCCGCTGTACTACCACTCACTACCACTCTGACTGCCGGCCCCTCCAGTCGTTCTGTGTGCGTCCCGGTCGTGTACTGCCCTAGCCACTCGTTATATTAGCTAGTGAACCGCGTACGCATGTGCTTTGTGTGCGCCGGTCGCTGCAAGTCGCTCGTTCACCCAATCGTCTCCCCTGTCTGCGCTGTGCCATGTAATCTGTACTAATTGCTGTGGTCACTGCTGTCGATCGAACGAGTTTGACCGACAAGGTGACGACGAGAGAGCAAACTCCGCCCGCGTAAAGTGCGCGGCCGGCATGTCGCATCAGAGGCAGATTTTCTGCTAGTGGTCCGCGGCGCGCGCTAAAGCTGTAACACTGCCGTCGCCCTCGCTACGAGGGCGCGATCGGGGCCTGAGGCGTACCCCGCCCTGTAATCACACCGCCGTTGCCTTATTAGTCGCCCGACAATTGTTGTGACAGTACGCGGATGCTCGCGTCCACTGCGCATCGATTATCCGGGCAGGACTTGTCTTGGGTCCTCGAGGATGGCGCCGCGGCGCCAGCACCCAATGTCGACGCCCCACCAAGACACCGAATTGTTATCGCGCTTCCCCTGGGTCTGCTCTTCTGTTTCTGAACGAGCTGCCTCGCGGCGCGTGCAGAGGATATCGCGCCATCCTGCCGTCTGCGCTACAGCCCGGCCGTGTGCCCAGCCGGCCCCGATCAGGCTACGGGTGCGTCACCAGCCCCCGCGCAAAGTTCCCTCTAAGCTTTATAGCACAGGCACCGGGGGGCTTCTGGGAGCGGCTCGAGGGTTCGCTGGCCGCCCGGAGATTGGGTGTGCGCGCATCAGAGATGAGCTATGTGTGTGGCCCGCTGGCCGGGCGCGCCCACGCCTTATCGGACGCGCTTCGGGAGGGAGAGGCGAGCGCATCCAGCGCAGCGAACATCGCGAAGATCAGAAGATCCTCGGCCAGGCCGGGCGACTGCAGCCCCGTGTTTACTTACTTATGTCCCCCAGCCGCCAGCCGTCGATGTGCCGCGTTCGCGCAGCCCGCGCGCGGGGGCAATCGTGCGATCGACCTTGGCTAGAATCTGGGATCCGGACAAGATCAGGACAAGATGCCTCTGCGCGATTTAGGGCTGATCTGAAGCAGTTCTGAGGCGTCGTCTGGCGACGTGAGAGGATGCGGGACCGAGCGACGAGGACCCTGGAGAACGCATGCCTTCGGCAGCGTTCCTGGGACTTCAGTGGTCTGGTGGACGGTGGACGCTGCATGTGCTACGCGTACGTATACTTACTATGAGCGTCAGCTCGCGTGCATGCACGAAGCTCAATGCATGAGGCAAGCATCCGGGTCTCTGAATCGTGTCGTGCCGGTTGACGCTACCCGGGGAGCTGACCACAATCAAGAATAATTTGGTACGCTCAATTTGCATCTGCTGACCGAGCGGACGCGTGTTGGCTCACGGAAAGGCTATATGCGGGGCGTGCGCTCTGACGTACCACTGTATGGCCATACACAGTTCGAAGGACAACCGGGCGTCCGGGCGGAACTATGCACTAGGAAGGTGCCAGCACCTTCGGATTCCCGGTCATCATGCAAATGGACTGACAGCCCGGACATTGGCAGGACATGACAGATCTATTTCTCTTACTGACCGGTAGCAATGGTGATCAGTCGTTCCTGGAGATTGCTCTGCGTCTCAGAAGAAAGAACTTGAGCTGACCCAAAGGTGACCGGAAGAAGGTGGTCCTGACCACTTGGGCGACTCGCCGGCTTCAAGTTGATCACTGCGAAGTGATCAGCCCTAATGGACAAGCCCTAGATCATACATCTCTGAGCGCACAACGATCGCTCTGATCTCCCACCCCTCCACAGTCCCACGTCCAGGGTGGCCGGTTTGCAAATGAGGACCCTACTTGGCAGTCGTCGAAGTCGTGAAACAGGCCGTGCGACCGTGACGTCCCGCATTCGTCGCGGGCTATTTCGAGCTCGGAGCGAGGACTTACGAGGGCAGATTGAATTCACATGTCAGGAATAACGTACGTACTCTGAGTCAGTACTCTCGTCCAATTCAAATCTGTAATTATCACAGATTCTCACTCGTACTCGTACTCAAATTCGACTGCGCAGTCGACCAACGAACACATCCGGATATCGGAAATGCGCGTGTCGGGACTGTAGATACACCGTCGTGCTTGGTCTAGGCCACCTGACGCGAACGCACTGGCATTCTATGGCCGGGCCCGGGATTCGATTCTCGAAGGGCGCGAGCCTCCGCCGCGAGGGGCTTTGAAGGTCCTTCAAGTTAGACGACCCGGCCTAAAACGTCTCGATGTCCTCATGTGGCTAGTGCCCAGGAGGAAGGAGGTAGTGACAGCATGCCAGTCCCTGCAGGGAAAGGGCCCGGATGTTAGGCAGCCTGCATGGAACGTCGCCGCTTACGGCCTGACTCGGAGGCCGAGGATCGAGCTCCGCCGTCGACGATGGCCCTCCTCTGCAGGCTAGAGACGTACATTCCGTGAGACCCGGTAGCTTGTGTCACAAGGATGTTCAATATGGTGAGTGGTCAATCTGCAAATGTTCTCCACTGTACCCGGTTATTGCTCGCTACAGCCTGAACACGATCCGCGGCGCATGAGAAAAGGCCCCAGCTCTACATACAGGTGAGTAAGGAATGTTCCGACACTTCAGCTTGCGGGAAGCCAACTTTGATGTACACGCTTCAAATCGCGTCGTTGACGTTGAGACCTGTGGATTGTTGGTCAATCTCGCTAGGATGTGGTTGTAGCGGACTCGAGTTGCCATCGTTCCCGCTGCCTGGACCCGAGTCCGTACAGCTGTCTTTCCAAGTCTTTCCATCACCTCCCGGCCTCCGTCGTTCCGCACAGGTTCCGCACCGCTAAACCTCCTTTTACATAACCGGCCCAGATCTCATACCAGTCTGCCTCGGCTAACCACGATCAGGTCGCGATCGTTTTGCATGACATATGGCAGATCTGCAAGCACTGACGCAACGACATCGAGATCAGTGGCGATGAGGTGAGATGCGACCGTGACCGGGCTTGCCTGCACAGCTGTTGTTGACTGTTGTCCTCGCCGGCCGCCGTCTGACTCTCTTCTTGGCGGACTAGATCCTTCAACGTTCAACCAGCTTGCCGGTCATCACTGGCATGCCAATCTCGTTTACAAGGACGATACTGGTTTGAAATTCGTCTCCTCCTGTCGCCGGCGCTGGTTGCCTCCCGGTGGCTCGAGCCTCCTCTTCAGCCGACACAGCTGTTCATTATTACATGGGAGGCACTGTCGTAATCATTAGCCTGAGGGTAAAACTCGCTCGTGTACAAGTCACTCAGGTGAGCCTATCGTAACGCTCTGGCTCGTGCATGCCCGCGTATATGCGCTCCTAGACTGAACTTTGACGTCTAGAATAGGCCGCTCTCCGGATGATTGAGCATGTCCGCCAATGGATCGGTTTAAACTATGCAAATCCCGAAACCCGAGGCGCGTTCGTCAAGGCTGCGACATTGAGGCGACATTTACACCCGGGTCAAGCTTACAACACGCCGCTAGATCACGCATCGACCAATCTGTTCTGCACTCGACACTACCATCCGTATAGACGACCTCGTATCGTCTGGTCTTCCGCGGATATTATGCGGTCATGGGTATGTTCTCCCTCCCGTCCCCCATTCCCTTGTCCCCTCCGGCGTACTAGCCAGTACATATGTCGGAACACCGCTTGCGCCATGTTTCCGGATGAGTCCGTGTGCAGGTTATCTGCAAATATGATAGTTTGTCCCGTTCTCTACCTGCTGGACCGTTGATACGCTGCTTGGTCCCCCTTTGACATCCTCGAGAGCAACTACCGCAGATGCGATCGAAGACTCACAGTGCGAGGGCGATATTTTGTGGCCTCCGATTGCATCCTCAGTGTGGCGCAATGCTCTGCTGATATCGAGGTGATTCACCTTGGTCGTGTATTGTGATCCACTGTCCCGTTCCACATCGTAGTAAGTAAGTCTTTGCCGTCAGTCTGTTGAGCGTGGCTGGTGTTTGACCGTTGACGCTGGGAAAATCAGTTCATCCTACTATTGAATTGGACCTACGCTCACAAAAGCATCTGACGAATCTGGGAAGGTGGTGGAAGGCTGAAGGTAAATCATGGTTGCAATTGTTTACGCACGTGCAATACTATGTATGTAGCGATATCTGCTTGTTCGACTGACTCCGTCTTTGTCCGAGCATCACAGGCTGGTGAGTGTACGTTTGTTTCTGTCATATGGCGCACTTGTGTGTGTCGCGTCTAACTTCAACTGACTGAAGTTATGAAGTCTCGAACAGGCATCAATTGACCTCGTTCGGTGCCTGTGTAACCTCACAGTGCTATAGCATGAGCCTATGCTACGTACGAGGTACTTCTCAGCCAGTTGAATGAATGATGACCGCGATCCAACAGGTTTCCATCACAGGATATTTTTGTCCGCACGAGGCCATCGATTCCGCCTGTGGTTCTGAATGCACGTCGTAGGCCTCTCCGCCGCCCTTCCCCGCCTATGATGTGCAGACGCACTGGCAGAACGTGCGCTGAGAAGTGCGCGCTTTCTCCCAACCCGGTTGCCGCTCTCTCGCGGCGGCAAAGGTCGTAGGCCAGCGCAAGCGAGCCCTGTTTGGCACCTTCAGGTGGGATGCCGTACACTCAGGCTGGCACACGTGCGCTACTATCTTCTTCTCGTCTACCCTTGGGTTCGCGACTCCTATACGCAGGACATGTTTTGTGCTTGGACTTTGCTCAGAAGTACTGGCATCAGTTGTTGGACAATACGTCAGGGATCGTAGCAGCCTGTGTGAGCGTTGCGGCCGTCTCGTACCTGACGCGATCGCGGGATCAACCCGTCGATCGATCGAAGGACTGTCTTCTCGGATACGTGCGCACATCCGGTTCCCCGCACGGCCAGTACACCATCCCCTTGGTCTCAGCGGCGATACGAGTACTGACATAACTCACCACATTATGGACCACTCATGCATCAGCTTGGACCTCCATGACAAGGCAGGGACGCGGAGGTGCCTGAGGAAGGTGTCCGCATTGGCCACTGGCACACGTGGGTATCGAATCCGCCCCGCGTGATATGTTCATAGCGGATGCGCAGGCCGCGGATAACAACCTCGCACGGTGGTCCGTCAGTGGTCCGTCACTATTAATTACCCCACCCCCCTGAATAAGTACTCGGGCGCCCGCCATACATATACAGCGATGACGGCACAGCGAGCAGCTCCCCATCGACCCCAGGCTCACAACTCCCAGCCTGATGCAGCGTCCGGCCTTGCTCGTCCACGTCTTCGCCGCGCTACTCTGCTGCAGCCCGCTCCTCGCGGCCGGTCAGGCAGCGGCCGCCGCTGCATATGCTCCCCAACTGGCCCCGTGTCCAGCAGGCTTCTCGCTGGTTCGCGAGGCAGGCACCGAAGCTCAGTCTCAGACCCTAAGTCAAGGCGAGCGCGAGTACATCTCGGCCAAGCAATATACAGTGCTCCCGGACGCGTGGAAGTCTTATCTCTCTTCCGTGGAAGGCAGCGCGAGTGGTAGCTCGTTGCCAGCATATGTTTCCGAAATTCTCGGCGGAAACTATGGATGGACGGCCTATCCTAGGTTGGGCATTGCAGCAAGTGGGGGCGGGTACCGCGCGGCGACGTTCGGTGCCGGCGTGCTCAACGCGCTCGATGGGCGTAATGTCTCAGCGGTCGCAGCTGGTACAGGTGGTCTCCTGCAAGCGGCGACCTACCTCACCGGACTATCCGGAGGGAGCTGGCTGGTGACGTCGCTCGCCCAAGCGGATTTTCCTACAATCCCGGATCTTGTGTTCGGACCCGCCACCGCGAACTCAACAGGCTTTGGTGGATGGAATGCAGTGTACAGCCTGCTAGAACCGAGCAATGACCCCATTGTCAACGCCGCCTACGTGCTTGACGTCATTGGAGAGGTAGGGGACAAGAACGCAGAAGGGTTTCCGGTGACCATTAGCGACGTTTGGGCTCGTGCCCTGTCGAGGCACTTTGCCAATGGTACGGACGCGGCGAACTTTTACGACACAAGCGCCACCCACGGTGCTGGGATCACTTTCTCCTCGCTGCCAAATCTGTGCGTTGCCGGTATGATGTTCTTGTCTGCTGTGATGCTGACCACAACGCTAGAGACACGTTCCAAACTTACGTGCAACCGTTCCCTATATTGGTCTCGGATTCCTGGTCGCCGCACGGGAATTTCTCCGCTGAGGCGGACCTCGAGGATGCTTACGTCCCACTAACTAACCCGATTTATGAGTTCAACGTCTGTGAGTGGGGAGGGACTCACAGTCACAGTGTTGCTCACGAAGGCTCACAGACGAGTTTGGTTCGTACGATCCAATGCTCGGTGCCTTCATCCCCATGGCAAACATGGGCACAACAAATGAAAGCATTTGCGTTACGAACTTTGACCAGGTTTGTTTCGTCGAGGCGCTCTCCGCAAGCCTATTCAACGAGTACAACAGCTCCGTGAGTCTCTCCGAACAGCCACCTCAAGCGAAGCTTACCGCAGTCCATAGGCTGCAGCTTTGATGAACTCATCCATATATGAGCTCATCGAGATCTTGGAAGAACTGCTACCTCAGACATTGATCGACTACACCGTCGGCATCGTACCGAATCCGTTCCAAGGCTTGCACCCGGAGACGTTTATCGACACGAATGAGACGTACCTGCAGATCGTCGATGGCGGAGAAGATGACGAAACCGTACCCCTCCAGCCATTGCTCGTCAAGGCTCGTGAAGTCGATGTTATCTTCGCTATTGACGCGGTAAGCCCTCGTTGCGTCCTGAGTTCCGCCGACCGCTTGCTAACGCCAGGGATGTTAGGCATCAGATACGGAGTACAACTGGGTAGACGGAAGCTCTATCATAGTGCGTCCTGCTCGCAAACAGCTCCTGGAGGCTCACCTAACATGTGGGACCTAGGCTACCCAGGAGCGCATGGCGTACTTCGCCGGGACGTACTCTTTCCCGCCTGTACCACCAGACAACAGCACCTGGCTCACCGAGGGGCTCACCACGCGCCCGACCTTCTTCGGTTGCAACAGCAGCGGCGCATCCGGGGCGCCGCTCCTCGTCTACCTGGGCAACGGCGGGCCGCCCCTCGGCGAGACCACCGCCTACACGAACACGTCGACCGAACAGCTCGCGTACAGCGCGGACGAGCTCGAGGCGATGCTCAGCCAGACGTTCGACGTCGCGACGCAGGGCATCCCGAGCGACACGGAGAGTGGGTGGGAGAAGGACCCGGAGTGGGCGGGTTGTTTGGCTTGTGCGGTTGTGGATCGGGCGAGGGAGCGGCAGAGTATTGAGAGGAGCGGGTCGTGTCAGAGCTGTTTGGAGCGGTATTGCTGGAGCTGAGCGTGCACGGCGACGATTCGACATTACTTGACAGACTCAACGGGACAAGGATACTTTTGGACATGCCCACACCCTAATCTTTGAATATTTATACTCATGGAACGCACACACCTGTCTCTAGGGTCGCTGACATTGCCAGTCATTACCAATGCTCGCTGAAATTCTGTCAACCGCTCTATACCATGCGAACACGCGGCAGCCCAAATATGTGTAACATCTGTTGCGCCATCACGGCGGTAACTCTAGGATCCAACACTGCCATCTATGAGCACACTGATGCACCAATAACTAGATCCAACACGCACCTCTATGGATACATATCGCCCAGATCTTCATGCCTCCGAGCCGAACAGTTGATCAACCCAGAATCAAGCCTCAACCTCCCATCCAAAGACGCTTTCGCTCTCTTTCAACCGCTCGCACACAAGCTTCACCTTCTCGTCGTCCACATTCGCGACCGAGAAGCGTATCCACCTCTCCGGCTCCTCCCCCGATCTGGGCTGCTGGTTCGGCCCGAAGAACCCAGCGGGCAGGACGACGACGCCGAGCTCCTGTGCGAGCCGCTTGCACACCGTGTTCGCGTGCACGCCCTTGAACGGGTGCTTCACGAACGCGTAGTACCCGCCCTGGCTGCCGATCTGCCAGTGCGCGGGGAGCACCTGCCGGAAGAGCTGGTGGCGGTGTTCGACCGCACGCGCGGTCGCGTCGACGAAGGGGCGGAGCGAGGGGAGCAGCGGGGCGAGCGCGACTTGCGGGGGCCGGGGCGCGCAGATTTGGAGCGAGTCGAGCGCGGCGTTGACGTGCGGGATGAGGGCGGGGGAGGCGCAGAGGAGGCCGAGGCGGTGGCCTGGGATGCAGTATGCCTTGGAGAAGGAATAGAGGTGGATGAACGTAGAGCGCCAGTCCCAGTCGGGGATGGAGAAGGGCTTGAAGAGGTCGTGGGGAGGTCCGGTAGTGACGAAGTCACGGTAGGTCTCGTCAATCACTAGGGCAATGTTGTGCTTGCGGGCGAGCTTGGCAAAGTCTGTAATGAGGGATGAAGGGTATACACAACCAGTCTGGGCGGGTTAGAGACGGTAATGCCAACACGGAGGGGCGGACTCACAGGGTTGTTTGGTGTGACCAGAACAATCGCCTTGGTCTTCGGAGTGATCAACGACTCACAAACTGGAATGGATGGCATGAAACCATCTTCCGGTCGTGTAGGTAGAAGTACCGGTTTGATGTTGAGAGTTGTCAAAGTCATCCTGAACAGGTGTTAGATGCGCATCTACACCAAAATGAAACGGACTCGTACTCATGATTGAAGTACCTGCAACAAAGTCAGACTATGGGCGCCCGAGACAAGTGTCGCAACTCACCAAGGTAACGGCAGAATCATCTCGTCTCCCGCATCGGCCAGAGTCATAGCTATTGAAACAAACGCCAGGTTGCACCCTGCGGTGATAGCGATGTCGCCCGGAGTGACATCAATGTCCTCGCCGTATCTGTACTTCATCTCCTCAACGGAAGCCTTTCGCAGAGCTGGCTCTCCCTCATTGGGTACGTAGCCGCATTTCGTCGGATCTGACGAGGCGGCCCCTAATGCATCGAGCACTTCTTGCGGGGGAGGGATACCTGGTACGCCCTGGGACATGTTGAGCAAGGGCCGTTCGGGCGTCGCGACATACGCCTCTGCCCATTCAAAGGCCTGTGGAATTCTAGGCATTACTCACTCCAGATGTACTCTTGAGAGCAAAGTCTTTCATCACTCACGGAGGTTGACTGGTTGCCTCGATTCCACGAGACAGACGGAAGGCGAGCGGGGGTGCCATAGTTCTTGGTTGTCCTCAGCTGAGCACGACACGCGAGGATCCGAGTCAAGTTACTTTGAATGCAGCTGCCTCCACGTAGAGGCTGCGAGACAAGACAGGGGCCCTTGAGGTCGAGGTCTGAGGAGGGACAGGGCGCGCAATGTCCGCATCGTTCTGGAGAGCGGTGAGCGATACGCCCGGCGAGCGTCTACAGAGCGAGTCAAGGCGTACCTCAGTCCGCTCGGAGTCGGCAAACGACAAGCTGCTTTTCCGTGTCCCACCATCTCCAGAGCGTTCATTTCCTTCCTGCGCGGAGGACTGTGACGGGAAGAGCGAAGAGGTGTCTGCGAGCGTCAGGTTCCCCAGGCAAGTGCTCACGGACGCACGGTCTTCCGTGCTGATCTCACCTGACGGGCCCCATTTGTTTACAGGCTTTGCTCATCTTCAACGCCAGCAGTGTGCCGAGCTGAATGGCAGGCGGCGTTGGCAGACTCGCGAGACTAACTCTCTTCTCTGGGCCACACTGTTCACTGTGCGACGTGCGTCACGCGTTCCTCCTCGCACCCCCCACTCACTCACAACCTACCCCCATGGGCCACACAGACGGCCAAAGCAGAGCTTGCCAAAGTCAGACAACAACGGCCGTTCAACCTCGAGACGGTCAATATCCAGGACGTGGGACAGGAGCGGTGGAAGCGGAAGTATGTCTACTGGATCCCGGCGCTGCACATCGAGGGCAAGGAAGTCGCGAAAGGCCGCTGGGACGCACAGACAGTGAACGAGGCGCTCGACGCCTGGGAGCGGGAGCCATGGACGACGGAGGACACGAAGAAGCCCTGAATCCACGTACCCCACCCCCGTTTGTCGTCGATATCAAGCCTAGCTATGGCAGCCTGTACTATGAACTTCACTTCTATGACCTCTGTGGTGCCGGCGCCCTGGGGATGGAACACATCCAGGAGCAAGACGAGAGCAACGTGCGACGCTGCTTCAACTGCGGTTCGCCCGACCACGCGCTGTCCTCTTGCTCCGAACGTCGCAACCACGCCCTGATCTCCCTCTCTCGCCAGTTGTTCAACTTCTACAAGGATGAGTCACTGGCGAGCTCGAGGCGCATACACGAAGTTGAAGGCTGGCGACGACAGCGGCTCGCATGGCTGGAGGAGTTCGAGCCTGGTCAGATCAGAGGCGAGCTTCTACGCGACGCGTTGGGCTTGAGAAACGGAGATCCTGGAGAGCATGTGGAGTGGTTGCCCAACATAGCATGCTGGGGCTATCCAAAGGGTTGGGTGGGCGAAGGTGACCCGAGACTACAGGTGTGGAAGATCATCACCGACGAAGGAGAACAAGACGACGGGGTGAATGATAACTCGTCGTCGTTTGTGATCGCTGGGGAAGACGAAGAACGGCTTCAGCTTCCCTCGAAGGCATATGTGGTCCCGTCCCCTTCCGAAGACGATAACATACCTACCTCTGACGCCGACGCGAGCCCTCAGCTGCAAACAGAACCACATCGGGATGTAGGCTATCGAGAGCTAAGACGGTGGGCGAGCTACCCAGGCACCTACTTCCTTTCGTCCAGGCTCTTCGTCTACAGCAGTCAATGTCTTCCCGAACCCGGTCGAGGCGCATCTTCTGGAGTCGTCAGCAGTACCTTCGACGCCGAGAGGCAGGTACTCTGGGACCGGATCGTATCACAAACCTATGGCACTCGTCAGTTGACCCTCGCACCACCGTCATTCCTACCTCTGGGCTTACCACCGCCGCCGCCTTCTCTGAGCCCACCCCCTTTGCCTCCTTCAAGCCCACCACCACTGCTACCTCTGCCCAAGGCGGCAAGAACGTCATCATCCCGGGCAGACGACGAGCTGGAAGAGGGCGAAATATTAGATATGGATCTATCCGACACAGACTAGCTTATCCGTCCCATTCATACCATATATCGCTTTGTACAAGTTCTCGTCAATCATGGGCCGGATATCCACCACGGACAATGGGAAGTGCGAGCTAACATTGCGCCATGCGTAAGTACACTGATCCACCATTAACCCCGTGGTATGTTACAACAAGTACAGGCAAGCGCCGCTAACTAAGGCTACAGAGATACGTTGCAAAGGCCTCGCAGAGGCACGACAGATTAAAGTGTTGTCCATGGTGTAGATCATCCTGATGGGTGAGTAGTATCTGTAGACGTCAAGTATCGTCTAATGCTCGTCGCGCGCGTTTAGATGGCAATGGGACTTGACTTGAACCGCGGCTCAGGCGTCGCTGAGCGCGAGCTCGTGGTCGAGGGGGTTCCCGGTCGTGGGGGTACTGCGTAACGAGGAAGCGTCTCCAGGGGCTTCGAGATGAGGAAGCCTGCACAGCAATCTCTCAGCTAATGTTGATTCGTCGAAGAACAAAGCAGACGTACCCTTCAGCCCAGCTTGCTTCTCACCCTGCCTTCCGAAGCCGAAGCCAGCCTTCTTCCGCCCGAACTCAGTGGCACCGCCCTTCCAGTTCCCGTTGAAGACGTCGTCGACGAATTTCTCCGCCGGTGCCTGGAGGGGACCAGGCAGCTTGCTCGTAGGGAGGACGTCCTTCGCGCGCTCGCGCCACGCGAAGATGCAGCGGCGCTCCTTCGCACGTTCGCGGAAGATGAGGCCGAGGAGCATGTTGACGCAGCCGAGGGCGAAGAGGAAGAACGCTGCGACAAGCGTGAAGTCGTCAACGTGGTGCGAGAGGATGGTGGCGCCGATCAGGCCCTCGAAGATGCCTAGGGGCCCGAGCCCGAACTCGCTGCCGAGGACTGGGAAGAAGCGGTTGAAGAAGGCGTAGGGCCAGCCAACCTCCGAGAGGATGAGGGCGATGACCTCCAACATTATGAGGATGCGGTTGATGACCGCCCAGAATATACCGGCTGGTTGGTTCGGGACGTCGCTATTCCTGTGGCGGGAGTGGCGCATGTCAGTACCGAGACTAAGGTGAGGCTACGAGCGAGACATACGGGATATAATCGCAGTTTTGATAACTGGTGCTGTTCGATTGGGCCTGGAAGTCGTGGAATGCTTGGACGTCTTTGGTCATGACGAAGATGCTGCTTGCGAAGACAAGTAGAAGAGAGACGATGCTTAGGGCGCGGACGGCGTTCAAGCCGAAGAAGATATCTAGTGGTAAGAATCGTCAGTCGCCGTTTGAGGTCACTGATGTGGCACGACTCACATGCACGAGGAGGCAGCATCTTGGAGCAGTCTATATGATGTGTCTGACTGGAAGGAACGAGAGCAGGTATGAAAGAGAGAGACGTGAATCCGAGTCGCTTGCGGGCTGAAGCTCAGTAAAGAATGGAGGGTGTCCCGACACCAGACGTGGAAAGAACGAGGAGAGACGTGACCGAGAGGTGAGGATATTAACAGGCCCACGCATCCTTATATTGTTCGCCAGGTATGGGCAGCATCCCCATTTCATAATTGAGGCTATTGTCCCGAGTCATCACTGCCGCATTGTCGCGCGCACGAGAACAATAACCACAACGGTTGCCTTTCGCGGCAGATTTACGTACTGGAACAAACGCGCGCGCCGTTGCCAAACAACGCATCAACAATGACGGCGCTTGTGCGGCTTGTGCGCAAACACAACATTGTCTCCGCCCACTGTGCCCCGCCCACTGTTTCTCTGGACTCGCCACGCGCCCTTCTGTTGCGACAGACGCTGATAAGTTGTAGACGCAAGCAATGACTCGCTCGAGCAAAATCGCCCCGGCGTTTGGAACACAGTTCTTGATCCAAGCGGGAGCGCCCAGCCTCAGTGCGTTGCACGACGGAGTCATGCAGGACTCATCGAGCGACGCGCGACACGATGTGCGAATCAAGCACATTGACTCATGAGCATCACCTATCGCGGCAAGTCCGGGGTAAAGATTCGGCAGACGTGTGCTATCGATGTCTCAGGGCAGTCAGCAGTCAAGATGCTTCGGTTCGCTCTCTGCTTGACTTGCCATTACCTCTTCCGAAAGACAGATATGGGTCCTTATGGACAGCAAGATGACGTGTGCAATGGGAAACGTAAAGACCGAAGTCATAATCATCATCTGTCATACGACCGGAGAAGGTCAGGCAAGAACGCATAGCAGTCAAGTAGTCAACGCAATAAGTTACGCGGAAGTCACTACCTAATAGCATCCCGAAGGCCCCAGCCTTCTCAAAGCAATATCTACGCAGAATATGCAGGCGGAGGCATGTCTCCCGAACCCTCAGCCGGGCGCTCGGAAGCAGCTTCTGCTGCCTTGTCTCTGCGAGGAGCCGACGGCCCAGCTTGCGCGGGCCCGCCATCCTCATGCTGCACCACAGGCCAGATAGCAGGCATCGACGGGACAGGCATCCTCAGCGAGGGCGTCCCGAAGAAAGACGCGCGCAGTGACGTGCGTGGGGTGTGGCTCCGCGACGCAGGGGGCGCGCCGTCCTGCCGCTCGGGGGCCTTCCCCCGCCGGGGACGGGGCAGGAAGTGGCTCTTCTCCGGGAGCGGCGGCGGCGTGAGCAGCGCGGAGTTGCGAGGCGAGACGTTCGAGACGTGTAACATGGGTAATCTCGGGCTGGGCGGGTTGACGGTGAGCTGCGGAAGAGGCTGGCTTGCAGGCGTGGCCCGGGGCGTGGCGCGGATGGTCGCGATGGAGGACCGGTCTGATTGGTCAGGCGGCGGGGATTTGCTAGGTACGACGGAATACCATGTCGCACGGGGAGATTTAGGGAGAGGTTTGAGCTTGGAGGCAAATCGCATCGGTAGGTCCTTCTGCGGAGGTGTCGGTGGGATGGTGTTGACGGAGATGTCCCCAAGTTGGTAGGGCAGCCCTTCTGTGAAGGGACGCGCCTCGGCGTCGATATCGATGTCGCCCTTTTTGTCCCGCCGCTTCCGTAGCATCCTACTGGCCAGTGTCGTCATGTCAGGTTCAGGATCTTTCTCTTGGACATCGTCAGGACGTTTCTTCCCTCGTCTGAGGGAGGGGAGAGTCAGTATCAGTAGGGTCCGAGATTGCAAAGCAATTCACTCACGAAAAGAATGCAAAGCCAAACGCCAGAAGGACCAAAGCGGCAATTCCACCGATAATCGCGCCAATAATTGCACCCGTAGGAGCCGAGTCGCTACTCGTGCTGCTCCCTGACGGCAGGCTGGCAGCAAGTGTTGACGACGCAGTCACGGCGACGACCTCCAATGAGGTTATCTGAGTCGTTACAGTGGACCCTCCCACCACTGTCGTCTCAGTGGACTGTAACAAGAAGGTGGTGGATGACGGCGGAGACGACGATTCTGCGGATGTCTGCGCATCAGAAGACGACGTAGAGCCGTCGGACGTTGAGGTCGCGGTAGACCCGGAAGAGCCGGAGGATGGAGCTGAGGTCTGCGCGGAGGTGCTCCCGCTAGAGCAGGTCGTTCCGTACAGGGTGTTCGTGATTGCTTGCGTTAGCGTGACAGTCGTCATTATAGGAATCTGCAGAGTCGTAGCTCCCCCTGTTGAACGTCGCCCATCCAGTCAGCTCCTCACCCCGCAACGCAAACGAGTTCAGCACAGCTCACCTCCAATGGTCGTCTCGAAAGTCGAACATGTCGGCACAGGAAAGAGGCCAAACGTGGCCGTCCCGCACGAGGTCACCGTCGACTTCGTCGTCGCGTACGAGCTGACGCTCGTGCTGTACGACGTCGAGACGCTCTCCGAGCTCAGCGTGGCCAGGGACGTGCCCGTCACCGTCGAGTAGCAGGACATCGTGGTTCGCTACCAACAGGCCTGGCGGCGCAGCGTAGTGCGGGTGTACTGGTCTAGGGCTATACATGCGGCGGGCTGCAGCGGCCTACCTGCAACAGTGTGTGTAGGCACCCGGCGTGCATGCAGTCCTGGGCATGTTGTTCCGCTTTGTTGAATGAGTATGTCAGGCCATCCTCCAGAAGGTCGAGGATCGACGCCCATGTGTAGAACGTCGAGTATGTCGCCTGCGCAGCCTCTATGAAGGGGAACTAATGTGATGGTGAAGAACAAGTACTCACTCGCACCGGGTTGCCTAGCATTAGGATAGGACAACTTGAGTTGCACACTGTGACGGTCCAGTGAGTGCACGGTCGCCGCGGTGATGTGGCGCGACAAACGACGAACATGTGTCAACGAATTGCCTCGTGCGTTCCACGCACTGAGTATCGCAGCAGTTCCAGTGGGGTCAGGGCAGGCATCTCACTGCGCTTCTAGCAGCATAGATCGAGGTCAAGGATATACTTCACCTTATAAAGCCCGCTGCGCCCATGGAAGAACTTGAGACTGGTCCCGGACATATACTTTCACCCAGGAAACAAGCATGGAGGCCCGCATTCGTAATGAACCCGCAAGTGAGTGATTATCGTAGAAGCCAGCACAATAAGACCATCTATTAGACCCGTAGATAGTAGCAGAGAGACCCAGAGTAGACAAGAGGACCCATTAAACCCCAGATATTCAAGGTATACAATGAACGCTAGTGATGAGCCTAGGATCTTCTAGGTATAGTACCACAGATGAGCACGTCGAGCCATGATCGCACCCGGGTATCATGCACATCTGACGACCAACTCGCCTCTCGAGCGGAAGTCGGGTAACGCGTTGGATATAAGGTCATGCACGAGTGTGTAGTTGTTCGCCTGCCACATCGCAAGGCAAACGTCGAACGTGACTCGCACGCCCGCGAACCGCGGATGTGACAAGGCACAGTTCAGCAGCACCCAGTCGAACGCGTGCAAGTCCTGGCACCACGGCGCCATGAGCAACACATCGATGCTCGCGATCTGTGTAGACGTGATCTGAGCGACGAGAGTAGGCACCCAGTTGCAGCAGTCGGGGAGGACTGGGCCCCCGAGCTGGAGGTGACGCAAGCTGGGGTTGGCGGAGAGGTCGATGCTGTTGCGTGACAGCGATTCCGCGGCCACTGGGCGAGGCAGATCGAGGGAAAGCGACTCGAGATGAACGCCGGTGGCGCGCAATAGGTCGCCGAGGGCGTCGGTGCACCCCCGCTCGCGCCAACGGATGTCGATGTCCTGGATCTTCAGTTCGTAGCCTGACTGCAAGAGCCATTGAGTGAGCAGAGTCGACGGTGAGCCTGGGTGCAAAACGAGGCGACGTAATGGTGGTCGCTCCGGACTGTCTTTCAGCTCTGGAGGGGATTGCGAGTGCTGCTGAGACCAGTAGGTCCAGTAAACGCGGTCACAGATGAGCTCCGTGAGACCCGCGGCTGCGTGGAGGACGTCCTCGATCTGCGACGAACATCCGAAATGGACGTTGGAGAGGACAAGCCGCGACAGGCGGGAGACCGCCCCAAGGAAGGGGCGCGTGCGCTCAGGGGTCAGCTGGAGAGTGTTCCAGTTCAGCGAATTCAGCTCGAGCTCGATGAGCCTGGGGAAGCGATCGACGAGGTCGGGGACGTGGGCGACCCAGGACGAGTCGATGTTCCGATACGCGCCCGCCTGGTAAGAGAAGTGGTGCGCGACGACCTTGAGCTTGCGGACATACCGCGCAGCTGCGGGCGAGCCGTCCAGGACGCGCTCAAAGCGGTCACACTTGGAGAGGCCATCGACGATGACATCGCGGAAGATGTGCGTCCGAGCAGCGGGGACGAATACGCGACTGGCCGCGTTACACGCGATCAACGCCTTCCAGTCGTCCCAGAGATGGTCGACGACCTGGTCGAGGATCTCCTGGGGTAGTTCAGGGGCCATAACTCGCGCCTCCTACGGCCGCCCTGTCTACCTCGGTCTACCCGTACAAGGTCTTAAGACCAGGCGGGACCTGCATGATTTCCGTGAGCATTGTGCACTGGCCAGGAGCAGCCTACGTACCGCGTCGTGAATGGCGGAGAGGACAAGAGATGTGAACCGAGGCATCGTGCGATAGACGGTCGGCCGGGTGTGGACTGCAGGCGAGCGCTGCGAACAGCGACTGGGCTAGGCGCCGGGCGGAGGGGGCCGAACTGGCCATCTTCCCACGTGGCAGACAGCTAGCGCGTTGGCGACGACCCAAAAGTTGGCCCGCGCGTTCACGTCCCCCGCCCCCGTCGCCGCCGTCTTCCCCTTCGTCCTCGTCTGTCCACAGCCCTTCTGTCTGCCATGGCCGCCGCTACCGCCGAAGAGATCCGCGCCAACGCGTATGTCGGTTTCGACACCATCACCCAGCAGATTGAGCACAAGCTCTTGAAGCGGGGCTTCCAGTTCAATGTCATCGTTGTCGGTGCGTCACTGCTCGTTATGAGGAGCTGTGAGAAGTGTGGGAGCTGGCTGCAGGGCGAGAGAGGGCGAGAGAGGTGCTCATGTCATTGCTACGGGGACACCTCACGAAACCCTCGTGTCACTGCGTTTGCGGGAGGGGGCCTCTTGGACTGCGCGAGAACGCGCGGAATTCACTAGTTCCCCGCTCTATCACCGTTCTGTCCTTGAGTAAAAGATACCGAACACCCGTGGTCTACGTGGGGATAAGCAATAATGACGCGCAGTATCGTACGGCACTCATCCGCCAGCTCTGACATTTCCACGTCCCGGCTCTATGCAGCTCATTGAACATATCATTGACATACTTATCTATCGTAGGCCAGACGGGCCTTGGGAAGTCGACGCTCATCAACACCATCTTCGCCTCGCACCTCATTGACTCGAAGGGGCGGAAGGAAGCCGACGAGCCCGTCAGGCAGACCACGGAGATCCACCCTGTCTCCCATGGTGCGTTAACTGCTCATTGATGTTACCGGGAGCTGACACTGGCATTGGCTAGTTATTGCCGAGAACGGTGTGAAGCTGCGGTTGAACATCGTCGACACTCCTGGGTATGGCGACCAGATCGACAACGAGAATTGGTGAGTCTGGATCCGTCGTGACGTGTGGTCGTCATCTGTTGTGCCAGTGCGCTGGAGAGGCAACATATGCTGTTCACGTTGTATGCTGCATAGCGCCTTCCGGGTGGCCATGATGTATCAGCGGACGTGTAACAGGGCGGACGTTGTCGATGTCTGTCCAAACAACTCCGTCTTCGACAAAATGATGATATCTAGTCGGTCTGCAACTGTCGTACCCTGCGGATCCGAGCGCCGAGCAATCTAGTAATAGTATCTGTTCTGTCAATAGCTTTTTGGTGGCGACGAACAGTGTCATGTCTCTGTTTGGAGGTTTGACATATATCCTCTGCAGGTGTTGATCTCGTACTTACGCGCAGAGCGCCCCTCGAAGGTGTTGCAGCATGCAATCATTCCACCTATATTCTTGTCACGCGATGATTGAACTAGAATGCTGACATGAGACCTTTGCAGTTGGGATCCCCTCGTCAAGTACATCAAGGACCAGCACAGCGCATACCTGCGCAAGGAGCTGACGGCCATGCGTGACCGCCACATCCAGGACACGCGCATTCACTGCTGTCTCTTCTTCATCAATCCCACCGGCCACTCCCTCCGTCCCATTGACATCATCGTGATGAAGAAGCTGAGCGAGGTCGTCAATGTTGTCCCCGTTATTGCCAAGTCGGACAGCTTGACGCTCGAGGAGCGGGATGCGTTCAAGCAAAAGGTGGGTTCCACACGCGTACCTGGCGCTGACAGTATCTCACTGGGACAAATAGATTCGGGCTGAGCTTCAGTACCACAACATCCGTCTCTATCCCTTTGACACGGATGAGAACGATGAGGAGGAGGTTCAGCTCAACGAGAGCATCAGGGTAAGCTGGCATTCTCGTCCATTAACAGAGGCAATCTAACGCGTCTGTACAGAGCATGATCCCGTTCGCGGTCGTGGGTTCGGAGCGGAACGTCATCATTGACGGCAAGTCGGTGCGCGGCCGGAAGAACCGCTGGGGTGTTGTGAACGTGGAGGACGAGACGCACTGCGAGTTCGTCTACCTGCGGAACTTCCTCACGAGGTGCGTTCTACCCAAGCGTCTTTGGTGTTTTGCGACCAGTGCTCATGCGCTCTGGCTACAGGACACACCTGCAGGACCTCATCGAGACGACTGCACAGATCCACTACGAGGCGTTCCGCTCAAAACAGCTGCTCGCACTCAAGGAGCAGACGAACCCGCGGCCCCCGGCTGCGCAGTCGTCGGCGTAAGGGCACGCTCTACGACAGTAGACCCTTACCTCGAGCCATATGCGCGTCCGCGTGCGGTTCTGCAGTCTCTCACTTGTGTCGAAAAGCTCTTGATACCCCTTTCACTGCCCCGGCCTGCGTGTGCTTTGTGCTTCTGAACGCTCCTTGTTGGTTGTTGTTGGACGGTACCGCTCGTGTCTGTTTATACTGGTTGTGCCCTGCCCCTACGCTCGTTTGAATACCACATTAATGCGTCCGCGGCGAGTGTGAAGCGATTGTGGGACGTGTGAGAGATCGGGGCGGCTGTGCCACGCCTCGTCACGACAGTAACCACGTCCTCGCGAAGCGCTTGGCGGTGATCGGTACAGGCTGTTATCGAACAGCGGCAGGGATTCGGTACTGAACGACATCCATCCCCGGCTTCGCGGCGAGGCGACCAGCACGACTGAATGCTCCAGATCTGAGCATTCCTATTCTCCTTACTCCCCTACTCGTGTTTTTTCGTCTTTCCTCGCCCGCAGAGCGGGGCCTCTTTCTGCGGCATTTGCGTCCAGCCATGGGTGCTGTCGACGACGGTTTACTTCCCGTCACACAGGCCGTTCATAATCGCAGGGCGGACGACCAGGTTGTCACCTCCGTATTCACCTCTGTGTTCACGACAAAGGATCATGGCGACTCGGTGATCACGCAAAAGCTTGTCACGACCAAGGTCACTGTGAGCTCGTCCTCGTCGTCGGCGTCCTCGACATCGTCCCCGAGCTCGTCGGCTAGTTCCTCGAGCCCGTCGAGCAGCAGTAGCAGCAAGTCGAGTTCCTCCTCTGGCTCTTCCTCGTCCTCGTCCGCATCGTCCACCACCAAGAGTGCTCCGGCCACTTCTACTAGTTCTGGTGCATCCTCGACGAATGCCTCGTCCGCCGCCGCGTCTCTGGCGTCCCTTCCTTCCGCGACCGCAGCGTCCGCGACCGGCTCCGATGCCGCAAGAGCGACCTCCACGAACACGTCCTCCATCACGAATGGCTCCTCGTCGTCCAAGTCGCTGTCTACGGGGGCCATCATCGGGATCTCCGCGGGCGGCGGCGCGCTGCTCATCCTGATCTTCATCTACCTCATCCGCAAACGCTGCCTCCGCCGCCGCCAGCGCCGCATGACCCAGTGGATCGCGCCCGACACCGGCTTTGGCCCCGGCGCGCTCGAGAAGGGCGGCGCGGCCGCGCTCTCGGCGGAGACGCTCGTCCCGGAGCGCATCCCGTCCATCCGCAAGGATCCCCCGCCGCCCGTGGCCCAGTACGCGCCGCCCCCGCGCCAGTACGCCGCCCCGGGCCCGAACATGCCGCCGGGCCAGATCATGCCGCCGAACGGTGTCGCGCCGGGGCAGGTCATCCCGCCGGCAGGTGCCCCCCGTGGCCCGGCCAGGGCATACAACGCAGCTGCCCCGCCGATGGGCTATAATGACCCACCGGGGGCCATGTTCCAGAACCCGCCCGTCGCGCGCTACAACACCCCGCCCCCCGCCGCGCGCTACAACACCCCGCCACCCGCCGCACGCTACAACACCCCGCCACCCGCCGGGCCGTACAACAACTACGCGCGCACGGGCTCGCCCGCTCTGAGCAACAACTACGTGCCGCCGCCGCGGGCGACCTCCCCGGCGACGATCCCCACGTCGCTGACGCCGTCGCACGGGTCGTCGGGCAGCGTGTCGTTCGCGCTCGTAAGGAACGCGTTCATGCCGAGCCTGCCCGACGAGCTCGCGGTGAGCCAGGGCGAGATGGTGCGCGTGCTCTCCGAGTACGACGACGGATGGGCGCTGTGCGCGAACATGCGCGGCGAGCAGGGCGCGGTGCCCTTGGAGTGCTTGCAGCGCCAGCGCGTGAACGTGCCTGGGGCGGCCAATCCGGGTGCGGGTGCGACGAGGAGCAGGGATGACCAGCTTGCGTTTGTCCCCACTGGATGAGCGGCGCAAAACGTGACGGGGTGGTATGCGGACTCTAGTGGACTTTGTCGACGTTCGCTTTTCTTGGTAGTTGTCGAGTTGCGATGTCACCCTTGGGACAGTTCACCCTATTCAACCCTGTGCATCACCGCATACTGTACTCTACACCTCTCAGCATGTTCTTGGACTGTTATCTTAAATTATTTTAGTCGGTGTGCGCACTGCTGTAGCTTTGCCACTGTAGTCCGTCGGTCAGCCACGCCTTCCCCTCTTTCGTCTCTGCGAGACCCTTCTTCCCCTTATTGATACCTTTAGTCATACCGTGTACTGTGGCTAAGACCAATGCAGTGTTGACAAATACGAATCAGCAAAAGATCTGTCGAGAGTACACAGCATTTCTACATAGCAATGAGTAGCGATCGAGAGCGAAGCAAACAACGGTGACCTAAACACAAACAAGGAGGATGTGACATGGAACTACAAGCATTACTACACTATAGATATCCAAGAACTAGGATGTTCCCACTAGTACTACTCAAAACCTAACGACCCGCACCTTCTTGCGAGGTGGCTCCTCTTTAGACCCAGAAGCTTCAGGCTCAGCTCCTGGCCGTTGATTCGTGCTGTTGACAACCACGACGTCTCTTGCGTGCGGGTCAGCAGTCCCAGTTGGCTGAACACCGTTAAGCGAACGCGAGGCCTCAAGAGCGACTTCAGGTTCTGGAGGCTGTATGTCGAAGAGGGGGAAGTCAATCTCTAACCTCGGGTTGGACGTCTCGGACAGGAAGGTTGGGTTCTGCGGATGCACCGAGATGAACTTAGTATGACATGGATCCAAGCTGAGAGCGTAAGTTGGGGGACGTACGGCGATGAAGTCGCGAATGCGGGTGTCCTCGGTCAGTTTGGGCTGCTTGACGGCGCCGGCGCCGCTCTGCAGCAAGGCATCCCTGCGAGAGACCATCACCTCTTCATGCGTAGATCGGATGGCCAGTGTTTTCACTGAACACGGACGATGAGCACGGGTCTGTGTTGTGCGAATGACAGACACTCACCAGTGACAGGCCGTTTCTGCCCGATACGATGCACACGCTGCAGAGAGAGTGAACATGAGTGTTTGTCCCTTCCGTAGCTTAGATAATGCCTTACCTTGATTGCCTGACTCTCAACATCCGCCTGCCACACCGGCTCGCAGAAGATCACTCTGGAGGCGGCGATCAAGTTCCTGATCGAGAAGGTCAACGTCAACGACGATCCTCGGTCCTGACACCAACTCGATCGATCGGTACTCACAAACCACGCGCACCGTGCTGCAGCTCCATCAGGAAGACGCGGTACAGCTCTGACGTCTCGAAGGTGACGATATTGTGCTGCCGCTGCTCCCGGGGCACCTTCGTAGTGAATTGCAGGTACTTCATGCCCATCAGCTCGAGGCCCTCGGAGACGTAGGCCAGGGTCAGCGGTGAGCGAGAGAAGATGAGGAACTTCTCGTCCGCGGAGTGCTGCCGAATCTGGATGCAGACCTGTCAGGAAACGATCTAAATCTGAATGTCGCGAGCCACCTCACTTCGTTGATAATGTAGTCTAACTTCGTCGACGTCGATTTGCCCACGCGTACAGAGGCCATGGGAGAGGACGCAAGGAGCCAAGACGACGTTGTCTTCGGGCGCGCAGGCGCAGAGCCACTCTGGCTATGCGCATGCTCATCGTCCTGCTCATAGTGCTTCTGCAACTTCTCCCAGCTAGCTAGGTATTCCTTCCGGAGCTCCTCCCGCTTCTCCGGGGTCGCCACCACATGCTTGACGGTCTCGACCTCCTTCCGGTGCGCGCTGCCCTCGCTCTTCCTCTTCCTCTTCTTCTTCCGCGCATCCTCCATCCGCTGCAGCGCCAGCCGTTGCCGCTCCTCCTCCTGGACGTCCTTCCCGCCCAGCACTAGGCGGTCGACTGAGTAGAGAGGGTGTCTGAGGACGAACTGCTTGAAGCGGAGGGCTCTGTCGGAGTGCAGCATCATGTCGTGTCCGGCGAGGTTGTCCGCGGCGGAGGACGCGAACGTTGTCCAGGCGCGGTACACAGCAGGGTCGGGAATCCCTTGGATGCGATGGTACACGAAGGCATTTCTTTGCATCTGTCGCCATACGATGTTGTTCGCAGCCAACCCACTATCATCCCAGAATTTCAATGCACCCTGAAGGATGAAAAAGTGTATGGATACGCACACATGCTTCAAGGCCTGTTCCATGAGAACACGGTCCGCTTCGGAGGTACCACGCTCAGCCAGGTTGGCCATGAAGACCTTGGCTCTTCCTGCGATTTCGTCGACGTTGAATGACGATTGATCATCTACGTGCCAGAACATGACTCTGTGAATTCTTGAGCACTGGCCCGAATGTCGTAGAGCAATCGAGGGACATACTGTGACATGTTGTCCACGAGTTGGTTCAGTGGAGCCGCGTTCTGTGAGACATTAGGCAAGATGCTCTGACATCGGTGTGGGAGTCATTCATACCGCAGGGTGGAACAAGTAATCCTAGGGGGCGTAATATGAGAAGATGAGATCTATGAAATAAGGTGTCGACGTACCTGATCTTTGCGTTCTGAGTCTACCGCGTTGACAGCAATCATAGCCTGCATCGCGTTGTAGGACATGAGCGCATACGGGTCCAGATCCAACAGGACCGTCTCGCGATTCAACAACGGGAGCAGCACGTCATTCTCGATATCCTCCACTCTGCGATTATGCCAGCATTGAGACTACCGATGCATAACACAGGCAAAGTCGTACTTACCGATGCCGGATCATCATCGTCTCCATGACCTGCGTCAACACCTGGATAGCCCCGGTCCTTGGTCCGCTGCGGGCCATGAGGGGCGAGATGACGAGCCTCTCAAAGAGCTTCGGGTCCGTCGCGAACTGCGGCACGCCCAGGAAGTGCACCATCATCGTCGAAAGCTTGTTCAGGTCCTGCCGATCATCCGGGGTCCATCGTCGTGCACTGAGTTCCTCGTCGGTGGACTCGGTGTTAGGCTCGTCGGGATCCTCGGGGTACTGGAGCTCGCTGCCCTGGCCGTGGTGGAGTCCCAGGAGGTTCGCTACGAAGCGGTAGTTGTTCAGTATCCGAACCAAGTAGGGTTTATACCAGCGCATTACTAACGCGTCGGTGTGCCGGTCACGATCCACTTCCGCTCGACGCTGAGCACCCGCGACAACGTTATCAGATTCGAGTTCTTGTTCGCGGAGACGTGGCCCTCGTCGATCACGAGGCGCTTCCAGCGCACCTGCAGGAGCGGCGACACCTTTGAGGCGTCGCCGTTCGCACTGCAGGTGCAATCCGGAACGCGCGTCCTGCGGTGGCGCGGGCATTCGCAGACTTTCCATGAATGTAGCTCGTGAACCTTATTGGCGGCCGCTTCGAGGGAGAAGCCTGAATGAGTGCGGTTAGTCTCGTAAATATGAACAGTGAGCCAACTTGGCATACTATGGTAGGTCATCAGGACGATCTTGTAGGTATGCGATACGGGGTCAGTCCTTATGCCTCGATTGCCTGGAGTGAACAACTCACATCGTAATCCGAGGCTAGCTTCGCCGCATGCGGCAGCTTTCGACTCGTTACCTCTAACACGCGCAGAACATCATGACAGTGCTTCATGATCTCGCCCTTCCACTGATGGAACAGGTTATCCGGGACGAGTACGATAGTCGCCGCGCTGAGATACATCACCCTCGGGCCAGGGTTGCTTTCCTTCCGCTTCGAGCGCGACACCCCCGGTATCGCGACCTCGTAGTGGTGGTAGAACGGACTGTTCCGGATGATCGGCTTCCACAGGTCACGCTGCTCCAGCTGTTCCTGGTGCTGCCAAAGTTGTACTGCATCAGGGCGCACCGCGCAGTAGTGCAGGAGGTGCTCAACGAGCGAGGGGATCGTGTTCGGCTCGGCTCTGTTAGCGTGCGTGTGCAGCCTGGCCGAGCTCCCCCGGCCCTGGAGCAGGCGCTCTCGCGCTTGGGCCTCTTCGCCGGTGGGGAAGTGGCGGAGGGAGAGAGGCGTGAGGACGGGGCGCGGATCGAGGATGGACTCGGCGGGGCTTGAGAGCTGGTTGCGCGTGGCGAGGATAAGGCCGAGTATCATTATGGTCTTGCCGGTGCCTACGTACGGAGCACGTCAGCGAGGCTTAACGCCGGGTAGAAGTGAGATCGTCTACCGAGTTCTTCGCAGAGGATGCCGCCGCGCGTCTGCACGACCCTCGGGCATTCCTGCTGAATTTCGAATGTCTCTGGTTGGAGGTAGAACACTGCTCCGTCGATCCCCGTTATAGGGATGTAGAGCGGATCCGCGGCGCTAGACGGTTCGAGCTCCCAGGCGAGCATCGTTGCTACTGTCTCCTTCTGATACGTATAAAGGACACTTCGCATGTCAGCGATCTTGTATATTCTAAACTTTGCCGGTGGCTTGGGGGAACGTAGATCATTGTATATCTCGGCCATCGTACGATTATCCTACGAGGTAGGTGAGGTTCAGTATGGCCCCAACGCACGAACCTGTAACGTACCGTGTCATCTGTGAGGAAATGTCGCTGCTTCAATGTTGTGGCCTCGGCTTCTGGGACGACATCTTGCGGAGGGAGAGCATCCCAGGCGTCGTCGTCTTGAATGATCTCTGCAAGCAGACTGCGCAGGTGCCGCCTAGCGGGTACAACAACAGATACCTCATTGCGCACGCGCAGTTCTCCGTGGGCCCCAGGGAGGTCCCATGGGATGAGGTATACTCTAACGTATAGGACATTCGAGATATGGTCGAGCTTGCAGGTGGCTGCGATGAAGCGATGTTTAACGAGGAACTCCAGTTGACGAAGCCTCAAGAGAGGTGCGTCGTTAGGGACTAGTGTAGGCTCTAGAGCTACTGCCGAGGGCAGGTAGTGCCATCCGTCAGCAGCATGCGTGTGGGAGCATGTAACTTCGCCAGATTGCAGAGGAATCGTGACGGTCCCGGCCGGTAAGAAATTGCAGTAAACCTCGTAGGGGTTAGTATCTTTGCGCACTCTTGAGGAACCTGCTGAGGCATTACCCCTGCACTTCGAGCAGCAGAGCGTGCAATTAGGTGGAGACATCTACTGATAGAGATAATATACAGTCAGTAGCTGCATCAGCGATGTAATGTTGAGTGCTACTGACTGCTTCTAGCGCATGCACGCGGCATAGACACCCGCACCGAGGCACTGTTCTGAATTTGATGCGGCCGAGATGGGCGCAGTCTACGAGAGGCTTGGGAGAGCCTCGGACTTTGTCGAGGCACTTTTGAGTGCGAGTGTGGGATGCCGCTTCGAAATTGAGCCGCGGCGCTGAGGATAATACTCAATCGGCCGACCGATCTTGGGCGCCTCCGTCGTGCGTGGGCGCGAGTGTGTGGCGACCCGGGTGCACGCTCTCAAGACGCTCTGACGCTGTCCTCATCGCCCTCATCGTCTCCCACACAGACCAGCCCTTCCCCATCGACCCTCGCAGTATGTGCCCTGCCTCCACATCCCCCGTACTCATCCCAGGCGTTGTGCCGGCGCGACGCAACTGGTTGCATGCTATGTCGCGGGAGCTATTCAGCCACATTACCTCGGTCCAGGAGCAAGAAGGTACGCAGCATACGCATTGGTAATGGCGGGCGAGCTCACTCCTGGCCGCATAGAACTCGTATTCTCCATGCTGGCGTTGCTGCCAAGAGCTAGTGTCGCAGCGCTGCAGAACCGAATGTCTACGCTGCTACAGTTCGACGTCCTCGGGGTGAGTGTATGCGGCGATCGTGCAGACGATACTACCTCACCGCGATTGTCTAGATGCTACCCGACGAAGTAGCCGTGCATATCCTCTCCTTCCTCCCGCCAGAGGTACTGTCTACATGCTCGCTCGTTTCGCAAAGATGGCGGGCTTTGTCCGACGATCAGCTCCTTTGGAAGAGTCTATGCGCAGCGCATGATTGGCGATGGCGCAAGCCGACTACCACGTCGAACGGCGACCCCACCCCTGAGTATCCAATACCCCAGAACGAGGATGACGAAGGTATGGGCGATGAGGGTATGGGTGACGAGGAAGAGGACGTGGTGCAGGGCATGCTCCTAGACGACTCCGGATACACCTCCATGGACATGGACGCCTTGTTTGCTGCATCTTCGAGCACACCCATCCCATCTCCGACAAGGACGAGGTCCGGTCCCTCTTCGCCATCTCGTTCCGCGCGGTCCTCATTCGCAAGATCACCCCGGAATCCATCGACGCCCGACTACAAACTACTCTATCAGGCGCATTCGCGCATCCGTCACCGCATCATGAACGGCTCCTACCGACTCTACAACTTGCAAACGCCTGGGAAGCCCAACAACCATACGAATGCCATCTACTGCCTCCAGTTGTACACGTACCCAGACACCGGCGTCCAGGTGCTCTTCACTGGCTCGAAAGACAAGAGCGTGCGGGAGTGGAACCTCGCTACGGGCGAGGTGACGCGCGTGATCGAGGGCATTCACGACAGCAGTATCCTCAGCATATGTGTGCACAACGGGCTGCTCGCGAGCGGCGGCAGCGACCACAACGTGGCGATCTGGGATCTGGTCAAGAACCGGCTGCTGAAGGTCATACATGACCATGATGACAGCGTGCTCTGCGTGAGGTTCGACGACAAGAAACTCGTTACCTGCTCGAAGGGTGTGTCTGAATGTCGTTGACGTTGACTGAACGCTGAGGCATCGCTGCATTACAGATCGGACCGTCCGCACATACACATTGCCCACGTTTGAGCCGAAGCATGTTCTTGCGCAACACCGCGCGGCCGTGAATGCGGTGGCGATCTCGCCGATCCACATTGTGTCCGCATCCGGAGACCGCTCGGTGCGTCTCTGGGACGCCGAGACTGGCGCACTGCTGAAGACGTTCGAGAACCACCACTGGCGAGGGTACGTACACATCTCTTCGAACGACTACCAAAGCTCAGAGTCACACAGCATCGCCGCGATTGACTTCAAATACCCCTTCGTCCTCACCGGGTCGTCCGACAAGCACCTCCGCCTGCTCGACCTGCGGACGTCGAAGGGCTGGACGACCGCGCCCGTGTACAAGTCGCATGCGCCGACGGCAGCGGCGCAGGGCACCGAGATCTGCCAGGTGTGCGGGAACAACGCGCGCCTCGTCCAGATCCGCCCGCCCGTGCGTGAGCACGAGGAGCTCGTGCGGAGTGTGGCTCTTAGCCACGAGCTCGCGGTGAGCGGGAGCTATGACTTCACGGTAAAGGTACGTAGAGCTAGAGTGCTGCTGTATGTTCTGGCGCGAGCGATGCTGACCACGGGAGCGGCAGGTCTGGGATCGCGAGACGGGCGCGCCGATGGCAGACCTGGTTGGAGGACATACTGGGCGCATATTCTGCGTCGGTTCTGATGCGACGAAGGTAGGCAGATGTTCTGCGCCATGGATGGGGCGCGTTTGCTGACCCCTATCACGTACTGCTAGGTTGTGTCATGCGGCGAGGATCAGGTGAGCAGTGTGGATGGTGCTCCGTTGAATGCTTCCATGCTCACCCGTGGAACAGAAGATCTGCATATGGGACTTTGCGCACGGGATGGACACGTCGTTCGTCTCGCTGTAGGTATTCACACTGAACATTCGGAATCTGGACTCATCACTATTCTACGCATCAACGAATGACGCTATTGGAACGCTGAACGGGCCGTCTTGACCCCTTCTCGAGAAGCTCGGGCGTATCCCTATGGGACCTGGCTATATTGCCGTGACACTGGTGCCGTCGAAATCCCTGAGTCAGGGAAGCTCGAAAGTTCAGCTTATCGCATGCAGCGGCCCCTACAGCGATTGTCGGCCACAGTCTAGCGTCTCGAGCACAACGCTCCTTGATCGAGATCTGATCTTTACGACTGTCGTCCCTCGCGCTGCTCCCTTTCCGGTAACTCGAGCTTCCTTGTCTTATTCTTGCCTTGCGCGGCTCCGGCAAAGACAATGTCGCGAGAAATACATTCCGGGCCGTAGTCATTGTTGCGCAGGATTATGACGCCATGGTGCACGCGGATAAGCAATTGTTTGCTGATGTGCACTTGGCCAGTGTATCCATTGACGGTAGCGGCATTAGTGGCATTACCAAATGGGGTCGGGTATGCGACGATGTCCGGCTATCTCGCTCACCACAGGTGTGTCTCAAAACTTCACTTCTGGCAAATGTGTCGTTCATACACGGGTGCCCTCGGCGTCGGTCACTCGTTCGTTCAGGTTTAACGTCCTGATCGCGGGGTCACCGGTCACTTCGCGAAGCGTACGGAATCGCTGCGGTTCAATGTGCTCTATTGGACGTCGCGCGACACAGCATGCGTGTTGTTGGTTCCGAGTTGGATCTGCGAGTATCATTACTCCTGGAGCCAGTCTATTCGTGAGAGAACCGGCCGTGGCTCCGCGTACATTCGTCAGGTGTGTTCAATCTTGGGGTGTACGGCGCAATGAGACATCCGATGAGGTAAGGTACGTTGCTTCTCAAGCACATATCTGTGCAGTTGTCGAGGTCAATGTGTCGCCAGTTCTAGATGTCACTGCATACGCGTTCGCTCTGCTCGTGAAGGTGGCGAACTCGGAGCTCTACGTGGACCTAGTCGTTTTCAGTTAGTACACACCCAGTGCAGAGTGTACTTACTCGTTTTCGGCGGAGGATCATACCCCGATCCGATATCAGGCATAACATCACCCGGCTTACTGGTTTTGCAAGGCTCTTTTGTCTTTGATGTGGCCTTGATGCCCTCCGCGTCCTGACCCGGGGTGGCAGAACATATTCGCTGATAGATGACGAGTGACAAGACGAACTGGATAGGTACATGGTGAGTCTCCTGTGGTACTGCGCGACGCTTTGGCCTTCATTCCGGCTGCGGCACACGGGACAGTGGAAGGGATTTTGTTGCCTGTAGTCTTCGCCAGAGATGGCGAACGTACACATGTCTCAGGCCTACTTTTTCATTGAGTGATCGTCTATCCTGTTTCACCGTGGCCTTGACTGCTCAGCACTCCATGGGGTGTTACATCGTGCGCCTGCGGAGCCACTCGATAGGCTGTATCCGTTCTTCCACGTTGGCTTCTACGCCACAATCACTCTAACATTGGGGTACAAACCTGATTCTGTCTTGTTCTGGTAGCGAACAACAAGGGGGCGCGCGAATGAGACAAAACCACCGCATCGTCTGCGATAATCTCAATCTCGCGCGGTATTATTCGAGACATGCGAGATTACGCTCACCTGCCTGAATCTCGCTTAGGTGTCTGATACCGACGGCGTATATATGTAGGAACGCGGCCCACCCTTGGCTCCAGGACAGCAAGCGGCCCCCATTGCTGTGCTACTCAAGCCTTCGCCCCGCGCAACGTGTCTCTCACGATGCCTGCTCCGTCACCTCCCGACCACTTCGTGCTACCCGATCTTGTGTCGCATTGCCCGTTCCCGCTGACGCGCCACCCGAACGCGGAGGCCATCGCGGCTGCGTCGGACAAGTGGCTCGACGAGGGCGCCCCAGAACTGTCGCCCAAGAAGCGGGCGGCGCTGTATGGTTTGAAGTCGGGCATCCTGACCGCCCACTGCTACCCCGACGCGGACGACGAGCACATGCGCGTCGTGGCGGACTTCCTCGTCTACCTCTTCCATCTGGACAACATCTCGGACAAGATGGTTGTTCAGGGAACTGAGCAGTTGGCGGACGTCGTCATGAACGCCCATTGGCTGCCGGAGAGGTACGCCCCGACGACGTTCCCCGGGAAGGCGCAACCGACAGAGGAACTCGGCGCGGGGAAGATGGCGCGAAGGTACAACTGCTCTTAAGCTGAAGATGTTGCCGTGGCTGATACCCCACAACTGCAGCTACTGGTCGAGGTGCATCACAGACGCGAAGCCGGGTCCTCAGGCGCGCTTCAAGCAGAACCTCGGCCTGTTCTTCGAGGCCGTTCAAATCCAAACCATGGACCGAGACAGCGGTATCATACCTGATCTTGACTCGTACATTGACGTGCGTTCCTCCAAGCAATGTCTCTTTATCATACCAATCTGACTCCGTGTTGATAGATTCGGAGGGATACCAGCGGCTGCAAGCCGTCCTTCGATCTCATTGAGTATGCCATGGGTCTGGATCTTCCGGACTACGCCGTAGACCATCCGATCATCAAGGCCTTGAATCAGGCAGCCAATGACCTCGTCACGTAAGTTGCTTTCCGTACATTTGACGTTGACTCGGGCTGACATCGTGAATCCGTCAGGTGGAGCAACGTATGATAGCCCTTACACCTCTATGTAACATCTACTCACGGCTACGACAGGACATCTTCTCCTACAACGTCGAGCAGGCTCGCGGCGACACTCATAACGTACGTCTACCCTCCTTCGCGCGACCACCATCAAGCCACTGACTGCTCGCACAGATGATCCCAATCCTGATGACGCACAACCAGTTGACGCTCCAGGAGGCCGTGGACTACGTCGGCAATCTGTGCCAGGAGACCATTGAAGGCTTCGTCGATAATGAGAAGCGCATCCCTTCGTGGGGCCCCGAGGTCGACAGGGAGGTCGCTATCTACGTCAAAGGCCTGGAGGACTGGATTGTCGGCTCGCTGCACTGGAGCTTCATGACAGAGCGGTACTTCGGCAAGTCCGGTGCTGACGTGAAGAAGGGCCGCGTCGTGAAGCTCCTTCCCAAGAGGCAGCGCAGCAACTGAAGACCGCCCGCAAGCTCTTTATACCTCGTATACCTCCAGGCGAGTTACATGATATGTACGACTAGGGAACTCGGGCTCACGTATCGACTCGCTCAGATTCGTGTTCTGGTTCGCACTCGCTCCTTCGATTGTAACTGTATGTTAGTGTAAGTCTAGACATCTGTTGAGCCCGTACCTTACTGCCTCTGTTGTACCCTTCGTTTAGTATGATAGTGCCAGTATATCAGCTGTGCTGTTGATGAATATGCGTTGTCTAGATTCAGCTGACGATCACTACCATTCTGAGTTCCTCGACCGGCACTGCACAATCGTGAAAAAGCTGAGTCGTTGATTAAGTAACATGGGCTGGATTCACCCTTCCGACCGCGTTGGTATGCCAGAGTCCCGCACACGTGCAAGGATAGTGTCAACTGAGATAAGTACTACGTTCGAATGCATAATTCTTGGATCGTGTGCTCAGCCCCCATACTATTCAATTGTACACTTCGTCTGGACTACCATGTCGTCTGTACAACCCACTCATCGGCGCGCAAGGCGAGAATCATGACCGAGGCAGTCGGACTCCTCCTATCATAGGGGCTGCAGCTGCATCACGACTGGCACTAGCGCCTTCACACCAGGGTCACGGTCTTCCATGTATTGATCCTCTGGAAGACTCATGCCATGTAGTACAAGGAGGTGTGTGATAACGTCTGCGTTCTATTGTCTACTGCAATCTGAGATGCTGTACAAAACCGGCAAGCACCTAGGTTCAATGTTCTATCACAACAACAGACAGTGCCGGGCTCCTGACAGAGTATTCGTGCAGGTGATCCGCCTACGGGCTTGACTCGAAAAGGAGTCTCCCAAGTGGCTGATCTCGCTAGGGAATACACTGAGAGAGCGGCTAAGAACCGTGTGTATTGGACGATGTAGCCCGAGTGACATATTGGCTGCCAACATCGGCCATGCAGCAATTGCTGGTCAGCGAGGCCCTTTTCGCTGAGCATTGAAGGTCACACATAGGTGTACTACCAGTCGCAGACCTTATACTGCTCATTGACATCCCCGGGGCCCCCGCGCCCCTATGCATGGGTTCGCGAGCCTTTGTACAGAATCGACCTGTGAGGCGGAATCTTTCCGCCCGTCGGTCCCGAAGCTAACGGCCGTCCAATGATGCAGCGGGGCATCGTTCCTGATTGGATGCCGCTGTATTCTAACTAGGTTCGCGGGCCCAGACATGCCGCAGTTGTCCCCTCAGATCAAGATCGACGATGGCAACAAGGAGAAGCTTTTGTGTTCCTACAGTGGCCCTGCACGCAAGGTAGTGCGGGGCCACGGTCTTCCGCCGATCCAGCCGCGTCATCCCCTCCTTGCCAGTACGGTGCAGTTATAAGGTCCAAGTGACAATTGTCCGCAAGTCGAACCACTTCTTCGACCGGGCCCCGTCTAACATGACTATCCCTCAGACGTCTCCAAGTGCTCCAGACCACTTCATCCTGCCGGATCTTGTCTCGCACTGCAAGTTCCCGCTCTCTGTTCAGCCGAACGCGCTTGCAGTTGCCGCCGACTCGGATCGTTGGCTCGACGAGGGCTGCCCCGAGCTCTCCCCTAAGAAGCGCCACGCCATCTACACCTTGCAAGCCGGCATTCTCACTGCGCAGTGCTATCCCCATTGCGATGATGAGCACATGCGCGTGGTGGCCGACTTCCTCGTCTACCTCTTCCACCTGGACAACATGACCGACGTGATGGTTGCAGCGGGAACGGAGCAGCTCGCTGACCTCGTCATGAACGCCCATTGGTTCCCCGAGAAGTATATGCCCACCTACGCGCTAGGTGGTGATCAACCGGACGAAGAGCCCAGCGCGGGGAAGCTCGCAAGGGAGTAAGTGATCAGTGGGGACCACGATTCGTGCTTGCATGCTGAGCAACGTGCAGCTACTGGTCGCGTTGCATCAAGGACGCAAAGCCCGGTCCGCAGGCGCGTTTCAAGCAGAACCTCGACCTCTTCTTTTCGGCCGTACAGATACAAGCAGCGAATCGCAGCGCAGGAATTATCCCAGATATCGAGTCTTACATTATCGTAAATGCGCATTGCTTGACTGCCGCGACGTGCTGACTGACGGTTGCGTCGAATAGGACCGCCGAGACACCAGCGGCTGCAGACCGGCGTTCGACCTCATCGAGTATTCGATGGGGATTGACCTGCCTGAATACGTGCTAGAGGACCCTGTGATTGTGACACTCAGTAACGCGTCCAACGACCTCGTGGCGTACGTACCGTTGTAGCATGTTGTTAACCGGTCTGACGTTTGTCAAATAGGTGGAGTAATGTACGTCGGATGCTGCGATGGCTACGACTCGCCGAATCGATGTCCTCACTACTCTTCTCATAGGACCTCTTTTCGTACAACGTCGAGCAAGCTCGCGGCGACGAAACCCACAATGTCAGCATGTTTCCACGACATCGATCGAACGCATCGCTCACCTCACCTGCAGATGATCACCATCGTCATGCATTACCACGGCGTTGGACTGCAGGAGGCCGTTGACTACGTCGGCGAACTGTGCCGCCAGACGATCAACGCGTTTGCAGAGAACCTCGAGCGCATCCCGTCATGGGGCCCGGACATCGACAGGGAAGTTCAGATCTATGTCAAAGGTCTGCAGGACTGGATCGTTGGTTCACTTCACTGGAGCTTCATCACGCACCGATACTTTGGGCCTTTGGGACCAGAGATCAAGAAAACGCGCTTCGTGAAGTTGCATCCAAAGAAGAAGAATGCCTCGACGTGAGCATCATAGGTATGTCCCGTTGTCTACGTAGCACAACAACGTTCTGATCATCTACCATCGAAAAGCTATCAGTGATCACCTTTCCCTGTTTCCTTCATGACGATTATTGCATTTCCCTTCGCTGTACTATAGACTGCGCGCCGCCCAAGACGCGACCTCCGTGCTTCCCATCGCTAAGATGTTAGACTTCTTGCTGAGCGCCATGTACGATATGAATGTACCCTTACCTGTACTCTACCTGTACCATGATTGTACCGCGAATGAAGATGAGTATCGCTTAGACGACATCAGGACCCACTATGGTCGCTGAACAATGATGATTAGTCCACGCTCCAACTCCCCATTCCACACGTTCTTGAGATGCACACGAAAAGGTTGTCATCGCAATCATATCACCAGGAGCTCAGATGGTATCTAGCAGCAAGTTAGATACAGCACGGTAGAGAGACCTAGCGCCTTCTGCCGGGATGTACGCGCTCAGCGAGTTCCGCACAATCATGTCGATCGTCGCAGGTGGCAACTCTGTCTCCTCGCTAGTCAAGGAGTGCAACGCTTCCGCTGCAATTGCCATCTTTTCCTCGGTCGTGAACGGGATGAAAGGGAGCACAGTCGTGACCCGAGAGAGCAATGAGGCCTGAGATATTGAAGACGGTGAGCGATCTCGCGACATGGCGTGTGCCGGACAACACTCACCCCTAGTCGCTGGGAGACGCAAGGTCGCAGCAAGCCCATGAGGTCAACGTAGTCTTCGCGCGACATCGGCGCCTCAGGGTCCTGCCGCTTCTCTTGGTGTTCGAACACCAGGTCATGCCCGATGTTCGACGTCCCAAGCCAGATGACCTGCGAGACATCTACATGTCGGTGGCCAGCTTCGAACGAGCAGCGACCAAGTTCCCATGGCATAAGCAGCGAGCTCAAAGCCTTCTCGTCGGGCGACTTCTCGATTTCCTGCATAATCGCCCAGTGAGAAGACAAGACAGTAAGGCGAAGCAAGGAGACCCACATCCAATACGACGACACAACGCCGACCTTCGTTGGCGATGAGGAAATCTGCCAGTGTACAAGTCGATGGAGCCTACAACAGCACACTCAGTGTCCGTCCATTTGCACGGCGGGAAACGGGAGCGACGTACCTCATAGGGGCTCATCGAATAACTTCGCCATATATCATGTGTATCACGAAGCGTAGTCATATTCACAGTATGCGTGGGCACCTCCAGCAGCGAGCCGAACTTGCGCGCCAGCAGGCTCTTCCCGTGGCCGCTAGGGCCGCAGAGCAGGACTATGACGGGCGCCATGGTCGGCATGCTGAGCACGCGGAACAGCTGCTCGAGGGCGCGGTCCTGCCCAATCAGATCGTATCGTACACGAGCGAGAGGTCGGAAGAACGAGCGGTGGATGAGTGCGGATGCGCGGCGCGTCTGCGGCGCCTCCGCGCGTTTGATATAGTACTTCGTCGCGTGGTCCAGCTCCTCGAGCGGATCCGGCAGTGGCTCGCTGCTAGCCTCGCCTGAGCCTGCGCTGGTTGGTCGGCTGGGTATGATGGTCTGCTTCGCTGCAACGGGGTCTGCACCGTGCGCCAGTAGGAGCTTCACCATCTCTTGCCTATGTTTGAGCTGCCGAGCCGTGAGCGTGAACGCAAGTGCGCTCTGCGGGCCGACATCATCGTTCGGACCCACCTCGCCACTGTCCAGGACGCGCTTCACCTCGTCGACATTGTCACTCGCAAGCGCAAAGAGCAACGTCGGGCGGGGCGTCGCGATCGCATGTATGGGCGAAGGCGGCGAGGGGCTCAGAGGAGCGGTGTGTGACAAGGACGAGGTCGGGCGCAGGACCCGGAGTGTGTCGTCGCGAGACAGCTCTCCCGCGTCCTCGTCTTCCTCAAAGAGTATAGGTTCAGAGGCCCGGCTGTCCGGTCTCGCATACCGCTCAATGAGGGACTGTCGACGCGACACAACTGAAGAGCGAGAGCCTTTGCGGGCGTGCCACGAAGGCGCGTGTACCATTGAGGCGGAGAGGGGTGCTGTTGGAGAAGTGGCGGGAGGCGAGAGCAGACTTGACTGATAAGAAATGCCATGAGAAGGAGCGTACGTGCTGTCAATGAGAAGGGTATTGCGAGAGCGAGATGATATGAGACTTGTTCGACGAGACGAGAGCTGTACGGGATCGTGTCAATGCTCCAGACACACTTATAAGACGGGCCCCTTACCAATCGAGCATTAGATAGAGAGTAGTCTGATGATACAGTTGGTGATGATGGTGTATATGCTGTATGAATTGCACTTCAGAAGTCAGCGTGTAACATGTAGAAGAGTATCATACCAGTCGTGCCAGTTGTGAGAGGGGGAATGCTATTGCTTGACTCTAACCCAGATGAGACTTGGAACGAAGGGGACAGCGGAGACGCGGACGCAGAAGTCGACGCGCTCAGGATCATTGACTGCAACACATGGTCAGAATATTGCCGTCTACCCTAGTCCCGTCACAGGATCACTTACCAAACGTAACGGCTTCAATCGCGAAGAGCTGGGGACGGAAGGCGGCGCGGACTGGGACTGATCCATATACACATCCTGCTGCACATCCGCACCCTCCAGAGCCGGCGTGCCCCCCGCACTCACGCTCTCCCTCAGCGGGGACGGCGCCCTATCGTGCGAGGTCGGGTTCAGCCCAGTAAGCGCAGGCGGTCGCGGACGGCTCGCCCCGGACTGCCTCAGCGAGCTCGCGCGGCTGAGCGACCCGCTCGAGGACGCCTGCCTCCACGAAAGAGGCACACGGGTCGACGTGCGGCGCTCCAACTTTGCCTGCCTGTCCTGTCCATCTGGTACACTCTCGAGCTCCGATAGGATAGACGGCTGAGGAGAGGGCTGCAGCGATGACTGAGAGGGCTGCAGAGGCGATGGATGAGTAGAATTGAGATGCGACGGTTGAGAGGATTGCAGGGACGACGGGCGAGAGGACTGCAGGGACGACGGGCGAGAAGATTGCAGAGGCGATGGGTGAGCAGATTGTAGAAGCGACGAGTAAGCAGATTGCATGGGTGATGGGTGCGCAGACTGCAGGGGCGATGGGTGCGCAGACTGCAAGGGCGATGGGTGAGCAGACTGCAAGGGCGATGTTTGCGCGGACTGCAGAGGCGACGGATGAGCGGACTGCAGCGGCGACGGGCGCGAGAACTGCAAGGGTGACGTATGGGACGACAGTACGGGCGACGGCTGCGGCGAGAGCTGGGCCCACGGGCTCTCCGCACGGATCGGCGACTTGCCCTTCAAGTTGGCGGGATTAGAGAACACGCGCGGCGGGTGCTCCTCGAAGGGCGACGCGGCGTCGCTGTCCGCACCGGGCGTCCAGACGCGCGGCGGCGCGGTGAAGACGCGCGAGCCCAGCGCGGGGGCGTCCTCCTCGGTCAAGGGCGTCTGGAGGGCGGACGGCGCCGCGGAGTACTCGTCGCTCGAGACGTGGCTGTCTTCCGAGGAGTGCCCCAGCATGTAACCGTCGAAGAAGTCGTGGATCGTGTCGTCCCCGACGGGGCTCACGGCCTCGATGACGACCGAGGGCCTGCGAGGCGGCTCCGGCGAGTCCGCAGGGGAGACCGTGCTGGCTTTGACGGTCGCTAGGAGGTCCTCGCTGAGAAGGCTCTCTACTGGGCTCTCCGCCGATGCAGACTCTTGCGGACTCTCGTCCTCTGCAGACGGCGGACGGGAGTCGACGTCAGAGTACTGCGCCCTGCTCTCGTCCGCGTCCTCGAATTGGCTTGCACTCGCGCTGAACGCCGGCGAGAAGAAATCTGCTAGTCCGTGAGTGTGGTGTTCTTCGCCCACGAGGCGCATGCGCTTGGTGGGCGAGCCAAACGGCGACGAGAGGATGGACAGGGTAGACATGCGCCGGGGACTCCGCGGAGGCGAGGTAAGGAAAGTCGGCGGGACGAAGCAGCCTTCCGCGTACCCCGAGTCAATCGAGTCTTCGCGGTGCAAGTCGGATGCGCTTCCTGAGGGGGAGATGAAGGCCATGGGGGGTGCAGTCGCGCCGATATCAATGGGCGAGAGCAGACCGGAGGGTGGTCGCGTAGAGGTCGGCGGTACGGGGAACTGTGTAATAGTAACCTCTTCGTCATCGCTGACAGACGAATGCGATTCCTGTGCGATACTCGACCGAGGCGTTATGGCGGGGTCGGAAGCAGTTTCGTGATAATCAAGAGTACCGGAGAGGAGAGCATCGAAGACAGTGACGGATGCGTCTGCGGTTGTGACTGGAACATCCACAGAGTAGTCGTCTTCAACCGCCTCGGAGGAGCTGACAGCGTCATCGTCGTCGGCTTGACTCTCATCAGCGTCGTCCACGCCCACCGCGACTTCCTCTGCTTGATCCTGTTGGATGGTATCGCCAAGTGCCAGGAGCAAGCTAGACAGACGCGGTGAACGCGACGGCGAAAGGAAGCGAACGACCTTGGCGTTCCTCCGAGACTGTTTCTGGAATGTTGGATTGTCCACAGGCGACTCAGGGGGAGAAGGCAGCGGAGACCGCGAGGTGGAACATGAGTCTGTCTCAGGACGCGGCGCCTTGACGTCGTGCAAGAAGTTGCATGAATCCGAGAACAAGCAGCGCCCTTGAGAGTAGAAAGGACAGGGACGCGCTGCAGGAGCGAAGTCAGTTTGCACGAGAAAGCAAGCTGTCCGCACGCACTCTTTTGCTTCCATGGAGGGTCAGGGATGGTCATGAGGGTTGTGCTGACAGGCTAATTGCGCGGCTATGAGTATGGACAGGGTGTCCGTCGCGTTAGAGATGTTTGGCGGGCATGAGAGGTGTGGTATGCACTCACGAAATCGACATGAGAGAGGGCAGCAACACACGCGCCTGTCGCAGTGCACTGGGGGAGGAGAGGGGGCGAGAGGGCACTTAGAAGGCCAAACAAGTTGAAGTCGGCATGAGTGTTCGTGTTGCCTATCCGAGCGGACCCTTCTCAGCCAATCACCGCACGCCCGCCACGGGGCCGCCATCCCACGCTCCTCATCGAGGCATGCCCGACGCGGGCCGAGGCGCTCGCTGCAGTCGCGCCCGCGTCGCGTCGCGTCGTCATCACTGCGTCGTGTCCGGATCCGCTACCAAGGCGACAGTGTCGGCGCCCACGCGAGGCAGCCATACTCCCAAACTTGTCGGGAGGCAGACGAATGCTGAGTAGTCCAGGCTGGGGTCATCAAGCCACCACAGAACTAGGATTCGAACAAATAGGAAGGTGTGGCACACTCACCGACGTTGGGAGGCACAGCAGGATACAGCTCCCGAGTCCATTCATTCATGGTTTGCTCCCGCGAAACACTCGGAAGTGGCGACTTGATAACCGGTAGCCCAACGGTACTTAGCCTCTGCCGCGGACGACAAGTCTACACGCCAGCGGCAGGGTTAGCAGTCGCTCAGGCTGGTGAGTACCACAGACATGGGGTAATCCGCATTCTCGTCAATGGCCGTGCTGCAAGTGAAGATAACTACTCATACATATACCCTAGTTGTGAACGGCGAGACATACTTAGTGCCGTTCGTCAATTGAGAGCAGGCGCCCTGGCCTTGGTAAGCTAAGGCTATAGCGAGACAGCGGATCACAGAAATGCGTCCCATCCAGGCTTCCTCAGGCTAGGTTTTGGAGCTAGGCAGTCGGTGTTCAGCCCGTGTCAGGAATGACAGGACAAACATACCTAACAGGGAAGTAGCATTGCCATACATATGCATATTCAGACTCATCTATCATAACGGCCCTCGTTGTTCGCTTCTGAACGTTTGGACGGCTGCAATCTGCTACGATGCGGAGGCAAGATGCCCAAGACACTGATTACCACATATGCCTCTGTTATGGCTCGTGCACCACACCGTAAACTTCGTGACATATCATACTCAGAGCGTAACATAGAGGATAGTAAGCATAACATAAGAAACCAAGCGAGTCCATTTGGAGTCCATCTCTCCAAGTCCTAGAACCCCCTCTTCAGCCTCTCATTCTCCTCCCTCAACACCCTATTCTCCTCCCTCAGCGTCGAGATCTCCCCCCGGAACTCGTCCACGACCGCGCGCATCTCGCCCCTCAGCCCGCGGCCCATCCGGAGCATGTCCAGGTGCAGCCCGACGAGCTCCCCATGCGTCTCCTGCCGGAAGTCGTACATCGCGTCGCGGAGCAGCGTCTGCAGCAGCCCTGCCGCGGCGCGCGTGTTCGGCGAGCCCAAATGAGCATGCGACGTCGAGTTGCGTAGGGGAGAGGGGACGGGTGCCCATGTAGCGCTCGAGCCTGAGGCCAGTCCCGGTCGTCGTGCGGGGGAGACCTGCATCGTGAACGCCGGCTCCGTGATAGCGTCGCCAGGCAGAGGTACCCGCCGGGCAATCTCCACTTCGTCCTCGTCGCCGTCGCTCTCGCTCGCGAAGCCTACTTTTTTGCCATTCGCCCTGTCAGCGACACCGACTTCACCCGCCTTGATCCAGCGATCCACCTCAGGGGTGCCCAGCCCCAGCACGCCCATCCCGCCCGCCTTGCCCTTACCAGCACGCTTGCCCATGGGCAGCGGCGTTGCAGGCACATCCTCATCAACGTCTGGCAGGTCCGGACTGGGGGTTAGCGACTGGCGGGATGCACCCTTCCTGTATGCGGACGGGGCTTTCGGTACGGGGCGCGCGGAGGGCGATGTGTGCGAGCTAGCGGCAGACGTAGGGCGCGTGGACGCCTTGCTCGCCCGCCCGCTGGACGTGGTGCTCCCGGATACGGAGCGCGTCCTTGTGGATGTCGTAGAGGAACCGGAAGCACGGCGGATATTTTCCGTGCGCGTCCGGCTGTCTGCGGTGGTCGCAGCAGCAGTAGTACGCATGGGTGCAGACGAGATAGAAGGAGGGACATCCGATCCGACTGGCCCTAGCGAACCGCCTGCAGGATTGACGTTTTCCTTCGCGCGTGCGGATACCGGGAGGTTCAACAAGCTCTCGATCCGGACTAGTACACGATGTCAGCTATATCATTTGAGGTTCAGTATACGATGGCGACATACCAGATACGTTCAGATCTTGACGCTCTTCGCCAGGCTGTCCTCTCCTTGCAGGCGGAGACCTCGGAGGGGAAAAGATCTTCTTCGTCACACCACCAGCGCTAGCCTTCCTCGCTGCAGGCGACTTCACCCCGGCCACAGCAACACCTGCTCGTGAGCGTACGGGACGAGGCGATCCATTCGAGGCGACCCTCGGCTTCACTGCAGGGCTTGCGCGCCCTGCAATAGTACGGGACGCCACTGGCGACGTGACGGTCTTCTTGTCGGGTTTCTCAGGTTTCGTGGTGGTTGTGCGGGGCGCAGACGTCTTGTTCTGGTCTTGTTGCACGAGAGGCTTAGTCGAAGCGGGTTTCTTAGTTGCGGCAGACTCCTTTGTTGGAGCAGCAATGTCTTCAGGCTTAAGCTTCTTCTGTACGGATCGATCAGTGTTATGGTCGGAGAGGACATGGACGCTGATGAGACATACCTGCATAGACAGTGCAACCACACGGTCACCGTTGTCGCTGACAGTGATGGATTTAGGAGGCTTGTCAAGTGCGCGCAGGTCTTGCCAGAGCACCCTGCCGTTCTCAGTGCCGACGTACAGCACTGCGCCTTCCGCTGAGAACGCGAGACATGTAATGGGAACATGCACACTCCAAGTTTTGTACATGCTGCACATTTCACGAGTCAGTGATCTGAAACAAGTAAAGGTCTTACGGGTACGCACCTTCTCTCTTTCTCTTTCTCGAGGTCCACAAGGGCGATCGCGCCACCGCTGCAAGCCACCGCAACGAGTGTCTTGCTGAACGGGCTACTCGCAATTGACACGATCTCCTCACTGCTATCCTTCTGCGTGCTAATTGCGATCGTCTTGAGCGGGCCACTTGGCCTTGTCGTATCGTACACCAGCACCTGAGCGCCCGCGCCCACCAGAAGCCTCGTCCGCGCATGCGGGTGGAACGCACACGCCGTTACGGTCTCCCCCGAGGGTAGCCCCCGCAAGACGGTATGCGAACCATGCGTCAAATTGTGGACATGCACCGCATTCGCGGAGGTAGACGCGAGGAGGGTAGAGTCGTTCGAGAGGGAGAGGGCCGCCACGGGGGCCTTGTGGGTATCAAACGTGCGGGATATCTTCCCCGCGTGCGCGTCGAGGACGTGCACCTGCTGGCCCGCGTTGAAGATGACGGTGTTCCCGCGGTCCTTCGCTACGAGCGCTGTGATCGCACCGGTAGCATCGTCATAGAGTGTCTTCGTAAGGGTGCCGGAGGAGTCGTAGCGGGAGATAGAGTGGGCTTGCGCGAGGATGAGGGAGGAGTTGTCGGGCGACCAGGTGTGGCATGTCGGTGGTGAGTCGAGCGTGCATGTCGGGGCGATAGAGGTCGCGCGTCGTAGGCCCTGAGGCTCGGCGATGTGAAGTGAACTCGTCGTGGCTACGGCCAACATCGCAGGAGATACGGGGAGGAGAGAAGGCGGCGGGTGGGGGTCTCGGATGCGACGACGCGCGACTGTCGAAACCGAACCGCGACGCGGCTGCCCACGTGGTCGCGATGCTATCGATATCACTATCACATGCGTCACTTTGGGTGCTGTAGGACCGTCTCTTCATCTACGTCCTCCACAATTCCTACTGCTTTGATTCCTGATTTGAATGCATGAAATGCACGGATAGGCCTCGCAAGTAGTATTCCCCACCAATGTGCCACGAACAACCAATAGTACTAATGTTTACTTTTATGATATTGAACCTTCCTCGGGGAGCCTTCCCGCCGAGTGCCTAAATTGTACGTTCGGACACTCCTTTGCAAATTGTGGCACTGCTGAATTACTATTGTGGAATACTCTGGACGCGAAGTAACTATGGATCAAGCTCGAAGGTGTGCATGGTCCGAGTGCAATCGCTGGTAGCAGGTGAGTGCGACCCAAAGGGCAATAGCTTGTACTACTCAGCGACCGACGCTGCCTTCGATGCAAGCTTGACTTTGCTGCCGAAGTGTCTCCTGCCGCATGTTCTGGGGCCGCTGGATCATATCGAGTTCTGTGACATCGGTCTCAGTGCATATCCGGTGGCCGACAGACCTTGTATAGGATGCATACTAGCAGAACCAAGACACGCGAGCTGACCCGACGTCGCCCTCGTTCACGCTCTCCGCCCGGACGTCCTGTCACCTGCACGCATTGCCGCTCGCCGAGGCTGCGTCGTCCAATCGCAATACTGTATAATTCTGGCCTGCCTCGAAAAGACCCCCCTCTGTCCATTCTCAGTCCTACTTCCATGCTCGACTTCGTCCACTGACAACACACAGACGGAAATGAAGTCGCAATGACGCATCCCGAGGGCAGCATCTTACCTGAGCGGCGACCAACGCGCATATAAAGCCCTGCGCGCACGACGTGAACCTCAGCGAACGACGCCCTTTGTCCAACACCCGAGTGTCACAATGTCGGGCTACGCGCTGAAAGACTTGACCATGGCACACCTCCTGGTGAGGAACGAAGAATGGGCAGCCGGTATCGACAGGATTCATCCGGAAGCCTTCCCTCGCATGGCGACGGTGCCACAGCGGCCGAAGGTATTGTCTTCCGATTCTCAGCACAACTCGATCGTTCCAGATGGCTCACACCTGCGTTTGGGATCACCCCTAGGTCCTCTGGATAGGCTGCGCCGACTCGCGCGTACCGGAGTCCGTCGTCACGGCCTCCGTGCCCGGTGACATCTTCGTCCATCGCAACATCGCCAAGTACGCATGCCGCTGTGGTCTGCACGGCACGCACTCACCTGTCTCACAGCCAGTTTTCCGCCGACGATCGCAACGCAGCCTCCGTCGTCCAGTACGCCGTGCAGCACCTCCGCGTGAGCCACGTCCTCATCGTCGGACACTCGCACTGCGGCGGCGTTGAGGCCGCTCTCGAGGCAGTAAAAAGCGGCCGTCCCCCGAGCGGGCCCATCGGCGAATGGCTTCATCACTTGATCCACCTCGCAAAGCACTATCCGGAGATCACGGAACTCACGGAGGTCAACGTCATCAGCGCTGTGAATCGCGTCGGAAACTTCATTGAGAAGATGGAGTGCCTTGACCCTAGCGTCGGCGAGGAGGCTGCGCGCGTCACGGTTGTGGGGATGGTGTACGAGCTCGAGACAGGGAGGTTGAGGGAGGCGGGCCGTCGGGAAGTATGGCCACCACGAGATGAAGCCGACCAAAACGGACCCATAGCGTATAAACGCGGGGTGCATGAACATGGGAAGTACGAGAACGTGTTGCATGCAAATGTCAATGGAGTAGACGAGGACAGGGCTCATCGAGCGTATGCAAATAACATGGCGACATACGTATGATGCTCTTTTTTGTAGTCTCGAAAGCTCTCAGTACTAGTAATTACTAATAATATGCGATGCCTCTCACCGTGAGTCACCGAGTGTGCGGGATCATGAGCACTTCGAATTCAACAGCGGGGTCGCTATGTCGTGCAAGCACGATTGGATCATTGTACTATTCGCATTGCGTTCTATATACGCTACACTACATACGCGTACCGTAAGTGGCTACTATACCTACTAGAAAGATCGTGAGATCTAATAACGATAAGAGCAACAAGAACCAGGGGAAAGTGAAAGGAGTGGTGGGTAGCGACGACGCAATAGCGCGCGCTGAACTTCAACTCAGACTAGAACGAATCACCGACATGTAACACAAAACCCTGCGTGAAGAACATTCCTCTACCCCCATTATACACAGAGTCCGTTTTGGAGGGCAAGGTGGGTGCTTGCTCATGTAGCCTTGTCCCCGCTATACGAGCGTCGATGGTGGATCTTCTCGAGCAGCGAGAATTTCTTTCCTATTCGTGCTCGCGGGCCTTCCCGCGCATCAGGCGACGCTGACGGGCCCGACCTCGACCGACCCTTTGCGGCCACATTTGCCTCGCTTATAGCAGACGAAGGCGTGAGTGGCTGCGGGGCACGTAGCAAGCTGGAGACCCAGAGATCAGAAGGAATACATGCACAACGGAAGGGCACCACGAACCTGCGCGACTTCCTGAGGAAGCTGGTTGGCGAGTTCGGGACGGAGTCAGAGCCAGTCGAACGAGGCACCGACGGTCGTTCCTCCTGCAACAACATCGACGCAGGCTCCTCCGTCACCGGATGCCACGACAGTCTCCTGCTCGGGAGCCGGGGCTGCTTCCGCGGACCCTCCTCCCTCGACTCTTTCCCTTCTGTCTCCGCATCCTTCTCCCTCTCCCCAGCCACCTCAACCGCCGCGCTCTCGGCTATCCCATCCAAGCGTCCGTCAATTGACGTCTCCCTGCTCCTCGCGTGCGCTGGACCGCCCACGACGATGGAACCTGGCTCGCATGCCTTCCGCTGCTCGAACGTCGTCCCGCCGACCGTGGTAGAGCCCCGGCTGATGCGCACCTGCCGGACGTAGTCTGCGGCCTCCGGGGACAGGGGAGTCGGGAAGAAGTAGGGTGCCTGGTACGGGTCTGTACGCGGGAGGGGCGGCGGTCGCTGCGGTGGCGTACTGTGTTGCCTACGGGGCAGCCATTTCTTCTTGGGAGATGTGACTGGGCGTAGGGAGGAAGAATTAGCGAGAACAGAGCTGTACAATGAGGAAGAGACGTACCGCTGGTGGCCGGCGAGGTGACGGACCGACAGACCTTAGGCCGTGGGCTCTCGGCATCAGAGCTGTGCGAAGCCATGGACTGTTGCTCTGATAATGAGGGCGTGGACGGGTCCGCAGAGGGGATCGGTGTTAGCGACGGAGGGAGCGCGATTATGATGTGAGGTGGGGACGTGCTCTTGCGCGTCGCCCGACGCTTCTTGCGGTCCTCCTGTATTTGACTCGCGATTCGCCGGACGGGCGAGTGACTCCGGATTATGGCCTCCTTCGACAGTTGAAGTAGGTTGGAGCCACTTGCAACGATCTTTGAAGATGATCGCGAAATTGAGGGAGAGGGAGGTGGCGGGACGTCATCCAGTGACTCTTTCTCAATTGCAGCACGGGCGGCTTGTTCTGACGATACTGTTTCTGACGTTGTTTGAGTGACCGAGTCGGAATCGTGCGAGAGAGCGAGAGAGTAGAGGGACGCAGTCGATGCATTGCGAGAATGAAGTGTTGGGACGAGAAGCTTGGGCTCGACTCGCCGGTGTTGCTCTTCTGGCGGTAGGTCCAGGAACGTAGATACAAGGGCATGGGCAATCGCACCGAACACACTCTGATCGTTTGAAAGGTCAGTATGGTTGTATGATGCGAGCTGCTCGTGTGCCAGAGGATCGCCGGACACATCCGCATATGAAGGTTATTGGATGAGGGTCACACTGGAGCGTGTTGATAGATCGCGACCGACCATTTCTACAGCGACCATAGGCAATGCCGTCGAGCTCGCAGAGACTGACTGCAGCATCAAGACAACGACTTGGACGCGTCATGTAACCGCCACTCTATGACCGCTGGCCGTGTATGAACAGAAACAGGGCGTGCCCGTAGTTGACGTAGCTCTCGCGCCATTGCCTCATCCACAGAACTTCATGCAGAAGTGTCCGCCAACCCTCCGGAACCCCGAATGAATACTCACCAGGATGAACCCGACCGATGCCATGGCCGCACCAGCCACCGCGGGGACAACGATCCTCGCCACAGTCAGGAACATGTTCATGTCGGATCGGAACCAGTGGAAGTACGCGACATAGGGCTGGACTTTGGTGTAGAGAATAGAAATGGAGACGACGGTCCTTCGCGTCGCTTTACAGAGTCGCATGGCTATGCGCAGGCGTCAGCGTCAACGGCGAGTAGGCACTAGTGGGCGGTGAAACTGACATCACTCACCCGCGACACCGCCTGCACGTTAGAGGCTTAATATGAGTGGCAGCGGTGCGGCCGGCCGAGGAGAAAATGCATGGGATAACTTTGAAAGCGTGCGGCGGAGGAGGCGGGCAGAGGAAAGAGGCTTGGACGAGCGTGCGTTTTCATCGTGCCGGCCAGATCTGTCACACTCGTCTCGCAGCCTAGGATCGATGATGCCGTCCCGCTTACGTACCGTCCACCCAGATCTGAGCGCCCTCTCGCGCCCCTGTCGGTCCCGGGATAGTCAGCATAGATGACACGCGCGCTGCAGACGGAGGGTCGGTGTAGGTGCTCGGGCTGCGCCTCGACCCCTCCAGCAGCCCGGACTGGCAGGAAACAGGGCCGACGGAGGGCGTAGAGCCCCTGAGAGTGTGACAAAGGCCGCATTCGCGGTTGTGCAGAGCCCCGGAGGAGGCAGCGGCTGTTGAGCGGCTGCTGTAAGCCTTGAAGCCAAACTGAAGCGTCGCAAAAGCACATGCCAAGAGGGCGGGCAGACCTCGATCGGGGAGATCGTTCGGCCCGCTGATGCGCACCCGCCCTCCGAGATGCTCGGGATCGACGGGCTTCATTCTCACCGTGCATCATTTTCGCTGTAACGGAAAAGAAACATCGCGCGCGAGCAGGCATGACTGTCGCATTCCCCGGCGATGGACAGTCAGCCGAGGGACCGCGCACAGGCGAGACACGCCCTATCGTCGCTCACAAACACGCACATGCATGAGGTATAGCACATACACGCAGCATACCACAAAACCCAAGGAGTAGAGGAAAGTTAGTTACACATCTACCAGTGACAACAATTACCCTGCGTAAGTCCCAGGTAGATCCCAGCCAGGAATAGTCTACAAAATATTACCCTAGCACAAGCCCGAGGAGATCCAGTGAGTCAGCCCTATTAATATAAAGCAACAAACCCAAGAGCAAGCAAATAAGCACGCCAGGCGGACCCGTCCACCCGGCACAATAATACAGGCGTCGCCATCCGATTCCTGGAGGATCTAGACGCACGAGACGCACAGCGTCCCGCGCTCGCACAGGCCATGTAGCCGATCCGCGATGAGGTTGCGGATCTCCTTCTCGACCTTGGGCGTCATGTCCTGACAGACGACGAAGAAGTACACCAAGAGGCCCTTGTACTCTTCTCGCGACAGATCATGGTCGATGCGCGACCAGTCAAGGCTGAGCAGGTCGGCCACGGAGGTAATTTCAAACTCGAATGAAATCTCCTCCAGCTGCGGCGAGCTGATCTGCGAGATCATGGCGGTCACCCACGGGAAGAGTTGGTTGGACATGAAGCCTTGCGACGCAGCGGCCTTCGCGTCGAGCCCCCCGAAACGCACGGAGCGCAGGCCGGTGTTGTGAACCAGGCTAATCTGGTTGTCCAGGACGGCTACACCACGGAGCGCGACGGTCAGCATCAGTTATAGCCAGCCTCGCATGGCAGAGTGTCGCACCTTCCTCAGGCACACCGGACGGGAATTCCACCAGCAGCCGCTCGAGCGACGCCCCGCTCGCATGCAACAGGTCGCCGACCACTTTCATGTTCTCGATCTCCCTCCAGCACAGCTGGATCGTGCGCAGGTGCTGCTCCGACGGGTGACTCAGCAGCCATTCCGTGACGAGCGTCGGCGACGAGCGTGAGTCCAGGAAGAGGTACGATAGGTGCATGCACTCCTTCGCCTGCCGGATCGCCTGAATGGCCGTCTCGTCCGCGGGCGCACCCAGCGGCGCAGGGCTCTCCTTGTTCCACGCGACGCCATGGAAATAGAGCTCGTTCAGCGCGGGGAAGGCACCCAGGAAGTCCAGCACGTCGCGCGACGCCTCGAAGCGCACCTCGAACAGGAAGAGCGTCCGCACATGCGCGAAGCGGTCCACGAACGCCGCCTGCGTCTCCGGCAGGAGCGCATGCCACCGCACGCGCGACAGCCCGATGGTCGTGACCCGCTCCAGTCGGTGCACGAACCCGCCTACGGCGTTGACCCACGCATCGTCCTCGACCGACCTGCCCGCCTCATCGACGCCCTTGTACTCCGCGCTGACGGTGAACCTGCGCACGCAGCGCGCGATGGCGGGCGTGCTCTGCAGGAGCGCCTCGAAGCGGGCGCACTGGCTGGCGTTCTGGATGCGCACGGTGCGGAAGAGGTGCAGGCGGCTCGTCCCGATCCAGTCGCGGCATGTGAGCGCACACGCCGCGAGCGACTTGGGGTCGTCCCAGAGGTGGTCGATCGACTCGTCGAAGAGCTCGGGCGGGAGGACGGAGGCGACGTGCATCGTGTATGTCACAGTCTCGCCGCACCTGTTGTGATAGTGTGCATTGTCTGGTCAGCTCGAGCATAACGCGCTGAAAGCGGACGTACCGGTGCTGGCGGAGGAGGTATAGGGAGGGGGAGAGAATGAGCCGGGCGACTCGGAGCTACTACTCGGCCCCTACTTATCGTTTGATACAGCCTCTAAGCTCACATGTCTGGCGCCCGCAATCATGGCAACTTGGGTTGAAACAAGCTCTCTGATTGGCTCGCCAATTCTCGCTTCGGAGCGGAAGAGTGGTTCGGGAGGACGGCTGCCCAAAAGAGGGATCCAGACGTCGTCCCCAGCCCACGCCGATGAAGAGCGTGGGAGACCAACCATCTTTGGTAGCTGCCATTTGTGCTGCAGTGCCCCAGAGCGCAGAGCCTGGTTCGTACACTTCGTCATAACTCTGTGGTATTACTGACGTTCAGCAGTCCAGTCTGCTCTTGCTTACAACCTCCATGTCGAACCCTACTCTGCTGCGTTCTCTGCGGCCTCTAATCCAATGTTCTCGCTCAATGCACATCGCGTCGCTCGACGTCGCCCGATCACGCGCGACTCTGTCCTTCGTCCGCACCAAGTCCTCGAAGGCAACCAAACTGCAGGCCTCTAAGAAGTCGGCGGCAGCACCCAAAGCACCTTCTACTACCGCACAAGCTTCAACCACTTCTACAAATGCAGTGAAGACGGAGGTAGCTGCGGAGTCGACGCCCGGAGCACAGGCGTACAGGAGCGGGACGGGAAAGGTCACTGAGATTCAGCAGGAGACGCTGCCGTGGGCGGATTACCTTGCTATCCGGAAGGAGAAGCGGAGATGGGAGACGGTGCGTCGCAGGTACTACTACATGATTTAACATCGCTCATAACTCGTCTTGTACGTCTTCGTATGGTCCTGGTGGAAAGGCGATGTCTGTACCGTTTATCATTGGCGGCTTCACGGGGGGCATCATGTACTTCGGAAATCAAGATGTGGACCCCACGAAGCTCATCTTTGTGCGTCATGTTCACGCTAAGCTACTTTTATGGAGGAACTGACCTACCTCGCGTAGAACATGGACCCTATGATCGTGTATGGGTTTTCGACCCTCGCGTGCGCAGCCATGGGCTACCTCGTAGGGCCCATTGTCGGCTCTTCAATATGGCGGATGTCCCACAGACGGACGCTGAAGCTCATCGAGGCCCGCGACCGCGAGTTCCATCAACACATCGTGAAGAATCGGGTGGACCCTACCGCACAGAGCGCAACAAACCCTGTGCCAGATTTCTATGGTGCGTTCAGGCTGTGCTCCAGTCGGACTGTATCGTCTGATGTGCTATGTGCGTAGGCGAGAAGATTGGCTCGTTGCATGAATACAGACAGGTATGCGCAAGTTGGTTTCTGGATGTAGACATGCTAACCACAAGGTCCTCAGTGGTTGAGGGATCAGTCGAGGTACAAGAAGAAGGCATACTTCTCCGAAGATGTTTAGATCACACGTTGACTCTGTTGCAATGCACATGCTATGACCCGCAACTAGAGAAGAGGTAGCCTAACAATTCATTCCCTCATTAATGGACCACAGTGCATCCGGACGCGCTCATTCACCAGGCATATAGTGCTAGGAAGTATCATACAGAGATGCATGACCCCGGTATGACAAACGGAACAACGGTACAGGGAGCAGCACCATCATACGTATACAGGTATACCGGTGGCATACACTCCATTGGCGTACGGCTTGTTCTCATACACGCCGTCCTCGTACGGTTCGTCTGCGTACTGCCCGTTTGCGTATGGCGGGTTTTCGTACCGTCCAGCTTCGTACACCGTGGCTGTATCCGATTCATCTTCATCGGCCTCCTCTTGAGGCGGCCAGACTTCCCGTCGTCCCAGCTCCCTCAACCGCCCCGTCTCAAGCTCGTACACCATGCCCACCACCGTGACCTGCTGGAACTCTTGTTCGCCGCGAGGATCGAGGTACTCCATCTTCTCGATGAAGTCTCTGACGCGATCTATAGCGCTGACGACGTTCGCCTCCGTGAGGTCCGTGGCATCTGGGTGGTGCCGAGCGAGGTGGATCAGGTGGTGAAGCCACCCGCCGAGCGGTCCGCTTGGGGGAAGCCCGTCCTTCACTGCCTCGAACGCGGCCGCGACGCCCCCGCAGTGCGTGTGCCCGACGACGACGACGTGGGACACGCGGAGCCTCTGGACGGCGAACTGGACGACGGACGCCGCGCTGGGGTCGTCAGCGGAGAACTGGCTATGCGATGGGTAAGTAAATGTTTGGAACATGATGTCGGCCGGCGACAGTACGCACTTTCCGATGTTGCGATGGACGAAGATGTCGCCGGGCACGGACGCCGTGATGACTGACTCGGGGACGCGCGAGTCGGAGCAGCCTATCCAGAGGACCTTGGGGCCAAATACAAGCGTAAGTGGGCGGGGCCAAGTACCCTCCTACTCTGCACGGTACCTTTGGCTGCTGCGGCCTCCTCGCCATACGGGGGAACGCTCCCGGATGAATCCTCTCAATGCCAGCCGCCCAGTCTTCGTTCCTCCTGACGAGGTTGGAGATGGTGGTGTCTTTCTGCGCGTAGCCGGACATGTTGGTGCTCAAATGGCGGGAGGGATGGCGTCGTTTGAGTAAGATTCGTGTTGTATGCGCTGGGTAAGATTCGTGTTGTATGTGCTGGGCTTTTATACGCTCGCCGCTGCTCCGGCGAGATGCGACACTGGCAGTGTGTCGTTTCGCTATAGGTTCTTGCCTGGATATTATTAGGTGGATGAGACCATGCATGGCAGGAGGGCCGATATTAAGCAGAGGTGAGCTCTAGTGACGGCAGACCAGATTTACCCAGTACTGCGATTGGATGAGGCGGTATGGTGAGCGGTGATCCGCGCTGCTGATTGGACGCGCTGAGCAGAGAGCAGATGAACGTTTGAACCATATCCAACGGGAATCAGCAAGATAGGAAGGATGTCTCAATTGTTGATGGTCTGCATGTCGCACAAGGTCGACGTCCGTTCCAACTTCCCTGGTACTGAACCCGAACATGGCAGCGTGGCCCAGCGGCCACCGAATATACCGTAGGGGACACTTTGACAGTGCTAGTGAAGTTCGAATTCGCGCCGGACGTATCTCTGGTAGAGTCGAGGCAGACTGAGAGATAGCAAACGTCGGTGCAAACTTGTTTCCCGTGCGCCCGCTTGTTCATCGTACTCAGATGTCATGAGCGTCCAGCGACGATACAGGCGTATGATATCAACGAACGAGCGCAGATCTAGATAGTCCTCCTGAACAGCCAAACTATTTGGTAGAGGCCCCAGTGCACCGGTACCGTTTGCAGACCTATGGCTGCCCGCTGACCTCGTTGCTTGTCTTTGCAAGCATGACCAGGAGACTCTAGACCTCTCAACATGTAACAGTTTATAAGAACAGTCGCGAGTCCGACTCGCGACGCTGGTGAATGTGCCATTTATGTTACATGACTACTGATACACAATGCCGACGCGACTTCTATATGGGTTGTCCTTGAATTTACACAATATGCTTGTTCTCCGTCGTGCTGAGATCCTCTCCTGTGACACCGGCCCCGCCAGAGAGCACGGAGCTAGCGATCTGCCTGTTTCGCGCCCGCTCATCGCTGGTCGAGTCGTCTGCAATGCCGTGCTTGTTGATCTCCTTCTCTAGCCGATCAAGACCTGAGCCATACGTGAGTCATTGCAGTCGCGGCTGACGGTCAGTGTGGTCAACACGTACCCCGATCAAGAGGTGCTAGCGTGTAGTCAGCCACCAATCGACCGACACACGAGATAGTTCCGGCTCACCATTGCCTGCTCTCGATGTTGTGATCTTCTCCTCCTGCGGCGCAACGAGAAAGTCGGCATCCTTGTTGAGATTGCCGTTGCTGACAGCCGCAATACCCGGGGCCGTGTGTTGAGGAGGAACCTCGTGGTCGACGGGCAACTTGCCTGCCCACTGGGTGGTGTCGCGCTTCTCCTCCTGGGGCGGTACGAGGTGGCTCATGATGGATGGTGTGTCGTGAGGTTCGTAAGAGCGCAAAGACTTTGTGACTGTTGTCGAGAATGAGGTGGTCGGTGACGGTGAGTGAAGACGGTGAGCACGGCACACGACGGGTTATATAGAGGCGGCCACCACAGCTGGACGGACGACTGACATCATCGCACCGGTGCAGGCCGCTCGGCCGGTGACCGAATGCACCACTGCCCTGTGAGCGCGGTGGTGGGCCATGCCCTTGCCGGCGCGCCACCCTCGCGTCCGCACCACTTGCCTTTTCAGCCGTAACCGCGTCACCTCCACGTGATCGTGACCTGTCGCGCGGCTGGACGCGCTCAAGCTGCCGCGATGCGCGCCCTGTGCTTGTGCTCCCTCCACTGGCCTCCAAGATGTCTGGTATCGCTCTCCGTCGTAGCGCTAGACTCGTTACATCTAATTCTGTGAGCATAACACACACATCAGTGCCTACAACAAACCACCGCAGTGAGCGCGATTTGAGCGAGCTTAGCGAGCTCGACTCGGAGCCTGAGCTCAGTCCAAGACCGGTCAAACGTGCCAGGAAAGCCACAGCATCTGCGGCCGCAAATGGGGCGTCTCAACTGCAAGGATCCTCACAGGATACGCTGGCCACGTTGCCAGTAAACATAGAGCCTACGGAGCCCACAAAGAAACCCAGGACACGAAGAAAAGGCCCTCCACCAGAGCCAAAACCGGAGGATTTCATGGCGAGGACGACGAATCGCTGGAAGGTGGGGCCACACGTATCAGCCGCTGGCGGAGTAGAGAACGCTATAGTCAACGCTGCCTCCGTAGGGTGAGTATCAAGAGCGTGTAATCGTCTTGCCGTATCCTTGAGCATTGACATGGACAGAGCGAATGCGTTCGCGCTGTTCCTCAAGTCACAGCGCAAATGGACGTCTCCAGACATGAAAGAAATCTCTATATCTGCATTCAAAGCGCGAATGAAGACATTTGGGTACTCAGCTTCCCACATCCTACCCCACGGAAGCTACCTCGTCAACTTGGGTAACCCTGACGAGTATGCGCTGCTGATTCTGCCGTCATTATGACCTACTCACCTTGATCCAAAATAGGAAGAAGCGCGAACAGTCGTATGAATGCTTCCTTGATGACTTGAAACGATGTGAGGAGCTCGGCCTGCATTTGTACAACTTCCAGTGAGCGTCGGCGTCCTCTCTGACCTCCTGCTGGTGACTGAGCATATGCTTTTCTGCGACTTAGTCCTGGCTCAACTGTAGGCGTAGCCACAAAGGACGAGTCGCTATCGCTCATTGCCGGCTGCATCAATCGTGCGCACAAAGACACCGAGCGGGTGGTGATCGTACTCGAGAATATGGTAAGCGGTCTGCTTTCCTGATGTCGTATCTCCGGTCTGTGGATTAGTAAACAATTTGTGTATGAAGGCAGGGTCAGGCAATGTGATCGGTTCGACTTTCGCCGAGCTTGGAGGGGTCATCACACAAGTAGAAGACAAGAGCCGGGTCGGCGTCTGCTTGGATACATGTGCGTGGTGACGCATCGTCAACGGGAGTAGCGCTCTGATCCATTGCCCAAATACAGGCCATATGTTTGCGGCCGTACGTCTCCCGGATCTAGTTAACGTGACTGAGTACCTTACTAACACTTCTCGCAGGGCTATGACATCCGGACGAATGAAGGCTGGAAGTGAGTGCACGCATACGAGTATTTACTGTAGCCACTCATCGTCTCTCAGCGAAACAAGTGCATCTTTGCGCAGTGCTGCCTAAACTGTGCCACTGACTTCCATTTCACAAACCGTAGTGGCCGAGTTTGAGCGCGACGTCGGGCTGCAATACCTCCGCGGTATGCATCTGAACGACTCCAAAGGGACGCTAGGGAGCAAGAAAGACAGACACCAAAACATCGGACTGTGTGTCTCTTTCCTTCGCGTGCTCGTCCTTCTCATCACTGAAACACGCCGTCCTAGCGGTGAGCTCGGCCTCGCCACCTTCGCGCACGTCCTCTCCGACCCACGCACGCGCGACCTCCCGTTGATACTCGAGACCCCTGCATATGACGAGCCAGGCACCAGTGCGAGCCGACTTGGGAAGGAGGGCATGGACGTCTGGCGGAAGGAAGTTGAGGTACTCAACCGGTTCGGAAATGGCGTTCATGGAGAGGGAGAGGAAGCGAAGATGTATGACTGGACGGAAGAGATACGCGAAGTTGTGCAGGCAGCGAGTCGCAAGCACGATGCGAAGGGGAAGAGCGTGAAGGGAGTGGAGGCAGGAGGACGGAAGCGGAAGGCGGGGAAGCGGAAGAGGGGGGCGAAGGATGCTGAAGAGGAGGAGGATGGCGGTGATGATCATTGCGAGAGCTGTAGCGAGGAAGGCTAATCAGTTTCTGGGATCCTCTCGTATCACTTGATTCATCTACGAGTTAGCTTTACCGTCCCCAGCCTGACGAAAGGCGCCGCGTCGTCGAACGACCTGGCGACCGCACTGGTGCGTCGGCTTTGAAAGGATAGATAGAGTAACCTGCGATAACCACCGTGTTGATTGCCGTGAACGTGCTCGCGATGGACTGGCTCCTTGGCCTCGCGCGTCAGCCTGAGCGTACCCTTGCTGCCGCACTGGCAGAGCAACCGTATGTAGTCAGCTGGATAAGACTGTGCGTTGCACCTGGTACTATTGACAGTAGCCAGTCGTTGCAACGTCTATATTCTTGCTACATCTTATCGATACAGCTATATAACACGTCTTGTACTGAGCGTCCCGACTCCCAGCGCCGCGAGTACACTTGTCCCCGTGACTGTAAGATGCTCGTGTATGATTCTATGTCAGGTATAGCAACTAGCTGAAGTCCATCTGCGCCCATTTAGTCGAAAAGAGTTCCGCCATCAACCGTAATTGCTTGACCTGGAGAAGACAACTGTGAGTACACGTGGTAAAGGGGTTGCGACCAACGTACCGGTCACGAATTTCGAGTCCGGACCAGCAAGGAAGGATACGATGCCGGAGACATCTTCGGGCTGGCCCACCCTGCCAAGCGGAATAGCCTCCGCACGCTGCTTGATATACGCGCCCCGCTCCTTTCCTTCCTCCTGAGTGTACTTCTCGTCTACCTTGTCCACTGTAGGGATCATGTCTCAGTACCACGATGATGCACGCCCCGCGACCGAACTTCACTCACAGAACTCCGTGTGGATGGCCCCCGGTGCATAGCAGTTCACATTGATCCCGTGCGGCGCAAGCTCGATCGCCGCACTCTGCGACAAACCGCGCACTGCAAACTTGCTCGCGCAATACGCTGCCGAGTTTGGATCGCCACGCTTGCCTGCTATGGAGCAGGCGCCGATGAGTCGCCCGCCGCGGCCCTGCTTGATCATCTGCTTCGCAGCGTACTTGTAGCAAAGCATGACCCCGCAGACGTTGATCGCGAATGTCTTCTCCCACGTGGGTAGTTTCGCTGCCACCATAGCATGTTAGTCGATGACGACAGCAGACATCCCGGTAGAAGCGTGCACTCACACTCGATGAATTCCTCGAGGATAGCCATTCCCGCGTTCGCGACCATCACATCCAGCCCTCCAAGCTCATCGGCTACTGTATCTACCATCGCCTTGACCTCGTCTTCCTTCGACACATCTGCATAGACCGTGATCACTCTCCTCCCCGCATCAGACTTGATCGCCTCCGCGGTCTCCTGCAGGCGCGCACGGTTTGACGGGATGTCGCTGACGGCCACGTCGAAGCCGTCCTTGGCCAGACGCACCGCGATAGCGCGGCCGATGCCCTGGCCCGCGCCCGTGACGAGGGCGACGCGCTGTGGGCCATGGCCGTTCACCCCGTCCTCGGCCGGGACGAACTTCTGGCCGTGCGGGAGGCGGTCGGTGGTCGTGAAGACGGTCGGGTCGTCCTTGTGCATGCTCATCGGTCGTCTAGCGTGTAAGTTGTTCGTGAGAGGTCGTGCAGTCGTCAAGAGGGGGAATCTGGGAACGCGCTGTTGTGGGCTGGCACCGCGCCCTACGGCGCGGTATATATACCTGGCCTGAAATTTGAGCTAGGATCGGGATTAGGAGGCGCCACGGACGTGCGCTAGGAGATGCCAAGTGCGGCTATGGGCCAGCGCTGAGGCTGAGCCACAGCAGCACGGCGGGGAGCGCATGTGGCGTCCCACCGACGAAGTCGTGAATGACGTCAGAGGACCCTATCCCCACAGTCGCCCATCCACGACGTCCAGGACTGTGGCGAGACATGATTGGGCCCATGCTGCTCGCACGCTCCATCTTGGCGCCCCGACCCGTCGCATATCACCTTCGCGATGCAGCAGAAAGTGGGTCGGCTGGCGCTGTAACCGGTCATAATTCATATTACAAGCAGGTGTATGAGCGCACGATGAGCGCACGAGCACAGAAACGGCGTTGCTTTGTGCCATAAGCGAGACGCGGCCTCAGGATCGAGGAGCCTCATGGGGACGAGGATTGAGGGGTGTACATTCCCGCCCCGCCACCCCCGCTCTCGCTGCGGGGTCGCGATCGACACACTTCGTCATAGTGCCCCAGAAGGGGGGCGGGCTGCCCTGGCAGTGGATGACCTGTTATTAGGGGAGCGAACGGTCAGAAGATACGTCGACAGGGCAACACATACACGGAACATGACCCTGGTGACTATCCAGCCATCGAGAGCGACAGATTGATGCTTGACTGGAGCGCTAGTCAAAGGGCTCCATGGATCCAGGAGCATCATGCCAATCCACTTGCATGAAACGATACGGCGCCCAGTTGGCGGACATCACATCTAGGATGCTGCGTTCAGTGTGGTATACTTGACCACCCGTCTAGGCAGTCCTCTATCACAGGAAGTCTATGGTGAAGGATAGGAATATGTTCAAGGATGCCATTTTCAGTGCAGGCGGTCAGCTCTGAGAGCGTTCGATACCACTTCCATGTGAGGTATCCAATGAGTTAGCGCCCTCGAGCGTGTCAATGGAGACTTACTTCCTCATGAGTACTATTCATACAGCGACCACCTGTTCGCGATAGCAATACAGCAACGTTACAAGAGATTGGGGTACAGACCAGATGCATTGGCGACCCAAACGGACTCAGTCATCCTCGAGATCCCACAACAGATCGTCGTCGTCCGCAAGAGCGGACGCGTATGCCTGGAGAGACGCATCTAAGTACGTTCAGAAGCACGAGTGTGCCGCATATACTCACCTCAAGTTCCGCACCGCTGATCGGCACATCCGCGTCTACGCTGAATAGCTTTTGCGACGTCTCCTCGAACTCGTTCTTGTCCTCCGGGGGAACGAGGACCTCAGGCTTAGCGAATGCGATGGGGTCCAGGTCTACAGCAGGCGCATTCTGCACAGAAGCGCGTAGCGTTTCCCAGTCACGCTCTGGGCGCTCGGGCCGCGTCACACCGATGTTGGCGAGCCAGTCTGCTCCCTCGTTGCCTTCTTCACCAACGTGTCCGCGCACATATTGCAGCCGGACCTGGAAGGATGAGCAGTAATGAGTGCGATGTCTCGTACAGGCAGCGGGACGCGGGGTACCTTCTGTCCCTCGAGCGCGCGCTGATCGAGCAGCGCGGACAGATATCGGATGAGCTCCTTGTTTTTCACGGGCTCGCCCTTCGAGTTGATCCATTTCCTTGCTTCCCAGCCCGGTAGCCAATTCTGGAAGCCTGTTGAAGAGATGACGGATGTCAGGTGAGTGTCTGAGGCCTGATCAGGAGACTTACAGTTGATACTGTATTGTGAGTCCGTCTTGATGAGTAGAGAACGCCTATCGTGCGGCGTTGTCTCGAGGACGCGTACGATGGCCTGCAACGACGTTTGTATGGATATCTCTGCGTGATTGAGGGTATATGCGGTAGTACTCACGATTAGTTCGGCACGGTTGTTTGTCTGCGCCCCTGGACAGCGTTCTGCCAGGTTCCTGTACGTTGACATTGTCAGTTGAGTGTGCAGCGACGATACGAAGACCGAAGCAAACAGCTATACCGACCTCTCATCGCCGTGTCCCCACCAGACACCAATGCCTGCGATGGATCCCACCTTACCGTTACCCTTGCAAGCACCATCAGAGTACACGATCTGCCAGCCCGTCTCGTCCTGCACAGGCTGGCCGGCCAAACTCCGCTTTCGTTTCTTCGAGTTCGGGGAGGTGGAGGACCCTTCCACGACGCCCGATTCTGTGCCCGAGTACACAGGTTTTGTCGGGGAGCGCGGCTTCGCAGGAGATCTCGGCGACGTAGATGGGACAGCTACTGCAGAGCGTGTGGTTGTCGGGGCAGAGGTTTGTGCGGGCCTCGATATAGGGGGACGTGCGGTCGTTGGAGCAGTAGAGCGTGAGCCTGCCTTGCCTTCTCCTACAGCCTCGATCCACGCCTCCGCCTCTATGACATTCGTAAACTTCTTGTACGTTGCTCCCGGGAAGCCATTCACATGCGGCAGGCAATCATCCCTGTATAACGAGTGAGCGTGTCATTAGACTCCTCCGCCATATGGCTGACGCACCATGTCAAGTACACCCCAGGAGTGTGCCCTTTAGCGACTGCGTAATATCCTGGCTTCCCTGCCGTCTTTCCGGTTCCCATCGTGTGTAGTGGTGCGAGAGGTTCTTCTGCTTCGGAGTAACTGCGAACCAGAGGACGCTGCCTATTGTGCCCAGCGAGTGGTCCTAGATCAAGTACTGAGGGTCGTAGAGGCCTCGTGAAGAGGATCAAACCAGATCTGGTCGCCACAGTTTACAAGCCGCAGTTCCGCACAGATCGATGGCGATATGGTGGGCCCTCAAGAGTTTCTGGGACCCAGAGAAGTATCACAGCCGAGTAGTGCAGTCTGTGTATTGTAGTTTAGGCAGGTCCGTCTGCGCAACCGACGTGGGAGGATGTATCATGTTCTGAGCTGATATGTTAGACGCCGATAACAAGGAACGCGTCTATCACGTGATGATCGTACGCGCCTGTGGCTCGTTAGATTTTCAGATCTCGCAACCACCACAAAGGTACATACTTACTTGCTGCGGCCCCTAGTAGTACGCTATGTCAACTAGCTTTCTTGACGTCCAAACTTGCTTCTCACCGTTGTGACGCAAATAACAGCTCACAAGCGCATTATCTCATGGTCGTCGTGGAAGCAATCTATCTGCTTGTTGCGCTGTAGACAAACAACCGACCTGGCTACGCCATGCCGTTGGTTGTGTCCGCGACATTTGAGGCCATTCAGGGAAGAGGCAAGCTAATTGGAAGTTTACCACGTTTAGACTCCGGAATTCTACCGTTTTTATCAGGTTCTATTAAGTGAGCATGTGCAGACGAACCTAGTCTTCCTCTTGATGCTCTACCGTTCATGAAGCATAGGCCACAACCCGTAAGTTCTACGGGGGGCGCCGTCTAGTCATCTGCAACAATGGGAGAGTAACATGGTTTCGATCTTCCCATGAGGCAAGCCTCTGGAAGATTGGGGCAGAGGGGTAAGTGAAATGCAGTGCATGTGCTGTACCGTAATACTGACGACACTCTCCTTGCTCGGCGTAGGCAGCCCTTCGCAAGCGACGGTCGTTTGGAATGGCGCGATGCATTAAACTTCGAGTCTCACCTGCGGTTTGACTTCTCACAGCACTATCCGAACGGTCTGGGTTCTGCTGAAGGCGTGTGCCGACTTCTAAGATGTTATCGACCACAGCGTTCGGATCCCACCTGTGGTTTGACTTCTCCACCATGCATGAAACCTAATATCCCCTGAGATGCCCAGTCTGAAGGTGCATGGCACGAAGATGGGCACTTCTCCTCAATGGAAGGTTTCAACGGAAGGTTGAACTCGTGCCGCGTATGCACTTCTTCACTTTTTTCCCCAAGATCTCACTAATACGCAGAGACGTTCGTATGTCTTCACTCATCCTAGTGGCGACCTCGGGGCGCAGGACGATATTGAGAGATATCCTCCATGAGTGTTTCATTTACAGGATGTGCAGTGGCTCGTAGTCCGATCATCGCAAACCAGGGCACTCGGTTCCTTATCCAACCCCGTTGAGAGAAGTCCTCATCTTAACGATCGGTGCAGAATTCATCCAATCCGCACAGCTGACTTCTGTGATGTGCAGGGCCGCGACATCCTTCTAATTGAGAGCTTATGTGGATGAATGCCCAGATGTGGTGACGCTGATGATGATGATGATGAATTCAGCACTTATATACCGCAACAAGCAAACAAAGTCGTGCTAAGACGCGGTCCTACTATACTAAGTACAGTAGGCAGTCGATGGTGGGGGGTCGGAGTGATGTCATGAGGCTTATGTAGTAATGGGGAGGCAACGATGTAGGGCAGCATAGGGAGTGTCAACGTAGGGCAAGGTCCGGGGTAACGATGACAACAAACGGTCCATTTCCTTCTCCTCCTCTCAATACCTTCTCCGGCGGTCTACTTGTCTTGAAGTCCTGGGACCGGCCGCTCACCGGGCTCGTCGTGTCAGCCCCAACGAGGGAATTCCGGATTTTGCGGTCAAGCGTTCTCGAGGCCTGTGGTGATGGTGGGCGAGTGGTGGTGGTAGGGATGGGCCCGGCGTGAGCCTGGCTATGGATTTCGAGGTGCTGCTCCGTAAACAGCGAGCGCAACGGCTGGGCATAGCTGAAGACCAGTCGAGGGAAAGCCTCGGATGGCGGTTGGGTGGCGGGAATGCATCGCGACGAGGTCGGATGTACCCGTGGCGACGGGGTCTGGCGTTCAGTGTTCTGGTCGACTCGACATTGCGAGAAGACGGGCTATCGGCTGCGACGGGGAGCTGTCGACTTTAGGATCCTAGGCAAAGAAGAGAGCGTACGGAGACTCTCTACGTTGCCCGGTGTCCTCCCTTGGCCCAGCAAAAAGCGTGGGAAAAACTCGACCACGTCGTGGTACGGGTCCAAGGAGCTCTGATGTGGTGACGCTGTTCTACTAGGATTCCTCAAACAGAGAGAACATGTGGCAGGCGCGTTGCAGTCGAGGAAAAGCTGTGCGCGTGCGCCATGAAGGTTCTGCGCGATACACGGCACTAGAGCCAAAGGTTTGATAGGGCTGCGTCTTACACTGGGTGTGCAGCATATAAGGTACCTCCTTTCGTCTCTTTCTGTGACTAGATCTCCTCTCGACTGTTAATCCCTCACTGTTGGTACGTACAGTCGTCACTCTGACCGTCCTACAATGCCTTAAATGATCACCTGGTGCCAGATCACTAGGTACCACCCCTTGTAACGACTTCGACAATGGGAGGCGTCATATCATGGCTCTTCGGCCACGGAGAGGTTCACGAGAACCCCGTCCTTGCAGAGCTAGAACGCCGCGCGCAGGAACAACAGCAGGCTATCGATGCCGCAGCAGCCGAACAGGCCAAGGCTGAAGAAGCTCGACGCATGGCGGAGGACGCAGCACGCCAATCCGACGAACAACGAGCGAAATTCGAAGAAGAGTCCCGTCGACAGGAGGAGGGACGGCTTCGTGCCGAAGAGGCTAGGAGGAGGGCTGAGGATGAACACCAAAGGGCCGATGCAGACAGACGCGCCGCGGAGGACCAGAGGAAGCGAGCTGAGGACGACGCCAGAAGAGCAGGAGAAGAACGCGCCAAAGCGGAAGCTGAGGCTCGTAAGGCGCAGGCCGAGCAACAGAAGGCCGACACGGCTCGTCAAGAGGCCGACAAGAGGGCCGCCGACGCCCGTACTGCGCGCGAGAAGGCGGAGAAGGAGTTGCGCGACGGTATCCAGCCTATTGTCATTCCTACACTAGCCCAGTTCCGCGAGACGAAGTTGCGCCTACAGTACAGGGAGGGTCTCTTCCACTTCGCTATCGCCGGGAATTCGGGAAGCGGCAAGTCCTCTCTGATCAACGCCTTCCGTGGCCTCCGTAGCAAGGACAGCGGCGCAGCAGCAGTGGGCGTCGTCGAGACCACGAGTGTCATCGCCCGATACCCCGACTCCAACCCTGCGAACCCGTTCGTGTGGTACGACGTCCCTGGCGCGGGCACGCTGTCCATCCCCGATTGGCAGTACTTCACTGACCAGGGGCTCTACATCTTCGACTGTATCATCGTCCTCTTCGACAATCGCTTCACCGTGACGGACGTCGCTATCCTGCGCAACTGCGCGCAGTTCCAGATCCCGACTTACATCGTGCGCTCCAAGTCCAAGCAGCACATCCAGAACGTTGCCGAGGACATGGCCGATGAGCCTGACGCTGACGATCTCGAGCGGGCGCGCGAATTATACGTTCGAGAGACGCGTGCGAGCGTCGCGCGGAACCTGGAGGCCGCAAAGCTACCGGCTCAGCGAGTCTACCTTGTCGACAAGGAATCTCTGGTCCGCGTGATGAAAATGAAGTCCAAGCCGGACAAGCCGCCACGAGGACTCCTCGATGAGATGGAGTTGTTGCAGGACCTATTCGGCGAGGCCCGCCGCCGACGGGTGGTAGAGGCAGAGGTAGAATCTCAAGCTGCAGAATCTGTCGCCTCGCAAGCAATTCGCGGTGCCCTTGGTAGCATTTTCCGTTTGTCGTAAGCCGTCGCTTTCCCCCAATTTGACCTTCACACTAGTACGCATGATTTGTATGATAGCGGAGTGATCGATGACCGAGTATACTTCATTCCGTTTGCTAGTGTGTCACCGGCAACAGTTTTTCTCTGGTATTGTAGCCCGAGCTGTTGCATCAAGAATCGTAGAACCCGAATAGAGCCAGCGTACTGTGCGGCCGTATGTCGCGGATGGACGCTTTTGGCAATCAGCGGGCGCCTGATCGCTTCGGGACCGTCGGGACCAGGCCCGAAGCCCAATCCCGAGTCCTTCCGATGGACCTACAATCGCCCTCATCCCGATGCGCACGATGAGATCTTGCGAAGGGCTCGGGGCCCAGCCTCTGAGCAGTTACATAGAGTGCGGCGCTGCCCTCTGGTTCGGGCCAAGCTCGGACGGGAGCTTGGGGCGACTGAGTGGGAGAATGGCGTAGGTACTGCGGCCGAGTCAGAGGAATTCAGCGAAGTCGGCCGCCTCCAAGTTGCAGGTGTTCGGGGAAGGCATGGTTGATAGCAAACTGCGTGCGATTGGCAAACGCTACTATCGCCCTCCTGTATAGTGAATGCACGTGAGACTCATGCTGAAGAGTAATTATCGAACATACTGCTTTGTCATGACCGTACAAAACAATTGGAATTCACTATCATCCTGCGACGTCTCAGCCCAGTATGTAACCATCTGCGATAATCAACAAACTGCATGGTTCGACCGACGGCGGTAAGGAGCATACCGGAGCCCGCTGCGCAAAGAGCGCGGGAAACGAGCGCCTGCGGGCCAGCAGAAGGCCGGGATCCGGCCCACGCTCTCGCGGACTACGAGAGACTAATACGAGGCTGTTCCTACTTCCCCTCCGATCTGTTGTATGAAACCGCGACATGGAGCGGGTCGGTGGCCCTGTCGACCCTCCAGCGCGGCGCAGCTAGGTGTCTCTGGCAGACTGACCAACAGGTAGCGGGTCGGCGACAGGTCATCGGGTCGTCAAGGACATTCACAAGAATAGTCGAGTCAAAATGGCAATCCCACGTTTTCCGCTGCAGCGGAGGCCTAGATTCCGTGTCCGAGGAATCGCTATCTCAATCACCGCAGGCTGTCTTCCGATCGCGCGTACAACGACCGGGTACATCGCTCTCAGCGATCCGGAATGTGTGTCGGTATAACGGACACGACGTAGCCGGTGCGGTGAGTCGACGGTGTTTCAGGTTGGTGCAGTGCTGCGACTGCGCTTGGACTACGATGGCGCGCAGATAATGAGGGACAGCGAGGACAAGCGGATGCACAGCGAGCACGGCCAGGCGGTAAGTTAGCACGGATGGCGGGAGGGCGGGTCGGAGATGGGCCCGCCGGCGGGTGGCGGGAGGCGGCGGACGGCTTGGTAAGCGCTGATCGACCCGCACCTCCCATTTGCGGAGATAACCGGCATGCAGGTTCCCGAAGCGCCGGGACGTCTGCACTGACGTCGGACTGGACTCGGTTCAGGATCAGCTCTCCCTCTCTCCAACGCTCCTCAGCAGTCACCTGCACGCGTGGAGACCACCGCTGCACCCCGCCAGACGACGGTGAGTGTGCCAGACCCTGCATTGCGCGAAGAAACGGCTGACATCGAGCGGGAACGGACTAGATGTGGAGAAAGGCTGACTGGCCTGGTAGAGACATGCGTCGGGAGATGGATGCGAAAAGCCACACCGGGTAGGCAGTCTCTGGTTCCGCCATTTGGTCGACCCGTCTCCGGCTATCGTCCGCGGATACCTCCGCCTCCTCCCGCCACCGCTGCCTTGGTCCCCATATATATGTTGGGCACCCACTCCCCGCACAGATCTCCACTTTCCTTTTCCCGTTCCTCCGCACACCGCGGTCCCCGACAACTCTCCCCTCCCTCTCCCCTTCACGACCCTTCCTCTATCTTACGACATGCCCACATCAATCCCCAACAGCGAGACGACTACGGTCGTCCAGGACGAGCACCCCATCTACCGCCCCGCAGGGTACACGGAGGGGCAGGAGCTCACCAACCCACGCTCGCACGATGAGAACCAGCCCGATATTTCCTTTCCCTTCATCACCACCGATATCAATCGCGGCGGTCTTACGAACGAATATCGTGGGGTGGCCAAGGAGGGCTTCGTTCCAGCTGACCAGGCGTTACGGCCAATACCTACGCATGTGTCGGACGTCCCTCAAGCCCTCCGGGATCCGGAAAAGGCAGCCCAGCTTCGGGACATGAAGTTGGTAACATGGCTGCCAGACGACCCGGAGGATCCTCGTAATTGGTCCAACCTCTACCGGTGGTGTAAGTCGTATTTGCCACATTCGCGTCCTCCGGTTCTGACATGCATCCTAGACCTCACCGGCGTGTGTGCGATGTCGGTCGTTGCGGTCGCCTTCGCGTCAGCAGTCGTTACGGGTGACTTCACTGACATCCAAGACGAGTTTCAAGTCGGCGAGGTTGTTGTCGCCTTGAGCGTATCGCTCATGGTCTGTGGCTTCGGTATCGGCCCTCTTGCCTGGTCACCTCTGGTATGTCACTTTTCTTACCGCTATCTAAGTGCCACCGGCTGATTATGCGACAGAGTGAACTCATTGGCCGACGATGGCTATGGATCGTCCCCAATCTCATCTACGTCATCTTCAACATCCCCTGCGCCGTCGCCACCAACATCCAGACTTTACTCATCTGCAGATTCTTCGCCGGTATCTTCGCGTCTGCGCCATTGACACTCGCCGGTGGTACCATCTCCGACATCTGGGACAACAATGAGCGTGGCTTCGCCATTGCCCTGTTCGCCGCGGCTCCTTACGGTGGACCTGTCCTCGGCCCCATCGTTGGTGGTTTCGTCGGTGAGAATATCGGCTGGCGGTGGATTATCTGGGTGAACATGATTTTCGCCGGTGTCATCGCTATCTTCTGCTGCACCATCCCCGAGACGTTCGCGCCCGTGCTCTTGAAGCGTCGTGCCGCACGGCTGCGGAAGGAGACCGGCAACCCGAACATCACCACCGAGCAGGAACTCTTCAAGCGACCGCTTTCTGACATTGTCATCGAGACACTTATCCGTCCTTTCCGTAAGTCATTCGTATCATTCGACGCCGGCACTCTGCTGACGCCACTTCGCAGAGATGCTTGTGACTGAGCCCATTTTGCTGCTCATGTCCATGTACATCGCCCTCATCTACGGTCTGCTCTACGCGTTCTTCTTCTCCTTCCCCGTCGTCTTCGCCGAGGAGTACAAGTTCGACGATGGCCACACCGGCCTGACGTTCTGCTCCGTCCTGATCGGCCTCGCCATCGCGCTCTTCGTCACGCCCCAGGTCGAGAAGAACTATCAAAAGCGTGCAGCGGCCAAGGGCGGCAAGGCCGACCCCGAGGACCGTCTCGTCGGTATGATGATCGGATGCTGGTTCGTCCCCATCTCCTTGTTCATCTTCGGCTGGACGAGCCCGCCCGTGGTCATGCCCGGCGGTGGCAACTGGGTCGGCCCCGTGTCGTCCGGTATCCCCTTCGGCTTCGGCATGGTCATCATCTACTTCTCCGCCAACGCGTACCTCATCGACGCATTCCCCGGCTATGTCGCGTCTGCGCTTGCTGCGAAGACCGTCATCCGTTCCGGGTCCGGCGCTGCGATGCCGCTGTTCATCGAGGCGATGTACCACAACCTCGGTAACGGCTGGGCGGCATCAGTTTGGGGCTTCATCTCTCTTGCTATGGTAAGTTTGCATGCATTCGGTGGTGATTGCCATTATGACACTGACTTTCGTCTTGCAGATTCCTATCCCGTTCCTCTTTTACCGATACGGTAAAGCCATCCGTGCGCGCTCAAAGCGTGCGGTTGCATAGACGTTCATTCCTCCGGTTTCGTTTACGTTCTCCTGCGACCTCCCTCCTCTATTTCCCTACCACCGCATTCGTCCGTCCCGTGCATCATATGTCCTATTTTCCGCACCCGGGTAAGATCCTAGAGTTTCTCTGCCTCGCTTCACACCGCATAGCATTCTCGCCACACGTTACACCACACACTAGCTAGAGTCATGGGTAGATGCGCTGTGTAAGTTATCTGTCCAGCATACCCGCTCGAGTACTCGCAATACATTAGCATAATCGCGCGCTTTACTAGACATCTGGTGCCTGCGAGAAGTTCGACATACTCGGAGCGCTCTCCGAAGCCGGCCGAAGCAGCCTGTGCTCGCAATGAATGTGTGACTTGCCTCTGATGATTCCTTCGGCGCCAAGTGTATACTACCTTGTGCTTGGCCACAATACAGTTCGTCCACCAGGGCAGCGCAGCGTGGGGACATTACAAAGGCTGCTTCTCCATTCGTCGAACTCGCTGCTTCATTCTGTCCTCATTGCGCCTGTGACCTCGTCCGGGAGGTTTGCCCTGAAATCATAGTCTGAACGGTACTAGTACTGCTATGTATGTTTGCTAGCCTGCCTCCCGCCCGCTCGCAGCCCGCCTACCGATGACCGTGCCGGCATCCACGGAGGGCCTGGAGTTGAATCAGATTAGATTTTCGGTCTAACCGGACGCCCCAAAGTTATCTGATAAGGCACCCTCCGAGCGTTCCTCGAAATCTAATCTCAACGCGTGATCCCCAGATGCGCGTAATCTGATAAGCATATGCCACTGGCGCGTTCGCGCCCGACGCGCGGTTGCGTCTCTCCTCGCGTCTGGCTTGGCAGTATGCAGAGAACGGTTCATAAAGCGCGCCATGGCCCGCAGGAAGGCGGGCGGACGCGTGCTCACCCGTCGCGATGCTGGCTCTTCGGCTTCTCCCCTTCGTTGCCGCCGGCTTCTTGCTCTTACCCCAAAACGTTTGGGCCGACCCAACGTACAACAGCTCCGAGCTCTGCGCTCAGACGTGCTACACGGCGATCGCGGCGGTGACGTTCTCGGATTACAGCAAGACCGATACGTACGTGGGCGAGTCGTGTCACTCGACGTTGTCCGTGTCGTCCATCTACGCCTGCTTCGACACCTATTGTACCCAGTACACAGCCGCGGAGTCGTTCGCGTACACGAACAACTACTGCACGGAATATGGCCTGTCCCCTCTTTCCATGAGCTACGAGGAAGGCGAAGAGTACATTGAGGCTCACTATGGGAGCGCCGCCAACGTCACAGTCATCGACCCACGACTCGTGTTGACGGCGAACGAAACGGTTATCCCCGTCGAGGCATACTTCGCTCTCGCTCGTGATACTCTTGTGAGCAGATCTCTTCATGTATCGCATCTAAGTACTCACCTTCCGTGCGCATAGGCTATATGGCAACACCAGGAGTATGTCCACCACTCCTTCGGGTAGGCTGTTTCGCGTGCATCTCACCTACTAACGTCTCTCTGATCCAATGGTTGCAGATGGTCGATGTACGTCCTCGCCGTCGGTGTAATCCTTGTCGGAGTCTCCAACCGCATCTTCGCCTTCGTCGTCCATCGCACCATGACACGGTCGGGTCCACTCGCTGACGTCGAGCGCACCAAAGGCGGCAAGCCTGTCGTGCCCAACCGGGATTTCTTCACGCGGATCCACAACCTCTGGACGAAGCACATCACGCTTCCCGCAACTTTTGGCTACCGTCACAGTCAGCCGTGGGCGTTCTGCACGATCCCGACGCGCCTGCAGTCCATCCTGGTGTTCGTCTACGTTGCGTTGAATTTCATTTTCTGCGCTGTCGACTACCACGCCTTCGAGGGGAACACGTAGTAAGTGTCTGGTTTGAATGGTCTATATTCTTCTTCACTGACCGTGTCTTCGTAGTTGGACGAAACCCGCTTCGCAGCTCTCGCGCTACGTGGCGGACAGGACGGGCATCATCTCATACGCCAACCTGCCACTGCTCTGGTTGTTCGCCGGACGCAACGACTTGCTTCTCTGGCTGACTGGCTGGTCATTCTCGACGTTCAATGTCTTCCATCGATACGTGGCAAGGGTGGCTACAGCGGAGGCGATCGCCCATTCGGTCGGTTATACCGCCTTCTCCTACATTAGTGAGTACAAGTGTCCACTTACAGGACCTTGCATGCGAATGACTCGCCTTCGTTATCACAGCGTACGAAGGCTGGTCGGACTACAAGGAGTCGCTGAAAGAGCAATACTACGCCACGGGCATTGGGGTAAGCCATTAGATCTGGTAGAGATGATGACTTACTGACGAAGAGCCTATAGGCGACCGTTTTGATGTCCGTGCTCATTGGGCTCTCCATGCAACCCATCCGTCGCTATTGCTACGAGTTCTTCCTCGTGACGCACATCACCTTCTCAATTGCCATCATCGTGCTGCTCTTCTAGTAAGCCCGTCGAACGAACATGCCCTCAGCGCTTGACTCACGCGGTTCATATATAGCCACACCAAGATCTTCGACGGCGACTACAACGGCTACCTCTGGCCTTGCGTCGGTTTCTGGGTGTTCGACCGCATCATTCGCCTGATCCGCATCGTCATGCTCAACTGGCGCGTCTTCTATTCCAACGACGACCGGTTGAAGCGCAACAAGGCCACCGCGGTGTACGACCCCGAGGGTGACATCATACGGCTGACTGTTCGACCGTCGATGAACTTCTGCGTCGGCGCGGGCATCCACTACTACATCTACACGCCCACGCTGTCCTTCATGTTCTGGGAGAACCATCCGTTTACCCTGTCTGCGTGGCGGAACATCCCAGTCGCCGCCGGCGCGGAGGCTGGTGCTGGAGAGGGCGAGGTCGAGGAGATCCAGCAGATTCGTCACCAACCTGCCTCGGGCGGCACCGAAACTTCAACGGACTCGAGGGAAGGTTCGATCATCTCCAAGGCAGGTGTCAGCGCGCCCGTCTCAAGCTCGTCGCAGCAGGAACTAGTCTTCATCATCCGTCCGTACAAGGGCATGACGAAGGGCCTCAAGAACCAGCTGCTGAAAGCACCCGGACACCAGAAGGATCTCGTTGTCCTGCTCGAGGGCCCTTACGGAACTAAGGCCGACTTGGCGTCGTACGAGCGGACTCTCATGATCTCTGGAGGCAGCGGCGTCACTGGCATCACGTCTTACCTATGCGAGCACGGCGCGCACGCGAGCGGCAGGTATACTCGGTTCGTCTGGGCCGCCAGGGAAGAGTCCTTCGTGTCGGATGTTCTCGAGAAGGACCTCGCGCCGTTCGTCGACCGCGACGATGTTGCGCTCGACTTCTACCTTACGCGCCCCGGCTCCCAGAGCTCGAGTGGTGGCAAGAAGTCTGGCGTTGAGGCGACGATTGCGAAGCTCTCGGCGCGTGCAGGATCCGGGAATGGCCCTAGGGTTACATACCGGAAGCCCAACGTCGCCGAGCTGTTAGACTACGAGATTGGGCAGCTACTATCGAGAGAGAGTCGGCTGGCTGTCGTCGTATGCGGTCCGGATGGGTTGGCCGACGACGTGCGGAGAGAGGTTGTCCGGAGTATTGGTGTCAAGATCGATGCGTCGAGGATCGAGTTGTATGAGGAGAGTTTCGGGTGGTAAGCGTACTGACCTGTTTCTGATTGTTCTGCGACTTTTGGTGGACCTGTTATGCTAAAATCATGATGCCATGAATGCGAAGTTGAGGTAATTGTATCTACTAGTAGCGCTTACAGTTTGCTTACTACAGTATCGCGAATAGAATGCCGTGTACGAGTCGGAGACTGATACTACTATCATAGAATGACATTGAGAGCTCTGACTGCGAGCATGCGTGACGGTTGCAACGTTGAGCGCTGAAGCTGAAGTGTGTGTGTTGTGGAGGAGTGCAATTACTGACGGTGCATGGTCCTGAGTGACGATCTAGAGTCGGCGATCTGTCCAATGCCACCGTTTCGAGAAAGTCCGAGTGGTTGACAAGTACTGACAGCGTTCAAGCCTGTGTTCCTTGCCACCCGCGTCCAAGTGCTTGACTGCACCATGTACTTGCCTCCATACCCACACCTACATAAAAGTTGAGGCATTGCACTGTCACTCCGACACGCAAGATAAACAGTGTAAATCTATGCTGCTTGACGTGATTCCACGAGTGTCTCATCTTGCAAATACCAATGACATTCACAAAGCGACTGGGCTTATATAATAAAGCACGGCAAAGTAAGCACATGCATCATCCTTCAAGACCAACCCAACGTATTGATGCCAACAATAGGTATTCCGGAGCCACAGAGAACGCACGGACTCCATCATGCCAAATCCTCATTGCCAGTGACCTGGCACGCGCTGAGCCTCTTGGGCTAGCACTCCCAGCAGGTCGCTCTCGTCGATCGTATCTCCCGTGTGCTGTCCTTGGGAGAGCAGTATCAGCGTCTGCTTGTCGACGAGGTATACCCGCTGTTGCGGTAGCTCTGCCAGCTCAAGGTTCCGCGCGACGCTCTCCCGCGACTCCCTCACATATTTCTCGCGTGCACGCGCAACAGCCCCGGATGTAAGGCCGGCCTCATCCTCCGAATCATCGTCTTCGCCTTCAATATCCTGGGCAAGGTTGCGAATGTGCTGGCGCGCCTTCGAGCGGACGACGTACGCGGGTATGCGGAAGCGCGCGCAGTTCCGCAGAATGGCGACGTCTGTCTCCGTGAAGCGCGCATCGAAGAGTACCAGGATGCAGTCAAAGACGTACAACCCTTGGTTGGTGAAGTACTCCCAATCTGGGATTGAGAGGGTACCGGCACCAGGAACGTCGTACCACACGACGCGCTTGTTGGGGTTGGGATCGGGGTAGCGTGCGATGACGCTCGTTGTCTCGACAATCCCAGTCTCCGCAGACCCCGCCTCGCCATTACGAATACCGCGCAGGGCGTTGATCAGGGACGACTTGCCGCTGCCGGCTATGCCTGCGACTGCGATGTGGACATACCCCTCCTGGTACTGCAGGCGCTGCTTTGCCTCGCGGATCTGCTGCAGTGTAGGCACGACGACGGGCTGAGCCCCTGCACGTAGCTGCCTTTCGGCCTCTTCCTGCTGGGCCCGCGCCTCGGCAGCAGCTCTTTCAGCTGCTTGGCGGGCACGCTCGGCCTCCTCCTGCTCGTGTTGTCGCCTCTGACGTTCTTCTTCAGCCCTCCGTCGTGCTTCTTCCGCAAGCCGTGCCGCCTCCTCGGCCCGTCGCCTCTCTTCTTCAACCCTACGTCTCTCCTCCTCGGCTCTTCTGGCTTGCTCCTCGGCTCGTCGTCTTTCCTCTTCCGCTCTTATCCTTTCTGCCTCCCTCCAGCGTGCTTCCTCTTCTGCTCGACGTCGCTGTTCCTCCGCCTGACGGCGTTGCTCTTCTGCGCGCCGAGCCTCCTTCTCCGCTCGTCGCCTTGCTTCCTCCGCCTGTCGTGCCTGCTCCTCAGCCTGGCGCCTGCGCTCCTCTGCGCGCTCCTGTTCTTGTCTGAGCCACTGTTGGTGTTCCCAGTCGTGGTTCGGGTGTGAATGCGAGCCGCCCATAGTCTATCGTCGATTCCTAGGTGAATACTACGCTCAAGTAGACGGCAGATTGATGAAACGTGAAGATCACATGGTAAGCCGACTGTACGGAATACCGGAGTGAGTACGCTGACGTACCTCTGAGATTAGGTGGTCGTTCCCCTCTCTGGAATGCCAGGGACAGAAGCTTGCAGAGCCTGCTCGTTGAGAGCTGCTTAAAAGGAGTGAGTGCATGGTTTGAGTTTGTTACGCTGAGCAGGCCCTGTACCAGCAGGCAGCAACGTTCGGTGGCTTCCAGGTCGCCTTCCATGCTTCCGATGTGACGTGCGGTTAGACGTCCCATGCGGTCTAGCTTCGTGGCCAGTCACCGCGAACTTTGTGGAGATCCATGCAGTGCATCATGTACTCGTATACCAGGTACAATTACGCCGCGGAGATGACAGGCAGTCGACTCTGGACCACATCCGAAGAGAATGCTACCTTGCGCACTCCCACTGCGGAAACGAAGCGACCGTATGCATCACCTTCAACATCCTGTGTTGACGAAGCTGCACTTGCGTAAATGAAGTGTCTGTGAGGCCGTATTCATCAACAGTAGTGCCAGATTCCGGAAGGCAAGTATGCCGTGACCAACGAGTAGCGGCCTGTTCTGATTGAAGGACCTGTAGGAAACCTGCGATCGTCTGTGCCCGCGTTCGGAGGGACGCATTTGTCGTTCCAACGGCATCGCATTTGTCGCAATCCTGCGACCTGGGAACATGCGCTTCAAGAAGTGCCCGTATGCAGATGAAGGACGGCCTTTCCATTGATCATGGATTGAGCGAATATGCTTGCAGATATTTTGTGGTAATGCGTGGCACGGAAATGATACACATGTCCAACAGGGCAGACTCGCCAGCTATGTACATACAAGCGATTCGTGACACAGCGAACGATCAAAGCAGCAGACAAGTCTCAGACGAACCGACGATAGAGGGCGAAGAACATACAGACATGGGGTATACTTGCATGGAGGTCGATACATCTTCGGGCAGGTCAGTTCTCCACCACGCGTCGACGGCGCGCCTCGCTGAGCAGGTCGCGCAGCAACTCCCACTCATCGATGCACTCCTCTGGCTGTCTGCCCTTCACCACCTTGCAGAGCGCCTCCTTATCGACCATGTAAACGCGCTGCTTCGGTAGGCCCGCTGCCTCCAGGTTGCGCGCGACGCTGGCACGCGTCTCCCGGATGTACTGCTCACGCGCGCGTTCGACGACGTCGTCGTCCTCGTCAACCATATCTTCGGCGGCGTTCTGGATGTGCTGCCTCGACTTCGAGCGCACGATGTAGGTAGGGATTTGGAAGCGGGTGCAGTTGCGAAGGATCGCGACATCCGTGGCGGTGAAGCGATTGTCGAAGAGGACGACAATGCAATCAAAGGCGTAGAGTCCCTGGTCAGTGAAGTACTGCCAGTCGGGAATGGACAGCGTCCCGGCGCCAGGAACGTCGTACCACACGAAGGGGTTCGCAGCACTGGGGTCGGGGTACCGAGTAATGACACTTGTGGTCTCGACAACGCCCGTCGGTGCTGCACTCCTGTCCTTGTTGCGGAGGCCACGGAAGGCGTTGATCAAGGAGGACTTGCCGCTCCCTGCGATTCCTGCGATAGCAAAGTGGAAGAGACCTTCCCTGTACTGGAGGCGCAACTTCGTCGCGCGGAGCTGGGCTTGGGTGGGAATGATGATAGGCCGGATGCCTTCGCGCAAGTCCTTCTCCGCCTTCTCACGCGCAGCGCGAGCTTCAGCTGCGGTCCTTTCCGCGTCCTGCCTGGCTTTGTCAGCCCTCTGCTGGTCGGCCTGCGCCCTCCGCGCCTCAGCTTCCGCTCGTACACGTTCTTCGTCCGCTCGCCTGGTGTTGTTCTCAGCCTGTTTCCTCTGTTCGTCAGCTGCGCGCCGGTCTGCATCGGCCCTCCTGTACTCCTCCTCTGCCCTCGCCCTCGCCTCTTCTGCCCTCAGCCTCGCCTCTTCCTGCAGTCTGGAGCTTTCTTCGAACCTCCTCCTGTGCTCCTCGGATTGTCGGAATGCATCTTCTGCCAAACGTCGAGCTTCTTCAGCGCTGGCCTGGTTGGCCGACGCGGCCTCGATGGCCAGTTGCTGCTGCTGAATGCGGTGTTCTAGCTCTTGCAGAACCGGGTTCTCGCGAACGCGTCCGCCGCTGGATGCGCCGCGAATTGCCCACAAGACACCAACGACGGCGGTGAGGACGGGTGGAATAAATGCAGCAGCAACAGAAGCAACAGCTCCCATGGTTGTTCCGTTTGTCGCAAAGCAACGTCTCTAACGGGTCAAGAGGAGGAAGAGATTAGTGGCATTGTCAATCAGGGACGCGCCAAACTTACCAGTTACAAGATACAGGCTAGGTAGCGAGCGACTCGGCTGTCTGGAAACGAATCGAAGGGAGATTTATACGTGAGTCCCGCAGCTACGACCACGCACGGTCTTCCATTCCTGGAGGCGTTGCGCAAACCTTCAAGAGCATTGATCAGATATCTATGGCCCGGGAGCTTCGACTGCAACGCCGCCCCCGCATGTCTTCTGCGTGTCCTTCATGAACCGCATGTCACGCAGGTCTTGTATTCGGATCCTCATAGAAGGGCTGGTGCGGTGCCTGGATGTGCGGAATTCAGCCCATATCGTGCTGGACGCGTCGCATGGCACTGTATGTGGGTCGGTGCATCTAGCATCGTGACCGCAACAAAACGAGGGCTGCTAAAGATATGATAGTGCTCAACAATGAACATACCTACGCAATACCTGTTTGTCGCCGTAATCGGAGACCAGTCTTTGTATGATCCTAGCACGTCCGTAGTATGATGTATCATCCTGGCGCGTTCCTCGCACTTATGTGATATAGCGACGTCGTGCAAGACGGCGAGGCTTCCCAAAGTCACACTACATACGAAGGATGTATTAGTTGGGCAGTGAAGAAGTGCACAGCAGATCGAACCTTATGTAAAGGACATTCATTTGTGCAGGAGGACTTCCTAGTCTGCGGATTCTCTGGGGACTTCCGAGATCCAGGAGATGTAAGGTTCACTATAGAATTTGAGGTGGAACCACAGGTGGGAGCCCGTCGTCAAAGATAGGTTCGCCTGGTCCCCACGATTACGCCCTACCGGCACGACCATATGCATTGACCAGGCAGTGTATTAGCCAGCTGCAGCCGCGTATTGCACGAAGATGTGGCGGGCCTTTTGTCCATCATTGAACTCGGACAGTGTATCGCCGCGTAGCCGACAAGCTACATGTACTTGAAATCGAGTGCCCAGCCTAACGAGAACCGTTGCAAAAAGTCACCACTGGTTGGTACCGGGTACACCGCCAGTACTTGCGCGCGCGAGAACGAATGTTGGGCGCCTATTAGTATCCGGTATGGCAGGAGGACCTGGTCCCGACAGACGTCGACTATATCTTCGAACAAAACGGACTGCGGAGGAGGAGGAGGAGGAGGAGGAGACGGGTGGTGGATCATCGGAACACGTCTGACAATCAGCCTTCGCGCACGATGCCAAACTGAGCACCTGCAGACCTGCCGACAAGATATATATATTTGCGTGTATTGAACCCACTGCAGCGTTAACGTTACTGTACGACCGATCACGACTTGGATGCAATACATACCCGATGGCGCGTAGCAGCGTGCTGTGGGGTTGTGCTGAGAAACCAGAAAGACCTTGCAAGCGGTCAGCCGGCGCCGACACCGAGGGCTTCAATACCTCGTAAGTATAGGCATCATTGACGCAGATAGGAACAGGTCACTATCACACTGTAACGGTAGAGTGGTGCACGGAAGCGCGATGTGATGGGAGAGGCGAAGTGACGTCGGGCGGGTGACGTCACTGACGCGATGGCGGGGAGCCTGCCCACAGCCCGCTCGCGGACGCGCACCGTTATAAGCTAACTTACGGCGCGTTCAACGACCCTCCCATTCCCCACACCCACACACGCCATGTTCCGCGTCGCCTCCCCTGCCCTCCGCCGCACGCCCCCCGTCCTCAGGCGGCCCCTGTCCACCACCGCCCACGCTCCTTCCCGTTCCAGTCTCAAGTTCAACCCAACCCATCCCTCGCCAGTCTTCCCGCGTCCGCGCGCGTGCTGCCCGCCTTCGACCCTCCTCCGCGGCCAGCTGCTCGTGCGAGGCGCCGCGAGCCACGTCTCCGGACGTCCGGGCTCGCAGACCGCGTCACAAGCCGCCCAGAACATCAAGGAGGAGGTCGGCAGCGCAGGTGGCGACCTCGCCAAGACAATCGCCGGAGGGAACATCTTCTCGGACGCCGTTGCGCCGACGCAGCAGACATTCGTGAGTATATGCGCGCAACCCGCGTTGCTGCGGCAAGCGACACAGTGCTGATGCATCGCACAGCTCGGTATCACCAACGCTGTTGCGTATGCCGTCCCCACCCCCTACATCGTGTTCGGCCTTGCTGGTGGCTTGCCATACCTCGGTACCGCAGCCGCTACAATCTACCTAGCCCGCCAGGCCGGTATTGCCACGACCGGTGAGTGCCATAACCATCACGTCTTGCGCTGAGCGTGGCCTGAAATGAAGAACTAGGCATCATGACGAACATGGATCCTGGCGTCGCGATCACCGTCCTAGACCAGGCCTTGCACATACAGATGACCTACGGCGCCGTCCTGCTCTCCTTCCTCGGTGCCCTGCACTGGGGCTTCGAATTTGCCGGATACGGTGGTACGAAGGGGTGCGTGCTTTTTCCCTATAGCTCGCTTCTTAACAGGTAACTGACCCTATGCCCACGGGTTCGTAGATACCCCCGTCTCCTCCTCGGTATGGCGCCAGTCGTCTTCGGCTGGACAACGCTCGGATTGGAGCCCGTGCAGGCTCTCATCGCGCAGTGGGTCGGCTTCACTGGCTTGTGGTGGGCTGACCTGCGGGCTACGAACGCGGGCTGGGCGCCGCTGTGGTACTCGCAGTACCGCTTCTACCTGTCGATTCTCGTCGGCACCTGCATCATCGGTACGCTCGCTGCGACGAGCTACTGGGGTCCTGTGGGTGGACACGGGCTAATCAGCCACGACCTGAACATCGTACGTACCTTCGTGCCGTTTTTCCTCGGGTTTGAGTGCTGAATGTGAGCTCGCTAGGTCCGCGCTGAGCGCAAGCAGAAGCAGCCTGAGCGCGAGGGCCGCGTAGGCGGCGAGATCGAGTCACTCGCCGCTCCTGAGAACGCCGACTCGTATGTGATCGTCAGGAAGAAGAGCAATGGCCAGAACGGCAACGGTAGTGAGTCCGGATCGGAGCAGGGAGGAGAGCAATGAAAGCGAACTGCCGAGTTGAGGTCGATGGACGTTTCCGCATTGTATCATCACCAGTTGTGAGCCATTGTATAACAGAACATAGTATCTTCGCCACATGTAGACAGTAGTGTAGAGCCCAGAATATGACCAGTAATATTCAATCTCGATGTATCATTGTATGGGTCGAAGAGAGGATGTGTCAGAGACGGAGACGGCGAAGTGGCGAAGGACTTGATCAAGCGCCGGTGAGCGTCTCCACGGAGGCGGGATGGTCTCGAAGGTTCGGGAGGGCAAACACGGGCAGCCATAAATTACAGATCGTGAAGTCCTCGCAGCCCCATATTCATCAGTCTTAAGCCTTCAGACTTGCTGCTCTCTACCTTCATATTCTTCGCCGGAGTGAACAGAGATGGCGGCTGTCCCACCACCGATGCCGACGAGCACGGCGAACTGGCACTGGAAGAACAAGACGGTGACGCCCTGGGCGCGCGCGTGGTTCGAGCGCGAGCTCGTCACGGTCGAGGTCAGCGGGGAGGGCGAGGAGAAGGTCGGCGTGACGAAGCTGAACGACTTTGAGGGCGACGTGGAGCTCGGCCAGCGGAAGAGCAAGTGAGTGCGATCCTCTCCGTATGCCCGCCCCGCGTGGGCAATGAAGTGGAGGTGCTGACGGGAGGCTCTGCGTGCGCAGGTTGATCACGATCTACGACTGCAAGGTCGAGCTGCAGTGGGCGGGCACGGCCTCGGATGGGTCTGAGGTGACGGGCAAGCTCACCGTCCCGGAGGTCTCGCACGAGATCACGCTCGATGGGCTCTCGGACTACGTCGTACGTCCCTACCCTCGCTCGCTCCCGCCCGCACACGCTGACGTCCCCCCTTCCGCCGCCAGTACCACTGGTCGCTCACGTCGCCGTCCTCGCCGCAGGCAGACGCGCTGCTCGCGCTCGCGAAGAAGAGCCTCCCCGCCGCGCTCGAGAAGAAGTTCGCCGAGTTCGCCGCGGCGATCATCGACACCCACGGGAAGGACCTCCAGGTGTCCTCCTCCAGCGCGGAGCCCTCGCGCCAGGGCACACCCGCGCCGCCCGCCACATCCGCGCCCGCGTCCTCCGGATCCGCCAAGCCCTCCACGTCTGCGCCGGCGAAGGCCGCGCCGAAGGTGAACTCGACGTCCGTGAGCGCGGAGGCGAACTTCATGGCGGCGGCGGCGGACCTGTTCGACCTGCTCACGAACGAGAAGCGCATACCGATGTGGACGCGTGCGCCCGCGGTGTCGGCCGCGCAGCCCGGTGCGGAGTACAGCTTGTTTGGCGGCGGCGTGAAGGGGAAGTATGTCAGCTTGACCCCGCCGAAGGAGATCGTGCAGAGCTGGGCGCTGAGCAGTCCGACTTGGCCGGATGGTGGGTGCTATCTCTTTCCGCACTCGACGCTGCAGTCGCACGCCTGGCTGACTACGCGTGGGCTCGATGGTGCAGGCCATGTCGCGACCTTGACCACGACGCTTGATCAAGGATCGGATTCTACGAAGGTCAGCTGGCGACTGGAGGGTGTTCCCCTCGGCACGGAGGAGGAAATACAAAGGAATCTGCAGGGATACTAGTACGTCTTTCATATACCCAGACTGTCTCGCTGGCGATCACTGACTTTCGCCTAGCATCCACGGACTGAAGTCTATTGGGTATGTACCATTCTTTGAATACCATCCCGCCCCCGCCTCGCCACCATCCTCGCCCACGCGCCGTACCCAAAAGACTCGTAGCACTGCGGGGGACAGCCAAAAAACGGGCTATACGCAGGCTTTGACGATGGCCGTCGCGGTGCTCGCGCTCGTGGTGGCGTTCTCGATACCCTACCTGTATAACTAACATATGTCTTGACGGGTAATTGACGGTCTTTTCGGTTTCGTGTTTTAGGTTGGGCACGGAGTTGTGAATGCGTGCACGTCAACGGGGAACGTTCTGCAACCTAAGGTGCGGCGTACGGAGTCGAGCATATGGACACTGCTTCAATCTTTGGCCTGTAGACGCCTCGAAGTACAGGGGACGTACCGATTTGGGCAGCGGGAGTTCGGGGACGTGCTGATAGTAGATACAAGAAACGCAAAGTGTACGCGTTGGCAGACTAAGAATACATTTGTACAATTTCTGCATATCACATCGTCTTCTCGTCGTGTCCGCCACATTCGAGATAGACAATTGTGCCCAAAGGAAAGGATATGATGACCAGAGTGTAGCGAGCGAGCAACACAGACGACCAGGGGAGACTTTTGACAAATCTTAGATGGAGAGGGCGAGCCTTGGTGGCTATTTGTGCGGAAGCAGACTTCACATCTGTGGTGGGGGTCCATTCCACAGCCGCTCGATCTACGATTCAACAAGAAACCATAAGATATAGCCGAACAGTAAATGCAGAGGCGTACCAATGAGCGGAGGAAACCCGTAGCTATAATATCTCCATTCTGAGCTTTCCCCGGCAACTCTGTGGGCCGCTGTTGCAGGATGCGAATTGAGTGGCATCCACATTCAGCTCGGGGGTAAGACTCACGTTACGAGCTTCTTGCATGAAGACCCAGATGTCCTTGGCATCCTCGCACTCCTTGAAGTGTTCGAAGAGGCCATCCTCCAGCCACATACGCGCCTGCCTGCGGATGAAGCCCATCGCCACTGTCTGCGTCACCATCAGGTGCCGCGAGCGTATCGTCGCGATTTGGCAGCCTCTGCATATCAGCCCTTGATGCAGCTTCCTCGTCGCGAGTTCGAGGTAGGGGAAAGGAGTGGCTGCCATGAACCGCGCGCTCAGGTAGAACGTCGGCTTGCTGACACCCCGGCGGGACGGGCGGGCGAACACCTCGCGAGCCTTCTTCCCGTGCGTCTCGAGCCACGTATCGTACCGCTCATTGCCGCCGTGGTGCGCGATGGCCGCCTGCACCACGCGGCGCTGGCTGTAGAGGCGGAAGCGCCGCCCGTGGTAGAGGTCTACCATGCCGTACGTCCCTGGAATTGAGAGCATGCTCGGAACGTCCACGAGGGACTTCTTGGTCACTCCGAAGAGCATCTTGGCGTCGCTTTCGATGAGCGCCATGAGGTGCGGGGTCTCGCTGAGGCAGTTGAAGCAGCACCGGACGCACTCGGGGATCCAGAGGTAGGTCCCGAACTCGTTGCAGAACGAGCAAGTGCGCGTGCAGAGCGTGTGGTAGAGCTCGTCGACGGTGAAGTGCTGCGAGGCATCTGCGGTGTCGAGTGTCTCGAGCGTGTTCGGGATGTGACGCACGAGGAACTTGTACGGGACCGACTCGTCGACGATGAGGCGCATCCGCCGGTTGACGAGACGTAGCGCAGAGGTGGAGCGCAAGTCTGTGTACTGCGCGATAAGACTGAGGAGCTCTAGGGGAAACTTGCCGAGGTCGCCTGCGCTTGCCACAGAGGCCTGAAGAGGCGGGGGAGTAGGGCGAGACTCATCGGTTGTGGCTCCCCGGCTGCGGTCCTTGGGGATGTACAAGACCGTCTCATCGAATTCACGGGGGTGGTACCCGAACCAGTTAAGTGCTGTCGCGCGAGACAAAGGATCTGTGATGTGGGGAATGCTCCCTCCGCTCGACGTCGTCGAGGACGAGGCGGAGGACATGGAGGTGGTGTAGTCTTAGGCAAATGCCAGAAGGCAGCGTATCAATTGTGGCGCGCAAAGTGTTATGTAACGCAAGATCGAGATCCGGAACCTACGAGTGCTACCAATTCCACTTGTACAACAACTCCTTGCGGCTGCAATCCCGCTGTTTTTATATTACTTGGCAAGTAAGTCGTGAAACTGGTCTTTGTGCAGCTTGTAGACGACTTGCATCCCGACATCGTTTTCCACCTCACGCTCGACTCGGAGTCAAGAGCCTGAGGAGGCGCAACGGCTCTCTCATTGACACTCACAACCATCGTTGGGTTCTCTGTGACATATACACCAAGTCATAGAGCATAGCAATCTACAGCCAACGTTCATCCGGGCGGCGCGGGCGTATAGGTCAACTTGACGTGGTTTGCTACAGTCTTGGTGAGTAGGATATCTGACGCGTGTTTTTGCATCGAAGACTGACTGTACGATGGTCAAAATCGTTCTTAACAGGGCCGGACACGCTTAGGCATCAAGAGGTGTTGTCCGCATCGCAGTCTTTGTACGAGCACGCGCGCGATGAATTCATCGGTATTGGTTTCGCACAGTGATCCTTATATGTCCTGAAGTACAGCCTGGACATCTATGAGGTACGCCGAAGCCGCCAAGGCGACAACAAGGCAACCCACCCTGCCGGGAAAAGCAGCAATGACTGCGATAATCGTGTTAACGGCTCCCATGGTCTTCTTACCTTCAACTTAACCCTGCCTCGCGGGTCACTATTGTGATGACACAGCTTCAAGCTTGAGGTGCTCCAGCTTGATCAGGGTGATGCCTCGATAAGGGGTCATAGCTCGCGCTTCACGGCGAACGCTCCAACATCTACAGCCGCTATAGATCAGAGACTTGTAAGTTCTGTCAAGATTGTACAGCCCTTTGCTTCTCTCACCGTCATGTTTCAGTTGCTGCCCGCGAATTTCAGTTACACCCTTTCTGGAGGACAGTTGTCTGTCTGCAGTTGTGCTGGCACCGGATGCAGCGCGGGGCTTGCCCAGGAGTCTCGCCCCATGATGAGCGTCTTGCATAGAGACTATGCGGTCGCAGTCGATATGGCTTGCACGCCGTTGTACGTGCATCCTCTTTGCTAGTAGCGTCACCTCGCTCCTATGACATTTAGAGCATCAACCTCGTTCGCTTCTCGCGTCTCGTTTCTCATCGCCGATATCACCCCGAACTGAGGACGGGTACTCAGCGCGTGCCGGACAGCTCGGGTTGCCTCATGCCTGTAGCGCGGACCGGACAGCTCGGGTTGCCTATCGCCGCTTGTCCTCCTAGTACTGGTACATAGCATGGGGACCCTCCAACTTCTTGTCATCTCAACACATCTTTTGTCTGGCCGGGGCTGCCCTTCGTGTGTAGCTTGAAGACTGCGAGGTGATTAGTTGCATGAGAATTTCGGCCTCTCGAGTTAACGTGCTCTTGCAACCAGAATCCAGGATGTGCTATAGTTCACGAATTGCAGTTTCTACTTCACGCTTACCTTCTTGGAATCTGAAACCTCATTCCAGCGCCCGGGCGACGAATTGAGCTGATGCGCCCAAGAGATCAATCAACGGGCTACACAACAAGAAGTGAGCTACTACCCATTGTTCTCACAGCCTTCGTCATCACTGTCTGTTCATGCCCTGTAGCTAGCACCGACGTGCCCGCTTCATATGTATGCATTTAAGGAGCCTCTCAGAGTCGCAAAAGAGCATACCTCATTCATTGCGACCAACCTTCGCTTACCCTCACTCATCCTCCATTCCCTTGCACGCGCTTACAAACCCAGACGCAGCCATGTCCACTGCTAACAGCCTGTACATCACCCTCAACCACCTCCGCTTCGAAGCCGGAGTAAACAAATATGCAAGTTCCGAATCTGTCTCAGCAGCGGTCCTCTCTAACCATTCTCACAGCACTGGGGTCTGTTCGCTACTGGTAGCGCACCCCCGGCGGGCACTCTGTACCATGCCACCGATACGCAACGCGAGGCCTTGGATCTCCGCTTGGAGGTGCACCCGGTCAAGAACCCCCAGGCATCCAAGACTATGGTTGTGGCCTTGAAGATCGCCGATTCCCCCGGCCCGAATATCCTTAAACACTTCACCTCAACTAACGTTGTGCACCTCATGCACCCCGGCTCCCTCCCAGTGGGAGAGGAATTCTGGACGTGCCGTGTTTGGGTGAAGGAGGTCCTCCAGAAGCTAAATGAGAGCGGGCACATCCGGCTCCCGACAGACATTGGTGAGTGATACCTTTCAGATCAGTCCGATGACCTTTGATGCTGATTGTTGCTCATCAGACACAATTCAGAGGCGGTGCCAGTTCACGGCTGACCATAACTTCCAGTACAAGGGCCACGCAAAGATATACAACAACCTGAGCTGGATATCCGGGAGTGGTGCTGTTGGCACAGCTGGCGGGTCTAGCTCACGCCACAGGACCACAATGATGGACATTGACACCACCGGGCGGCACCCCTACCATGGCACTAAGCCTATGCTCATCGACTCTACCGGACAGCATCCCTACCATGGCACTAAGCCTATGCTCATCGACTCTACCGGACGGCACCCCTACCATGGCACTCAGCCTATGGACACCGGGAAGCGCCGCCGCCATTATGGCTAGTAGTAGTCTCCTGTTTTACACGTCTCTTGGGCACCGGCGTTCAATTTACTGCCAGTTTGGTTGTGTGTCACTAGTTGCAGACATGACAAAGTCGCTTTGCAATCTGTCACCTCAGATACGGCCTCGGTTCCTGACATGTCGGTCACAAATTTAAGATGACTATTGACTCAGAATTTCCGATGTGCGCCACACAGCTATACACTATACCTACTTCCAATATAGTCTCCATTGGCAGACTCTAAACATGGCCATTTTGAGGCCCGAGGGGAGGAGGGGTATATATGACCGGCCAGTGCCGTTCCGCTCCCTCCTGACTGAACTGTTGAGCAATGTGGATTTGCACGTTTGATTATACGCTCTAAAGTATGTATACCACGACCGCAAGAAGCAAGCGACTTGGACATCAATTGAACGGCTCAGACATGCTTTACGGGATGATAACGTACAGGAAGACAAGTAGTGTACAATGTATGGCCGTACTACACCCAAAGACATGAATCAAACTCTCGACTCGTAAATGCAGTAGTATGTACTGGTCGCTGCGGTACAAGTAAATCTGACTCAAACACAACCTTATACGCCATCGCCCGACTCCCAGCTCCTCGTCTCGACGTCTAACTCCTTCGAATAGTCACCCAGCTCAGCAAAGACCTCCTTTACCAGATTCACATACCGCCGAGTCCACCTGAATCCCTCAAACAACGCCTTCGTGTAGTCCCAATACTCGGGATAATATCCGGCATTCTCCCAGTCCACGATCCCCGTCACCCGCCAGCCGGTGCTCCCATCAGGATAGACGGCACGGTCAACGAGGATGTTCCGAGGGTTGAGGTCTGCGTGCGTGAACACGATCCTGTGCCCGCGGCGGGCGGGGTCGTCCGAGAAGCGCAGGACCTGGCTGAACGCCACCTCATCCGGGAACGGCCCCATGGGGTCCGCGCTCCGGATGCGGGGGTCCCTGCACGCCTCACCGAGCGTGTTGCAGATAGCCATGTCCGCGTTGACAGGCGTCTTCTTGGGTATGGCACGCAACTGCGTCAGGTAGTCCTTCAGCTGGGTGATAATGTGCTTGCAGTCGCCGTCGGAGAGGACGTCTTGGCAGCGCGAGAGGGGCATGCCTGAGATCCTTGTGATGAGGAGATAAGCTTCGGAAGGGAATAGGCTGTCCGTGTCTAATTTCTTGATAACCACGTCAAGAGGTTTGGGGGCAGGGATCGAAGTATGCCGGTGGACTGTCTGCAGGGCGTTGAACTCGTTGCGATACCCAGCAGGCTCACCCTGGTACTTTAGATAGAGCCCAAATGGTAGCCTCTGCACCGTCGAGTAGTCGTTGGGTTTGCCGTAGAGACGCTCTCCGAGCTTTCGCAGCGTTTCATAGACAGCTATCCGGAATTTGTCTGGAACCATAAGCCAGACAGAGAGGAAAGCGTGACTCGGAAAGAGGCGAGAAAGAGCGACAGATTTTCGCTGTGGAGTGGGTCGTGGGGAATACGGTACAGGAAGACTGTTCGATGACTCCGACGGTTGTTGCAAGATTTCTGGTGCGACTTTCTTGGCGATCTCGACATATCGAATGCTCCTGCAGAGTCGGGCGTGAGTTCCAACAAAGCGCGGGTCTATTGTCTCGATGCCTGAACGCGAGCGGTCGCCCAATAGGGGGAAGCGGCCGTCAACCTCAATGGGATCCTCTGGTCCGATGAGGACGGGGTTGACCTCGTACTATTGCAGCGTCAGATCCGAGGAGCAGGAAAACACGGGAAATCGTCACATGTCACAACTCACCTCAACCATTGATGGCTGCAGTCTGTCCAATCTGACAGACCCCCGTGCAAACGCCTTCGCTGCGGACGTTCGGACTAGCCAGTGATTGCAATAGCACGACATGTGCTCGGGATTCCTAGCGTAAGAAAGCCACCAGTCCCGGTACGGGGGACCGAAGAAAGCACCGAGCATGTCCAAGATTCGGTCCTTCCAGGACCGACCGTCAGAATGTTTGTTTCGCTGCTCGTGATGACAGTGGCCATACCTTGTCCTTGGTCCAACCAGACGGAAACGGCAGGATGGGCGCGACGAGGAGAGGGTCCCAGAAGGTGCCATCCTTACCAGTAATGCAGCATTTGCCCCCGTCTCGTTTAGTAATGGCATGTCTAGTGATGGCATCTGGTGGTGGCGGGGAACGGCCGTTCTCCGTAACTTGGGACAGTGGCAGGACGTTAGTGTGCCAGACGGCAGGCAGTGGAGGCAACCGACGTACTGGAATCAATAATGTAGGCCCAATCAGAGACCACTAAACGAGCCTCCCCCGCCGACAATTTACCATTCATGTAACGAGCGGCCGACACGGGGTTCACAGCCTCCGTCACGAAGGATGAGAGGAGAGGCGTCGAAGGATGTGGCAGGTTTAGATTATCGATGCGCGACAGTAAGTGCTGCACCTCGTCATGAGCCGAAGCCATACTAAGAGATGTGGCAATGGACGGTGACTTCGTCGAGACTGGACGGTGACTTGTGTAACAGTGTTGACGTTGAAACGTTGAGCGCTAGCAGCTCGATTAACGCAGAGATCATGATCGGGAAGCGCCACGGCAGCCGGCCCGGAGCGAGTGCGATCACGCCCTCCCTCCGCAACAGCTTGCTTACTCTCATGTACGCAGCGACGTTCTGGCGCAGACTCTTGCCCCGCTCTCTCTTCACTTTGACCTCCCTCAGTGCCGCAAACATGGCCAACGGCATCGTACCGTCACGTACAGAAGATGGCGAAGTAGGGCTACGTCGACATCCCAAGTACTGGCTGGAGGATGGCTCGCTCGTCGTGCGCACTCAGGGCGATCTCTTCAAGGTCCACAGGACGATCCTACAACGACATTCCCCGGTGCTATCATCGCTCACAGGAGGTACATTTCAAGAGGAAGCAGGGCGTACAGATGGTTGTCCGACTCTACACCTGCCGGACGAGCTGGGAGTGGACAGTGCAGACTTTGAGACGCTGCTCGAGCACCTATACCACGATTTGTGCGTCTTCACGGACCCGTACATGTGCTGATTGCTGAGTATTACAAGCCCATTAGGACCTGACGCATCGTTTCCTCGAGTTGCATCAATACTCCGTACATCATCCAAGCGCCAGCTTGACTTCCCACTACTGCACGAGCTCACGCGCCAGAGACTTGAAAGCATGGTGCCATCGGATCCTACGGCCTTCTATGAGGTCGAGCGTCCAGATGATATGCTAACGCTTGCCGTTGACTATGACGTCTACACGGTGCGTATGCATTCTGACATTCGTCGCAATGCGATACTGACGTGCGATTTCAACGGCGGCCGCAGATCCAGAAGGCGCTCTTCTATACGATCGCTACACATGCGAACCTCCAACATGACGAGCCAGAAGGCCTCGTACCAGGAGTCAGCGCTCCCAAGGACGCAGAGCCCGTAGAGCCATCGCCCGCCAATCAATTCAACCTCTCTCCCGAACTCACAAAGCGGTGCCAAAGACTCCTCGACGACCTCGTCGCGCACTTCACCCCGATCCTCTTCACGGTCGCGACCGCAGGGCACATGGCGTGCACAGACGTCTTCGCAGAGCAGTGGATGCCGCTCGTCATCCAGCCCGCGCTAGAGAACAGCGGACTGTGTCGGCCGCTTGAGACGCTGCAGACGATCATTGATCTAGATTGGAAGGCGCAGGGCGTGTGCGAGGAGTGCGTGAGGGACAAGAGGGAGGAGTGGAAGGAAGAACAGGGGACAGTTTGGGAAAAGATGAATGGGTGGCTGGGGTTGTCGGAAAAGCAGTGACTGAGTGAGTGCGTGCGCGTTCTGAGCGTCGACACGGGTAAAGGATCAAACTCAAGCTCAAGTCCGAAGAGATGAAGTGTAACAGGATGTACTTAGACAACGTTTGTATCGATTGTCTCCACATACTTGACCGTCCAGTCCTGATCCTCTCGTCATCAAACTGAGCTCCGAGACGTGCAGAGGCAAGCTCGCCTCGGGCGGCCTCGGGCGCCGCTCCTGCCATCCGGGGCGTCGATATTTGCGTCCCGAGGCAGGCCCACTACGTTCGCCGCTGCACTGATGCAGACGCATCATCGACCACCATCGCGCTGTGCACCGTTGATTGTTGCGCTTCTACGTATTCTGTGTGCCCTGTCATCGTAAAGGCCGATACTTGTGTCATGCTCGTATCGGAGAACACCGTGGCATCGCTGTTTTCTCCACTCCTAGAGGATAGGGCCTGCGCATGACGAACTGACACATACCCTAGGGGTGAGCTATAAAGATGCTCGTCATCAATCGAAGGGGCAGCCAACCACCAGCTACTTCTTGAAATCGTCATCCAACACAGATCAACATGACTACCATCGCAGACCTCCCCAAGACATACAAAGCCGGTGAGCACACTCGCTGCCACTACGCACGCGAACGAGCTGACCACGGACGTCCCCGCAGCGAGCATCTCCGCCGCGAACGGTCCCTGGGAGATCGTCACCAAAGAGATCCGCGCGCCCGCCCCGAACGAGGTGCTCATCCGCGTGCACGCCTCCGGCATCTGCAATTCGGACCACTTCGCAAAGTCGGGGATGTGGCCCGGCATCCAGTTCCCGCGCGTCACTGGCCACGAGGTCGTCGGCCGCGTCGCGGGCGTCGGCGCGGGCGTGTCGCGCGGCGATCGCGAGGGGCGCTACAAGCTCGGTGCGCTCGTGGGCGTCGGCTGGAATGGCGGGTATTGTGGGCGGTGCGAGGCGTGCCGGGCGGGGAACGCGTGGGTGTGCAAGGAGGGCCAGGTTACGGGGTTCACGTATGATGGCGGGCATGCGGAGTACATGTATGCGCCTGAGACGGGTGAGACGGGTTTCTGAGAGTACGCTAGGTGGGGTGTGCTGACGAGGGCCTGTAGCGATCGTGAGCATCCCGGAGGAGGCCCTGCAGAACGCGTCGTATGCGGAACTCGCACCCTTGTTGTGCGGAGGTATCACGGTGTTCGATGCCATCCGCACGGCACCATGGAAGCCGGGAGACCTCTGCCTCGTACAGGGCATCGGCGGTCTTGGGCACCTCGCTATCCAATACGCATCGAAGCTCGGCTTGAAGGTCTGCACTCGTCTTCCTCCCCCCTTATCTACGCTCACCGTTGCTGCCACAGGTCGTCGCGATCTCCTCAGGCTCCTCCAAACGGTCGCTCGCCCTCTCGCTCGGGGCCTCCGACTATGTCGACGCGTCGACAACCGACGTCGTCGCATATGCCAAGTCGCGCGGCGGCGCGCGTCTCGTCCTCTGCACTGCGCCCTACTCGCAGAGCATCTCCGACATCATCCCCGCAGTCGGCCTGAACGGTACCGTCACGCTCGTGAGCGCGGCGGTCGACGGGAAGATCCAGGTGGAGAACCTGGTGCTGAACATGAACCGGGCGGCGCTGCGGGGCTGGTGCTGTGGGTGCGCGCCGGATATGGAGCAGTGTGTCAAGTTCTCGACGTTGTCTGGTGAGTGTTCCCTTGTTGTGGCTTGCTGAGGCAGCGAGCTGACGCGAAATGTAGATGTCAAGTCGATGGTCCAGACGTTCCCGCTTGAGGAGTACCCCTCTGCGTATGATGGTGTCCAGGCGAACAAGGCGAGGTTCAGGAATGTCATTGTCTTCCCGTGATCCTCTGGTGTATTGCTAGTTGTGACTGCCCCCTGCGTGTGTATCCAGTACTGTACGATATCATAGGTGTATCTTCATAATGCACGTCTATTCCTGGCATGCCTACGAGGTCAGGAAGTGACTGACAGTAACATGAGTCTTTCGAAGCATACCCTGGATTGTGAAGCTCTCACACCGAGAGCCTCCACAGCGACACGTGAGGTATTCGTGTCGAACCTAGTGTTGTGTAGGGAACCGAATAGGGGTCGCCATGCCTTGTCTACGAAGGAGTCTAGTGCTCCGAGTGAATGGTGAGTGCACTCACTGAGTAGAGATGTGCGCCATAACCTGGAGCTATCTGTCTGCGCCCGCGTCGTGAGTGTGGAACCAATCTCGGTAATGTGCGAGGTGGAAGGCAGTGACAGCCTCTCGTTGGACATACATAGCAGATGGAGTCCGCCAACTGTCATCGTGTGCCAGTGTCAAGGGTGTTCGCCGTGGTAACTGCGTAGCCCCGCGTGCTGTTCACGAACGCTGACAACCTGGACGCAGAACAAATCCCAGGGTGGATGCGACATACTCTGACATTGCCGTCAGCTAGATGGTGAACGCTTGGGTGTTATATCCTACCTGCGATGGGCTGAGAATAGCGCAGGGAGCGGCCCGCTGACGCCGTACAGGGTTCACAGGATGGTGGATTGGTGGGGACGGATCGGCGGCAGATGGGGTTCTGGAGTACTTGAGACTAGCGTTCAGCCAAAGATAAGTAAATGCAGGGGCCTGCTTGTCGTTCTCACCCAGAGGCCGAGACCGCCGATCGTGGCGTGTCTATATGAACGCGTACTGCAGTGAGCGTGACTGAAATTCCGCAGACGCACCTGCGTCGATACTGCGGTCAATTGCGAAATTGGACCAACGTACCTGGGCTATGTGGTGAGCGCATTTAGCAAGAACGAGACGAGGTGCGTGAAGGCGGAAGTCAGAAGGCCACAACTTGACAGTGATATCATGTTCGAACAGCTGGGAACGCGCCGTGGGTAGCCATACTGGCAGATGAGCCTGTTCCTTTCCACGCGGTCGAGGAGGGTCGGCGTGTGTTCAATGAGCGTCAGCCACATGACAGAACGTAAGCAGCTGCAGGTTCAGAAGTCTGAGAAGGACGTGCCGAGGCAGGCGATCCAGGGAGGCTGCAAGCGTCGGCTGGGATAGAAGTTGTGCGTCGTAGAGCGACTTGAACGGCCAGCGCCCGCCGTCAACGCATCCTCCCCGAGACTGCGTCGGGAGGGACAGCGCGCGAGGGGCCCTAGGGCGCGCACAGTCAGCATGAGCGGCCGTTGAGTCAACCGTTCTGTCAAACACACCCAGAGTGCACAGACGCCCGTACCCGGCTTCCTGGTGTGACAGCCCTGTGACGCTCGGCACATTTACGCAAGGCCGCGGCGCGTGCGCTGATTGGGTGGGGGGAGCCCGGGACGCGGCGGGTGTCACAGAGGGCGAGGGACGAAGGTCACATCCGCGGGAGCCGGAGTGACGGTGCTGACATCCGGTGTCCGCTGCTCGCCGCCGACCTCATAGATGCCCCCGTCCGACTGTTTCCCATCTCCCTCTCGGCCGACTCTGCGTCTCTCTCCCTCTCCCTCCCCTCACTGAGGGCGACCACCCATGTCTTCATCCCGCTCACGGATTGCGGCCTGGTTCGCAAAGGCCGCCTCCTTCAACGTCGAGTCCCTTTTCGTTCGCACGCGCGAGCCCGGTCCTCCTCGGTCCGTCCTCGTCCATCAGGACCTACCAGAAGACTACTATGACAAGAAGGGGAGGGTAAAGAAGGAGCACGTCTTCGCTACTAACCAACACATCACGGCAAAGTACTCTATCATCACATTTCTGCCCCGGAACCTACTGGAACAGTTTAGGTGAGTCTCAGACCTCCTTGCGCACGGCGCTGGCAAGGGATGGGAGTGTGAGAGATATTAGTGGCGGATGGGAGCTGCGGTCAACCGTTATGATTGCAGTCGACATGCACGAGACACCATGGCCGTCATCGCTCAAACTGTATGCTGCAAGGGTTCCGTGCGCTGCGTACACTGGCCGCATCAGCCTGTCGTGTGCAGGAGCTTCCACAGGCGGAGGAACTAGTTGGCTGCCCGGAGCAGGGTAGGACGTGGCGGGCCGTTAGTCATCGTGCCTTCGCGCTCGGGGCTACTCATTCAGCGGCCTCTGGCGGATACCTGTGAGGTGCGGGCGCACAGGCGCGACAGGCGCGATCGTCATAAGGAACGCGGGGCCGGACGCCGCTTCCGTTGATCACTGACGTGCTCCCCTAGTGTACCTCCGAGAATGACGTTCTGTGAAACACCTTCATCTATGAATTCTTCGCGTTAATCCGAATAGGAACTGACATATTCGGTTCAGGCGTGTTGCAAATATCTTCTTCCTCGCTATCGCCATCCTCCAATTCTTCCCCATCTTCCCTACCATCTCCCCCGGCCTTGCCATCCTCCCACTACTCATCGTCCTCGCCATTACAGCCCTCAAGGATGGCTACGAGGACTTCAAGCGGCATCAGGCTGATCATGCTGTCAACCGCTCTCAGACCCGAGTGCTCAGAGGTGGCGCATTCAAGAATCCCAATCCAATGGAGGCAAAGACGAAGACGTTCATCCCGGCGATCGTGCCCATGATTATGTCGCATCGCCTGAAGCGCAAGTCGGTTAAGACGGCAGACGTCGAGGCGCTCGAGCTCGAGGCGGGTGCGCCGCAGGAGGGTATGACGCAAACAATGCCAGAGCGACCTTCGGGAGAGGGCGAGCCTACGTTGGAGGACGAGGAAGATATTGAGTACGATGACGAGGAACCGGGCGACGGTTCCTATCGCCCAACGAGCCCGCGCATGAGCGCACATGGTCATGATTCTGACATTGGGCACCACGACCCGAAACGGGCCCATTGGAAGAAGACGGCATGGGAGGACGTGAAGGTGGGGGACTTTGTCAAGATCGTCGACAACGAATCTTTCCCTGCGGACATCCTCATCTGCGCTACCTCGGAAGAGGAGAACGTGTGCTTCGTCGAGACGAAGAACTTGGATGGAGAGACGAACCTGAAGTCCCGTACTGCGTCGCCCGTGCTTACCCATCTCCGTACGGCGGGCGCGTGTGCCGACCCGCACATTCAGTTCCGTATCGACTGCGACCGACCAGAGACCAACCTCTACAAGCTCAATGCGGCGGTCGTACCCGAGAAGGGGCAGAAGTCTTCGGTCGACATCCAGCAAATCCTGCTCCGAGGCTCGGTCTTGCGGAACACACGTTGGGCTATCGGTATCGTCCTCTTCACGGGCGAGGACACGAAGATCGTGCTCAACTCTGGCGGTGCACCGAGTAAGCGCAGCAAGGTGGAAAGGCAGATGAACCCACAAGTGTACGTGCCTGAGACGGGCCTTCCTATATCTTATTTTCTGTATGGCCTGAGTCGCTTACGGGATCTCGCTAGATTTATCAACCTTCTCATTCTGGCCGTGATGGCGGTCGTTTGCGGTATAGTGGATGCCGTTCTGGAACAACGCTACTACCCTCGTGGGGCGCCTTGGCTCTACGCTGACGACCAGTCCGACAACAACCCACACGCGAACGGCGCCATCACCTGGGCGTTCGCTCTCATCACGTAGGTCGCTCTTGGATTACACCGCGGATTCACACTGACCGGGACTATCCTGATCGGCGTCGCTTAACCGCCGGCATCTACCCACTGCAGATTTCAGAACATCATCCCGATCTCGCTCTACATCTCGATTGAAGCCGTGCGCACGATCCAGGCGCTCTTCATCTACTTCGACCATGAAATGTACTACAAGCCGTCGGACACGCCGACGCTGGCGCGCAGCTGGAACCTCTCGGACGACCTCGGCCAGATCGAGTACATCTTCTCCGACAAGACCGGGACGCTGACGCAGAACAAGATGGTCTTCCGGCAGTGCTCGGTTGGCGGGCGGACGTACAAGGGAGAGGGGAGCTCACGGGTGGACGACGGCTCTGCCACGAAGGTCGGACTTCCTGGAGAGGAGGGCGAGCGTCGCTCTTCTGCGACACAGAGCCCGGAGACGCTAGACGTGAAGAAGACACCTACTAGTTCGACCGAGGACATCCCTGATGTGCTTGCTGCGGACAAGGTCGGTCTCGCGGAGGGTGCACTTAGCCACTTCCGGGACGCAGAGCTCAGTGCGGACATTGCGGCTGCTATGAACGCGGACGAGGAGAGCGAGAGTGCTGTCCACGCGCGGTTGATCAACGGGTTCTTCACCGCCCTCGCGCTCTGCCACACTGCGCTGACGTCGATTGACCCTGAAACGGGTGCGATTCAGTACAAGGCGCAGAGCCCCGACGAGGCGGCGCTCGTCCAGGCCGCCGCGGATGTGGGCTTCGTCTTCCGGGGTCGCGACAAGGAGGAGCTCACGCTGCAGACACCGTTTTCGACTGCGTACGAGAAGTACGAGCTGCTGAACATCCTGGAGTTCAACTCGGCGCGCAAGCGGATGAGCGTGATCGTGCGCAAGCTCGGTGACGATGAGGCAGAGGAGGAGGGCGGCCGGGTGTTCCTGCTGACGAAGGGCGCGGACAACGTCATCTTTGAGAGGCTCGAGCCGGGCAACGAACAGCTGAAGCGTCAGACGGAGAAGCACCTAGACGAGTTTGCGGGCGAAGGTCTGCGGACGCTGACCCTCGCTTACAAGGTACTCCCCGGTACGTGTTTGGCGATGCGGATAGTGTGGAGCGTGCTGACACCGTCGCAGATGACTATTATGAGGAGTGGAGCCAGCGCTATCAGGAAGCAGTCGTCTCGCTTGACAACCGTGAAGGGAAGATCGACGCGATCTACGAGGAGATTGAGAACGGACTGCGGCTTCTTGGCGCCACTGCCATCGAAGATCGTCTGCAGGATGGCGTACCCGAGACTATCGCAGACCTCAAGCGAGCCGGCATTAAGGTCTGGGTGGCTACTGGGGACAAAGTCGAGACTGCTATTGGTGAGCTCATTGCGTGTGGTATGCAAGTACAATGGAGCTGACATTCATGTAACTCAAGCCATCGGACACAGCACGAACCTCATCGGACGCGAGGATAACATCGTCATCATCCGAGGTGGGTCGGACGGCAAATCCGTTTACCACCAGATGTACAGTGCCGTCGAGAGCTTCTTCCCGCTCAGTGGCATCCTCGGCGAAGAGGGTGTGTACCTGGAAGAGGACGGCAACACGCCCGTGTCGCCCTCGAGCGGCTACCCTCTGCAGCGCGTCAATACAGGCATGTCCGACCTCGTCGGCCAGCATAACGGAGAGCGTCCCGGTGGCTTCGTACTCGTTGTCGACGGCGCTGCTCTGACGGTCGCTCTCGGCGACGAGAAACATAAGCACCTGCTCCTGCGCCTCGCTATGCAGTGCGAGGGTGTCATTTGCTGCCGTGTGTCCCCACTTCAGAAGGCGCTCGTTGTGAAACTGGTGAAGGATGGTCTCGGTGCTATGACCCTCGCTATCGGCGACGGCGCGAACGACGTGAGCATGATCCAAGCGGCTGACGTCGGCGTTGGCATCTCCGGTGAGGAGGGTCTCCAGGCGGCGAACTCGTCAGATTATGCCATCGCGCAGGTGAGTGGGAGCATGTACTTGAGATTACTGATCGGTACTGATGACGTGTGTACGCAGTTCCGGTTCCTCAAGAGATTGATCTTGGTACACGGGCATTGGTCGTACGCTCGTAACGGCAATATGATCGTCAACTTCTTCTACAAGAACATCATCTGTATCGGCGTGCTTTGGTGGTTCCAGATCTATTGCGCGTGGAGCAGTTCATAGTGAGTGATTATCACGCCTCACATCCCCCTGCAGTGCTGACATCAGTATGCGCAGCGTATTTGAGTACACTTACCTCCTGTGGTGGAACTCGTTCTTCACGCTCGCTCCTGTCATCGCCATCGGTCTCTTCGATCGGCATGTCGGTATGTATATGTGCATAACTCATTCGCTGGAGCTGTTGGCCGACGAATGTCTTTTAGATGACCATGCTCTGATGGCTCTTCCTGAGCTGTACGACCATAGTCGCAAGGGCGAGTACTTCGGCCTCAGACTTTTCGCCATCTACATGTTCGATGGTCTCGTGCAGGTATGCGTCCTTCTCTCCTGTAGACTGAACTAGCAACTAACTTGTGCTTAGTCGGCTTTCATTTTCTTCCTCATATTCTACGCCTACTCAACGACTACGACTGCTCGTTCGGACGGATATGCCGTGTATCAATACGAGTTTGCGACGGTAAGTAGTTCACTTGCTATGTACAATCTTGTACTCATATGAAGGATAGGTCATGGCGATCTCTGCAGTCACCGCCGCAAACTTGTTTAATGGTATGAACACCCATGCCTGGACAGGCTGGGTGTTCTTCGCTGTGGCGCTCGGTCTGGTTCTGGTTTGGGCCTACACAGTAAGTTGCACTTGCTTAGTCGGTAGAGTTCGACCCTCATGTCATCATCTCAGGGGATTTACTCAGCCATTACGCCGGGATGGTTCGCCACGCCTGTCTACGGGAACGATCACTATTTATGGCCATCCGCCTATTTCTGGTTCGGCATTATTCTCACCGTCGTCCTCGCCTTGCTTCCTCGCTTCCTGGCCAAGGCATACAAGCAGTCGTTCGACCCGAGCGACTTGGACAGGGTTCGGTATCTGCACAAGTACTACCCCGATCACGATTTCTCTAAGGACAGGCTGCCTTCGAATCCTGGAAACGCGAAGGTCCAGCCGGCGTTAAGGCGGAAGACCACAAGTGCTAGTCGGCGCCCTTGGAGTAACAACCTCGCCGCTGGCAGCCGGACAGACATGGCCACTGGCCTCCAGTCACCACACCGTGGGTTCGACTTTGCCACGGAAGAAAATGGCGTGGCCCTGCAACGGATGCAGACCAACCTGTCCGAGCAGCAGGGCAAGCAACGCCTATTGTTCCGGCGACCAAAACGGAATGGCTCCATCCTGCAGACCTTCTCATTGCCGCGGTCACTCCGGCGGAAGAAGCCGCCACCATCGCGACTGCGCGAGCCCGCCGACTCGCCGGAGTCGGTGTACTCAAGACCGTAGAGCCTCCCGGCTCGCTTCGCATCGTCCGCGCCATGCTCCATGTCATGACCTTACGCTCGTTCCGTTTGTGCCAGTTGCTCATTTATCAACCGGGAAGTGTATCCATCAGTGTTCGACTACGACCCACTACACCCTACCACACTAATTTTCTGCTTGCCCCATCTGTTACACATCCTCACCTCATGATACCGCGTCTGCAGACGCGATGCCACGAACTCTCCGTAGCCTACCCCGCTTACTTAGACAGTGCATTTGTAATACCAGCACCACGCAATGACACACTGTATCTATTTCCCAGTGCTGAATATCTTAGTCGTGTGTTGGAGGCTACGATTATGGGAGCGCTGATCATACTATGTAAGTAGATGCTGTGTGCGTCACCTCATGCTGCTCATGATACGCCACCATCGGGTCGCAAACGTAACATCGCAGAGTGTGCATGAGCATGAGCAATCAATTTGTAGGTGCAATGGAACCCATGAGCCATGATACGACGAAATAACCAAGGGTATGCCAGCGAATTACGAAGACCGAATGTGCGCTATTGTACGATGCTAACATAGAAACGGCACCTGTTGCACCGGTCAGACGAGACAGCAAGGGATGCCAGAATTGCGTCGTTCCCGACGTGAGAGATAACCCAAGAAACCACGACGACAATGAGCGTGAATTACTCTGTTGTCGTGGTTGTAATAGTCGTTGTGGTCGTGGGTTCCGTCGTAGTCTCCACGCTCGTCTCCATATTCACTTCAGTCTTCACCTCCGTCTCTGTTTCCGTCTTCGTTTCCGTCGTGGGTGTTTTCTTCCGAGTCAGCGTCTCCGTCTTTTTCTTCTTCCCAATAACCTCCACCGTGCTCGTCCGCTTGTACGCGATATCCGCGCTTACATTCGCCGAGTCTGATTGTGTCCTCGCCCGTAGCTGTGCCCACGTATTTGATCCGACCTCCTCCTCCCAGACTCCGCCCTCTTCGTTGTCTTTGCGAAGGTCCTCTGGCGGTGGGCTGAAGATATGGTCCATGGATCGTGACCTAGACACCTTCTTACCGGGTGTTCCCGCAGGGAGGGGTGGCTGAGACGCAGCGCTGTCGCTGTTGGTGTTGGTGTTGGCGTCTTTGGAAGACTTTCGCCGGAACAGCGTCCGCGTCGCGCCCTTGACGAACTTGCCGATAGCGGCGAAGGCCTCCTCCGCGGGGTCCGTGCCGAGGTCGTCGTCCACCTCGTCGCGCAGCTCCGCTTCGGGGTCGTGCTCCCAGATTGGGATGGGCGGCGAGCCGTCCGCGGGGAAGTGAAGGGGGAGCTGTGTTGCGAGGTTGGGGTTGATCCCCTGTTCACGCAGTTGCCGGCGGATGGCCAACATGCGCGAGCGCGCGGCAACTCCGAGCGCGACATTGGACTTCCGGCGACGGGGCTCGAGGGCCGGGAGCGGGGCGAAGGAGATGTTCCCCCCGGGTGTGCTCGCGACGGAGCTGGAGCTGGAGGTTCTGAGGATGGACGCGCGAGTGGGGGTGTCCAGAGAGGTGGAGGTGGATGCTGAGAGGGATGATTCGGCGGACGCGGAGAGGGAGGACCTCGACGATTCGGTGCGGAGGTTGAGTGCTGGTGCCTCCGAGGTCACAACAACTGTAGCCATGTCGGGATGGGTGAGACAGCTCGGCGGAGGTCGATGCCGGCGTCGGAAAGGATTGGATTAGCGGGAAGGCTGGTGGGGTCGTCCCGAGAAGATTAGGACACTAATGAGCGGATAGGATTGGGCATCGACGAGCCTTCGCCAGTCGGTCAGCTCGTGCACGCAGGGCTGCAGACGGACCGCTCACCGTTGTTGGATCCGCTCGGGAGGGAGGGGCAGGGGGAGAGACGGGGCCTGGCGAGGAGGCGATGGACAGGGCTCCAGGAACACGCGCCCAGCTGTTATCCCCTTTCGCGGACTATGAAGTCACATCATCCTTACGTACTTACCTTCCCACACATGACCTATAGCTCTCCTACTGATCACCATACTAATCACTCTATACAAGTCGGCAAAGACTCTTGGAGCGTTCAACCATCCACCGCTTTGCAACCACTCTGCGCTGGCTTTGCCCATGGGCCCCCACTCAGTGTCTGCTCTATAGCCATCTGCTCGGAAAGCCGGCGTATCGTTCCATAGCTCGACTCGCTGGTGGATTCAGAAGCCGGTGTGTAACTAGTCGACCACCGTTCGTCCTCTTCGGTGTCAAATCCATGAATCATGAATGGCCAATCAAGCTCCTAGTCCCAGATTCATGCCAGTATGTCTAGCTCCCGGGCTGAATCACAGGCATCGCAATACGGCCGTAGGCGGTCCAACACCGCGCAGTCCCTCTACAGGCCACCACCACCACCTTCCCTTGTGCCGCTACGGTTTGGGGACACCAAAACGCTGACAATCTGGGTACACGATCCCAGCCAGCCGCCCGGCCCGAACGTCATCCTGAACCATGCACACTGGCCCGGCGTCGTGGAGGGGGATATGCTTGCCGACGAAACGTCTGGCTTTCTGTTCAGCGTACAAAAGGACGAGGCTTCTGCGAGGCAGCAGGTGAGCACATCATTATTTTTCTCTGGAGTATGGTCCTTATATCAATCAGCTATCCATACCACGACCTATAGCAGAGAAATTCGACCTGCGTAATCACGGGGAAGTGACCCTGACCAAGGTACCGACACATACGCTGCCCGCATATATCATCACTCTGGCTGAGGAAGTAGCTTAGATAGACAGGTCGAAGTACTGTGCTGACTACGTCGAGCTGACATTCCAAGACCAGTATTTGGGACGCAATGAGATGTGGAGACTTGGATCTCACCTTGTTGGACAATGCATCTACGTCCAGCAGGAGATTTCATTCATCGGGGTGATTGGGGCCAAGGTGCAGGCGATCTACGTCGACGGACGCAAGGTATGTAGGGATGAACATGCATTGTGCAGTGAACTGACATGACATTAGGTGCCCGCGGCCTACGTGACGCCCGCAACGAAGACACTGTACCGCTCATTGTCGGCGAAAATAACCATCTTCATCCAGGTTTGTCGAGAGCTTTGGCAGTTCGCCGGCGACGGTGAGCGCTACAACGAGAAGATCGTACATTCCTTCCTTCCCGAGCTATTCGCGCAGTGGAACGAGGCGAAGACGAATCACATCGTGACGATAGTGCTCATCTCACGCGTCTTCTATGACAGCTCCGAGATCGACTACGCAGCCGGGCCCCTCCGGCAGGACGACAGCGGACGGTGGTACAAGGACTTCTTCAAAGTCATCACCGACCTCGAGGTCCTGTACGACTGGAAGCCTACGCTGGTTGACCTGAAGACGTCCTTCTGGAAATTCCAGCGCGATATCTTACTTGCACACCATTTCCATCGCGCGTCCCTGTCATCTGAAGCGCAGCCTGAACAAGTTCGACTCGTAGGCCAGCTCTCGTACGCTCGCGATGGCCCGCTGCTGGAGGCTCTGAATCTCGGACTGAACCCTACGGAGACCCACTACATCGATCGCTCACTCTCTCTGACGGGTTCTTCGACCATCGTTATCACGCCTGGGACAGGTTACTTCCATGTGTCGAAAGAGCTCTTACGTCTGACGACAACCCGATTGCTGGACCAAGGCTTTGCGGTCGAACTTGTCTCGCTCGCCAAGCCCCCGCTGCACCAGAGCCCGATCTTCTCGTTCCAGGCGGTGGATCCTGAGCTGACGGCGGCAGCGGTGAAAGGCGGCCCGAGGGCATTTGATCCGCTGTGGGCGGACGACGATGCGTCGCGTGAGTGGGATGTGGAGAAGACCACGTTCTGGTGGGAACCCTTCTGGATGACTGTGTCGTATTGGGACAAGCAGATGGATCAGCCAATCAGACCAGACAGGTACGCAAGACGGAGCTTCAGTTTCCAGCGCAACTGATAGGGCTTTGTTAGATTCGTTGCACGAGCGAAGATGCACGAAATTGAAATGCTCGGCCTGCTTGACCACGACGTATTATCCAACATCGAGATCCCTTTCTTAACCAACCTCGTGCCGAATGAAAGCACTGGTCCTGTCACAACGGAAGACGCAGACCAGTTCGACTCGGATATCTTCTCGTGCGGCCAAGAACCTCAAGCCTCTTCACACATCCGGCGTAGTCTTACTCTCACCTCGTCTGGAAGCGGCACCCTCTCTCGAGCATCGACTGTACGCCTGTCCGGGAGCTTGAGACTGAACGCAGTCAACAGGGCTTCGACATCGTCTGCCTTCCCTTCTATCGAGGAAAGCCCACGAAACCCTCTCTTGGACCTCCCGGCGGAGGGTTTTCCCCGCGATGTGGAGAGCAGACTCCTGTCAGCAACGTCGGGCGGGTTGAGCACATCGCCTTCCCAGTCATCCATGCGATCCGTTCGCTCGTCTCACTCGCACAGGAGTACGGGTTCCGCTATGTCGTCAACAAGCCATCGGTCGCGATCCGGCAAGCCCCCGCTCCCGCGCGGCTCAACGAGCATGAAGTCTCGCTTGACCCCGTCATGGCTGTTCAACCCCTTCAGGAGCGGTATCAGTCAACCACAAACGTCTCCGGTGTCAATATCCACTAGTGGTGGCGGGAACTCCGAAAGCCAGGGCACATCTCACTCCAGCAACTCGTCGAACACCTCGACTGCCGTCCCAACGCCGGAAACATACTCTCCGGAGAAGAAGGCGATCCAGATCCCGCGGTCCAACTCCCTGCGCAAACGACCTACAGATGAAGAGACGTTGGTCTCTCGTCAGGCATCGCCGAAGCGGCTCTCCCCCCTGAACGCTTCTCCGCGCGACTCGTTCTTGGCCGGTAGACGGCGGACGATCAGCAAAACATCCACTCAGCTTTCCATTGCCCCGTCTGCACCTCTGCTCCGAACCAACCCTAGCAAACCAACCGCAGCAGTCCCGTACCCTCTCTCTTCCCTCGCACGGCGGTGGCAGCACCTATTCCCACAGCCCCTCTCCAAACACGATACCAAATGGAAGGCGATGATCATCCCGGGGTGCTTGCCGCTCACGACGGAGTTCTTCCCATCTATGTCTGAACTGGAGACGACGTACGACATGCACCCATATGACTTCGTGGTCGAACCGTCGGGGGTGCAGTCCTTCTTGGTGAGACCGCCTAGCATGGTGGGGAACGCGGACGACGTCCGGCGCGCCTGGGCGCTCGTAGTGATGCGCGGAATGGTCGCTGTTCGATTAGCGCAGGGCTTCCAGTTCGTGATACGGCCGCCTAAGTCCATCCAGCAACAGGAGGACGCTCACAACGCCCTGCGGCGCACGCGCTCCTATCTCGCTGAGGACGACATGAGCTCAAAACCGGCGGGTATCGCGGATGTTCTCAAGTCTGCGGACGAGCCGGTTTACCTGAGCATGAGCAACGAGATACATCGCATCGCGTATATCGGCGATTCTGTTCAGGTGCGGCGATGGGTGCGCACGATGCCGCGTGCGCGACCTCTGAACTACCAGTGCCTTATCTGGCCGAAACTTGGGGTCGGGTACACTGAGTTGATGACGTCCTTCGTCTCTCATGGACTAGAGAACTACGGTTGGAATAGGTGAGTTGCTCACACACTGCTGCTGTTGTACTAGGCACGCGTATCTTACGTTCTCGCCAGGCTTGACATGCTGGTTGCGGGTTACGAGAGTCAATTCAACGACTCGATACGCTATTGGCGAACTCGCTTCGTCGTCATTCCCACTGACGAGTCGCCGGGCATTCATTCCGGTCCTAATGGAGAGGAGCTCAACGACGAAGAAGTACGCCTGCTTGGTATCGATAAGCTCGCCGAGCTATTCTCTCGGGCCCGCTGGATCCCTCCCGAAGACCGTGGCAAGCCTGTCCCACCACTTCGATTCCTTACGACCGATCTAGATCCGGCTGCGAGCGTCCTTGACGAGTCTCTGACGGCGCAACTGGAGGAGATTCACGCTTCTGGTCCGCTACGCAAGAAGCCGAAGAGTGCCAAGGACATCAGCGATATGTCACTCGCCGTAATTGCGAAGGCTATGCGGGAGGAGGACGGTGTGCCTATCAAAGAACACAGATGGCACGGCCGGAAGTATGCAAATTCATTCACTGGTTCAGACTTCGTGTCCTGGCTCGTGCGCGAGTTTCGCGATGTTTCCAATAGAGAGCAGGGCACCGAGTGGGGCGCGAAGTTGCAAGAACAAGGCCTGTTCGAGCACTGTAGGGGGGCTCACGGATTCCTGGATGGGTAGGTAATTTCCCGGTTACATGGTGAATCCGGGCTGACGAAGGCGTAGGCACTACTTCTACACCTTGCGCGGCGAGTATCTTGTTCCTATGACTCCACGAGGAGGCGGTTGGTTCCGCGCAGCCCGTCACGTCTCGGGAGAAGAATCAAGTGTGAGGACTGCTCATTATCCTGGGAATGTGGAGAAGGGTTCGCCAGCATCTCGCAAGGCAAGGAAGCGTCTGATTTTCAGTCAGAGCATGGTGATAGACATTGACCCGAACAAGGTGAGAGTTTTGCTCAATTAGCCTTGGCCGTGCTAAACCGCGTTCTCAAACAGCGGAGTGACCAAGCGGAATCAGTGATCCTGCACCACGATATCATCCACAATCCTGCCACTTGCTTCCACTTCGAGCTGCAGTGGATTGGCACAACCGCACGGTGCATCGATGATCTTCTCCGTCAGTGGAGCCGAAGCATCGAGCGCTACGGGCTCAAGCTGGTCGAGGCTTATGTGACGCAAATCTGCGACATCCAGGAGCGTAATCCGTTCCAGTCCTGTTTCCCTCTGCCGCTGGCTGAACCCCCGCCGATTGTACCTGACTTCGAGAAGCGGGTAGCGGAAGGCGTGCAGACAAGGCATTACTTCGAGTATGCCATCCTCCGCAAGTTCGGCTTCGTGGTGGATATCGAGGCTGCATCTTTATACCCAGACTCGGTCGATGTCGTCTACTCGTACCGTCGCTCGCCCTTCAAATATTCGCAATGGGTACATCGCTCCGGAGTCGCCTTCGTCCAAGTCCTAGGTGGCCGGGAAGGATTCCTATTCCTCACCAATCGGTTAATGGCACCGGGCCGCCTTGGCACGGCTCTCAACCATCAGAGGCCTGCAGCTGCTGCTGAACACATCCGCATCAAAATGCAAAGGTTATGCTCCGACCGCGAGGCGCTACGTAGGTTCTACGAGGAAGAACTAGCTCAGCTACCCCCGACGCTTGAGGAACCTCCTCCGCTACGGATATGATTGTGGGTGTTGGTCATGTCGTCGGGTCTTGTAGTCATCACGTTGAGGACATCGCCTTTCCGAACACGCAGAATCCTAAGTTATCACGTCTGCTGCCAGATACATAAACCTATCTTACGCCCCAATGCCCGACTCTAGATTTGATGCATCGTACAACGTGCCATTCCGTATCGCTGGTGCCCAGACTTTCCGCAACTGGGCAGTTCTTCACTGGTGAGAGAATCGTAGTCCTCGTGCCATTTGGTCACTTTCGCACAGGCCATGTCTCATCACGCGGCTGGTGTCTATACTGAGTCTAGGATGGCGTGTGCAGTAATTTCTCAACTTCGATAAGCGACGGTGCTGCGATCCGACCTCTCTTATCTTGTGCTGAATGCCATTATCATATATGTCGCGATCGTGCATCGAGGGCGTGGTCCTTGCCATAATCCCTGAGCGCGCACGGCTCCGAAGCCGATCATATGGTGACCCTGTAGCTGCTCTGTCAGGCTACCAAAACCGTACAAAGTCTCCTCCGTTGTTAGTCGTGCAGACACACATCGCCCGCCAGATGATGGAGGGCAGTCCGACTGGTCTCGACCGGTTGCCCTATGACGTTCTCCTCCAAATTTCGTTCCTCTTACCTGCAACTGACATCATCCATTTACTCAGTACGTGCCGGACATTTCATCTGCTGGCCTGCGACGAATACATCTGGAAGACACTCTCAAAACGCATCGGTCTAGATGATATAACCGGTTTTGGCGGACGCTCATTCCGTACGGTTTACACGGGGCTCCTACATGCCTATGCGCCACTGCTTGGGCTGTGGGCCGGCGATCATCCATTCACGGGTCAGATCCTCGGATTTCGTCTGGATCTTGGAGGAGACGGACGTTCGCCTGGCATCGTAGGCGAAATATGGCGTTTCAAACCACTCGACCCGGAAGAGTTCGATGACCCTGGCGCCATACAACAGCCATTGTGCGTCCCGGCCCTTAGGATTGGCTTCGCCGTCCATGCATCGGATGACCAACCAGCAGTGGTTCAGAATACAACTCAGGCGATGGTCTCCTGTTCTGTCGACAGCTCGACGAGGCCGTCGCATCCCGCGCAGCTGACCATCGTATCGGAGACCACGGAGGGCATCTTCCTCCATACACGACACGGTCAGCACCAGCATCCTGCCTTTCCGCATCCCGCCTGGCACGACCACGCTCGTCCATTTCCCAAAATATCCGTAACACCGTCCCTGAGTGTGACGAGTTCTGGATTCCTTGACATGCCGTCCCGTCCGCTGGTACCTATCTGCTTCAAAGCTGCTACGGACGTTATGTCACCGCGCGCGATATCTATCACTTATGCGGGTGACTGCATCGACTCACTGGCACCTTTCCTCGGGTTCAAGAGCTCCATCCGGGACCCTCCTCGTTACTACCCACTACACACGCGGGAGGACTGTGGTACCATTTCGGCTGACGTCCGCTCGCATGCCGCGCACCTTACGGGTCTCTGGCTAGGCACTTATGGGCCTCACGGAACGGAGTGTCTCTTCCTGACTTACGACGACACGACCAAGTCGTTGCGCGCTATCAAAGTCACCGGAGACGAGAACGTGCCTCGAGGAGCCGTGAGTTGGGATGTGTCCACAGCTGAGGCGTGCCAGCTGTCGGGACAGGAGCGCGATCTTTGGTCGCGTACCATGGGCGGCGTTGTTCCGGCACATACATATCGTGGACAAGGAGCAATCAGCGCGCGCGGATACATGTACGTGTAGCTTGGGCATGCTTCCGGACGGTTTGCTGAAGACAATTTATCCTCGACAGGCCTCATCAAAGGATGCAGTTTGATGTTATCCTTACTGTTATTGGGCCGGACGAGTTGCGTCTTCTGTGGATTGACGACGGAGACGTCCTTGGCTTGAAACGCTATCGGGATCACACCGTGACATACTGCGAGCATGCCTAATTTATGCACGAATGCGAGGTTGTATAAGTATACTCGGCAGCTTGTGATCACGTGGATTTACTTCTGTTCCATGTTCCTTGACTGGTGAAGATGTTTGGAGTTCTTGAGGACAGGCGATTGAATGGTCTCGTTTCGGGAGGTGTAGAAGGTCTCATTCAGTTTCAACAGGCTCCTGTGATCCCGGGTGCCACTGACCGAAGGTTTACAAGAGAGGCTTATGTAGATACGTATGATGCCTCCAACTTGGTAGATTCACGGTGGCTGAACTGGCCTTCGGAGCGCTGATGAGCCTAGCCTGAGGATGTGGAGGATCGGAGCGCCGGGCCGCCATGCTCATTATGCCTCCGCATTTGGAATACGCTGTGTCATCCCCTCTTCGCTCACAACCGCCACATTAGACTATAGCACAGGTCAGGGCCTGATCTACGACTGCAACAAACAGACTCTGAGAATGCATTCTCAGGATATGCAGACATCTACCGAAAGCGCTGACGCCTTGAGCGCTGCAATCTCTGCATCCAGAATCGAACAGGCACCGTATGACATTCTGTCTGAGATATTGACCTTGCTACCTGCCACAGATATTGTCCATCTCCTTAGCACGTCGCGAACGCTTCGTTCGTACATCAAAGATGAGCGTATCTGGCGAACCGTCTCGCGCACATACGGCGTGACGGACGTCGCCAACTTCGGAGGCCGGTCGTTCTACACTGTCTACACGGAGCTACTCCACAAGCACGGGCCTCTGCTTGGCCTATGGGCAGGGGACCATGCATTCTCCGGGCATATCCTAGAATTTCGCCTCGACAAGGGCAATGAACACCGTCAAGCAAGCATCATCGGCGAGTTCTGGAGGTTCAGAAAGCCGCAGATGTTTCACATGAACATCGATCAGCCTCCGGAGCCACCGCGCTATATATCCGCAATCAGGATAGGCTTTCCATTGACACTTGACGATGGCGACGCACCTTCGAACGACGTCGCGCGGGTCACTTGTTGCGCACCGGCCAATGGTGCGCAATTGAACACGCATCGAGCCCATGTCCACCACGTAGAGCAGAGTACGAACGGCATCTTCCTGGGAGGCGACTTCTTCGTGTCGCTACTTCAGCACCCAGACTTCCCTCGGTCGAGGGAAGCCACCTGGCTCGACCTTTCCCGCTCACCAATACCCCTCCTTGCCGTGGCCGCACCCACCCCTGGCCGTCGGTCCCTCGGCGTCATCAACCCGTTCTTCGGGCTCGCATGGCAGTTTGTCATGTCAATGCATGTCGGTAACACAGGCGTGGTGAAACCTAGGGCGCTCTCGCTGTCATGCGACTCCGATTGCGTAGAGCTAGAGTTCCCGGCGCTCTCGATGCGTGTCGACAACTCGGTCACCCCGCGATATTACCCGCTTCGCAACGAGATCAGACAAGGAGTCGAGGGCTGGTCAAACGAGTGGAGCCCTGCGTCCCTTGCGGGCCTCTGGCTCGGATGGTACGGGCCACACGGGACCGAATGCATCTTCATTGACTGGAACGAAGATACGCATACTCTGACCGGCCTCAAGATCATCGGGGACGAGAACGTCCCGCGCGGAGTCCCGAGCTGGCAGGTCTCGACTGCTGAGCCGTGCCAGCTCTCGACGGAAGAGGACCTGCTTTGCGCGCATGTTCTAGGAGACCGTGTCGCGTGCAGGAAGTATCGCGGCACTGGTACCACAAGCGGAACGGGCTTCCTGTGAGTTTGATCTTATCTTCATCGGGTGTCGCACCCGTCGCTTACGCCACGATATGAGTCCTAGCCAGCAAGGCCACCCACCCATTATTGTCGCGGTCATCGGACCCGATGAGTTGGGAGTTATCTGGGTCGACGGCGGTTTCATGCTCCAGAACATACGATATAAAGGCAGGAAGTAGGGTTGAAGTGCGCGCGATTATGATCGCGTTGATTGACGGTCTGAGGTACGATTCTCGCCACTTCACGGTGATCGCACTTACATGATAGTTCTAGAATTGTATCTATATACCTGTTCAATGGCGACTTCCCGCTGTATGACTACCAGCCGCTCTGAATCCGTCTTCTCCGCGTCCGTGTAAGAGAGCATTGCTCGGCAGCGAGAGCGAGGTAGGCCAAACTTCACGTAGTGCGGTCCTGATACGCCATTCATCAAAGCAGTCGTTTCTATGGCTTGATCACAGGCAAAGGCCCCATATGTGCGAACAGGCCCCATACAGCAACGCAGCGATGCGTCGAGCTTCCCAAAACATGCAAACAACGCATCCGAGCGGGTTTCGAGAATATGCAGGTAGGTACAAACCCAGCTATCAGTTATATGGGCTCCACCGTTCACGCCGCCGATTAACAGTAAGCACGATACATGGTCCTGCACATCTCCTCCGCCGCTTACGCGGATTCTGTACGTGTTTTGTGAGCACTGACCTAGCGATTGAATTTCGCGGCGATGCGACACTCACACCTGACCACACTATTGTTACGACCGAAGGTTGACCGCATGGCACTGTACATGCATCAACAGAACTCATGCAATGCGCTGTGGGATAAAACACCCTCAAATATTCGTTTTGCCACACGACTGAACCACAATCGACCGCACGGGAAGCCGCATGTGTGTGTGGTCGTACTTTGATCTGAGACACATTGACTTTGGGCAGCATTCCTGCTTACCGTCTAGCGGGACGCCTGTAACATCACAACGCAGAGATTATGTTGGCCTTCTCATAAAAGCAGCCACTACCTGCAGATACAGTACGTCCACGACAGTCTTATCCTTCGTTGCACATCATGTTCGTGTTCACGCTCTTTGCATTGGCTAGCTATGCTGTCCTAGCCGTCACAGCTATGCCGAATGCCGTCCATCCTCGCGTAGGTAATCACAGTCCTCACGCTGCATCGACTGACTTAACGCACCACAGGCAACGACGACAGTGGACCCTTCTTGCCCGATCGTCTCCGTCGAAGTGATCACTCAGACGCTATCGGTCATCGCCCCGACTACCACAGGTCCCTTTGAGACTACAACGTTCACAGTGACTTCCTTCAGTTTCCCATCAGCCACTTCGACGGAGACAGTGGTCGAAGGGGATGGAACGACGCACACGATCACGTTTCAGTATATCAACGACGATGGACACCCGCCGTACCCCTCTGACTGTCACTGTACGTATTCGCCTTGCGATGCCGTAGGTGCGACGTATACTGATACTGAATTTAGTCACCTATACGAACATCCCGTATTGAGACTTGTGGTGGGGATACAGTGGGCGATGTAGGATGAGGGGGCGGGACGGCATATGGGCTTGCTTGGTACCTTGTAACGCATCACTGACCGTTAAGCGATGATGACTTGGAACGTCGAGAGGGCCTCACACTCTAGGAGTGAGATCTATGAGGTTTCAATGTTCGCTGCACGCGACTCGGGACATTATGAGTCTACAGTATCCAGACACGGAATTCGCTATAACTGCATGCGCAAGACTCGTTACACCGGTCCAATCAGGGCTCAGACGGCAAATGTCACCCTCCGAGTCGTCCGGAGAACGTGCATCTAGAGCTCGTACTCCTACATATGACCATACTATGTATACAGTAACTCTGACCGATGTCTATCCGCGCGCCGTATGCGTATCCACCTCTCAATACTAAGTAAGCTATATAGGGGAGGTTAACCAGAGACTCCGTAAAGTAGGAAATCGATGAACACCGCATTCGGCGGCTGGAATACAAGTACAGTATATACGCAGATCATAGACGACGCAAGCTTGAAGTCCCATATCTGTCAGCAAATAAGTCAGACCGAGAGCGAACAGACTTACCCTCTAATCGCTATCCTCTCGAGGTGCTCTGGCAGAGGTCCTCAGCGGACGCCAGCGCCATCCGGAACCTGACTTTTCCAGACGGCCTAGCAACATATGGTTCCCAGAACCGCGCCTGGGGGCCCTGAAGACCAATCCTTCACTGATCGTTTCTTGCAGATAGAAGAGCCACCATTTGTCGTCGACGCCGTCGAGCATTGATGGATGGCTAGGAGGGGATGCGCTCGTCCCCAGGCGTACTAGGGGCATCAAGGCCATACCATCGTCGGTAGACCATGATACGGCTGGAAATTGGGAGATCGTAGTATCCCTTTCCACACGTATACACCCCACCGGGGGTTTCTGCGAATCCACACCTGGTGGCAAGGGTGCGACGCCCCCGCCCACGTAGGTCAAACCCGCGCCAGTGACATAGTACGCCCGGCTGGGGTCGCCGTTGCAGTCCCCCCGATACGTGAGGTAGATTGTAAGAAGCGTCCGGTTGTAGTCATCGGTATTCTCCCCGTGTTCTTCACGAAGAGCAGCATATAGTGCCCATTGTGCTGTGTACGTGTAGAGCTCGATGAAGTCGCGGAAGAGTTCGGCGCGAACCTCCAGAGGCGGCACGCCTTGGGCAGCTTGTTGGGAAGCTACGTCTGGATCGGCGTCGACAGCCCGCCTCGTCTCCCTGCGCAGGGCGTAGTAGTAGTCGCACATAGACCTTACATTCACCAACAATGTGAGGCCACTGAACAGAATCCTTCCGGGAGAGTACTCACCTATGGGAAGGCCATGCGGCCTGCTGACAGGCTTTGCCACAGAACGCAACCATATGGCACCCCCTGCACACAGGAAAGTGTTCACCTTCGTCGGGAGCTGCCAGACAGTGATGACATGGAGATTTCTTGTCGCGAATGGGACCAGCATCGGCAGAGCGGAAGCGGCGACGCCTACACGGGGATAGCAACATAGTCGCTGCGCGGGAACTGCGTTAATTTGCTCACCACGCGGGCAGGTGTCGGGTCCTTAAAGCACTATGACGACTGTGCCCTCTGCTGCCTCAATTACATAAACGAGGGTATAGAAGGTCGGAGGGCTAGCCCGGGTCGCTGGTGCGACCTCTATCCTCATTCCATGGAATGCCCCTAACTAGCGGCACCGCATTAGCATTTGTGTCAACTTGACTGCATCCATAACTCACTTAAGGCTGGTTGGTCCATGCGGCTCCTTGGCAGCCCTACTGCAGTACGTCACCTCAAAGCGCCGTGCACACACCGAAAAGTCCACACTAGCCTCGTGCACTGTCGAAAAATGGCTGCACTGGGCACGAAGTTGTGGCGAACGGGGCCAGCCAGTGTCGGCAGCGCGGAAGCGATACCGAGGGGACGCCATAATCACGACGAAGGAGCAGTCCGACCGACCCCTGCTCTAGGTACGGAGTATTTGGCCATGGGATACCCATCGTTATCTCAGCCCAACCGAAATGGCATAGTTAGATGATTAACGGTGACGCCACCACTGTCATCTGGGGGAGAGCCCCTATGACTATGGTCACTCGTACCCTTTCGGGAGACGAGATAGTCGCTGCACGGCGAGTCAGCCAGTCAGATGTGTCACTTGCGCTCCAGATTCATTCGTCAGACCTGTTCGGAAACCAGAACTTAGTCTCCGCTCATCTTCGTCCGTCTATTAGTTCGAAGCGAATCGAGAGCCTGATTCAGGACCGTTATTCGGACCGCTATTTTAGGTTCAATCTGGGAGTGTCAATGAGATGCGTTGCAAAGGCTCGCGCATCCCGGCCATGGAAAATGAGGTGGTACTCACAAACCACGTGACCGTGCTGTACCGTGTGCGGCCTGCAGGCTGCAGGCCTGAGGCAGCAATCGGCAGATGCTTGAGAGAGATATGAAACCTTACTGTGTTATGACTTGCTTCGATCCCCACAGCCCAGAGCATATAAAGTGCATGGCTAGAGTCTCTCCGAGTCTTTCCGCTGAACACTCGCTGTCGCAGACACCGCCAGTGTCGTACTTCCGGTGTCCCGAACTTCTCCATCATCCTTGACATTAGCGGATACGCTCTAGCCCCCTTCATCATCTACAAAATTCAGAAATGGGCGCAGCTGGGAGCCTGCTTCCCTGGGCGGTACCTCCTCCACCGATAGTACTTCCGCCGCCGACATTCGCGTCGCTGCTGTTAACTCGCCGTAATAAATCCAGTCTTACCCCGGGATCTTAGAATTGACACTCACACATCGCGTATCGCATTTCCATCAACACAGAGGGTGCATTCATCGTAGCAGGCATCACATTGGTGGCGTCTGCCTTGGGTTCCGCGAGCGCAGCCAACGCAGACGTCCTGCGAGGGAACCCAGCCATGCGAGAGGCAGAGGAGCGCATCCGGCGGCTCGAGGAGGAGCTCAGGCGAGAGCGCCATGAGGGGCCTATGCGAGACTTTCTCAGGAACATCCAGAACACACGCGAGATCGAAGAGACGAGACGTCGCCTGGGGTATAAGGAGGGCATGATCCACTTCGCCGTCGCCGGGGTTGCAGGCAGCGGCAAGTCCTGCTTAATCAACGCGCTTCGAGGCCTGTCCAACAACGACCCTCGCGCTGCGCCCGTAGGCACAGCCGAGACAACGAGGGAGATCCACCGATACGAAGACTCAGACGTTGCGCAGAATCAGTTCGTGTGGTACGACATCCCCGGCGCGGGGACGCTCAACCAGGCCTCGGAGGTCGACTACTTCCGGAAGCAAGGCCTGTACATCTTCGACTGCATCATCTTGCTCGTCGACTCCCGCTTCACGGCGACGGACGTCGCTATCCTGCGATGCTGCAGTCAGACAAAGACGCCCGTGTACATCGTGCGCTCGAAGGCGCTCCAACATATCTGCAACGCCGCTGAGGACATGGTGGGAGATGGCAGGGGTAACGCGGATGGGTGGGATACAACGCAGCTCTGGGAGGCGGCACGCACAGGATACATCCGCGACACCAAACAGACCGTGGATGATAACCTGAGGCGGCAGGCCTCGACGACCAGCGCGTCTACATCGTGGACAGAAAGACGATGCTGCGGTTGGTCACGTCCCGGACGGAGCAGAGCCCGTCGGATCTGATCCACGAGGAGGAACTGCTAGTCGATGTCCTCATACAGATGAGCGAGCGGCGTCGGAACAACGCGGCTGCTCCCCCATCGCCCACGGGCCATTGAGGCGCACTGATTTGGCACGTATATTGTTAGCGTAGTTATGTCTGAGAAGAATGGCCCCGTAGGACATACATTACATACTAGATAATCGTTGTGTATTATCCCCACTCCCCTCAATCGCTATTCGTGCTTAGCCTGAGCTTAGCCAACTTGATGAGCGAGGCCTGCCGCCGTCGCAATCGTGACGGAGGGCGCAGTCGCACCGGATTCCGGTCTCTGCTTCCGCAGACAGTGGTCTCCTTGCATAGACCAACGGGTACAGACCCTAGATAGGCGCCGAATGCTGTGGGTCGAAACGTGCCTAGACTGCTGAGCGGCGAAGTACAACGGAGCAACAATTGTCTACCTGGAAGGAAGATGGGTACGGGCTGTCGTAAGGTCGGTCTTTGAAGCATGAAACGTGAGCATGAAATCGGCGGCCGTGCATGAGTCGGACCTGCCCTGTGAAGTGCCTGGAAAGAAGCATGAAGCAGGGACGCAGGGAGAAAAGCAGGAAGACGAGACGTAGTGGCGCACTCCGCGCGATGTATACACCCGGTGATTTCGATGGTTTCTCACCGAGGTCCGCGATCCGTTGTCACAGTGAAACAAGCACCGACAGTAACGGCATACCAGGAGGGTCTGCAAAGAGTTCACAGCGAGTCCGGCCATCTTAGGCGCCGCGGAGGACGCGCAACTTGAGCCATCCTCAACCCGACAAGAACGCCGCTGTGACACACTCGGGACGGTGGCGTTCAGGGGACCGAAAGGTCGATGTATGCGCCGTGTAGACCGTATGATGCTGTCCAGAACCCTAGTCAGACGGCATAACGGTGAATGTGTATGAGTTGTGGCACCGTGGCTGGGATACGAGGGACAACCACCTACAAATTCTCCGGCGCTAAAGGTCTATAGCGGCCCAGGCCATCTACACATTCCGCGACGACAACGAACAAACGTTTCGGAGTGATCAGAGATGACCGGGCTTAGAGGGGCACGATCGGGAAGGCCATCGAGTGATCGACGAATTCCAAATCCATAATGAAGGGTCCTCTAGTGGTCGGCGTGGAACGCGTGGAGGTTGATCTCCATCATGGATACGCTCCTCGGACGCCGTGCAGCGGCGAGTTAGCAACTGAGGTCGTCGACTGAGTGTCTGACGGGGCGCGACGCGAGTATATGCGACATGCAAAGCTGTAGGCCGTACGCTGTTGGCCACCAGATTGCGGGGACACGGCAAACCTTGATTCTTCAGTTCAGGAAGGCGCGAATTTGTAGTCCATACAATACTGACCATCAAAGGTTTGATCCTGAGGGTTACGACCTCCGAGGTTGTCGGGAAACGGAACACGCGACAGGCTTGTCGGCGAACGCTTGAGATTTTCGTTCAACATGGGTTAGAACCAAGACGACGGATCGGTATTCGGTGTAGCGGGCGTAAAACAACCACTCACCAATCTGCTTTCCTTGTTTTCATTGGCTGGTGACAGAGCCAGAGGAGATGGCCACAACCCGTCGCGGAGGAATATGCATAATCATCAAACAAAGTCCGTAGGTAAGTATCGGGAAGCGTGAGTCCGGAGCCCACACCGTCTCCGAAGGGCGTAGCCTTCGAATTTGGGAAGCCCTATACCAATAGGATGTCGGCAGGAGTTGATGGTACGGTCAGCATCGCGCGAGAGGTCACCGAGAGGTTCTGGTGAGGTCGATGTTGCTTTGTGAGCAGTACGCGTTGATCATGACCTATCTCGCCCGAACGCGCCACAGGGTCTTGAAGTTGTCGCACAAACGCCTCGCGAACGCTGGTCGCAGCTCCGCGATTCCCTAGAAGCGGCCGTCCTATTCGTTATTTCTCGCAGTCCGAAGTTCGAACCCACTTGCAGCGGACCGTATGCCCGCTCCAATCCGACTTCCGTGCCCTGTCACGCTCCTCGCAGAACCCGGATGATGCGTGCATTATTCGGAATGAGGGACTTCGGCGAGCGAGAGGGTTCGGAGATCGGTGGACGTGGATTCGTAGACACGACGGCATCGCAGCAAGCTCCGGGTGCCATGCCGCACGCGTCGAGGGTCGTCTGACTTGGCTCTGAGTCACCGCGCGTGTCTGACTGTGCCCGACGGCTCGAGGACGGGCATCGAACGACAACGAGGCGCGGTGGTATGATGATGCACGATCGCATCATGTCACGGCCGCTGGCCAGTGGAATGTGGGCGAACACAGATTCAGAACATGCGCCGCCGCGCCGTCACGGTGGGTGGCCACGCAGGCAGGCCGCCACGCTGACGACTACATACGCCGTGGATCCGAATCGCGTTGCACGAGCCCGGGGCGCAGCATCAGGATGAGTCGCCATCGCTCAGTCACCCAATCCACGCGCACACACCCATCCGCACCTGAACGGAGGCTTGCTGAGTTGCTCGCGCTCGACGCATCTCAGGCCGGCGGGACGCTGACCAACAAACCATCAGTCAGCCACATGCGCGTCACGCTTTGTCACTCTCCAAGCTGCTCACTCTCGGACTCCGTGCGGCTGCAAATGCATGCAGCAGGCCCAAGCCCCCCAAGCCGGTGTGCGCGCCCATCTGAGCCTCCCGCACCGTCCCGAGCTGCGAACAAGCCGATGCTGGATTCTCCAGCCGCCCGCATTCGTCGGCCGCGGACGTGCACAAGCCACCGGGTCGGAGAGGAGACGCGTTGGCCGACTCGACGCCGACGCGACGCGCAGCGCCGAAAATAGCGCGACGTGTCCCTCCGCATCTCAGATCTCAGATCACAAATTTATTGTGCGTCCGTCCGGCCCAGTCGGGTACCTACCCGGTGTGCCTCAAGCCAGCTGCCGTACCCCCGTGTCGAACGTTGCCGGACAAGACAAGGCAGAAAATTTGTCTGTGGACAAAGACAATTATCGTGTTGGGTTGTTGCGATCTAGGTACAGACAATGGCTAGTGTTACAATGCTGGCGCACCGAGCAGATGGTGTTGTACAGTACAGGGGCCCTCCGGGGGATTATGCAGTATGTAATGTAGAAAGAGGGGAGCAGTTTCTAGGGTACGATGAACAATGCAAGATACGAATGCGAGGAATGCGATTGAGCAGCAGTCTGCTATTGAAATGCGAAGACGAGAATAGATAGCCATAACGAGCGTGCTTCTCGCAGCGGCCTTAGGCGCTGCGCACTTAATTTTAGAAGTCGAAATGCGTGAATGAGACGGATGCAGGCTCATACGAGCACTTGCGGTGCGTACGCCGCGGTGGGCGGGGCGATACTCGGATGTACTTGCAGCGGCCGACACGCGCCCGACGGCCGGCGCTGGCGTGGCTGCGAAGCCGCCCGCGAATGCGAGCTGAAGTGCGGAAGGGGGAAGGAGTGCAGGAGCTGCAGCGCGGAGGACATCCGGTTGTAGCCCGAGCTACGCGGCAGCGCGGACGACTCGGACTGTGTCCGTTGCACCTGCTCGCCCTGATGTTGCTGCTGAGCGCGCAGAGCGTATTCTTGCTGCACCGCCCGTGTCTGCGGTCGCCAGTCGAGGTCCATCTCGTATGATGGTGGCGATGCATGGACGTGCGCAGCCGTGGGGGAGGGAAGGACCACGAACTGGGGCGCCGGGGCGACGGCGGGGGCGGACCCGAGTGAGTGCGCATGCTTGAGTGGGGCGGAGACGGGCGCGGGCGGGTAGAGTGTGTGTGCATCGGCAGGCGTGCGCGGCGAGGCGAGCGTGCCGGAGGACGTCGAGGCGTCCGAGTCCTGGTCCATGTCGACGTCGGTCGAGTCCGAGTCCGAGCTCCAGCGCGAGGTAGGGCGAGTGCGCGCGGGTGAGGGCGATGCACGGACGAGGTGGTGGGAGGGGTGCGCGAGGGTCATGATGGCGGCATGGTGCGCGAGGACGTCCTGCTCGGAGACTCCGAGTTCGAAGTCGAGCACGTCGAGGAACTCGCGCTCGATGCGGCCGATGTCGCGCTTGCCGAAGATACCTGTGCAGAGCGCCCAGTGCACGTTCTTCAGTGTCGAGTCGTTGGTGTACTGGTGGCGTAATTATCATCAGCACGCGTTAGGAAATGAAGGAGTAGGAGATATCGTACCTTGTTAGCAACAATGAGAGCGCCGAGGAAGACACGCTCGCAGGCCCACTGCTCGAGTGCAATCTGGAGGTGCGGCTTGGCGCGGTCGACGTAGGCAAGGGTAACGAGGAGGGCAGGGACCTTGATCTCTGCCTTGCGGATCACCTCCGCGACGAAGTTGGTGAACTTGGCGTGTTCTGAATGCCGCGACAGGGAGCGTCCTCGCGATGATGACGAGGGACGACCCAAGGCATAGTCGACAGTCTCGACGACGGTGTCAACGATGTGCTCTGTGGCAGATGAATGAGTGATATGATCATTGTGGCGGAAGAGGGAGAGACGCACCGATGAAGTTACGAGACAACTCGATCTTGATGAGCTGGAGAAGGGCAGGGTTGTGGAGGGAGGGGTCCACGAGGGAGGCTTTGTGCACAGGGATGGCCATGAGGGTGAGGAGGAGTGAGTATGGGACGGGCCAGAGAGGAGCGGACTCGGACGGGGCGCAGTGGGGACATGGCTGGAATGGGATGCTGTATATAAAGAACGGTGGGCTGGCCGGCGAGGCTTGCAAAGCGGTACGATCTCGATCGGCGCCGCAGGCCGCAGAGATTGCATGTTGCGGGAGTAAGCAGCCGCCTCGGACTCGGATGACTTGCCTCCTCCGTCACACAGGCGCCCACCGTCCGCCCCCAGCGCACATCCGCAGGCGCCCGCCGCGTCACCCAATCGGCCGTCCCGCTCCATTTGGTTGCCGATCCCCTCCCGCCGAGTCACGCCGAGTCACCCTCACCGTCACCCCGTCACACCCGCCCCCGCCGTCCTCCCCCGACGCGCCCATCTCGTCCATTCGGATATCCTGCCCTCTCTGTCCCGACTTCCGTGTCCATGAGACCCTTCGTCGGCCGTGCGTGTCTGGAGCCCGACAGCGGCTGGACCGAGTCCGATGTCCCCGTCTGGGCTCTTGTCACCCAGCTTCGATGTGCACTTCGCGTGCCTCGCCCAATCTGGAATTTGCTGCCGCCCCCAACCGCCAACCCGGTGATACTCCTAGTGCTATTCGCTGACATCGCCTATCGTGCTCGCCTTTGCCTGCTATCTATCGCACTCTGTGTAGCGTGGAGAACGTCCTGGTAGCGTTCCAGGCCTCCTGTCTGTTTCTTTCTCATGCTCCACGCACCCGAGTAAGTCGGAAACGTTCGAACGAACCTCATCCGCCACGGAATGACGCCGTCACGCCAGTCCTGTCATCCGATGGCCGTTTAGACCATCCCACCGACTGTCTTCCAGGCCCTCCGCATCATGGTGGACGTCCCATCGACCATTCCATCTGTGACCAGGGCATCGTACAGTCCACCTAGTGATGTATCTACCGCGCGTACGCATTTTCCAGTTATGCATGCATTCTTTCTCCTCTCCGTGTCTGCGCCGTAGCTTCGCGTCCTTCTGTCAGCTTGTCCTCCATTCTCATCTGCGCACAAAGGCCCCCATCCCGATTTCCGCGGTGCACCCAATTGGGCACCGACCTAATACCACCTCCCTCGGCCCCCCGCCGATCCCACAGCAGCCTTGCCCAGCCTAGGGAGGTATCTCCGCGCCACAACTCTCTCCCGCCCTCCCCGTCCCAGTGGCACCCGGCGCACGCCCCAGCGTACCTACCGATGAATGTCCTACGTCCACTATTCAGATCACTGTCCCTGTGGACCGTCTCTCTCATGTGCCGCGGCGCCGCCGTTGAGCGGGCCTGTGGCGATGATCGACGTGACTTGCCTTCTGCCTTCGGTTTCGCCGGCGCTCCTGGTCTGCGGTCCTCCGAGTCGGGCAGCGATCGTGACAGACGTCGGGATCGCTGTTGTGACGGCGAGCCCGCGGAGGTTATGCACGTATGGGGCAGGTGCACCTTGGCGATGCCGGAGGCAACATGTGTCCATTGATCGTGCATACTACTACGTGTATTGATGCATTTACAATGAGGTCTAGCGATTCCTGTACCGTTGTACGACACTTATTTGACACCGGCTCGTATGGGCGCAGTTGTTGCGTGGCCTCCGTGTCACGGTGTTGCGGTACTCGGTGCGGTGGTCCGCTATGTGACCTTTTGAGTGCTCGTCGATCGCACGCACGACACACCAGCCATTGTAGTCGGTGCGGATGTTTCCCAGCCGTGTAGGTCGGGGCGGAATAAAACACGTTTTATCTCGCCATTAGTTGATCGAGCACATCGAGCGGCGCTGGATGTGACGCCGGACGATAAGTAGTCGATGCATAGCAGACCCTCCCTATGTTGACGACACTAGAAGGTGCGGGTTTTGCGAGACCGGTGAGTTACTAAGCCTGCTCATTATGCTTCTCGTCGGCTTGTCCACCCAGCGATGATGCGGTGTAGTACTTTGATGTTCAATCATACTAGTCAGCTGAGACAACGTCACACGCGCGTCGACCTTACTGTGCATACTACCCTCTGCGACGGGTGCTACCCACATTCGCTGCTGCCTCTACGCTCGCCCGTCCGAGCCGCGTCGGACTCGTCGCAGGCCCGCAGGCTCCCGCAGGTGAACGTTTGAACAGCGGCAGGCACGGCGGCGGCAGAATGATTTTGGTAACGGCGCCCACAACGCCATTTTGAGCGTGGCTCAGATCGCCTAAGCGCCCACGTGCGCCATCTCATCTGCTCCCACATCCGACGTCCGGGATAGTGAGCGTATCGCTCGGTGCTATAGAAAAAGGTAGCACGAGGATTATTTTGACATAGTTCCGCCATCCGTCTTCAACCGAAGGCATACAAACTACAGACCTCAGTGTAAAGCCTATTATAAGGTACTCATCGTAGGCCGGCGGTTAACGCAATCTCATCGGGGGTATCGCGATCTCCTCCACGTGCGCGAGGCCGACGCCTGAGGCGCCCGCTGTGCACTGCGCCGCGGTCGGGCAGGATCGGGCCGCAGGCACATACACCGCGCATGGCGCCGGCGCGACGCGTTCAGCTGCGAGCTGCGTCCGCGTCACGGCGCGCGGGCGACACGTCCTGCACACGTTGACAAGCGATCGTGTCATTTTGACGAGTCCTTCCAGGACGTTCGCGAGTGTGAGAAGGCCGATGCGTCCTGGCTTCGCTCGGAGTCTTGCTAATAACTCAGTCAGCTCGAGCTGAGCAAGCAATCAGTCAACCAGCCCCGCTAACCTAGCATCAATTTCCCCAGCCCGCTCGCGCATCCATACACACCGATTGCGAGACAGTCGTCGATTACTCATCCTCCTCGAGTCAGGCCGCCCCCTCCGCCAGGTGATCGCCCAGACCGGGGAGTGATACGAGAGGGTGATTCGAGAGGGTGATTCGCAGCGAGTTTGTCACATCAGCGCTTCAGCGATGGTGGCTCGGCGCCAAACCGCCAAGTCGCATCTCAGATACGGATCGTAGGAGGCGCGCGGGCGCTTCGCTGTGCCCTCTGCGTGCGGATGTTGGAGGACACGCCCGAGGTTTACGTGGGGCAGGGGAGAGATAATCAGTATCTGGGCCAGTTGGTATGAAGATCTTACCTGCCGTGGGTACCGGCGAGCATCTACACCGAGACGGCATCGAGGTGGCAGTGGTCTACCTAGGTCTCCTCGGTGAGAGCATCCCAACATTAATACAGCCAGCCACATATGCAATCGAATATGTCCACTACAGTGATTCCAGGGGCAGTGATGTGACATTCATGATGTGACAAACATACAATGGCTGATTACCTTACGGGGGACTGCGCGAGGACGAGTAAATCTATGTAAGTACAACCTCGCAAGAATGGAGACATCATCCGCATGATTGCGCACCGACACGCATGATCCTACACCACACCGACACGGGCTGCTTCAAGTGTCCTTCTGGGAACAGTTGCCGGCGCAACGCCATCGAGGAGCTGAAGCCTGGGCCTTGCCGTCCACATCCATCATCCACTCGGGTCCATCACGCACCCAGCAACGAACCCGACAGCGACAGCGACGCCATCAGCCGTCCGCCCTGGCCGAAATTGCTATCTCGTCGGACACACAACACGTCGTCCCCCGCTTCTCGAAACGGTAAGCCCACCTCAGCTCGCTTCCCCCGCCACAGCAAGCCCAGAACGCGCGAGACTGCCGCCGCGACCTCAGGCCTCAGGGCCCGCCAGCACCTGGAGCAGGCGTCGCGCTAGCACTCCCGACGTGTGCGGTCTCCTTCGCCTTGCCCTTATTCGTCTTGCTGCCCTTCGGTCGCCCGCGCGGCCGCTTGCCCGTCGGCTGGCCGTCCGCACCCGTCACATCTTCCGCCGCGCGCTTGGTGGACGTGATCGTCTTCTCGGTCTGGAGGCGGAGTTCCTTGAGGTACCTGCACAGAAAGACGTCAGCTTGACGGGGTTCCGCGATGGACCCGGAGCGAGCCGCTGCGTAGTGATGGGAAATCGAACGTAGATGGCAATGGGAAGAAAAGCAGGTAAGGGTGGAGCTCAGAGGGGAGGAGTGCAGCAGGGGAGGGGAAAGTGATGCGAAATGAATGTGCGGAACGATTAATTGAGTGGACACTGACTGTGCTGACTTCTCTTCTAATGTTTGTTGCAGGCTAGGCAGGGGTGACTGGCCGAGCTCTTGTCGCAGCCTGTCGACGTCCGCTTTCGCGGTGGCGTAGTCGGTGTCCGTGAGGGCCTGGATTTTCTGACGCAGGTCCGCGCATCTGTGTTGGGGTGTGAACGTCAACAGCCGCCATGACATTTGGGGATCTGCCACTGCGGAGGCACGAACAGCAGCCAAGCATGTGGCGAGACAGGACAAATGGTTGGGGACACCATTGAAAGGCACACGATGGATGGGGAACACAACGAAGACGGTACATACTCTTGGTTCAGTTTCGCTTCGGTCATGTCCGCCTGAGGGATCGGAGTAAACTACATGGCCGTGAAACAGACATAGAACAGCGTGCCTTGTCTCGGTCTTCGTTCACCTGAGGAAACCGGTGAGCCACATCAGACTGTAGACAAACATAGCAGTGAGGTACGAACCTCGCGCAGGCAATTAAGGAGTCTAGCCCTCTCGCTCTCCAGTCTGTTGACCTCATCCATCAAGCAAAGACCGATGACAAGCCGGAGTGGCATCAACGCACTTGTTTTTCTGCTCCTTGACATCCTGAATTGCCTTCTGCTTCTGATCTAGCGATGCGTGCGCCGATAGTATGTGCGCCGTGTGGAGCTGAAGGGTGAGCGCATGTTTCCTGCGTGACAACGTCAGCGGTTAGGACGATACGGCGACGGGGGGCGCAGGACGGGGACCGCGGTAGCTGAGATCGCATGTTCGCATTCGGCAGTCGAAGTCAGCAGCGGAATGACGAGTGATACCTGCATCGCGCAGGTTCGGGAGACGCGAGGCGTGCGCCGGACGACGAACATGTGCAATTGCAGTCGGATCATGGCCCCAGCATCCAGCACCGATCGCGACGGCGAACGCGTCGCCGGTGTTGAGCGGGCATGAAGGCATCCCGTATGGACCCGCTGCGGATTTTGGCCGCGCAGATGGACGAGGACGGAAGCGGGTAGGATAGAAAGGACACCCGGAGAGACTCACTTGAGCTCTGCGGTCTTGGCGAGATGGACGAGGTTCTTTGTCCAGTCGCCGCTTGCGAGGATGGGCTGGGAGGAGGAGGACTGGGAGGAGGACGCTGCAGCCGCGCCGGTCGCCATCGCACGCCCGTCGGTGTGTTTTGCTGGGAGAGCGGACGAGGGTTTCTGGGGTGACCGCATCAGCATGCCCTCCGGTCACCGTGCCCCCGCAATTTCCCCCGCCCCCTCATTGGCTCGCTCCATGCCGGACTGCCTCTCTGGGCTTCCGACGATGGCCACCTCGTTCAACTGTCCTTACTCCAACGTCTGCGACGGCTCTACAATTCGTGCCTACTCATCATGTTGCGCAGTGCCCTTTTCAGGTAGATTTACATATGCGACTCAAAGGAGTCTGAATCGTGGCAACCGACGTGAAGTACTGCTCTCAGGCTCGTGTTCTGCGTGCACAGAAGTTGAGATTGGCCCTCTCTCAAAGGCTGTTGACACCATGTTCCGCAATTGTCGGGACAGGCGGCCGAACGATGCGGTATACGGGTCATTTTCATCCAAGCCGCGGGCTTCTGAGGCGGAGAAATTGCCCTCGGTGACGACTCTTACAGTAAGTGGGTTGCTGTGGTGTGTGAAGCTCCTGCATATTGACACAATACTGTTGTTCCATCATCCAGGTATGCAATATACGTTGACGTGATGAGTCTTCGCATGCCGAGTGCACAATACACTTCGTAAGCCGTTCCTGTCATTCGCCCGCTGGTGGGGTGTTTCCCCGGGATCTGGTTACTATCGAAGCGCGCCGAAGAACGTCCCTTCTAATAGTCACTCGCACAGAAGAGTATACGTATATATCGTCCTGGACGATTGGGTTCTGAATCGCATGTTTGACATACGACCTGTCCGACGACCCCTGCGCTACTATATTGGAACCCTCAATACTCAATGGCCAAGTTTGGGCCAAGTCATCCTTCAGGCACATTAGCAACGCTCCTTCTGATACTGCACTCATGCCGGAGGTGGTCAGGCGGTCCAGCGTGACAACTTTCATCCGCATCCGCATCCAAGTACGTCATTGTTGACTGTCTGGTTCGTCCCCCTTGGCACCTCCGTATTTTATTCTGCTAGATGTTCCAAGTCTAGCAATGCTTCCGCTAGGTCAAACACCGATGCATAATCAATGGTAGGTTAGATCAATGTGAGGCATGTTATCTCATTTCCTTGAATCGTGCTCGACTGGGCCTGATTGCAACGACAGAATCTCGTCCGGCTGCGCTACCTACCTAGGTCTGTGCACCCTGATATGAGGCTCAGAACGATCCACGCGCCTGACCCACTACACTATCCTCCTTGGAAGACACCGAGCCTGTGCGCGGATAGGAGGCGGGCCCGACAGGGTGGCGGGGCAGCGCACATGAGCGGTATGTCATATAGGGGCCCCACATACCTCTGGGCGCCAGAGCGACCTTCCCGCCTGGATTAGGCCTGGCACCGGCATCGCACAGCTTAACTAGTAGGTCGCGGACGAAATGGCTTTTGGAGCCATCATCGGTTGTTCCCATGTCTTCCTCTCAGTCTCGCGTTCGCGCTGCCGACGTCGCGTCGGTTAGCGGCAAGGCACCTTCATGTAGCTCATGCCGGCTCGTGCCTAAGGAAGGTGAACACTACCTCGTCTGCAAGCGCTGCAAGCGCGCGGCGTATTGCAGCCAGGCCTGTCAACAAGATGACTGGGAGTCGCATAGGTGAAGTGTCCAGATTGTACTGGTGTTCACGTCGTCTTACGATCCGTATGTCATAGTCTGCCCTGTTCGGACGTCGCGTACAACACGGAACGCGTGCGCACCATACGCGTAGCGTCACAATCGACGACTACTGCAGATGCATCACCGGCCGAATCGCGACTCCATCTCCTGGAGCACTTCGCCGACGCTCACAAAAGGATAGTGCAACAGATCCTGCCGGTCGCTACGCATCATCGGGAAGGATGCGGGACGTTCGACTACTCCGGCGAGTATGTTGTGATCAAGCTCTCATATCGGGACGATTGCGGCGGCGACCCAAGTCGTTCGTATCGCGTCCACTCTGCCGAGTTCCGCCCCCAGTCCGTCACCTGCGAGAGGTACCCGCATCTACGAGGACGCATCGAGCAATGGTACGGCTTGAAGGCGGGCGAGTACCAGGCCAGGAAATGCTTCCTCGGCTTCGTGCACATCCTCTGGGTGACCGACGGCGACGACTTCATGGTGTGGCAAGCGCTGCCCGACTACGAAGTGTCGCCTCTGCAAGCCAGTGCCATGCGCCAAGCCGACGGTAGTGACTGGCTGGCACCGCTGCGGTGGGCGGCGGAGAATGGCTTCGTGTACAGACATCCACGTCCTGGATTCCCCTTCCCTCTGATGGGCTACCTGAAGAAGAAGGGTGTAGGATGGCAGTGGCAGCCGTTCTCTCACGCTCAACTTGTTGCGATGGGTAGTGACGGTGTCGCGCTCCTGTAGAGTAAATGGTACGTAACTCCCAGTCTAGTCAATATGGGCTGCAATAATGAGATCATTTCAGGCTTCCCTCTTCCTTACCTTCCGACCCAGTGCACTTGGCGCTGCAGGCTACACGGCTCGGGTCGTATTAGCAGTTGACGTGTGTTGTCAATGCATTGGCTTGCAGCAGGAGTCGATCTCCACACATGTGCGAGGCAGAAAAATCATAGCCTGTTCAGTGGTCAGTGGTGAACATCGCCCAGCAGAAGCAGTGCGTGGGGAAGCGGGATGACAAGTGGTTGCTCGCGTTTGACTACACTAGGACCGTGGTGATACCGTCCATCTTCCGTGTATTTGCACGGTTTAGTACAAAGTGAGTAGACGAACCGAGTCTGCCTGAATGAGATTGGTTCGAGGATGTTCAGTTTCCTGTCTGCAGTTACGCTCTAAAGCTGATGCTTTAGCGTTCACATGCGCGTCGGTACGACGATGAAGAATTCAAGAAACTCAATGCTACTGTACAAGACTACATGAGGCATTAACTGCGACGAGTCTCCAATACAAATGCCAGCAAGATTAGTGAGACACATAGAGCTGGAACCCTGTTAGCGCAGAGCTACGAGACGAATCAAGCCGTCGTCGACCCTGCTGTAATCAGATTCTAATACGCGCCTGCGACGTACGGCTTGGCATATGTCTCCCAGCAACTCCCATTCGTCAAACCTCGTGGAGACACCGCCCCCCGAGCCATTCCAGAGCATACCTAACAGCCTCCGATACATGCTTTGCCGATTTACCGAACGACTCTTGCGAGCCTCGAATGGACTGAATTCGGCTGGAAGCTGGGCTTTGCCTTTCATGACAGCAAGTAGAGTCGACTCTTCGATGAAGTAAACTGACTGCGCAGGAAGCTCTGCATCTTTCAGCGCCCTGTCGACAGCTGCCTCCGTTGTTCGCATGTAACTCGTACGAGCTGTATGCCACAACGCTGCCTCTTGGTCCGGTGAAAAGGCTTGCTCAGCCTTCGCACGAGCATCGTCAGGACCGTCGGGTTTGCTCGGCCACATGATGGCACATACGCGGTCCGTATGCGCGCCTGCGCAGACGGTGTAGACGGGTATATCGAAATGCGCGCAGCCCCGCAGTATAGCGAGGTCCGACTTCGCGAAGCAGCCGTCCTGGTCAAGCACGACTAGGATGGCGTCGAAGAGGAAGAGCCCTCCGTCGTTGAAGTATTTCCAGCCCGGGACCGGCAGTGTCTCCGAGCTGGGGACAACGTACCAAACGACTGGGACGCCAGGAGCAGGGTGGGGATAGGATGGGAAGGCCGTCTGGCTCGCCTGAACGCCAGCTGTTGCAGCACCTAGGCTGTCTGTATCCTTTCGACCGAGGAAGGCCTTCAAAAGCGAGTATTTGTGACTCCCTGCGGCGCCCGTAATTGCGATATGAACGGAGCGTTCCTGGTACAGCAAGCGTGCCTTGGCGGCGACAATCTCGTGCTCGCTGGGTACTGCGATAGGCCTGATGGTCCTAGAGGGGAGAGGATCATAAATCCCGTCCCATCGGTTCTCGGGCATCGTTCTCTTGGGCCTTATCCGAGTTTCCTCTGCCAGTGCTCTCATCCTCCTCTGCGCCCGTACTTTCCGCGGCGACGTTATCCGTGCGCCGCGCCCTCTGGCTTGTTCCTCAATGAGATCCTGCAACTGCATCAAGGTAGGATTTGGGCCAATCCGTTCGTTATTCTTCGCATCGACGATGGCTCTGCTGCACGCGCTACCCATTCTTCCGGATTGCTGTGGAACCAAACAGAAATTGAGCCGTTGCATATTTAGGAAACCAGCCACAAACGTACCGGATGACGGTTCTCACTACCTCGACTCGGAGGAATGAAAGGTAGCTCTTGGAAAATGGGATAGTATGCGGGCTTGGAGTTGGCCCACTTATATGCACACGGCCCGCAGGCATATCAGGGTTCAAACTTTGTTTCGAATGCCCGAATCGTGAGTGCAGCTACCACACAGGGAGTGAAATCCCAGATGTTTGCTATCCGAACAGCTATCAAGACGAGAAGATCAGTCATGCGACCCTCGCTCACAACCTCGAGGACATCTATCTCACCTTCACGGTCGCCTCAGAAAACGGGGCATGGTACATACCTGGTAGTCCCGATTCAGAGGCCGAACAAACCACGATCGATGTTCTCGGACTCTGGCTGTACCACGATGGGGTGTATCTGTAACGAACTCAGGCTCAAATGCATCGATCCCTGTAACAAGAGCTAGGTTCGAGACGAACCCCTCGCACGTGAACGTGGAGGGTCTTGTGGCGAGACTAGAACAAGAGCTACTCACTATCATACACTGGAGTCTCACTGCGATGGATCGGTACAACATGATGAGCGACAACATCAAGCACGATATCAGCCTAGTTGATTCACAATCCCAGATCATCCTCGATGACGCGCCTCCGACGTGCGTCACCGAGCAAATCCTGCAACAACACCCACTCATCAAAGTCATCGTTACTGGGCCCGCGTTGCCCCTTGACGATCGAGTAAAGGTTATCCTTGTCGACGATGTACACCCGCTGATCAGGAAGGCCTGCCTCTCGCAGGTTCTTCTTGACCGTGTTGCGCGTGTCGCGATCGTACTGGTCGCGAGCCTCGCGACGTGCACCGCGACCAGTCTGGCCAGTGGGCATGTCGTTCAAGACATTTGAGACTTGCTGGTGCGCCTTTGAACGGGCGATGTACGTGGGTATATTGAAGAGTTTGGCGTTCTTCAATATCGCCAAGTCCACCTCGGTGAACCGATTGTCGAAGAGCACGACGATGGCATCGAAGGCGTACAAGGCCTGATGTATGAAGTACTGATCGCCTGGTACGCGTAGCGTCCCCGCGCCAGAGAAGTCGTACCAGACGAACGGGTTGTCGAGATGGGGGTCGCCGTATCGCGCGAGAGTCATTGTGGTCTCGGACGTGCCAGTCGGAGCCGCACCTCCGTCGCTATTCTTCTTGCCGAGGAAGGCGTTCAGGAGCGACGACTTGCCGCTCCCAGCAACACCCGCAATCGCGAAGTGGATGTATCCCTCTTCGTACTGCAGGCGTTGCTTGGCGGCATAATACTCCTCCGCGGTTGGTATACTGAGAGGTTCGATGGTCCTTGGACGACGCTGCCCCGCCATGCGTACCATCTTTTCAGCAGCAGTCCATTCCTCCTGCTCCCGACGAGCCCGTCGCTGCTCCTCCCGAGCGTTCATGCGTTCCTGCCAGAGAAACTCCGCATCTCTTTCAGCCTGCCTAGCCCGTCGCTGCGACTCTCGTGCATTCATCCGATCCTGATAAAAGCGTTCAGAGTAGTACTCCTCTGGGCCCCACCGTCCAGCCTTGTTTGATTTTGCGTTTTCATCCATAAGGTCCTCCATATCTTCCATGGTAGGGTTTCGCTTCGTTTTATTGAGGCCAAACGCCGTGCGGATAGCCTCGAAAGACGCTCTGACCGCACTCCCAATCGCGCTGATTGCACTGCCCATGTCGTTTGCTACGGAGATGTACGATGATCAATACGCTCTGAGCAAAGCATGACATACGTACCGGTCGCAGCAGGCTACGGTGGTGTTGCACGCAGTGAGTGAGGGAGTAGAGATGGAATGATAGCACTGGGAGATAGAGCCGTCTGTGTACAGGCCCCGCTGGTGTTCTCGAAGCATGTAGGCATGTCGGAACTTTACCTGTGACTCATCATTTCATCTCCCCTGAAGGTTTGTTGCAGAGCGCCTGCATAGCGATGCGAATATCCAAACTCATACTTACAGTCGCCGAAAGTCTGTCGAGAACCTCACGATAGCGTAGAAAAGATGCAATACACAACAACCTACTACACACTTTATGCGATTTTTACAGTCTGACGCGGACGGTGACGCAACTCCTGTCAGCTTGGGGTGCCTGCAGGTAGATAGCGGACAACTGACCTTTGCATACAGCGAGTCCACTACCTTTCCAACCTGCTCAAGCGTCTCAATCGCCGCCCCATACGTGTTCTGTACCACCAGACTCATGAGCAAGAACTCCAATACTGGACGGAAGGGAATGCTCACGTCTGCCTCTGCCTCCTCGAAGACGATCAGGCAACCCCTGCCCTGGTCCAGCACGCCGTGAAAAACCTTGTCCAGGATCATCTGCGAGAGCTTGATCTCCACCGCCTGCCGGCCCTGGCCGACCTGCTGTGCGACGTACTCCACCTCCACGACGCTGTACGGCTCGACGATCCGCAGGAGGTTCTGCTCCAGCAGCTTGTCGTACAATGCGCTGAGATGTGTCCGGATTGTGGGGTCGCTTGACAGTTCTGCGTGTATTGTGTCACCATGAGTGACGAAGAAGTCGGATAGATCGTTGGTGAAGCCTTACCTTGTTGGTAGTCTTTCAGAGCTTTCTCGAACTCTGCGAGGTTGCGCTGCTGATGTGCGCGCGCGACGGCACGCATACTCTCTACGTCCCTGAGTTGCGCATACTTCGCCGCGAACTTCACGCTCAGTAGCGCCGTCACGTCTTCAGGCTAATCGTCATAGAGGGAACTCAGTCCATCATCCTTGCCTCTCACTTGAAACTTCTTAAGACGTACCAAGTTCAGCATGATCTTGCAGAGGAGCATGTACTTGAGAGCGCCGAGCGCGCCAGGGTCGTCCTGCGAGCTGAGATTCTCAAACGTCTCGTAGAAGTAGGAGTATGCGGTGGTGTAGTCCTTGTCCTCTGCGTGAAGGATACCGGACTGGAGATCGAGCCGTGCCTGGAGATGTGGTGGGCAGTAGATGGCGTTCGCCGCTGTCCGCGCAGAAGTGAGGGCAGCCTAGACGGTATGATATGGCACGTTAGAACGAAAGCAAGCATTGGTCAAAACATCTACGCGCCTTTGCCTTCGCAAGGTTGCCAATACCGCGGTACACTCTGCTCTCGAGCAGGTGTACCTCCGTGAGGATCATCTTGTCGTCTAACCGCTTCAGCTCCGTGAGCAAGGTCTCGATGAGGCTGAGCGCGGGCTTGTACTGCGATGTCTCTAGTTGGCTGCGCGTGTATTTCAGTACGCAGCGGCTGGAATGTTCCATCAAGACTCACAGTCCGACTAGCCGTGTCTCCAGACTGTGCTTCAGGAATATCCGCTTCTCCCGCTGCGCCCAGTCGATGTTCTCTCGCAGAACATCTATCTGTATCTGCTGGCTGTCAGGGATGGCGTTGAAACAGTCGAGCACAGTCCGGACTTGATGTGCATAAGTCAATAGGTACGTGCACAATAGCACCGGGTAGTACGCACTCAGTTTGGCAGTCTTTGCCTTCGCCGTTGTAGAGACAAACGAGCGCGAGAGTGTGATGACCTCAGCAACTCCTTTCGCGTTCCTGAGCGACGGTCAGCTTTCGCGACAGTACTTCGAGGCGTGCGACGTACTTCTGAGTCTGGTATAATCCCGCTAGCTTCACCAGTGCCGCCTCCTGCTGCCGGAGCTCAGCCTCTCGCTGTGGGACGTCCGCATGATCTGAAATGGGTGATGCTGCAAAACATTGCGGTCAGTCACAACCGGTCTAAAGGGACTGCGCGGATTACAGACTGATGATCTCTTTGTAGAGCGCCTCTGCCTGGGCAGGGGACGCCTTGGTGGCTTGTTCGAGCAGCTCCTGCTTGGTCGGCATGTTGGTCAAATGCGCGGTCGAGATGGGAGTGGGAGGCGAGAATGAGATGCTGAAGTCGGAGGTGGCTGAAGGACTGCACGCGACGGTGACGCGTCGCGCTCGGGCGCCTAGAGCGTACGCGTCGTACTCGATCACGTCTCCGCCTCGTTCTCCTCCTCCTCCCTCTCCCAGAACCCCCTGTCGTCCTCCTCGCACGCGCAGCCATGCCTGAAGACGTCGTGTTCCCCATCCCCAATCTCGCCCTCCCTCAGAATCTCTTCATACTCTCACAGTCACATCTCGCACATCTACACGAGAATGCACGCAAGGAGTTCCTCGCAGGCATTCAGGCAGACCGTGCGTTCATGCTGACCCTCGTCTGTGTGCCATGAGTTACTCACCAAGATCTCCTTCGAACTTGCACTGTTTCGAATGCGACACGACATACAGAGATGGCCCCGTATTACCGCTCCGTGACCGCCGCTTCCTCCCTACCTCTCGACCAAGCCCTACTCGACTCCATGGAGGCTGCAAACAAGGCCGATCTCGAGAAGCTCGACAAGCGACTAGAGGAGGCAGAGAAGACAGAAGGAGAGAGCGACATCGCGGACGCGCTTCAGGCCCAGGCGAACTTCTTCACCAGAATCGGAGAGAAGGTATGTGCTCTCGGTTTTCGTTCTGCGCGTTGCTTCTGGGGGGTTCATGGTCATATGAACAATACATAATCATCGAAGGGGTGCTGTCTGTATGCCTCCGCGTACCTAGCATCACTTGGCTCAACCCTGCCGTGTAACATCACTTGCCTAGCATGCTCACAGCACATCTTCTTGTGTTCGTAGGAGAAAGCTGTTGAAGCGCAGAAGAAGGCACTGGAGAAGACAGCCGGAATGGGCTCGCGGATAGACATCGTCCTCACGCTCGTCCGCATCGGGTTCTTCTTTGGCGACTTCGACATGATCCTCTCCGAGCTCGCACAAGCAGAAGAGTGCGTCCCGCTCCAAGAGATTTGGTTTGTGTGCTCACAAGTTCTAGGTTGATTGAGCAGGGTGGTGACTGGGACCGGCGCAATCGGTTCAAGGTCTACCGTGGTCTCCACCTTCTAAGCATCAGGCAGTTCAAGCGGGGCGGCGAGCTCCTGCTTGACGCACTATCAACGTTCACAGCGACAGAGCTACTGAGCTATAATGACTTCGTGACGTTCACAATCATCTCGAATGTGCTCACGTTGACACGGGTAGATCTCAAGAAAAAGGTGGGGCATTCCCTTCCCCCTTCAGACATGCCCAACTGACCTGCCCACGCGCGCAGCTCATCGAGGCGTCCGACATCTCGCAAGTCCTCCCCGAGGTACCGGTGCTCGCAGACCTGATGAAAAACCTGTACGATTCCCACTACGACAAGTTCTTCGTCGCGCTCGCGACGCTCGAGCAGACGCTGCTCATCCCCTCGCGCCTCCTCCACCCCCACACGCGCTTCTACGTGCGCGAGATGCGCATCCTCGCGTACAGCCAGCTCCTCGAGTCCTACCGCAGCCTCACGCTCGACAGCCTCGCGCGGAGCTTTGGTGTCAGTGTTGATTTCGTCGACAAGTACGTACATTATTTCCTCTCGCTCCATCCATCATACGCCCTTCTACCCTCCCTTGGCCTTTCCGCTCGCTTCCCCGCATCCCCGGCCATGTTATGCCGTGCTGACCTCCTTCCCCTCCCAGCGAACTCTCTCGCTTCATTGCATCGGGCCGGTTACACTGCACGATTGACAAAGTGCACGGCGTCGTGGAGACCAACCGGCCGCCGCTCAAGGCCGCGCAGTACGAGACGGTGATCCGGCAGGGCGACATCCTCCTGAACGCGGTGCAGAGATTGAGCAAGGTGTTGTATTGAGTAGGCTGCGGCGCAGAGCGCGCCCGCCGCCATAGTTAGCACGGTACCGAAACTTGAAGCTTGCTATGTTGCGCGCGTGTTGACACCAGAGGGTCTGGCGGGAATGAATTTGGTACGCGAGTGAGGGCGATGCAATATAGTGAATAAGTTACAGGAAAGCTGTGGGCGCGGCTTGGCTGCGATCCGTCAGGCCTTGTCTTGCTTGCTCGAGGGTTCTGTTGGTGGGACGCCCCACTCGGGAAGGCCCTTCGGCCGTTCGATCCGCTTAGGCTCCCATTCCTCATCCGCTGCGGCGCTCAGCCGCTGCAAGGCGACGTCGTTGTAAGCTCCGGGAACGCGACAGATAGGAGGCCACGCACGAAGTACTCCTCCCGAATATCAAACTTCTTCCGGTCCTTCGCGAGCCCTAGCTCTTGCTCCTTGTTCACCTGCGGGTCGGAGGCCGTCAGACACGAGGAACGCGAAAGGCGTAGGGAGAGGGCCTGACCTGTGTCACCTTCTTGTCATGCAGGTCGTACCGTGTCTGCGTGAAGCTCTGCATCGCGAAGCTCGCGCCGACGACGATAATGACGAACGGTACGCCGAAGAGCGAAGGGTGTTTTCGGAGCAGGCGGTGCACGGGATTAGTCCTGAGGGGATTGGAGGGAAACACAGGCATCGTTGTCGCGGTCGCGGTCAGGGCCGAGCAGGCATCTATGACTTCGGTGAACCGCGGTTGGGTGAGCGAGCTGCTCACGGCAGCTGGCTCACGTCGGATACCGAGCGCTTGCGCAAGATCCGATCGTGCGCTAACGCTCATGTAAGGCCCAATACCACTGGCAGGACCCGGCCTGGACCCGGCGGGCATCTGGACACATACGGTGAAAGTGAGGCGGCCAACTCAAGTAGGGAAGTCATCATCCCATTCCATGACGCAGCGATCTACTACTCAATAGGAAGGGTCGGCAGATTCCCGAGTGTTTGCATCGATGCCATTCATTACACCGGATGAAACTTTCGATCCTTCAAGTGAAAGATCGATAAAATTGACAAAATCTTTTTCACGATATTTCGTATGAAAGATTGTCAATAAAAGTCAGAAACAATCAATTAATCATTCAGACTCGAAGTATCAGGAACAGATCACAGAAGGATTCATTGACAAGTGTCTTTGATCTGTTTGTGATCCTCTAGGCAAATGATTGAGAACATGATATTCAAAAATTCTTGAACACTATGTGGCTCAATTGTTCTGAAAGGATTGAAAACAGATTGTCACATGGGGTGTTACAATCTTTTCTCAATCTTTCAGGCTGTCACAATCTGTTTCAAATCCTTCCAGCTGTTGATATCTTGGTGAGATTGGAAACAATTTGTATCCCAGGGGTTCAAAACAATTTTCCCAAAAGGATTGACAAGAGATTGTGACACTAGCTGTGACACTGTGCCACTTCCCTATGACAGAGCAGTGAAGGCAATTATGCCAAACCTATGATAAGCTGCCTTCTGCTGGTATGCTCAGTCATTTTTGGTCCCTCATTCATTGCCTGCCATCACATGAGTCTCATTAGATGCACTCAGTGTACAGGGTTGTACTTGTGATTGTACATTCCTAGAGATGTGCATCTCATTGTATGACTAATGAACATGTCCCAGACCTGTGCATGTCCAGATGCAATGAAAGAGGGACCAAAAATGACTGAGCATACCAGCAGAAGGCAGCTTATCATAGGTTTGGCATAATTGCCTTCACTGCTCTGTCATAGGGAAGTGGCACAGTGTCACAGCTAGTGTCACAATCTCTTATCAATCCTTTTGGGCAAATTGTTTTGAACCCCTGGGATACAAATTGTTTCCAATCTCACCAAGATATCAACAGCTGGAAGGATTTGAAACAGATTGTGACAGCCTGAAAGATTGAGAAAAGATTGTAACACCCCATGTGACAATCTGTTTTCAATCCTTTCAGAACAATTGAGCCACATAGTGTTCAAGAATTTTTGAATATCATGTTCTCAATCATTTGCCTAGAGGATCACAAACAGATCAAAGACACTTGTCAATGAATCCTTCTGTGATCTGTTCCTGATACTTCGAGTCTGAATGATTAATTGATTGTTTCTGACTTTTATTGACAATCTTTCATACGAAATATCGTGAAAAAGATTTTGTCACTTTTATCGATCTTTCACTTGAAGGATCGAAAGTTTCATCCGGTGTTACCGCTGCCGTGCGAGCCACGCACCACTCTCATATCTGACCATCTCTCACACAGTAGCTGTGAATCTTCAAACGCACATCGAGACGTCCTCGCTGCATTGATAAAGTATCGCGGCCACACAATGCTGAGGTAGTGCTTCCCACCCAACCTTGACCGAGCTCATAGGCTACGTCGCATTTACATTCCTCATGGCGTTTCTTCTCCCAATTGCCGCGGGCGCAGCGATTTTGACGGGTATCGTAGGCCTTGTATCCTCTATCCGAAGCGCTTTTAGAAAGAAGAATATCAGTTGTAGCCGAGACAGCTAGGCGCATCAACGAGGCACGAGGCCGGACGTCAACAGCGCCGCCGACTTCAGCCCAAGCCGAGACTCGGAGGACGGCGCCTGCGGGTGGCAAACCTCCAGATGCGAGGCGGGAGGGCGGAAGTCCCAGTAGAGGAGGCGGTGAAGGCAAGCGTGTTGAAGAAGATCTACGGAAGGCAGCCGAAGCTGCCGCAGAGCGTGCAGAGCAGGAGAGACGCAAAGCCGTAGAGCAGAGGGCACAGGCGGAGGAGGCCGCGGAGAGGGATCGTCAGGAGCGTATGGGTGCAGTCGAGGAGATGCTGCGAATGTCGGTCAAGCATCAGGAAGCAGAATGGGCACGACAGGCGGCCGAGAACGCGGTAGCGGAGGCACGCGCTGCACGCGAAATGGCGGAAATGAAGCTTCGCGAGGGCATCAGGCCCGTGCTCCTGCCCACGCTGGAGGAATTCGATGCCGCGAAGAAGAGGATGCAGTATCAGGAGAACCTCTTCCACTTCGCCGTCGTTGGTTCAGCTGGCAGCGGGAAGTCGTCGCTAGTCAACGCCCTGAGGGGCGTGCGGAACGGGAAGGCGGGCTCGGCACCCACTGGCACCTCCGAAACCACGATGGAAACCGCTCGCTACCCCGACTCGAACTCCTCCAGCCCGTTTGTATGGTACGACGTACCCGGTGCGGGCACGCAAAGTATGCCAGACTGGAAGTACTTCATCGAGCAAGGTCTTTACATCTTCGACGCCATCATCGTCGTTTACGGGGATCGCTTCACCGAAATAGATATCGCGATCTTGAGGAACTGCGCCCGCTGGCAGATCCCGACGTACATCGTGCGCTCCAAAGCCATCATGCACATCCAGAACAGCATAAACGACCTGTTGGGGTCAGATGACGAGGACGAGGAAGACGTACCGACTAGCCTGTTCGACCGGGGGCGAGGACCGGCGTTCAGTGCACGGCACGCGGAGGCTAGGGACAGAGCCCGAGGCAAGTACATCAAGGAGACGCGTCGCGACGTCGCCACCAATCTCGCGCGGGCGGAGCTGCAAGACCAGCGCGTGTACATCGTCGACAACGTCGTTCTTGTTCCTATCGTCCGTGGAAAGGAACATCCGGATATCATCGACGAGGTGCAACTTTACAGAGACCTACTTACTGAAGCGAAGTGCAGGCGTATTGCGGAGAATGATTGATCTGGGTATGTGGTTGAACGACCAGTAATTATCCTGCCGGTGCTCCAGCACCCAACGGAAACGAATCGTCAGCAGTGTACGCGGAGTAGGGTTGTTTCTGATGCGCGTGCAATGTATGTTCTGCCCTAACCGGTCTCTGAGTATCTTTGTGTTGTTATCCATACATGTACGGGACCATGTAGCATTCGATAGTGGGATCCAATTTGTATTATCATCGTGGCCGCTCTCTTCGTCTGAACGTGTTTGACGATTAAAAAGCAGCACAAAATTTAAATGCCTTAGGGTACGTACGGCTACTCACCGGAAAGGATGACGTGTCGGTCAACTTGTACCCGTCGTTCGCCTGCGCATGCTGCTGATGCACTGTCAATTCATTCGGTAGGGCAAATCGGGCAGCTGGCCATATACGAGATATATTAGCATAAGTTGTACAGAGCCGTCGCGACCCATACATACTGATTTAACGCCGGGTCCGGGTGACGCGTATTATCGAGGCTTGAGAGGATTACTCCGTGTGATGACTTAGCGGGCGAAGTCGGCACCCTAGAGATTAAGGGACTCAGATCGCTCAAGGACCTTGAGGGGCTGGCAGTGTATAGTTTGACTCGGGCCATACGGTGGCTACTACTAGTAGACATAGTACCGTTGTAGTACCGGTACGAGATCAGGAGTACTAGTAGTGATTTCGGCAAGGGCCGGTCATGAGCGTATTGAGCGACAGTCACGCCACCGCTTGTTACAATGTTAGGCCCGACGACCACAGTCCACCCTTGACCGTGACGACGACGGTTGACTGTCACCACACCCTCGCACGGCAACATCTCTCCACGCTCTGACCTCGACTAGGAACTCAACATGACGAAGAACATATCCGTGGCGCTACGAATCCGACATAGGGCAAACGTATTCCGGTCCATCGGCATCCGCTACGGTAGCCCTGCACTACCTCCTACTACTAGTGTTTCTTGGTAGGTTCTGTCTTCTATCATTGTACAGTCATCATTCGGGACCAAATAGACAGACCCGACCCGTTGTCCACACGGAAGCAAATCTTTCGTTTCATATGCCCAATCTCAGAGCTAGTGATAGGCTTCGTCACCACTGGACTGGGTGGCGAGGCCGTGACAATCCAAATACCTATCCAATGCGCTTGTCAATGTGAGAGCTCGCCGCAAACGGGCTGCATCTACACTGCATCAATCATCCGCATCCTGGCAGCGCGCGCCGTCAAACAAGAGACCTCACATTCACGCGCGATTCCACATGCATATGGTGCTCCCGATGGGCGATACTCGAGGTCAGTGTCAGTTGAGTACATGCCGGCAGCCAGCGTCATGCGAGACGCTTGATCGTTGTCTTATGTTGTTTGTATTGTCTTGTCAATTCCGCCGGCTACAAGCATCATCGGCGTGGTGTATCTGTGTTACAACTTGAACTAACCAACGAAGCATGAAATTCACGCCCAGCTGTGCGTCGCTAGCAACGTATATGTGATGCAAGGACTAACAGTCAAGTTATAACAGGTCATAGTCATGAGATCGGCCAGCGGAGTCGGTGTTTCCGATGTCAAGTGTCGCTGTCTCATACAAAAAGATTCGTGGCAGTGAGTATTCAGAGCTGGTAAGTGGCATCTATCACTGGTTTAATCTGTCTTCATAGGATCTATGCTAGCGCAGGGGCCAGTCCTATGCTGCGCCATGGCCTACATCGCTTTACCCATACATCGCAATTGAAGGGTTGATCGTAGAAAAGAAGAAACAGCCATGGGCTGGGTATCAATACCTCAATTGGAAGTCAGCTATACTATGATCGCCGTATGGAAATGTCATCGGACGCCCGTGCAACCCTGTACGAGACGGTGCGTGGCTTATTGCGTGAAGCTGATGACCTTTTCTCGAACGACGCATGGCGGGGTTCGCGGTGTTTTCTGCTGCCTGATATTGAGCAGCGAGCAATGACCGATGACGAAGCTCGCTGACTCCGAGCTCAAACTAGTATGTCCCCTCTACCAGTGTCTATCGGAACATCCGCGCGGCAAGGAACGCTGCCCGAATCCGAGAAGCCGACGACGCACAGCTTCCCGTCTGACATGGGCGCGTGGGTAACGGGATCGCTGTGGGCGCTGCAGCGGACACGCGAAAGACCGGGATCTGGCCCTTCTTCGAGAGGGCCCAAGGAGAGCCTTGACATCGTCCCCGGTAACCTACGCTTGGCGGAGCGGATGCCACCCGGAACTTGTTACACCAAATCTGCGATTTGGGAGGCAAGTGTGATCATTGGTGCCGCGATCCTTTCTGGGCTGATTCGACCCCAGAGCCCTCGGGAGTCTGCATCTCCGCGTAGAGGGGACGCTCTCAATCCTTTCGAAACTAACGGGTTCTAACTAGCTGTCCGCATTACCAATATAAGCGGAGTGCTATAAGTATGAACCGCTCGTAGTGATGGCGTTCATTGCATCGCCCTGGAGTCACTTCTGTCGCCTAGACTGCGCTCGCAGTCATTCTTTCATAGGCTATAATGTCTACAACAGAGCCGAGCCAGCAGAGTTCCCAGCCGGGCCCAAGTACAAGCAATCGAACGCCCCGCGGTGCCGCCTGTATGAACTGCCGCAGGCGTAAATTGGTCGGTGTCTCCCGGTCACCGCTCGGCCATATGTATGTCTGACACGATTCCCCACGATGTCAGAAATGCGACACTGCAAAACCTGTCTGCGGACAATGCGCTCGTACAAATAGGCATGATGAGTGCGAGTACATGGACGGATCATCCGCCTCCAGGACCCAGGACTTGGAAACCAACCTCACACGCTTACAAGGACGGATACAGGAGCTCGAGCAACAAGGAGGGACAACTGAAACCACATCTAACTTGCCGCCTATGTTCCCTGCAAATCCCCCGTGTAAGGCACCTCTGTTACTGATCTCCTCGACAGGCTAAGCTCGGGCCCGTTTAGCTACTCCATCGGATGACCCTCCGACTGAGCTCGCCCAGACGCTGTGAGGAGTCAATCCAGCCCACATATTTTGCCGTACTGAACCGTCTAATGCAGGCTTCAACATTTCCTACCCCATGCCGACCAGGTCGGATTCTTCCTGCATAAGCAGCGCTTTATAGCACTCGCTACTTCGCCTGATGCACGGTACCGCGCGGCCAACCTCTCTCGAGCCCTGCTTTACGCGGTATACTCATACGGTGCTCACCTATCCTGCATCGAAGCCCTCACGGCTCACGTGCCCGCGCTTCTCAATCGTGCGGTAGAGGCCGTCTCCGCTGATCTCGGGGGTCCCAGGCGTTATCCGTTGACGCAGACCATCCAAGCCGAGGTCATCCTTGCCAACTACTTCTTTTGCGTAGGCCGCCAGCTCGAAGGAAGGTATCACTGCAGTGCAGCGGTGGCGCTGGTCCTCAGCGCGCAGCTGCACAAAATCCGGTCCTTATCTACCTCCGACTCTCATTCGCCTCTTGCTCAGCCGTTTGATCGCATTGAAGAGGGGCAGAACATCAATGCGTTCTGGACTGTGTTTGCGATCGACAAGGGGTGGTGTGTTGCCTCAGGTTCGCCTTCGCAATTGGATGGGTCTACTATCGACACGCCATGGCCATTGGACATGGAAGAGTATGACCAAGTGAGTGACGTGAGCGTATGCCTGCGAACATGTTTTTAACTGACGCATCACAGCTGGGATTGGCTCCTGAAGTTCGGGGATCACAGACGGCGCACAAATTCCTACATGACTTGCCTTCGACCTCGACAGGGGGGACATCCTTCCTCGCGTTACGAGTCAAAGCCGCTGCGTTATGCGAGCGAGCAACGCGGCTTGCAACGGGTGTCCCGCAGCGTTCGTACCCGTCATTTCATCCGTCTGAAATGGTGGATTGGCTGACATGTAAGCGAAGTGCCCGGCCAGCAACACGGAGCTCGCGCTGAGGAGGTGCAACTGCTGACCCGGGTCATTGATCAGTTTATGGCATCCTTGCCGATGATAAACTCGCTGCTCGATACCAGATCGATGTGTCACTTACTGGCAATACACACGCAGACGCACGCCGCAATGATCCTGCTCTATCGTAGTACGGGGCAGGCCACGGGGACGATCCCTGAGCGCTGTGTGAACGCTGCAAAGGCGGCGGCGGCGCTCGTGGGGCAAGTCAACCTCCAACAGTTGGACTACGTCGATCCTATACTAGCGGTGAGTCAGTTAGCTGCGTGAACGGAAAAAGTCACGTCATCTACGCAATTAACCTTTACTGACCGTCTTTATTCTAGCCTCTGTGGACCATCGTCGTCCGCATCCTCATAGGTACGTGGCCTCTGTTACGCGGAATGCATGTTTCGACAACCGGCTCTGCGCAGCGCGGATCCAGCCGCCGGGCTTGCTAGACGGCGAGCGCGACAGGATACGTGGGTTAATTAAGAAGGCTGTGGCGGGGATGGCGAGGTTCTCTCAAGTATCACCCCTCATGGGTACGTGGTCTTGATCCGTTCTGCCGCTCATGTCGGGCGCTGATGTACGCATAGCGCATGAGTTCTCAAGGCTGTGAGCAGTGACAGGCTGAGGGCTCGGCTGCGCTCTGTGGGGAAGCAGAGCCGGACGAGGGACGAGGTACGGGTGTGTGATTCTCCCAAGCAAGGCTCTAGTATGTTATATACGCGTATTAATAATCAAGCCATCTCAACTCTCAAGCTTGCGTCTGCAGCAATGGCGGAGATGAGTGTCGCGGGAGCATGTCGGCGGTCGGTTCGTGCCGTCAAACGTGGCCGCGCGACTCGCACATCCGTTGTGCAACAGCATGACTCTGTCTCTGCTCGCGATGTGGCTCCCTCTGAGATGGACATGGCGACGAGGCCCGAGCTGATCATTGACGTTGGCGGCATCCCCAATTTCCAGGGTCGGGGACAGTAACTCGGCGGGACATCTCGGGTACGATGCTGAAAGCCGGGTCTAGGCAGGAAGCTTTTTCTGGTCGTATTGGCAAGACTGGGAGCATTTCTCCGTGGAAGCCCTGGCCTATGCATGTGGGTGAGACACAAGGCCTTCCAACATTGGTATGGTCACTTTTGTTTCGGACCCTTTTTCAAGACATTGACCCTGAGCTCGCTCATAGCCGAGCGTTCGATAGAAACGTGCCCGGAGGCCAGTGGCGAGAAATTTGCCCGTCTAGTGCACGGCCTCACTGAAACATTGGCCGTGCACTGATGTTCTAATCACCCATTGTCCTAGTAAGTTACCGACCTCTGCCTGGTTTCAAACTTTGACCTCCCGGCTAAGAGTTTGTACACAGTCGATCTCTTTACAGGGTCCTTCCAATCAACGAGTTGATGCTATCGATCAGTTAGTGAGTGAAATCGTCGCTACCTAGACGAAATCTTGTTCTACATTCGGCCGCTCTTACTACAGGATTCACACTCAGAGGATATCCTGAAACATTCAGGGTTCATGACGGCCCAGCTGACTCTCGTTAGCCCGGTAATAGACTTTTACCTCGGCTATGGTGTGTCTTTATGGCCCTTGCAGACGGATTGGGCCGCTCGTAACTGAGGACCTAGCCTCGATCAGTGTCTTTTCGCGATATGCCCTTCGCTTAGCGCTTTCTTCGCCACTCGGAGGACTCGTGAGGGAAACATATAAGACAGCCACTGGTCGGTGTTTCCTACCGCTCAAACGGCGGCCCTGCTTCCTTCTTCCCTCCTCACCGTACAAGGTACGTGAACTACAATCCCATACGGTGTGTGGACCGGCACTGATGGCTGCGTCGCAGCTTCTCCTGCGCGTTTCAGACACCATGCCGAACGCTACGCAGAACACCACTGCTACGAATGACCCAAAGAAGCCGAAGATTCAGACAAATGGAGGCAGGCAGAGAGTGAGCTTCCCGATTCTGTTTGTCTTCTGTGACATTGCTAACGGATCTTTCAGTCCGCTTCGCAGTCCACAGACTCAAGCGGCGAATACACGGTCAAAGTCGTCGGGCCGGACCAGAAAGAGGAGGACTCACCGACGATGACCATATCGCAGTACTTTGCTGCGCAGGGGAAGACGGATTAATTGCCTGCGATGGGGTCAGTCTGGTGCAGTGTCGCGTCCAAGGAAAATGTACAAGTATGAAAGTATAGTCAGCCCTCTGTATTCAATGCACACGACGAGATTAGGCATGCACACCGTCATGAGCGATGTTCTTTTGTGACTTTGCCGTGAGTTCGCGCAGTATGGGACTGGTCGAATATTGAGGAAGGTGTTCGCGGCGGAAGTCGAACCTGGGAACATGGGCGCCAAGGGGTGGTGTGGCTCAGTAGACGCCCATAGAAGGTGTGGCTGAGGACGATCACATCAGGCAGCGCCTGGCTGTCCCCGAGCAGCGTCGGCCAGTCGACCCATCCCGCCATCATCTGGCATGCCCCTCTTGCCCGCTAAGTTATGAGCACACCCGAGGTCGATGTTCTCGACGAAACACCAACAATCCTCAACACAACTCTGAAGGTCGCCTCGCGCTTCTTCACTCTCCCGTCTCGTCTCGTTGCTCGCGTCCGCAGACTCGACGATGTACTCAACAACGCGGAAATGGAAGCCGCCGCAGCACGCCGTCACGCGTACGCAGCGACGTCGGCAGCAGGTGCGCAGGCCTCGAGCCATGACGACCCCGCCGTAGGATTCGAGATGGAGCCAATACCTGGTCCGATGGGCTTCGTGACGTCCGGCTACTTCTTCGGCCTGTTCATCATGGTGAGCAGCCCTATGCGAGTCCCTGTCGAGCACATTGACTGAAACGGTCAGGCTCTCGTTCTGAATCGCATCCAGAACATCGTTGTTCCCCCGCGCAACCCGCACGCCACTCGTCTCCGTGCTGCGCGCAACGCGAGCGGCCGCCTGTCCTTCCTGTACACGCTCCTCGGCTTGTTCTTCCCCGTCGACCTGTCCTCCACGTTCCCTCGTACTGTGTTTCGAATCCCTTCCATCTATAATCTGTCGAAAGCCTTGCTGCTCTGGACGGTACTACTCTTGCAAGCCGCGAGGTTCTGGCCCTCGTGGCGTTTGCTCCAACCCGTCGGACAGTGGGTTGCCCAGAAGGAGATGGAAGAAATCTGCTGGTTTACATTCACCAGTACCTGCCTTGCACTCGCTATCGGGGCCCTGACCGGCGGTATGGAGGGACTGCACCTCAATCACAATGCCCCCTTCAACCTGGTGCGTTCGCAGACGTCGACCCCTCTCGCTCGCTCACGCAGCCCTAGTTCTCCTTTGCCTTTCAACTTCACATCTACTCGTCTCCCTCCACGCACGTTGACAACTTCCAAGGTCTGCCTTCGAGACCTGGTAAGCATGTCATCCTAATCATCATGATACCGCTGCTGCAGGTACGGGCGCCTGGCTTGTTTGGAATCATCGCTGATGGCATCCTTTTACAGCTCACGCTTCTGCATTGCATGGAAGTCAGGAAGAGCTGGGCGCGCCTACGCCTCATCCCGACCACGTTCTGCTCGCTGCTCAGCCTCGTCCATTTCCATTCCGTGATCTGGACATCACCGAAGTCATATCCGCTCACGAACTTCTTCCCATCCGTAGTCGAGTCCATGCTCATCTGCCTCATTTCCTTCTCGGCGCTCCTCAACGTAGCGACGCAACTGCTGCTTGAGGGCGCGGTCACGCGACCGCTATTCGGGCACGTAGAGTCACTGATGCCGAAGATGGATGAAGACTTCGGCGTCGCTCTCGTCCGGCTCGGCACCGCAAGCCTCGAGGCGACGAGTGCTGCAGGAATGGGCAACGAGGTGGGCGGGATGACCAGCGCGGGTATCGCGGACGTCGTCGCGCGCCCGCCAGAGGAGGATCGCGGGGTGGTCGAGATCGACCGGTCCGGCGTGGTCTCACTGACGCCCGCGTTCGACTGGAAGGGCCACAGCCGAGTCCGCAAGCGTGGATTCCTGAACGAGATCACGAACGTGAAGGCGCAGGTGCGGCGGTCAGGCCTGTGGGCGGACACGATGGTCAACGCGGGGTGGTACAAGGCCGTCCTGATGTTCTTCGTCAGTGTGGTGAAGGCTTTTAAGCGCGTTGTAGTAGGATCGTGTGTCGCGTTGTGGGGAAAGGTGCGCGCCGGGGCGAGTATGAGACGACAACCGCCCCCCATATCTCGTCTCTCGGAATCTGTCGAGGACGAAGGCGATGCCGAGGACATGGACACGTATCGTCGTTTCTTGCGCGGCGAGTCCGTCAGCGATGACGAGGACGACTTCGTACCGGCCACCGACGAGTTCTCATCACGTAACACATTCGAGCCCTCTGAGAGCGGCGACGAGTCACCGGCCGAGGGAGATGAGTCTGCGCGATTGTTCGCCGACCTATCCCAGGACGCAGCATCGTCTGCTGCGGCGCCTGTCCTCCTCGCGCACCTGGCTTCGACTTCCACCTCACCTCTGACACGCCGCATGTACCGAAGCACGGCTCTAGAACAGAGTTCAGGGGACGATGCCGTCGACAATTGGGGTGAGTTCGCGCGAGAGCGGAGGGAAACCAAGATCCCTGAGCAGCCCGTCGACGACGATTCGCTGGAGGTGCGGCGGAACTGTGTTATCTGCACGGTCGAGCTTAGGGACATCATATGCTGGCCATGTCGGTAAGTTCCCCGGATCTTGGCGCCACAGAAGCCTTTGCATCGTACTCATGCTTTCCTGCAGGTGTCTGGCGCTGTGTAATGACTGTCGCGAGAATCTGGCGTCGCGTTCGTCTGCGTCGAAGCATACCTGCCCGTGCTGTCGTCGGAGGTGCGTCTCGCAATTATCCTAAGAACCGATGCTTATTGACGTATCACTAGGGTCGAAGGGTATTCGAGGATATACATTCCCTAGTCTGGATGTCGTTACTTGTGTATTATCGCACCACATCAGTATTTATTCGCACTCGCTACAAAGGAGCTCAGTCTGTCAGGGGAATCGGGCACAGGGTACGTGCGCTTCGCATGTTCTGGCCACCGGGGTTACTCTTCCTAGTCTCATGGACGCAAGGAACTTCAGGCTATCCGTAATCTATCTTATCATAGATAGATTCTCCACTTCACACCTGAACCTTGCATCGGTGGGGGAAATGCAGGTCTTTGATCACGTACTGAGGTCTGATAACTCATTGAATGACACTGTCCTTTGATAGCGTATCGTGCATGCCCTCGTAATGAGGAACATGAGCTGAAGAAGCCTCGATGTGAGTCTAGTATGAACCCTGTATCACGGGAGTTTCCTTTCCCCCGCGTATATAAAGTCTAGCTGTCCCATCCGATGCCCACTACTCCGAACGTAGACCACGCAGCCGTTACAGGTGCGCTACAGCATGCAACCATGGGATCGCGGTCTATTCTCACATATCCGCTGTTTTGTAGACGTGTCGTCCGACACCCACCCGTAGGCATGGGTAATATCATGGCAAAACTGCCAAACACAATCATATCGATCACAACGGCTGGAGCTCTATTAGTCGCAGCAAGCGCCGTGGCAATGGGCCCCCCGGGGATTGCCGTCTATGCCCTTTGCGTGATCACGTATGCATATAGACTCGCATGCCAGTCCTTGAGGCGCCTCACCTCCTTTTCAAGCACTCCTCCTTTTGGTAATGATAGAAGACAAAAAAGGAATCGGAGTGCGAAAAGGAGGTGAGGGCCTCTAAGGACTGGTGAGATTGGGCGCCGTTTACCCCAGTACCCCCGTGGGAACGGGGACTTAGAGAAATCGCGCATAGCTGTCTTCAGCGGAATAGCAATCCTCGAACTCTCCAACATCGCCAGCGCCGCAAAAGCCATTTGGTGTCAACGTAATATTGTAGTGGTATGTTCCTTGCATCTATCTAGGTCAACACATGCACCCGCCGCGTCAGTCACCACCTCCGCCGCCGCCGCCGCCGCCGCCTGCCCCTCGCCCTCGCCCTCGCCCGCGACCCCTGCTGGCTTGAACAGCCAGATAGTTTTCCGAGGTGAGTTGTGTGCTGAAGAGCCCGACGCGCGAAGCACTGGCTCCAACAGCAGTACGGAATAGCGATGGTGGCGCGGCGGGCGCAAATGGCGAGGGCGGTGTGGATGCAAACGACGAGGGTGGTGCAGCGGCGGACACAAACGGCGAGGGCGGTACGGATGGGTATGGTGAAGGCGGTATGGATGCAGTTGGTGCGGACGCGTACGGCGAGGGCGGTACACGCGCGTAATATGGCGAGGGTGCGTACGGCGAGGGTGCATCAGGAAAACTACATGTTGCTTCATCTGTCTTATGCGGCTTTGCGTGGCTTTGCACGGCTTGACAACTCACTTTGCGTGCTTAGCAGTCTTAAGACTACTTACCATTTGCAGGCTGTTGCTACACCGAAGACAGGCTAAGCCAACAAGCATTATTAAGCACTATTCTAAGCACTACTCTAAGTACACACGATTTCTGCGTAAACTAAGTCGTCTGAAGCACCATAAAGCCAATGGCTCAGTCGAACTTACACGTACCGAGTTTCGTTGCATAGGCCCGAAAAACCAGGCCCAGGCGTAGCATACTGCTCCGCGCGAGTCTTCACACATTGCGGGCGACATTTCGTGTCTACGCGTGCTCGTTAATAACACACTTAAGCCCTGCCCCATCGCAATATGCAAATTGCGCGGCGGCAATGATCCCTGTAGGCGTCATAATAGAGAGCTCATTAATCAGGTAAACGACACAGTCGCGCATGGAATGGGGTGGGGAGGGCAAAACAACATGAGGGTTCGGGATACTCACCTGTGTCCAATTGCTCTGCCTCGTCCCGGGCCCCGCCCCCTCCGTCCGTGCTCCAGTCGGTGATCTATGCCGTTGGGCATAGATCGCGCGGCGGCACTTACTAGCCGGGCCACGTCGCAATGACGTGGCCTTCCCGCGCGGTATACAGCCCGTTTGGGGCGTGCGTTGCTGGCACATTGCGAGGCGGCAGGCTTGCGACGGGTCGGGGACGCGTGACGAGGCAGAGAGGAGGCGGATAAGAGGGCGGGGAGAGGTGGTGGAGGTCGCGAAAGGGAGGGAGGGGAGGTCGCGAAGCGCTGAGCGGAACACGTCAGCGCAGCACGTGATCTATCCGGTGTCCACCGAGAGCGGGTCCCTCAACGCTCTAAGTCCAACTCTCCCTCTCCCTGAGTCTCCCTCCAACACCGCGGGTGCGTGCGTTGCGCGCCGCATATACACGCATCGCCCCCCTCGACGCGTCCTGTCACGTCTACCCCGCACGTCCGCCAACCGCTATCCGTTGCGATCGCAAGCCGCCAGCACGCATCCGCCGTCGACCCGTTGCCGCCGCGTTCGCGCTGCGGTTGCACGCCCATAACGTGCCCCTCTCCCACCCCACCGCCGCCGTCCTCTCCTCACCGTCACTGCCCACAACACCCTTGCTCGCACCGATGCCGCTGCCACCAACGCCAGCGCCTGCAGGTGCCGCCACCCGCCAGCAAACACCCGCCGCTGCCACGTCATGCCGCCGCCTCCCGCATCTGGCCGCCGCACTCAACCATTGCGCGCGCCCACCGACTGCATCCCTCACCGCGTCGCGTCGCCTGTACACACCGTCGCCCGCATTGCGCGCTACACGTGAGTTGTTAGTGTCACGTTCGACGAGGCTGTCCTCCCCATTGGCCTGACCCTTTTACAGGGCTTCACAAGCAGAGGTTGCGCAAACAGCGAGGACAACACAGCGGTCCCGAGCAGTGGCATCGGGGAGAACACGCCGAGGTGAGTGTAGGTGAGTAATCCACCCACTGCAGTCTCGGGTACAATGACACGCGAGCACGGCGCACACGGCGACACCGTGCACACAGGACAAAGGCCCCGCGAGCAAACAACCGACGAGTGCACCAAGGGTGCAGGCTCAACGACACTCAAGGAGGAGGGGCAAGCCTTGGGCGGCAGGCACGGGGCACAGCGACACGAACGGCATGGCAAGCGTGACACGCACGGTGACGCTGAGTATGCAGGGCGGGACAGACGGCCAAGTGGGCGGGTGAGGAGGTGAGTGAACAGGCACGAGGGTGGGTAGATGGGCAAGCCGGCACGCGACAGCGTATGAATGCCCAGCATGCAGGAACAACTGACAAACGCACACAAAGGCGGGCGAGTGGGACGGCGGGCATGCACAAGCAGGTGAGTAGGACAGCAAGCACACATACGCACACAATGACACGCATGTCGACGGCGAGCGCACCGGGCGAATGCCCAGCACGCAACCGCGGCCAACAAACAGACCGCGTGTGCGGGAGGAACGGAAAGGGCAAATAGAAGACGGTGGGCAGAGCTGGAGTGTGGAAAAAACGGGTGCGCGAGGTGAGTGAGCGGGGAGGATGGCCGGAGGATGGTGGGTACGGGCGACTCGTGCGAGCGCGGGCAAGTGAGGAGGACGGCGGGCACGAGCGCAGGCGTGCCAAGCCCTGTATGTACGACAGTCGAATATAATATCAGTCAATATTGTAACAATAGTAGCTTAATAAGCACTTGAGAACTGTACTGAGTGTGCTTGATACGAGGCTTTGTGCGTACTTAGGGGCGGCTTAGCCGTGCTTCGTTAAGCAGAACAACTTAAACTAAGCAACTGGACCTTCTTACTTAAGCCACCTTGGCTTACTGGCTTGATTGACTTAATGGCTTAATTAAGCTGTTTAAGCCGCCGTGAAGCCACATGCAGCTTTCCTGATGTGGTACAGATGCGTGCGGCGAGGGTACCAACGCGTATGGTGAGTGTGGGATGGACGCGTACGGCGATGGTGGTACGGACGCGTGCGGCGATGGTGGTCCGGACGTGTATGGTGAGTGTGATCCGGACGCGCGCGGCGAGGCTGGTATGGACGTGTATGGCGAGGGTGGGAGGGACGTGTATGGCGAGGGTAACGCGGACACGTACGGCGAGGGTAACGTGGACCCGTACGGCGAGGGTAACGCGGACGCGTATGGCGAGGGCACTTGATGCATGAGGGGATGAGGCTGTGGAGGAATGGCAAGGTGGGACGAACTCAATGGTGGCGCAGGAGCTTTCGATGGAGCAGGGAGTGGGTAGTAGGGATTGGCTTGAGGTGCGTTCGCAGGTAGACTGCTTGGTTGCGACGACTGTAAACCAGAATGGTTAGTCTTTAGTACATATGAATCCTATTGTCCATGACATACCCCATTGTCAGCTGAGCGGCGTGCTCGTTTTGGTGGCTGCTGGTCATCGGGTGCGTCCGTAGTAGTGTGTTTACGAGAGCTGGCACTCTGGCCCGTCGTTGTGCCTGTGTCGCCGCCGCCACCGCTGCCTGCCTTGGGCTTGGGGATTGACCGAATCTGCAATGACAACAGTAGGTCCGTCAGCTCGCCTTCATAACGATCGCGCCATAGCCAGGTCTTGAGCATCGTCGCAAGTACGGGACGCGTCTTGGGCCCTGCAGATGTGAGGCGTTCAATGAGCAAATCGCTCAGGATCGCGGTAGCTCCGAAGACGGCATGCGGATGATCGTCGTCCAGTTTCTGCTCACGCCAGCTCTCGAGTGCGGTCTGCGCGTTGGGATCTGGGAGGCCGACTTTCGGCCTAGAAGCTTTTGGCCCCTTTTCTCGTAGTGGTGGGCGTGCGCGATTAAGCAGGGAGCTATCGCATATGTCACAGCATGGCACGGCTGCCTCGGACGCGGTGGCCACTGGAATGGACAGTTCAGCGTGGCACTCACTGTCTCAATGTCATGCCATGGATTGCATACCTTCGGAGAGTGGGCACTCATAGATCTCCCGCCATATCTTGCGGCGACATTGTGTGCTTTGTACAAAGGCTAGAAGCCCTTCATCGGCAGCGCCGTGGTCAACAATGGGGTCATCGGCTGGGTCAAGGACCGTGTCATGGCTGGGGCCGACGCTACTCCCACGGTCAATGCCATGTCTTTTAGCGTAGTCTTTCGGTGTCTTCTGGCGTGCGCTTTTCGGAGGCCCACGGGATTTACGAGCTCGTTGCCTGCCTTTGCTCGTCTTCGGCTCTGGCTGGTCTTGCTCTGCTGGGATCGTTTGCAGATTGATCGAGTATGCAGATCGCTCTACAAGGAGAATCGCAATACCTGTGCGATTCCGCGCTCGCGCTGCACGCCCTGCACGCTGAATGAAATTGGACAGAGTGGCCGGGAGCTTCCATTGGATGACAAGGTCAACGTCAGGAACATTGCAGCCCTACCGTTGACAACACACCTGTCAGTCACGATGGCGCATGAGGCTGCTAGGGAGGGGTACGTACCATGCCAGCGGCGTCCGTGCATACAAGAATGCGCACAGGGCCTATGTTGACGTTGTCTGCAGTCACCTGACCGCCCGCGTACTGACTATTGTTGCGGAAGGCTGCCATGGCGTGGGTTCGGTAGTCAGCGGACATTGTAGCATTGAATGGGCGAATGACACCGAGCTCATAGAGGGCGGGATTACGCTGTTGGAGGATGCTTCCGAGATGGTCGATGATGTCATTACCAGCCTCGATGTTATCGACATAGAGGTACGTCTTCGGGATGTCATTTGCGGACTCGATCTTCTCAGGCAGAACGAAGTCCAGATCAGCGAGCGTGTTCTGAGGATGCTCGCAGGCACGAACAACGATCGAGACGTTGGGCCGATCGTTACCAATGTTGATGAACCGGCCGCCAGTCTTCGGGAAGTGAAGCTTGTTATGAAGATCGCGACGGACCCGTGCGGTCAGGGTTGCCGTCACAGCAATAACGGGAGTCCCGGGAGCGAGGAATGCACGTACGCTCCCCAAGCTCGCGTAGAGCTTGCGAAAGTCAGCGCCCCAGTGCGAGAGACAGTGCGCTTCATCAATGAAGATGCTCAGCACCCGGCGCGTGAACTTGTTGTTGCGAAGCACACGGTTTTTGAACGCGCGTGACTGGAGCATCTCGGGGGAGATGAGGACGATCCGGTACTGACCACGTATGATCTCCTGTTGTGTGCAGAGACAATTAGGTCGGCGTATGGGGATGTTGTGAGAGTCAGTCACCTCCATGATCTGCTTATTCTTTGTGAGCGTGCTCTGTCCGTTCACAGCAACCGCGGTTAGGCCAAATTCGGTCTTGAATGTCTCGACCTATGGAGAGTGATCAATTTGATATGCGCCGACAACAGGTGGCAGGTGTATTCAGATTGGAACATACCATTTCTTCCTCGAGTGCCAGCAACGGACAGACCATAATTGTGGTCTTTCCTTCATTGCCTCGCCAGAGGTGTGGTCCTGCTGCAATTGCCGTCTTGCCGGACCCAGTCGGGGCTTGGATGACAGTGTCGACACCTTCAATCTGCGCTTTCACGCCTTCAAGTTGGAAGAACCGGGGCTCGCTCTCCCAACGGAAGCGCTCCTGCATGATTTGAGCGAGCTCTTTGACCTCTTCGGGGGCCAGTTTTCGATGGCAAGGCAGTGTTCTAGGTTGGCTTCCAGTGTGGCGCAACTTGTAGGCATATTTCCCTGGTCCGCGAGGCATAGTAGCAGTGTGCTATGCGAAGGCGAGGGAACACGATGACCAAGAGGAAAATGAAGAAGTCCAAGGCGCCCGTTGAACGGTGGGGCCTTGACGGTCACAAATCCAACGCCGATCGCTCTGTCAACCATTGTTCAATCTCATGTCCATTGCTCTTCTAAAATGACACATAATCAGCGACGCAGGGCCAGCTCGCTGCCACCTTCTTCGCCGCTCACGGACCTGCCATCTGATATCCTCGCTCATAATGACCGTCCCTTGCCCTCCGTATTCGAAGGACTCTACCAAATTTCCCCCGTTCAAAGCGAACACATTGTTTCCGACACATCAATGCTTCCCGAGTCCCCTGCGCGCAACGCTGCGGACAGACGGCGCAAGGACAAGGCTGATCGTGACAAGGCAGCTCGCCTGGCAGAACAAGCTGCTGCAGAAGACGAGGCAGAACGCCGGATGGTCGTTTGTGAGCAGGTCTTGGAAATACTCGAGGCGGCTGACGTACCGTTCATTGACCTGCTTCGCATTGTGTCGGACGCTCGCCACAACCGAGGGAAGGAGAGGTACTGGGGTCTGTTCCGGGATACCACTGGTGTCACGGAGATCCTGGACATGTGGGTCTCCTCTGAAAACAGCATTACCGGCCGAGAGACTCTCCGCAACTGGGCAACTGCATACATCGCACGGCTTGTGTCCCGTGAGGGTCATGCCGTCTGCAAGGATGGGTTCCTGCGCACGGAGAAGCGATCCATTGACGAGGACTTTGCACTGGACTTCAGCCTTGAATCGCTTGCCGCTGGCCTCGACAACCTCTGCCCCACAATGATGGCTCTCCTGTCTGCATTTGGGACCTCTACAAGACAGAAGCGCAGCAACACGCGCACAGGAGTGCGACGACACCTGAATGTGAGTGTCTGCCTGCGTATATGGAACATCACACCAAAACTAGAGCCAGTACCTCACCACAGGCGCTTTGATCTGTCTCAGCGCACGGAGCCAAAAGAATAACTATGCACGCCATATCTTTGGATTGTATGCATACGCCTCTGGAGCAAAGCGACAAATGATTGAATTGCTATCGCACCTGGGATTGTGTAGCAGCTACAACACTCTCGCTGCAAACCTTGGCGATGACCGCCTCCCGCCTGACGATGACCATCTCCCGCCTGATACGACCCCTGCAAGCGACACGGATAGTTCAGGATCAGACGACGAAGACAGCGACGATGAAGACGTACCTTCCCGTCCACAACCCGTCGATCATCCAACATTCCCATCACCTCATCAGTCTGCGAGCCCAACACCAGATGCAGTACCAAACCTCCCGCAGACTCAGCCCGCAGAGTCCACACCCAGAGACCGGCCGGCACGACCAAGCGGCACCTCAGTGGACTCTGAGGACGAGATGTGGGAGAAATTGAGTGAAATTCGAGCTGAGGATGTTGTCGACGAGGAAGGAAATGACATCCTAGAGGCTTTGGATGCCCTACAAGCTGAGAGGCGAGACGGCGCGGTGGACAGTGCCAGTGGGGGAAAGCCTGAGAAGAAGAAGTGCGTCGAAGGGATCCTCAAGCGCCTTTCAGACGCATGTCGACGCGCTGCACGTGCAAACGCGTCGTCGCGTCTCGTCGCGTTCGTGTACGATAACATCAATATTGTATTTCGCGTGGCCGAGCAAGCGTCCGGGAATAAGGACACCATGGAGAACGGAACATGCGCGACGGCGTTCGAGCTGTTTGGAGCAAGCGAGGACGCCATGCAGACAGCAGACCTCATGGCCGGCATCATCAACGCTGGACCTCTCAGTGTTGCAGACATACTCTTCACGCCCGAAGAGAGCCGCGATTTCAAAGCGATCCTCCAGCACACCGTTCTCAATGTCATAGCAACCCATGGCGGCGAACCCTTTGCGCACTTCAAGAAGGACATCGACGTGTTTGGACCACTCCTCGAGACACGCATACCTCTGCATCAGACCAAGATCTTCCCTCTGCCCTCCATGAAGATCGACGAATCCACAATAGTGGGAAACGCAGACGTGACAAAGACCGTTCTCGCTGAGCTTGGGCAGGACATGGATGCAGATGGCTTCACAGAGGTTGTCCGGATCATCGCAGGCGACCAGCTATCCATTGCTCGCTTGCGTTCGCTCATGAAGAATCGGTCAGGTCATGACTCCTTCGCCAACTCGTATCTCTGGGCCGTCGTCATGCCCGGGCTCTTTCATTACAAGATGGCCACTGTACATGGCATTATGGAACGTCATTACGGCTACACTACGAGCCATCACAACCCGGGTTCACTCGCATTCCACAACACCGTCCTAGACCGTAAACCGATCACTGTGACCAGTCTTCCACCGTTCCGCGTGTGTCAAGATCTCATCTTCGTCTCACTCTACGCCCGCGTCCTTGTCTGTCTAGAGCATGTCAGCTCATGCGACACCCTTGAAGACTACGCCAAGCATGTGTCATGGGCACAGCTCAGACAGCACGCAGCCGAAATTGTCGACCGCTACACGAACAGCCGAACAGTGGGCCGCCTGCGTACTGCTCGTGCTGCGGCGCTTCGCAACGGTGTACCCGAGCATGGTGGCACTGTTGCAGCATCAACTCAGGCTGACTCGGAGGGAGATATGGTATACGAGAATGCGCTTCTGTTCCTGCGTGACGCGCTCGTTCTGCGTGCACTGACGAACGCAATCAAGATGGGGGTCTCCGGTCGCGTAGTCTTGATCCTCAAGGCATTGGCACTGATCTATCGCGGCGCCGGACGCACAAAATACGCTCAGGAAGTCCTATACCTGGTACATAATATGACTCACATATGGCCCGAAGGACTACGGTACGTCTACAGCCCTCATCTTGCTGTTATCCATACATTGACGAGCCGCGGTACCAGCAAAATCGTCTTGAACAATTGGCTCGTTAATCCGACCGGCAAGCCAAATGCCTGGGTCGAAGTCGACCTCATGCAGGAACATGAGAACTTCTGGATCAAAGTAAGTGTTCACGAGGGCTATCAGTCACGGAAAAGCAGAATACTGACCAACAAAATGTGATAGACAATCTACCGAGCACACGGGAGCAACGGGTCATGGGAATGGCTCGCCATGATATCGCCATGCATCGATATCCTGCGCCGCCTGTCCACGCAGATGAACGCGTCCCTAGGCGCGAAGCTGGGATCAAAGCATACGAGTCCCAGTATACAGAAGGACATTACCGTGCTCATGAAATCCCTGCACCACCACCAAGTCTACGAACTCCATCCCGGCCGCACGATTGATGACGACAAGCCCGTTGTACCCGACGCGCTGACGTATGGACTAGAGCTTCTTGAAGGGCCACTCGAGGACTTCAACCGCACGTTTGCAAAGCTGCAAGCGCGTTGCCGATCGACCCCTCTTGTAGGCGCGAGGTATCCAGGCATCCGCGCGACCTTCGACTCGGCAACGACGGTTGTTCCGGCCGCGAGCTCCAGTGAGCCGCAAACAGTCGCGGTCAATACAGCGCCGACCAGCGAGGGCCACGCAGAGGGCGCGTCGGAGGGCACGTCAGAGCAGCTGGCGGACAGGCAAAGCGGCGTGGTGATAGAACAAAGTGAAGATCGCGAAGGAGACGGTTTCGACGAGGACTCAGATGACGATGAAGAGGAGGACCTTCAGCCGCAAAGCATGTTCTCACTTGATACGCCGGGCGACGTGGCGCTTGATCCCGATCGTGTGGACGACTTTGAGTTTGGACTATGATACTGTATAATTTCTGTAACTACTGTCTCCGTGCAGACGACGTGAGGCACTTGCAATGTTCACGAGTCCTCATAGCACGGTATGCTGAATTTCTCTAAGTCCCGTTTCCCACGGGGGTACTCAGGTAAAGGGCGCCCAAATGGACCAGCCGTTCTGGCGAACGTGAGGAGTGCCACGACTGAGTTTGAATTTCTCCTCGCCAGAACGGCTGGGAACGAGCCTAGTATGCATACATCCACAACGACCTCGGAGAAAACCCCACTTTGGCCGAGCTGGAGAACTACATGACGGGAAAGAGCGGGGAGATGCCCGTCGTCCTCCGTCCAACGCCCGAGCAGTACAAACAGACAAAGAAGGATCGCGAATTTGAGAAACATCAGTTTCACCTCGCGGTCGCGGGGGTAGCGGGTAGCGGGAAGTCTTCATTTGTGAATGCTATCCGCGGATTGGAGGACAACGTTGACGGGGCGGCACCCACAGGAGTCATCGAGACGACTTATAAAATCGATCGGTACCCCGATCCCAATGATAATCTCCCCTTTATATGGTACGACGTCCCCGGTGCTGGCACACTCTCCATCTCCGCAGCACAGTACTTCACGGACCAGGGACTCTACGTCTTCGATGCCATCATTGTACTCTTCGACGCACGCTTCACGGCCACAGACATCGCCATCCTCCGCCAGTGCGCGCACTGGAAGATCCCCGCCTACATCGTGCGATCGAAGTCACAGACACACATCGAGAACCTCGCCAAGGACCTAGCGCGCCGCGCGCCGAGGAACGTTGACTACGAGGACAAGGATGACGACGAGGACAATGATAACGACAAAGCTAGCTTCATGGAGCAGGCGTGAAAAAGTTACATCAACGACACCCGTGCGAGCATTGCGAAGAACCTGCAGGATGCAAAGCTGCCCGAGCAGCGGGGCTATCTTATCGACCGCGCGACGCTGCTGCGGGTAAGGAAAGGCAAAAAGACGAAGGAAGTTATTCATGAATGGGAGCTCTTGAGTGACCTCCTCGAGGAGGGACGTCGCCGGCGCGCGCAGCGAGCGCAGCGAGGTACGTTGATTCCTAATACTGATCTCTTTTCACGAACTAACTTAGTGAACCTTTGACCGTAGCATTGACCGTAGCATTGAATCTTATTACTGGTGGCACTAGTATGTAGGCTTCCGCGCGTTGTTATGACCCTGTATGACTGCTGTCCACTTTTGCTCTGGCGTTTCGAGTTCGTGATGTAGGCCGTTGCGGATAGCGTTGACACGCCGTTGAACAACTGATTTTTGAATGGCAACGCGAGCAGCGGCAGCAGAAACGAAGATTTTACACGCGTGAAGCTGGTCAATGTACCGTACGCTAGAATTGCTCGCACGCGTGTCTACCGTAAGCTCAGTCTCGTTGCGATCTCCTCAAGACGAGTGAAAGCGAAGGCACATGCAATCTTCTGTCCACTCCCCAACTAGTGAAGTAGATCGCGTTAATGGCGGCGTCGTTCTTGATACCCCAGAGGTCCTGTCCGTTCCAATATGGGTAGCATCCCATATGCTTCATGCCGTTGTATCCAGGAATCCCTGTATCAATCCTGTGACTACGCATGAGCTTGGTTAAACAAAAGATGAAATAACGGAGATGCTCACCGGAATTCGTCGCGGCGCATGCTCGAGCGCAATGCGAGACGGCCCCGCGCACCGAACTGTTTCAGTGCGTTCACGCCAAGGAGCGTGTATTCCTCGACGTACAGCGTCCCTTTCTCGATGACAATGCGCGCGGAGGACGCGTTCCTCCCCAGATGCGAGTCAGTGTCACGCCAGGTACCAGCGTACAGCTCCTCGGCGAGATCAGCGAGCGCGTTGTCGATGGCGGGCTGGAAGATCTCAAACGTGTCGTATGCGAACTTTGCAGCGTCGTGATAGTGCCCGCCCATCAGGACTACGACACCATATCCCGTCCCGGGATGAATAGCTACAGCGGCGTGATAGCCCGCCATCGCGCCAACTGGAGACAATGCGTCAGCCCCAGAAGATGTCAGGTTGTGGCAAGATGACACACGTTTCCAGTAGATCTTGCGCAATCGGCCGTTGGAGTCCCTTGCCTTGATGATCTCCCACATGAATCCGATCTCTGTCCAGTCGTCCTCCTCGAATGCGTGCACAGTCTGGAGCCACTTGTTCAGCGAGTATTGCGAGATCTGGCTCCGCGGGTGGTTTGCGTTCAGCAGCGTCTGCGTGACGGTAATCATATCGGCGAGTGAAGAGAATTGGCCGCCAGCTGGGTTCATCGCATCTAGGAAGTCCTGGTCCTGTGAGTGGTTGTCGAGCGGTGAGTACGAGCAAGAGAGGTGACAGGAACAATGATACGCACCGCGATTACCGGAGCGAGAGATGGGACGACGATGAGGTGCTTGTTGTCTTCAGTAGTGAGGAAGTGACTCCCGTTCATGCCCATAGGCCCGAAGACGTCGCGCTGGAGAAGATCCGCATAATTGGCGAGAGAGGAACCCCGAGACGCTGCCGCTGCCTCTAAGACGATGCCCAGGAGCCCGGTGGCAGTATTGGAGTACGCAGGATAGGCCGCAGGAGGTGATGTGAGGCGATGTCGCTCAATCGCGGCATAGAGAGCGTCGTGCGAAGGGAAAGGGTGGCCGTTTGTAGGTGGAGGTCCACCTCCGAACAGGCTCTCTGGCCATCTGTGTACGGTCCCGGGTGGCCAGTCTCTGCCCAGCCCCGATGTGTGCGTCGCGAGCCGGTGTAAGGTGATAGGAGCGCCTTCACGGGGAATGAAGGGCTTGTCTGGGTCTAAACCATCAGGACTATACTTGAAGTTGTCGATGTATTTGTCAACTGGGTCGTCCCTGGCAAGGCGAGTTACATCGTGCAGTCGAGATAGTGGCGCGTCTGACGTACCATGAGATGATTCCCTTCTGTTCCAGAATCAAACCTTCGAGCGCAGTGAACAACTTCGATACCGATGCGATGCGATACATCGAGTGCGAGGTTGTCGGCGGAGAGGTCGACGTCTCGTTGCCCCTCATGACACCGAAATTGTTCTCGTAAAGGGTTCCATCGGATGTCACAACTGCGACTGAGAGGCTGTCGATGTCACCTTTGGCGAATCGGGTAGTAAAGTACTCGTGTAGGGTCCTCGTGGCCACGCGGATGGCGGGATGATCTGGGGAAGGAGGTGTTTCGGCGTGGAGGTTAGTAGGCAGAAACGGCCTGCAGCTCCATCGCTCGATATCTGATTCTCGGTCCAGGAGAGATAGAGAGAATGACAGCAGGTTGCCGGAGTACTGACTGCCTAGAAGGAAAGCCACAGCAGCGACTGCAACCGTCAGGGAAGTCCACATGTCGATGGTGGCCCGGGCCTGAGAAGGGCAAGGACTGGTGGTGAGAGACGACCTGAGTGATTTGATATTGTGCCCCTCTTTTATGGACTATCAGTCGCTCTTCCCGAGAAGACCGCCCGCTGTAAAGCGTACCATCTCCAACTTTGAGAAGTTGTACACAAATGTATGCATTTGGCACCCTTGCCCGTCGCTCATAGCAGCCTGTATGAAACATGCGTGAGCTCAGAAGTCACATCACACGGCGAATCGAGGTCGAGTGATGCGGCAGAGCGCAAGTGCCAACTTAAGGACACTGGACAGCCACAACGGCGTTGAACGCGTACCGACTTGTACCGACGGTACTTATGTACCATATGCATACCGCATCGTGATTGGTCAGTCAGGCTACCATAACAGGAAACCGTGCTCGTTGACCACCGCCGAACTCCATCGTGCGAAGGTCTCTGCGCATGCTCTCAGCCCCTGCTAGGACAAGGCGGTGCGCATGGATGCGGCCTTGCGACAAACATACGGGCTCAGCGCTCAGCGGCCAACACGTTCTGGCAGCGAAATGGGATCTATCACAACCTTAACTTTAACCGTGGACGTCCGCGCGGGCGTCTTATAGAGCCTCGACGAGAGCGCACGCCATCCCACACCTGCACACCACTGAAGAACATCTCGTAGGAGGTGAGCCTGGCTCAGGCTGCTGTGTATGTCTTGCTCTACTCTGCTTACAGTCCCATCGCCATCCATACTGACAGTTCTCTGAGACCGCACGCTCCACATGTACCAGTGGATTCAGCGTCTTTTAGATGCGCTGTTTTGCCGTATCTTCCCCCATACTCAGCAACAGCATGAAGATGGTATGAGCCAGCGACATCTGTTTGGGGGAGAGTCAACACAGGCGCCGGCTCTCCCGGGTCGTGAGCCAGAAGAACTCCGGCGTGTCGAAGACGAGGCGAGGCGAGCAATTGAGGAGAGTCACAGGCTGGAAGAGGAGAGGCGGGTGAAGGAGAAGGCCGTCCGAGAGGCAGAGGAAGCGTGTCGAAGGGCGGAAGAAGACCGCCAGCAGATGGAACGCATGCGCGATGAGGCCGAGCACGCGCGCGAGGCAGCGGAGGCCGCAGCAGCAGAGGCGCGGGCTCAACAGGAGACCGCGGAACGGCTGTTGCGCGAAGGTGCGCGACCCGTCGTCGTCCCGACCGTCGAGCAGTTCCGCGACGCGAAGCAGCGCCTGGAGTACCAGGAGGGCTACACGCATATAGCGGTCACAGGTGTGGCGGGAAGCGGCAAGTCCTCCTTGATCAACGCCCTTCGCGGCCTCAACAACGGCGAGCGAAGCGCGGCGCCCACTGGGATTGTCGAGACGACGAGCACCATCGCACACTACCCGGACCCAGACCCGAAGAAGCGCGTCGTATGGTACGACGTCCCCGGTGCGGGCACGCTCACGGTCCCTGACTGGGTCTACTTCACGGACCAGGGGCTATACGTGCTCGACTGCATCCTGGTCCTCTTCGACTCGCGCTTCACGGCGACGGACGTCGCGATCCTGCGGAACTGCGAACGGTTCCGCATACCCGCGTTCGTCGTGCGCTCAAAGGCGCGCCAACACGTCCGCAACCTCGTAGTGGACATGGGCGACAACGACAGTGATTCCGAGACGGAGGATGGCCAACAGGCGACGGCGGCGGTCCTTGAACGTGCCACCGAGCGGTACGTGGAGGAGTCGCGGACGAGCGTTGCGCGTAACTTGAAGTTGGCGGAGCTGCCGGAACAGCGGGTCTACCTGGTGGACAAGGAGGTGGTGAGACTGCTGGCGAAAGGGCGGCCCTCGGGGAGCAGTCTCGATGAGCGCGATCTCTTACGAGACTTGGCCAAGGCAACACCCCCGAGGGGCTCTGATGTGACGGATTCGATGAAAGACAGTCCACTGGCAGACGTAAGGTAACCCTGGCCTCGCTCGTCATGTTGTAGATTGCTTGTATCTCAACTATGTTGGCGTTCTCACTCACTGGTACCCTAATGATGCTACTGCTCCGCATGATGCAGATCATTCAACACTTCTCGAAACCGAGTGAGCATGGGTAGGTCTGCCCGCCTTGCTAACCCATGATGAGCACTACCACCGTGCGGCCGAGCGTCCGATAGGCAGGCGTTGAGTATGGGGATAGGCCGTCGCGCCTGTCATAGTAGGTTTCGGGCAGCGCCGTGATGGTCTACAAAAGCCCAACCTTATTTCTGCGCATTCCTCCCACCTTCGTGTCGACCTATCGCTCCGTACACAGTCCTCGAGACCAGCTGCCCAGTCTCGACGGCTCTGACATAGCGATAAGCCAGCCATACACGCACTTCCAGGGCAGGTACGTCACATACTCAGGTCTATTCAGCGACCTGCTGGGTTCCTGAAGTCCGGCCGTAGTAGCCTCATATCAGTTGCTGTACAACAATGGGGAGTGGAACCTCGAAAGTCGACCAAAAGATGCAGGGCCTGGAGGAGGAGTTGGAGAAGCTCAAAGAGTTCATGCGTGAACAGCAGAAAACGGGGGAAACCTCGTCCGAAGCGTTCAAGCGCATGGAGGAGGCAATAGCACGCGCAGAGATGATGGCGCGAGAACAGCAAGAGGCTATGCGTAGGCTGGAGGAGCAGATACGCCGCGCCAACGAGGGCCGCGCCCGCGGGGAGGCCGGCGCGCAGAGGGCGCTGGAGCAGGAGCAGTACGCGAGGCGAGCGGAGAGGGATGCGGAGCAGATGGCCGACGCGGCGCGCCGGGCGACGACCGACGCGGAGAGGCAGCGCCTCGCAGGAGAGCAGCCGCTTGCCAGCCCGACGCTCGCCCAGCGCGAGGCAGCCATGCGCAAGATCGGCTACGAGGACGGCCTGTTCCACTTCGCCGTCGCTGGAGTCTCGGGCAGCGGCAAGTCGTCGCTGATCAACGCCCTGCGCGGGCTGCGCAACAAGGATAGGGGTGCCGCACCCACCGGCGTTGTAGAGACCACCGACGAGATCGTCCGCTACCACGATCCTCAAGCCGATAGGTCCTACGTGTGGTACGACGTGCCCGGCGCTGGGACGCTCTCGGTTCCCGACTGGCAGTACTTCACCGACATGGGGCTTTATGTGTTCGACTGCATCATCGTCGTCTGCGACAACCGCTTCACGCAGACCGACGTCGCCATCCTGCGCAATTGCCTGCGTTTCCAGATCCCGACGCTCGTCGTGCGCTCCAAGTCGGGCCAGCACATCCGGAACCTCGCAGACGACATGGGGGGCGTAGGCGATGACGACGAGGACGAGGACGAGGAAGATGTAGGTGAGCGGAGGAAGAGGGCGCGCGAGCGATACATCCAGGGCACGCACCAGGTTGTTGAGCGGGACCTGCAGGCAGCGGGCCTGCCCCCGCAGCATGTGTACCTCGTCGACAAGGACGTGCTCCTCAGGATTGTGAGAGGGAGACAGGCCAAGGGACGAATTGACGAGAAGGAGTTGCTGCGGCGTATATTCGAGCTGGCACCCCCGCAGATTGACGGCTCCGAGCTTGAGTCGACGACGTCGATGGATCTGAGTGACCAGTGGACGGACTTCGGCGTCCAATCGACTCGGAGCCCGTTGATTACGCTCGGGCCGCGGCCGGATTCGGATATGACACTGAGTCCGTGGATGGACTCACCTTCGAAAGTCTAACTCATGACACTATGACCTCCACTGTTGCCAACACGCATACTTACCTTGCAGTCGCTGTGTTGTCGTTTCTTCAGGCCGCCCCCTTCCTGTACAGTATACTTTGCTACTGAGTTCAACACGGCCGTTCTCCAGTAAAGCCGTACCAATCCCAGAGAGTGGTTGGATAATCAGCTCACTGGCACTGGCAGTTGAATGTTTCCCATACATGCGTGCCATAACACTGACTCGGAGGCTACCACTGGCAGAAGCAGGTACGCCCACGATGGTGTGTTTACGGATTGTGGATTCCTACCGGGCGTGCTGTAATCGTCTCGTCTTCTCGGTTCTGTCCGCCCTCAACGAACGCCCATTCGAAGTTCGAATCAGGAGTTCCTGGGTGCAGAACATGGGGCGGCCGCCCTTCGTGCATCCACGCGGTGATAGGGTTCACCGGTGAGTGTCGTTCTACATCACTGCATGCTTGGGGTGTGCTTTCCGCAAGGTGACCTCTTTTATTGAACCTAATACCAGAGTACCATTGACGAGCCTCTGATCCGCGCACAGGTACTGTTCTGAATGGTAGTACGCTCCTATGTATGGCAAGACGTGTCCCAACCAGGCCATCGTTCTCGACAGGTCAGCGCTATCGCTTTCCGAGCGCGCAGTGTGTGCATCCCAATCGAAGACGAACCCTGAACAGCGCAGCAGAGCACGATTGCGGTGAGGAAACTTTGGTCAGGCTCCTTCCGCTGCTAACTTGGCTTCCCTCAATCTCCGTCTTTCGTTCTGGTTTCCGGGTTAGCGGTAATAAGCTATCCCTCCTGGTGATCATCCACTGAACGCACGTGTTGTGCGTGGCGAGTCGCAGGCAACCTTCACAAAAGCCGGTACATTCTGAACGACTGGATATCCCACTTATGGCAAGGAAGATGATTGTCGGGATATATAGTCTTCTCGTACGCCTTGCTCTGCATCGTCACTCTTTAGGCGACTGTTTGCAAAGGTGCGTGTCATGTCTCTGTTTTAGGCTTCACGTGGCGAACGTTGGTGTTCATACCGATCCAGTCATGGAACACGACGCGCATGAGGTGCTCGACATCGCTCTTGGGGCTGCCGTTCTTGTAGCGACATCAGTGTGTAATGTCGCTACGACAGCACAACGACGGATGCAGCAAGGTATCAACCGCCAGGCGCGAAATCGTGACGCTGCAGCGCTGCAGAGACGCCTTGATGAACAAGCAACCAGGCTCAACGAGATCAACGACAGAAATGCCGCTGCTATCGAGAGTTACCAGAACATCCAACGACAACTCCACGAATCCGAGATGGCGCTAGCGAACGTGAACGATAACCGTCGGTTATACGCGCAGGATCCGTACCCGATACATGATAGCAGGAAAGCAGCCCATGCCGACTTGACGAGGAGCGTCGAGGCCGATTACCGGGTTGCGGAGGACCAGAGACGACGAGCTGGAGTGCAAACCAGACAAGCGAAGCATGAGAAATGGGAAGCGGAGAGGCAGAAACGTGAAGCGGAGGAGGATGTCAGGCGAGCCATCGAGGAACGCGAGAGAGCCGTCGCTGCGGTAGGGGCGGCTAGGCAGGAGCAGGAACAGGCTCTGCAGGCCTTGCAAGGCGCTAACGCTGTTGCGTCTCGTACTCTCATCGAGCAGGAGGAAGCGGAGAACAATCTCCGCCAAGGCATCCGTCCCGTTATCGTACCGACGGCGGACGAGTCCCAAGCGGCCAGGGAGCGTCTCGGATACGAAGAAGGCAAGTTCCATGTCGCCATTGCGGGAATCGCGGGTAGCGGAAAGACTTCGCTGGTCAATGCTTTCCGCGGGCTTCGCAACAGCGATAGAGACGCAGCACCTACCGGTGTCGTCGAGACGACCAGCACCATCCAGCGGTGCCCGGACCCCATGCCTAAACGTCCCATTGTCTGGTACGACGTACCGGGTGCGGGCACGCTCTCCGTGCCGGACTGGCAGTACTTCACAGACCAGGGTCTGTACGCTCTCGACTGCATCATCGTCCTGTTCGACGTCCGTCTCACCTCCACCGACATCGACATCCTACGCGACTGCGCTCGCTTCGGAATCCCTGCCTACATTGTACGCTCCAAAGCTCTCCAGCACATCCGGAACCTTGCCAATGACATGCCCGATACCGACACGGACGAAGACGAGGACGATGGCGGCGCGGGTGCACGGGGACGGGCGCGCGAGTATTATATCCAGGAGACCCGAGCGAGTGTTGCTCAGAACCTGGACGCCGCAGACTTACCCGAACAACGTATCTATCTCGTCGACAAGGATAGTCTCGCGAAGGTAGTGAAGGGGAGACTAGCCAATGACGAGATCGACGAGACGAAGCTGGTTGACGACATCTTCGTTGAGGCGCATCGCAGGCTGGGTGCGGTAGAGCCCTGATATCTCATTATACGCCATATTCAGCGTCACGGTAGTATCAGTGGGCGCTCCTTCATTATCACGTCTACATTTTCTACGCCTCGTCCCGCTACTATCATGCAAGTATGGAACCGGCTACGATCGCTGGACCAGCAACGAAATCCTGACTTTCTCGCCACCCGTTGGCCCTCTCTGGTATGTCCCTGAAGTCCCTTTGCGCGGTTTCCTGTGAAGCTATGCATCAGAGCGTCGACGACAAGTGATAGGTTCCTCTGTAACCTGTAATCGGCATCACAATCCGGGAACGCAGCAAGACGCGGATGTGCAACAACGAGGCCAAGAAGAGAAGGTCTTACGCTCAGAAGTTCATTCATATTTGACAGCTTGCCGTTAACATTTTCACGGCGGAACAAGGACTTACCAGAGAGAGCCAGTACTAATGGTGATCTACGCTGCAGCAGCATACAAGATCCGTACCATGAGGTGTTGTAGAGGACGGTGATCAAGAAGCCGCAATACACTGAAGGAAGTACAGCCTGCCCGTTACTGCGTGGTGGTCCAAGTACGCAAACATCAAAACCTTGTGCCTGCCCGGGAAGTCAAAGTGTTGCGACAAGCTGGCAGAGTATACTTATACTACGATCGCAGGCACTATAACGCCGTGATACTTCGATAGCAACTGCCAGTCCGCCTTCGCATACAGGGCCCATTCTGGTAAGTATTCGTGGTCGGCGGTGGTGACGGTCTGCGTCCCCCTCACAGTGCTGTGGATCTATGTCACTGACGACACTTTTCTTGAATAAGAAGACCTACCCGAGTACGATCGCGGCACGATGGGAGGCAATGAATCGAGGATCGATGGTTTGGAGGACCAAGTCCGCAGGCAGGAAGATACGCTGCAGGCTGCTATCAAGCAACAAGAGACGATGTCAGAGATGCTGAAAGGAGCAACGGAATTGCAGAGCCGCGCCGCAGAGGCGCTCAAGAAGGCAGAAACCACGGCGCGCGAGCAGGAGAGGCTCGTTCGGGACGTGAACGAAGCTAAACAGAGGGCGGACGACGCTAGGCAGTTCGCAGAGGAGCGCGCGCGCGAGCTGCGTGACGCCGTGACGAGGCTAGAGGAGGAAGCGAGGAGGGCCAGAGAAGATCGTGCAGAGGCAGAGGCAGAGGCAAGGAGAGCGCGAGAGCAGGAGCGAGAGGCGAGGCACGCACAAGAGGAGGCCGAGAAAGCGGCGACGGCTGCGCGCGAGGGGAAGGAGGAGGCGGAGAGACAGTTGCGAGAAGGGATACGGCCGATCATCGTCCCGACACAGGCGCAGTACGAGGCGGCCAAGCGGAGATTGGGCTATCAGTCCGGCTACTTTCATTTCGGAGTCGCTGGCATCTCTGGCAGCGGCAAGTCGTCGCTCATCAACGCTCTGCGCGGCATGCGCAACAAGGACAAGGGCGCTGCACCCGTCGCCGTCGTGGAGTGTACAACGGAGGTCACCCGCTACGCTGATCCTAGCAGCGACATGCCCTACGTTTGGTACGACGTACCTGGCGCTGGCACGCTGAAGATCCCCGACTGGCAGTACTTCACCGAGCAAGGGCTGTATATCCTCAACTGCATCATGGTCATCTTCGACAATCGCTTCACAGCGACAGACATCGCCATCCTGCGCAACTGCGCCCGCTTCCAGATCCCCTCTTTCATCGTCCGCTCGAAGTCCGCGCAGCACATCCGGAACCTCGCGAACGACATGAGCGGCGGTGACGACGATGGAGATGATGATGCGGACGGTGGCGATCTGGCGAGGGCGCGCGACCGGTACATCCAGGACACTCGCGCGAGCGTGGCGGGAAACTTGGCCGAGGCCGGCTTGCTCTCGCAGCGCGTCTACGTGATCGACAAGGACGTCTTGGTCAAGGTGGTCAAGGGCAGGCCGTCGCGCGACTGCATTGATGAGGAGGAGCTGCTCAGAGACATGTTTGCATTGGCGGACGAGCGTGACGGGGGATCGCAGGCGGTCGACGCGTAGGCATGACAGCGCTTCATTGGTTGCTATGCGTATGCAGGTACTATAGGATTCTGGGAGCGCACGCCGTTCTTCGACTCGATGATGTGTATGTGGGTCGAAATACACATGGGACAGACTAGTAATCTCACGGTTCAGAACTATCTCGACTGAAGAGAAGTGACCCACGACGCACCTCAGCCGATGTTTCTCGATACGATCGCATACTTCCTTCTTGTGGACCGGCGCGTCGTGATTTTGTCAAGCCCATGTCTCATTGTTGGGAGATGTCATACAGAGTTTGTTTCGGTGGTCTGATGGGGGTCGGCTTCTGCAAGGCCAGGCTGTGAGCGCGGGTAAGTGGCGTACATTGTGGTGCTACTATTACATGTGAACGCGGTCCTCGGGTGTCTGTGCACGGGCGTGTCAAGACTGCTGGGCCATGTGGCCGTTCCGAATGCGTACAATCCGCGCGTGGAGCAAGTTTTCGTCGTCGTCGTTATCGAATTCGTACGGGTTCTCTGACTCGTTTGCGATGTACGGATTGTTGAGAAAGGAGAGATGAGGTGGTGGGTTTTTGGGGAGGTCAAAGTAGCTCGTCGTATGCGTGTGGCACTCGAGTGTGCTGAGCTGTGCCCACGGGATCGGTACTCGTAGCGTGAAGTGTCGGGGCCCGCCCGTGATTTTGTAGAAGACCCAGTGCCGTGTTAGACCGGTTGTGGCTGCGATTCGGCCTACGCCGCTCGATGTGGCAGAGGATCGGAGCGTGATGGAATGGTTAATCGCGAGTTGCACTGTAGGTCTCGTTGCTACTATCCAAGTCGTTCCTTTCCTGCCTCCTAATTCTGGTCGATCCTGGACCTCCACCACGATGGCGATCGTGGCGGGAGAGACTGGAGGGAGGGGGGAAATGGGAAGAAGTGCTCGTTCGGCCGTGACGGGGAATTCGTTGTCGTCCTGGGGCTGCTACCCCGGGACGTGCTGCCTGTCGGCGTTGCTTGAGCAGCTCCTGGGGTGCTGGGCCGTCGATACGGATGAGCTGGCATGGGTGTGGTAGTTCGTGTGGGCATCGTGTGAGGCGTGGAGAGGGGAATATATTTCATTAAGAGTGGGCGTTCTACTCGTAACGTTAAGGTTTCGTAAATGCTGACGTTTGGGCGGTCACCTTCATAGGACTATGGCAGAGAAGGTACCCACTTCGAGGACTAAGGCGCTCCCGGACCATTCAAGTGTTGGGGGGATACGTACAAGGGCAGCCTAGCCATGGGGGACTAACACCGGAGGTGTGAGGCGTAACGCCGAGCCACATGTGGACGTGGACTTGGATAATACATGTGCTTCACGGACTCGTGTCCTGGACCTCGGGCCACGTCGCATTGTATTCGGGGACTACATGTATTCGGGACGGTGCTCGCTTTCGGCACATCCGGTGGAGGTCCAGACTCGTACCCGTCTAGGCGCGGTGGGTTCATGACTGTACTTACCAGCCAGTGAGTGCGATATCCGACAGATGGGCAAAATGAGTATACGGGTCCTCGGAGCCAAGATTGCTGGCCGTCCAAACGGAGAGCTTGCTGCCAATGCCTAGCCCATTAAGCCACACACAGCGCAAGGCGTCCCGCCAGGCGCCTCGCGGTGTATGCGGCCTGAGCAGTGTGCACGACGGAGGAAACGTTTGTCGTTCCATCGCCTAGGCCTTGGGAGATTGAGGAGGACGAGGTTGACGGCGCGTATAGCAACACCTGTTGACGATCTGATGCTCATGAGTTCATTCAGTGTAATTGTCCAAGTCGCCGCCAGTGAGCATACACATAAGGTTGCATAAACAGCGAGCTCATGGCTCATAACAAGGATTACGATTAGTCGTGTAGTAAGGTATGTCACGCAATGGTGATAGTCCAAGGAAATATGAGATTATATATCCGACTCGCCTTACGATCCCCGAGGAGCATCCAGCGCTCAGCCCTCAGAAGTCGTCCACGTATTCCACGTAACCGTAATGCCGCTTCCCCCTGCTCGGGCCCTGATAGTCTGTACTCCCCGTGAGCCGTACTACAATAAGCATCAAAGAAGATGAACGCACAGGAACTCGTGTCGCGAACCCTGTTGACGCCAGCGACATCGGCCAGGTTGACATAGCCCTCCGCGTAGCTGCTGCCACCAGCCGCGCTCCCGCCTGTGCCTGCGCCCGCACCGGCACCGACCCATCTCGCGCGACAGAAAACGCAAGTGACGAGCTGAGCCTTCGAACGCGCCGTCGTAGCCCCTGCCACGCAAGTCGGTCAGCTCAACGAGGATCGAACGCGGGTATACCGAACGCGACCTACACTGCGTGAAGCATTCCTTGTGCAGCCCGTTCCCGCACTCCTCGCACCACACCAGCGTGTTCTCCTTCGCGCGGTGCATGTTCTCGTAGCAGATCGGGCAGTCGTCGTCCGGGCCGGGGACGCGTTTCTTGTCGGACTGTTTGGCCGCGGCGGAGGACGAGGACGCTTTGCCGGTGGCCCGCGCGTACGCTTCGCGTACGTGTGCGTGTGCAAGAGCGTTGGGCGCGAGCGGGGCGTGCGAGAAAACGTCTTGGAGCTCCGAGGTGAGCAGAGCTCTGTGGAGAAGAAGATTAGGCACTGAGGATGAAGAGCGGGTAGAGGAGCGTACTTTTGGTACCAATACCCAGACGCCTGAGTGACTTGCAGAACTGCTCGGACAGTCAGCACTCGTCAAGTGGAATGCTAATCAAGGAGACTACCTTTCAGGAAGATGAACAGCTGTCGGGGATGTAAGTGCATGCAATGAACAACATATGGAACAAGCTTACGATGTGTTTGCAATGGTTGCCCTTCGTGGCATCAGGACCTACATGTACGCACTCAGCTCCGCAGATACGTATATCAACATCATACATACAGTTGCAACTAGGTGTCTTGTCGACGATCACAGTGTACACCTACGTTCGCATCCGTGTCAGAGGTGCGCGACCAGTTAGCCACTCGGGTCACTTACGTTCCCCGTCGACCCAAGGACACTGAACTCTTCCTTGAGTTCGTCACCGTTCCGCTGGCGATCCACCATGTAGAACCTGTTTCATGGCATGTCAGGTATCGACGACGCGTGCAACGCGCAAAGAGACGCGCCTTTGAGAGATGACCCTGTCCAGCCGATCCAGGATGTTCTGCGGGCACTTTGCCCTGAACCTAGCAGCGCGTTTCTCTCCAGGAGGAGCTGCGTTGGCTTTCTTCCGCTGTTTCTTCGCAGGCGGCGCTGCAGCCGAGGCCGACTGAGTGGCTGGCACGCTGGCGGAGACGTATGATGGCGACGCATGCGAGTACGGACGCGCTGGACGCGGCGGCATCCAGCTGTCGTACGCGTCGAGGTCGAGGACTTCTGCCTTGCGCTTGGGCATGGGTGGCAGGACACTCGCGGAGGAGTATGTCGCGAAGAGAGGACGAGAAACGCGTGGGGCGGGGAGGGGAGGCGGGGAGAGAGCTTTATAGCGGGAGCGCCACCGCCAGAGCATGCTCGGACGAGCAAAGCAAGCAGGCGGGATTCCCACGCCATGGTCCTCTCCCGCTCCCTCCAGTGGCTCGCACACGCTGCAGCCACCAACGCCCGCAACGCCGTCCTCGCCGTCCTCGCCGCAGGCCCCGTCCCCCGCCATGTCGCCTTCGTCATGGACGGCAACAGGCGGTACGCGCGCTCGCACCAGAAGCGCGTCCAGGAGGGCCATGCGGAGGGCTTCATTGCTCTGCGGCGCGTGCGTAGTCCGAGCGATGTATCCAAGCGAGTGGCATTGACCTCAGAGCAGGTGCTGGAGATATGCCTGCGTCTGAATGTGCGCTGCGTGTCTGTCTACGCATTCGCCATCGAGAACTTCAAGCGCATGCCGGAGGAAGTCGACGCTCTCATGACGCTCGCAGAGACCAAGCTCCTCGAGCTCTGCCAACACGGGTGCGCCTTGATCCCCCCTACTGCCACCCCTGCTGACTCGTCGCGATGCCGTGAAGCGACCTGCTGCACGAGTACGGCGTCCGGCTGAACGTCCTCGGCAAGACGAGCCTGCTCCCGCCAAACGTACAGGCTGCGATCCGCAAGGCGGAGGATCTCACACGGGACAACGACCGGTGCGTGCCCCGTTCTCCCACCTCCGAGCTCCGGCTCCGTCCTCGAGGCTCGGTTCCTGTGCACCCACCCGCCGGAGGACTTCCTCGCCCTACTGAGTACGCGATAACCCCACCCTGGCGGCGGCACACGTCGCTTGTCTTATCGACACGCCTGTTCCTGCAACAGCTGACCGCCGTCTTGCTTGCATACCGCAGTGCGATCCTCAACCTCTGCATGCCCTACGCCGCCCGGAACGAGATCGCCACAGCCGTCGACCTCGCTATCGAGGACGCACTCTCCAAAGCGGCAGAGGACGGCTCCAAACCGTACGTCTCTCCGGTCTCGCCGCTCGCCGCATCTGACCGCCACGCTCTCCCCGCCGCCACCGCCACCCCAGAGAGATCACAGAAGACGATGTCGCCGCTCAGCTGATGACCACGCGCGCGGGCAGCCCCCCGCTCGACCTCCTCGTGCGCACCAGCGGCGTCCGCCGACTGAGCGACTTCCTCCTCTGGCAGGTGCGTCCCGCCCGCCCGTCTCTCCTCGCCCTGACTCTGATCCGCGCGCTATTTGCCGCAGTGCTGCGAGGACACGCAGCTGCAGTTCAGCCCGACATACTGGCCTGATTTCGGCCTGTGGGACTTTGTGCCGATCATCTTGGATTACCAGCGGCGAGCGTGGGCCGCGTAGGTCGCTTGCTCTTAGGACTTTTGTATCGTAACTTACTGTAATACACTGCCTACCTTCGTGGATACGACTGCAGTTCAATTGTGAATCGGTATCTTGCCTGAAGGACCGCAACACCACAACAATCAATGTTCCAGTCGACCCTACGTTCTGATCCACCTTACTAGTACAGTACCCCGATAGCCCATGTCTACATAGGGCTTCGCCCTAACGCGACAATAAACAGGATTTTACAAACAAACACCACAACAAGTTTTCAGATTTATGCTACTTTCCATTGACATTCGGCATGCGCTCCTACGTGCGTACTGTACAGAAAGCGACGATTAAGTATGTAATGATACAAAAAACCACAGAGACGGGGCACAGATGTGTATATGAACAGAACGAAACAATGATGCATGTAGCAGATCGAGCAATGAACGAACACCGGGCGCAGTCATGGCATACACAGCCTGCAGGGTCAAGGGGCATAGGGCATACTGGACGCCTGCGGAGGCTCCTAGCGAGCCCCGCGCAGCACACAAGGAAAGAGATGAACTTGGCGAGTGGTGATACACCGCACCGCGGACGAGAGGTGCAGGGCCGGACGAGCCATCAGGGCGGTGGTCTGCGGCACGAGGCGCAGGCGCGTCGTCTAACAAGCGTCGAAGAGCGAACGAGCCCGGCGCAGCGGCGCACATAGTCCAGCAATAAGTTAACAGCTACGTCGAGGCCGCGCCAGCCGGACGGGACGGTCCCGCGCTCACTCGACGACCTCAAAGCGGCTCGCCTCGACGCGGCTCCGCTTCGGCTCGCGCCCGTCGCTGCCGTCGTCGAGCCCGCGCTTGACGCCGCCGCTCATGCCGTCGAGCGAGCCATCGAGCGAGCCGACGCCCGTGAAGCTCTCGCCGTTGACGAGGTTCTGGAGGATCATCGTGTACTGGTCGTCCGTGAGGCCCATGCCCGCGAGCGGGTTGATCTTCCCGTCGTCCTCGCCGCCGGCGAGCCCGCTGAGCGCGAGCGCGGCGCCCTGCATCGCGCTCGCCTGCATCTGGAGCGCCTGGTCGAACGACGCGTCCGAGAGCGGCGGGATCCCGACGGAGCGCGGCACCTTCGACATCGTCTGGATCACCTTGAGGTGCATGAGGTGCTTCTCGAGCATGTCGAGCAGCCCGTCGCGCGTGAACGGCTTCGGGAGCACGTCGTTCATCCCCGACGAGTAGTACTTGATGATCTCGTTCGGCTTGCTGTTCGACGTCATGCTGATGATCGGCGTCATGTGGTCGAACTGGCGGATGAGCGACGTCGCGGACACGCCGTCCAGCTTCGGCATCACAATGTCCTGCGTACCCCCAGTCAGCTTCACGTCCGCACACACACATCGCGTAGCAACCCACCATGAGCACGAGATCGTACTTCTCCAGGTTCATCTTGTTCACCGCGCCAACGCCGTCCACCGCCACATCGATCGTGCACCCAAACACCTGCAGGAACTTGCTGCTCAGCCTTCTGCTGACCGCATCGTCGTCCACGAGGAGCACCCGCGGGGGCACCGCCCACCCAGGCACATACGTGCTCCTGCGCACCCTCAGCGTCTGCGCGCTGCCCGGGCGGCCGCTCGGCGACACCTGGGTCGTGCTGGGACCCGCGCCCGCCGCCGCCGACGCCGAATCGATCGCGGACGCCGCCGCGCCAATGCTGTACGGCGCCTTCGTGTTGCCCTCGTCCTCCTGCTCGGGGTCGCAGCCCATGCCCTGCGGCGTGGGCATGACGACCGAGTTGAGCGCCTGCGCGTCGACCGAGTTGAGTGCTTGCGCGTCGAACGCCCAGTTCCCGTTCTCGTCCTCGAGCGTGCTCTTCGGCAGGAGGTGCCCCACGGTGAACACCTGCAGGCCCTCGTGCGTCATCACGCTCTGCGGGTAGTTCAGGCTCAGCCCGCCGTTGTTGAAGGAGAACTCAGCGCCACCGAACGCAGACGCGTCGCCCTGCGCTGCGCTGGACGAGCCTTGCTGCTGGCTGCCAGAGGAGGACGAGGACGCGCCGCCGCCGCTCTGCGAGGCCGCTTGGGCGATGGCGGCCTGCGCCTGCGCGAGGGCTGCCTGGCCCTGTGCGCTTGCGGGCCTCTGGCGAGTGAGCTCTTCGATACGCGCGAGGGCATCCTGGCGGCTCATCGGCCTGACGATGCCCTCGCCCATGCCCAGCCCATTCACCGCCGCAGCGATCCGCGCCGTCGCGTCCTGCTGCTGCTGCTGCTGCGGTTGCTGCTGACCCCTGCTACTTCCACTGGCGCCGGAGCCGGACGCGGAGCCGGACGTACTCTGCGGGGGCGGCATCGCGAAGCTCATGCCCGCGACCTCCGCCCTGCGCGAGATCTCGTTCATCTGCGCGAGGCTCGCGCGCGCGATGTCGCCGTCGGGGAAGCCGGCCATCATGCGCTGCGTCTCCGTCGCGGGGAGGAACGGGTGGTTCACGTCCTGCACGGTTTGCGCCTGTGCGGAGGGCCCGCCGCCGCCGGGCGCAGAGGGCGGGTTCTGCGCGGAAGAAAGCTCTTCGGCCTTGATCTTGCCTGTGGGGGTGAGTGGCACACGGGAGGGTCAGTGGACACGGGCGAGACAGGGGAGGGACGTAGCGTGCATGGACATGTTCGAGATACCAGCGACGAGCAGCGACGACGACGACAGAGACGTGCAAGTCGAGATGTGGCCAGGACCGAGAGGTTCGAGAGGGAGTTCGAGACAGTGCAAGGGTCGAGGCGGGAAACGAGCGGCGGCCGGGGCGCGTCGAGGCGCAGACGCGTCCAGAAGGGGCCAGACCGCGGAGGCGGAGGATGCGTGATGGGTCGTTTTGATTCGCGTTTCCATGAGTGCGTGGGGATTCGGCGTGCGATGCGTGGGTGATGCCGGCAGAGCGAGAGTGCGTTATTGCAAGTGCGAAGAAGCGGGGGTCGACATTAGAGCGAGAGCGGGTGCAGAACCAGAGAAAGCGCGTTGTTGTACAGAGATTTGAGCGTAATTCGAAATATGCGAACACAGAGCAATAAAAAAAGGGAGAAACGGGGCGCGCTCAGCATCGGACATGGGGAACTCAGGACTGGAAACCCCCACCATTCTCGAGCTGCAAAAAGTACTGTATCAAGTTCTGCATCAACCCGTCCTGCTGCGCCATGTTCCGCTGAAAGTTGACCATCTCGGTGAGGACGCTCTGGTAGTTGCTCTCGAGGTTGCGGACGTGGGCGACGAGCTCCTCCTGGTCGCGGGCCATCTGGTCGAGGCGGGCCTGGAGGGCCTCGACGGAGGCGCTGGGCGGGGTGGGGGAGTTTGTGTGGGCGGCGGACTTGCGTGCGGCGGGGACTTTGCGCTTGATGTTCTCGAGGGCGTCGCGGCGGTCGACGTGGAAGTCGGGATGGCGGAAGGTCCAGCTCTGGGGGGGGGGGGGGGGGTCAGTGGGGCGGGGACGGTGGGCGGGGAGTGCACGCACGTGTTCGCCAAACTGGTTGTCGTCCGAGTTTTTCACCTGGGGGCGTGGGAGTGAGCAGGGCGGGCGGGACGGGGTGGGAGCGCGCACCTTGTGAAAGTCGTACTTGTTGAGCTGGCGGACGAAGGAGGCAAAGTTGGAGTGCTTGAACATGCGGGGGAGGATGGACTTTGTGAACTCGTTCATGTCCTTGACGACGAAGCAGTCGCCGTGGGGGCCCCAGGAGACGACGTGGGACCAGGACGTGTCCTCGAGCATCCTGGGCGGGGTTAGCGGGGGCAGGGAGAGGGCGCGGGGACGCACTTGTAGAGCTTCTTGACAAAGTCGGAGGTGGAGGGCATGTCGGCCTCGCCCTCGTGCTTGACGGGGTCGTGGCTGGGGGCGGGGGCGCGGTCGTCGCGGTCCATCCTCTTGGAGGGCGGCTGGGGGTGGCGGGGGTGGTCGGAGAGGGGGCGGAGGGGCGGGGAGAGGTCGTCTCTGGACGAGGAGGTGCGGGCGGGCCAGGGGAGGGTGGGGCCGAGTGGCGGGGGCGGGAGCTGGGCGGCGGCGGTGGAGAGGGACGGGTGGGGGTAGGTGGGCGGGGGGTAGCGGGTGTTGAGGGACGAGGAGGGGAGGTGGGCGGAGATGGGGGGGAGGGTGTTGTTGGACGAGCGGGAGAAGGAGGCGAGGTGGTGGAGCTGGGACGGCGGGGGCAGCTGGGGCGACGTGAAGAGCTGGCGCGACGAGTGTGGGTAGGACGGGGACTGGTCCATGGTGGGCGGGCGGCGGGCGGCGAGTATAAGACGGGCGCACGGTCCAGGCGGCGAGAGGCGGCCAGAGGCAGGAGAGTCCGGAGGGGCGATGGCTGCGATGCCAGTCGGCGCGTCTGATCGTCTGTTATATGCCTCCTTCCCAATATATCCGCCGAGAACCTTATTTCCCCGGCCATCTCCTCCCATCGCCATCCGTGCCTCCCCCGCCCCTCTCCTCGTCGTCCCTCACAGCGAGCACCCAGTCGACGCCGTCCCGTCCACGCCGCCCCGTCCACGCCGTCTGCAGCCACAGCCCAGGCAGCACGCCTGGACCGCCGCCGAGGCTTCCAGGGGCTTCCAGGCACACCCAGCGCCTCCCGCCGCACACGCTCGCGACGCGTGCAGCTCCCACGCGCCCCGGGACGCCGCGCCGAGTCCCCCCCCGCCATCAACCCCGTCTCGAAGCCCTCCCCGCCGCCCGCACCGCCGCACCGCACACGCACGGGTGTGAGCATGAGAGCGCGGGAGATACGCCATGTCCATGGTCCCAACATGCTGCTGATCCATTCAGCCGCCTACAAATTCGGATCCCACCACTCAACGGCCCCACTACAAATTCGCCCCCTGCACCGCTGCGCCCCGGGCCTGTCGCTGTCTCCCATGCGCGGCGCACTCGTCGTCCGTCCGTGCGCAGGATGGTGCACAGCGGCGGCGGTTGTAGGTCCAGTGGAGGCGGAGGCCCACATAGCGGAACCTTTTCATTCTCCCCAGATCCAATCCTGCTCGGAGCCGGCCACTCCGTCGATCACCAGGCGGTCCGATCATCCACGGACGTCACCAGCGTCGACAGTCGAGAGCAGGCCATGGACGACCTAGGCCTCGCCGCCCATTCGAGCAAAGCAGAGCGCAGTGGACGCATACAGTGCAGCCCTGCTGTCGCACGCGTGACCATCATCATCAGCTTCCCTGTGGGTTGGCACACGCGGCCCAGGCGGGCCCGCGAACACTCGGAGGCGCGCCTGGTGGGCTCGAGGCCGTCTCGTTTTAGGCCTGAGGGTCCGCCATCGCTGGGGGTGTTCCGAGGACGGAGCGTGCCGTCATGCTACCGGTGCGATGTGCAGTGACGGGCGTGGGCAGGGCGAGCACTGCAGGGTATCTCGAGGGTCAGAGTGCGTCCTCGTCTTCCACCCCCGCGCACGAGAGGGCGAACGCCACTGGGATCCCGACCTTCTCGGGATCCTCCAGACGTCGATCACATCTGCGAACACGCCCTCGCATGATTGGCGGGCCTGTCGGAGGCGTCCACAGCCCAGACCGACTTGTGTTCAATGACGAGTCCGCCGGCGAACCATCCAGGCAGTGCTGTCCAATCCCGGCTCGTGGTGTGCCCGCCAATCACCGTCGCGCTCTCCATCCTGGCGAGGTCGGTCTGCACGCTCGAGCGCGCGAGCCTCCGTGGGTGCGGCCCTTCGCGGTACGTGCCGTCGAGTGCCCACGGACGTCGACTGCAGCTCAGGTGCGTCGCTCGTCTAGGCATGCCCCCGTCAGCCGTCCAACACGCATTCATTTCTGAGTCTCCAACTGGCCGTTGCACCCCGACATTCTCGGGAGTCAGAGGCGCGACGAGCCCAGAGCCCACCGGCAACCCATACAGTCGATCTCATCTCCACCCCGCCCCAGCCAATCGCACGACCCATGATGCATGACGGCGGGCCAGGCCCTCCATGAACGCGAAGCTCTGATCTCCTCCCAGCCAATCTTGGCCCCGTCGACCAATCGCCGTTGTCCCCCGCTCGCGCCCGGGACCGCCGGGAGTTCATGATCGGCGCTGCGACTCCGTGGCGCTGCGAAGCTTGGGTAACCGTGAAGTGGAGACACAGCCCCAGCGGCGGACATACCTGATCTCAGTGTGCGCTCGACTGATCTTCAGGCCCGTACATCCTCGTCGTGTTGCGCGACTCGACGGTGACTTATCCCGACGCAGGTGAGGATCCATGACTGACCACTCCTCACGCTGAACAACCGTTCCGTAGCGCCATCTCCTCTCTGACTCGGAGGGAGGCTGCTCAGTTATGCCTGCGTGTGCCCATCCTCGTCAATGTAGGTCCCCTTGGGGAAGGATATAACGCATCTCACGCTCGACATCGACGAGTCTGAGTTGCTTGATGCCGCTGTGGAGTTCGGGTATGGAGCAGACACAGTAATCGCGCTATATAAAGGGGACACGCTCTCCAAAGTAAGCGTGCAGATTGAGATCCCTGTCATGAATGCATAGCAAGACATCGCGGACAGTGGTCGTTCGAACCTAGTTTATTGCCAGCTCACTCGGGCAGACCTAGTGCTCAATGCTCGCAAACGGGGCGACGACGCAGAGCTAATGTTTTACACCGCTTGTGCAGTTCTGACGGAAGGCAAGGACGTAAACGATCAGCTGTTTCCCCCGCGGCGACAGCCATACCAACCTAGCTTGTGCCAATCCGCCATCCGCAAGCTCCGCTATTGTTTGGGAAGACGCCAGAGTGGACGCGGGCGGCTGGCTGGGAGATGGCGGGGTTGGGAGACGGTCCGATGTCACTGACCTCGTCACCCCAATGCTCGCGACTCGCAATAGACTCGGGTTCCGCCACGGACTGTGCTATCTCGAGCTCGGCGAACACGTCAACGGGTGAGCTGATCCTACTCCGCAGCGTCTCCATAGATCTGACTTTTTCCCCAGCGTGGGCCACCGCAACCCTCCTCGCTCCCGAGCGTCTTCCAAACCTTCACATTCACGCAGTCTATCACGGATACTCTTTACGAAACCTCCTGCTCGCCACCCGCACAGAGCTCCGCTGCGTACTCCGAATGCTCCCCAACATGCCCGACGTCTGCAGATACGTCCCTCTGGTATAGCTTCGCAGTCACTTCAGCATCATTCTTGTAGCATTTACAGGACCGAGCACGACTCGGACCCAGTGAGGGGACCGCGATAGTCATATGATGCGGCGATACGTGGGGCTGCCGCCGGTGATACTTCTGTTGTACTGACCGTAATCTTTGGCTTGCTCTCGAAGTTCTCGTACGTCTCATGGCCATTGAAACTCTAGCACACGGCTAACATGGGTCCCAGGCGATCAAGACGGACCCACACTGTGCCTGCAAGCGACAAGCTACCTTCGCGCTCTCGCGAAGAGCGAGGTCCAAGCCCTCCCGTATCAGCGGCAGCAAACGATAGCCGTGTAGACCAGCGCGTCGCGCGCGCGGATGTCCCTGTTATGTGCGTTTACGCATATGTGACACCCTTTCAGGTTGACATAGCTGCGCGGCGCCTCTTTCGCGATGATTTGCTGATCTATTGGACTGTCTGAGGCTCTTGGAGTTGACCTGTACCCTCATCGTGGCGCGGCACTTTTCACCTTCCGTTCCGTGCGATTGCCGCGGCCTTGACCGCCCATGACCGTGACTTGGATGTTCCTCAGGAGGAGCTGCGAGTGATGCATGGCGCGCGTTCGTCAAGGTGCATACGCGCCTAGACGATGAGGCCGCCGGAATAGGATTCACAGACAGGGTCGTCTGGACAACGTTCCCTATTCAGTAAACAAGCCAACCGTGACCACAACTTACTGGGTGCACGAAGGTATGGTTCCGTCACAGCCGCACTCAACTCCGTGTTCAAGCAAGAGCTTCCCCCACCCGCTGGCACGCCGGGAGTAATATAGTAGGTGACCGCGTCTGCCTGTGTCTGGGCGCGGGCGCGTACGTATCGGTCGTGTACACTAAAGGGTGAGGATGGTGAGTGCCATGGTCAGATAAGGGTCAGGCAGCGTCTGTTGACATTCTCAATGCAGCTGCATGAGCTTCGCACTAGGTTTATATCGCACCTCCCACGCCGCATAGGTACCCGAAAGGAGTGCCTAACGCGGCCAGCCATGTCTCGGAGATACCATATGCTACCGCCTCGTGGCAGATCTTCCACGTCAGGATCGTCGTTGTATGACTTGGATCCTCCTGCAGCTCGGCGCGAAACGAGCTCGGTAAGCTGAGGAGAGGTGAGCCGTGTATTTCATTCCCGTTGCGGATGTCACAAGCCAGTAAGGTTCTGCGTCTCCTGCCGCATGGGACAATATTCATCATTTGAGTGTCCCACTACCGTCTTCCCTGCCATCGACCCGGAGGATTCGGCGCCGAATGTCAGTGCGGTTCGGACACGACCAGTCATCGTATTCCCGGTAACAGACTGGCCTCACTTTATAGACCGAGGAGAGAGAAGCACGCAATGGCTAGGACCTGAAGCGGGTCCTCGTCACGCTCCACCTTGGTCTCGCCGCTCACAATGGCTTGTAGTCCGACAGTGACGGGTACGACAACCGCCGCGCTCACCTTCGAGAGCGTGTCGACTTCGTATAGCGCGGTTGTCGTACCTGCCACCTCCCCGGCGACGACAGAGGCGCTGTTGTGGGTCTCCGCTCGTCAGGACCTAGGGCATACTCCCGCGGCGGACTGGGGAAGCTCTACGTCCGATGCGGGTGAGCATATTTACTTGTGTCATTCGCTGCCACCCCCGGCCGATCTGATGGGTTGCTTGCAGGATGGGGCTCCTTGACCCTCTCCGTCCCCGTGTCCCAAACATACACGTACACGACAGCTATCACAAGTACCCTCTACGGAACGGGCTATCCAAGCACGACCCTTTCTGCGTGCCCCAGTTTAACAACAACGCCGGTCGCGACAGGAGCCAACAACGACGCAGCGGCGAGCCATGCGCGCGTAGTACGAGGCATAGCAATTGGCGCAGCCGTCGCCGGTGTGCTGGCTCTACTCCTCGCGATAGCTGGCCTCATATTCTTCTGGTGTGTTGTGCCGCGTTCGTCATCAGCCACAACTTGACCTATAATAGCACGCGAAGGAAACCGAAAATGCCCGCTCAACAGGCTCAACAGCAAAAAACAGTCGTGGTACGAAAGAATGATGATAATTGTCCGCACAAGAAACCGCTTCCCTGTGCACCGCGGTATGTGTGATATCCCTGTGAACGCCACCAAATTCACTAATAACCACTGCAGTAAACAGCCTCCTCCTCAGTGCCCTCACCCTCGGATCCCTCCACCCGTCTCCGATCCTTTCCGTGTCCCCGATTTACCACCGCCTGCGCCTCGTGCACCTCCCGGATTCTCTCCTACAACTCACGGGTTTCCTGCTGCACCCCCTCCCCCTTTACCTGCAGCGCATCTGCCCGTTCTCCTTCCGAACCCCGGACCTCCACATGTAGCCCCTGCACCTCAGGTCCACTGGCCTGCTCCGGACCCTGTCTCTCCTTCCACACCCGCACCCACACCTGCGCCTCCTTCTCCCGTCGTCGTAAACGAACCAAGAGCAGTAAAGAGAAGGAGCCCCAGTCTGCCCAGATCGCGAGATCGCTCCCCGCCGCGCACGCACACGCAGCCTCCCATCGGGGCGTTCTTCATCCACCATAACATCACTCGCCACTATGTTCCCTCGCCATGTGTGCATGGACACAGGAGCTGCGTGCACTCAACTGCTCACGGATTCTGCCCCGTCCATGGATGGGGGCGCTGACATGAATGGCTACCCGCTGGTGTGTGGTATGCATGCGTACTGGTTCTTCCGGGATCTTTACTGGATGTGGCAAACCACCGCAAAAAGGTACAGCAGAAACATGTTGCCCGAATAACCACGCGCCACATAATAGACACTACTACAGCATCAAAGAAAACACGAGTAGGAGAGAGGAAATTCATAAAGGATACACAGGTAGAACGACGGCTGCGACGACGTAGACAACGAGAACACAAACGGCCACGACGGTCATGACAAATTATGAATGTTCCCGCGCGAGCGAGGACGGCACATGTAACGTATACGAGGAGACGGCCACAACAATACATACATTGACAATCAGCGGAGCAGCTACTCGGGGCACGCGCATGCGTGGGCGTCGTCAAGAGGAGTCGTCTAGAGTCCATAGCGTACCGAACCGAACCAGAGCGGAGCACATACATATGACACGTCGAGGCGAGCACGACACGAGCAGCGGAAGATGGATGGAAGGGGAAGGGAGATGATGATGCACATATCATGACCGCTCGAGCTTGCCCGCCACTCCCGCCGCCTCGTCCCGCGCCTGCCCAAGCTGTGGATCGATCCCCGGTACGATCGTCAACGGGCCCTGCCGCGGTGGTTCGCTCGAATGAGGATGAGGATGGGGGTGCGGCGCGTTCGTCGACATCGCGGGGTTGATGGTGTCTCCTCCTGGCGGTGGCGGTGGCGGCCCCTGAACGGGAGCGGATGCGGACGCCGAGGCGGACGTCCCTGCGGTGGGTTGAGGCGCGGGTGGGGGGTGTACCGGCTGCTGTTGGCTTTCAACACCGACGAGAGCAGAGCGGAAGGGGGAGGGGGCGACGAGCGAGCGGTGGAAACGGGCACGGAAGTCGTTCGGGGGCGGTTGCGAGGGGTCGTGCGGGACGAAGGGCATGGGATAGGGAGGCGGTGGCGGTGGCGGGGCATTGTTCGGGTCGCCTGGATTAGAGCCGTCGGGTGCCTTATTCGCTGCGTGATGTGCATAGTGCATGCGTCGCTGCAGAGGGGAGATCAGACGAGTTGGATGCCGTGGCCAGATCCTGCGAGAGGACTTACCTGCTGATCCCAGTGGTCCCAGGCTTGTGCGATGATGGGCTCGAGGGAGGTAAGCTCGTCGTTTGTCATGTTGAGCGTGCGGAGCAGGTGTTGCTTGAGGAGGGGGGCACAGGAGAATGAAAGGAGAAGGGTAGAGGCAAATGTCTGTCCCCCTGAGAGCTGAGGGACGCCATGGGGGAACGGCGGCTCCTGGATGGCTTGCGGGTGCGGGGGATGGGGCTGCATCTCGTGAGGCATGACGGGCTGGTACTGACCCTCAGCGTTGACCCGATACTGCATCTCCTCCATACCAGGGATAATCTCGTTGCCCATGTCCATGCCGAGCTCGCGCATCTTGCGAGCCTTGACGAGGGCACGATGTTTGCGTTGCCGCTCCCGTGCGGCGGAGCGGACACGGTCTCGCCTTGCGATCTCCTCAACGGTGGGATCGTCGGACTTTGCAAACTCTGAGATGGAGGTGGGCATGCCCCCGGGCGCGGGAACCTCGACGGGCGGGGGCGCAGCCCCTGTGGGCTGCTGGACCTGTGAAAGAGCAAGAATGTTATTCAGCCCAGCCTGACGGTCCCTCTCGCGTTTACGGCGCTGCCGCTCTGCAGCCTTCTCTCGCTTGTGTCTCTGGCTGGGGGTCTCGTTCTCGCGCGACCGCTTGCGGGACGCGGAGGGCGTTGCGGGGAGCTGCATGGGCTGCTGGGGCTGGTCGTGGGTGTGCTGAGCGGGGTCCATGGAGAACGAGTATATTGACCTGCGCGACGATGCGCCCGGCGTCGGTGACCGTTACGGAGTGCGCCCGACGATGCAAGAGCCAGTGACAGTCGTGACGAAAAGTGACAACCGCGCGCACAAACACTGTCACACACCTTATGTACCCCCTGTGGCGTGGGAACGCGCCCGAGTCCGTCCCTTTTGTCGCCCATAGTCGACGCTCTGTAGCGAAGGCGACGTTCAATTGGGCTGCCAGTCTGGTCTCGAACCTATCTCTATTCTACAAAATCATGGAAGTATCTACAGTGGTCTAGTACCGGGACTATGCGTCCTTCAGCTCGGCACGCCCACTGTTCACAAACCTAGACAACACCTCTACCATCGGCCGTCTACACTCCTCGTAGTTGAACTGGTTCGAGTGGTCCAGGTTCGGGTAGTACAGCACCTCCAGGCCATTCTTCCGACATCTGAATTGCACGTCCTCCGAGCCCGTAAGGTACTTCAGCACCTCCGCCGAGTCCACAATCTGGTCTTGGCCACAGAGTATCACCGCCGCCTCGCGGCCCGCAAGGTCCTCCTTCCAGAGCACGTTCTCTGTCCAAAAGAAGTGTCGCGACAACGCGCGTGCGATGTCTGCGTCCCGGCTCGCAAAGTACCACAGCTGGAACTCGCTCGCGGAGCGCGGCTCCCGGTACACGAAGTTGTACGCGACCGGCGGGAGGTAGAGCAGGAATGGGATCGGATCGATGAGCAGCGTGGCGGTGACGCGGGCCGAGAGCGCGGGGTCGCGCAGAACGTGCGCGGAGAGTACGGTGCCGTAAGAGTGTGCAGCGAGGACAAAGGTGGAGATTTGGTGGTGTGCAAGGACGGTGGTGAGCGCGGCGAGCATGTCCGCGCGTCGCAGGGGCGGCGGGGAGATGCGCATGCTGATGGAGAGGTTCTCGATGGCGATGATGCCTACGTCTGGGTCCTTGTCTACTAACTCGCGGAGGAATGTGACGTACGGCCAGAGACCGATCTACATCAAGAATTCAGCTTGTACCGCAGATAGAAACATCACATTCCGTACCCCGATACCGTGAAGGAAGACGACAGGCTGCTTGGTCTTTGAGCGGTGCGGCCGGTACCAGTATGAAAGAGAAGGTTCAGGTGTGCGCTGCGAGAAGAGCGACCACATGCGGAACGGGAAGGAGGAGAACGGGTTCCTGGTGCAGCAGTGATTGAAACCTGCAAGCGCTAGCCCGGCGCAGGTCACCGTATCGACCAAGCCCACGATCTGCTGTACAGTCAGACCCCTACGCGTCATCGCTAAGACATGCAGACTCACCGCATACCAGACCAACGGTCTGTGCAACATAACGACAGGGTCCAAGGTGAGGCGCATGCACTTTGCCGTTTCGCTCCAGCCATCTTCGAAGGGGCTGCCCGTGTAGTCCTCCAATTTCGCCAGGTAGCCCTCGATTTCGTCATTCCATTCCGGACGCCCGTTTTCCCGATTGCAGCCAAAGAGGGCCCACAGCAGCCACTCCCTCATATTCTCGCGCTTGATGAGGGAGGTTTCGCTGCCGAAGAACCAGCCCGACGCCATGTTCATCTTCGCGATGTAGACAAAGCAGTTCGAGAAGAGCTTCTCGCGCTCCTTGCGGGTCAACGGAGGTGGGTGTGTCGCGGCCTAATGAAGACAAGTCAGGACGGCCGAACTAAACGTCCGAGAAGCATGTGAGTATAAGGATCTGCGAGACTCACCTTCTGGAGTAGATAGGACCGCGGGAGGTATACGAAGAAGTAGAAACATGCCTCAGCTAGCGCATACGCTCCCAGCCACGGAGAGTATAAAAGTCGGCCTTCCCACCAACTAGCGAGGGTGTAGAGGATGCTCAGAGGAGCGACGAGGCGCAGAGCAGTGATGCATATTCGAATGAAGATGTACTCCGGGACGGAGTCGGATATCATGTTGGTCTATTCGTGGTCGTCCGGAGGTCGTTGCGGTCGTGCTGGGAGGTTGCAGCAGGTATGTGGGTTCCACTGTGAGCGATGATAGGGAGCCAGTGAGTGCCTTGGGGCTGGTGGACTCATCCTCCCCTGGCGGACGCCTGCAAGCGCTGCTCAGTGTTTTGGGGACGCAGCCACCGCGCCACCGGAGAATGCCGCAGCTTCAGTCTCCGCCCGGCGGGAGGGCTCGCCATCTTTCCCTCGCCCCGCCACCCGACTCGCACGCCCGACGACGATGGCAAAGAAGAAGAGCAAGCAGGTAGGCTCAGTCAGGCTGGCCAGACTACTCGATGCTGACTCTCTGCAGATCATCCGCCCTTGGTGCTGGTATTGTGAGCGGGAGTTCGAAGATGACAAGGGTCAGTCGCCCCCAACCCCGGCCCACCGCCCACTGACATTTTCTCCCAGTTCTAATGCAGCATCAGAAGGCCAAGCACTTCAAGTGCAACATGTGCCCTAGACGTCTCAACACCGCAGGAGGTCTCGCAGTCCACATCCAGCAAGTCCACAAGCTCGAGCCAGACCAGTGGGTATCGCACGCTGTTGGCGCCATATATATGTCTCACTTTACTCTGAAGGCTGCCTCGTATCGACAATGCACTACCAGGTCGAGACGGCTACGAGGTGGAAATTTTCGGGATGGAGGGTATCCCTGCGCCCGACGTGGCCGATTATAAGCGCCGCAAGGAGATCGAACTGGGACTCAACCCCGGCACAATCTCGCAGCCCCAGTCTAAAAGGCCCAAGCTGGACAACCGTCCGCTCACAGAGGACGAGCTCAGGGCACAGCTCGCGGCCCACAGGGCCCTCATGGGCGCCGGCGAGAACACCGCTGCGCCTGCAGCCCCTGAGGCTACAGGCGCCGTCTACGGTGCCCCTCCACAGGCGTATGCTGCCCCGCCCGTCCCTGCCATGATGCCGCCCCCGTCGGCGTCTCCGCCAGGAATGGTACCGCCAGGTGCGCCGCCATTTGTTCCAGGCGCGTTACCTCCGCCAGGTTATCCAGGAGCACCTCCGTTCCCGCCGCCGCCAGGAATGCCTTACCATCCAGGGTAAGATGTCCGACCAAGTGTAAAGATCACTCACGCTAATCATTCTCTTCCGCTCAGAATGCCACCTATGCCAGGCTTTCCCATGGCACCGCCATTCGCGGGGTCTCCGCCACCCGGTATGCCTGGGGCCCCCGGTGTACCACCCTTCCCTCCTCCGCCCGGCATGCGCCATCCATTCCTGCCTCCATTCCTTCCTCCCGGTGTCAGCCCACCGCCTGGTTTCACACCTCCGCCAGGCGCAAACGGTATGGTTCCGCCGATGCCTATGCCCCACGGTGCGTCGCCCTCACCAGGTGTCATACCGGGCATGCCCCCGCCCCCGATGGGCGTTCCTGGGGCATCGTCTCCTCGACCCCCTCCTGGTATGGTACCTGCACCCCCTTCAATGAGCGCTACCAACCCGCCTGTTGCACCGCCGCTGACGCTACCGAATCCGAGTCTGGCGCAGACGAACCCGCCGTTCAAGAAGGCGACGGTGCTCAAGTGGGACGATCCCAACTTCTCTCCCGTGCGTTCAGTGCTCATTTGTCGTTCAACCATGACTCATCTGTATTATAGGAGGAAAAGCGTGCGACGCACCCCAAGTACTATTTCCCCAAGGACGGCGATGCGCAGAAGCACGCCAAGGCTCAGGCGCAGCAGCAGCAACAGCAGCAGCCGCAACAATATGCAGGTGGTGCGCCCGCTTACGAGGAGTCGCGCGGGAAGAAGCGTGCACGCGCGGAGGACTTCTTGTAGATCCCGCGCCTCAGGTCAGCCCGTCTGTTCCCCACCTTGACTGCCTTGGCAACAGCGCAGTGGATTAACGAGGGATGGAGAGGAGTCGTTGGGAGACCACCAGTCCGTCCCATCCGTTCATGCTCCCGTCCCATTGCTCCGTTCTCATTCTCACGCTGGCTGCTGAAAAGGGATGTTGGCTCGGTGGACCAGAGCGCCGAACAGCGGTACGAGGCTTTCCTGTCTGTTTTCTCCTCCCCCTCTCCCCCTTGGTTTCGTATCGCTATCCTTACAGCCTTGCTCGCGCGTTATGTCGTACGGTCGGTGTTTCTGTTTCTGCCCTATACTTATCTCCATACGTTGTGTGCAATAAAGAAGGTTCGTCTGCTGTGCGTGCGTAGTGGGTATACTCACGACAGGTCCGCTACGCGCGATCATCGCCGTCGTCGCTGTCAACCCTCCGCCATCGTTGCGACGGTGTGATGAGTGCTGGCAAGAAAGGAAACATACACTGCGAAAGTCGGTCGTCAGACACTGGCGGATTTTGAGTTAGTACTGACGGTCTGTATGATGGTCTCTGCATACAGGTTGCCCAGTGCGTCCTCTCTGATGTTGGGTAATAGGAAAGTGGCACTGGTGAGTGCTCGCTGTCATGACAGTATCAGTATCATTAGTTTGCCTGTGTATACCTGCGCACGGACGGTAATGTATATACAGTCGCTATGCCATCGAGAGGATCATCTTGAGACAGTTGCACCGAGGTTTCCATCGTCGGTGCCCCTCTTCGTATGACAACACGTTCGGCCATCCATGAATCCCTTCCGGGACCTACGCGGGCTCACCGGTCACCATGCACGACGTGTACGACTCGTCCTGAGAAACGCATACCCATCCGCACGTATAAGGCACATTGGCAACGTGCGCTGTGGTCATTAGCCTCTCAGGCTGACTTGCCCTTCGGCATAGGGATTGTGGGGTATGTCTGGTTTGTCTGGATGTGTCACGTCACCAATCATTAACAATCGGCATCTATGCAAGGCAGAGGACACGGCAGACCTGTGGTATGTACAAGGTCACCTAGACCTCAAACGTTTGAGTAAGCATTCATCGGCCTCTGGCTCATGCTGCTGGTGACTAGGATTCCCCGTACCGCGTCTCATTTCCTTTGAATATAGCTACCGCGTAAGGTTCATCATCATGTACGCTGTATTGTGATGTTGCTGTATGCCATTCGCACATGATGGTATAGTTTTCGATTCCACCGACGGAAGCCTGAGCTTCGTACTGAACCAGTCAACGGAGCTGCTGCGTTGATGTATCATGTCACTGTCAGTATTGAACGCTGGAACGAGTCTAGGTTCAGATTTTACACAGATGAAGGCATACCAACACGCCCTACATTGTAAGAAGGGCGATAAACTGGGATACTAAATTATACTGTTGCGTCCCAATTTACACCAGATAGAATAGTCCATGATTAGAGTAAGAAAATACCAATACAACATCGATGATTGAGAGAATGTATAGAACCGATCAATACGCAATGTGCGCCGCCTTGCCCTCCCACTGTGCCCAGTTCGACAAAAGCCCCTCCGCCAAGAAATGCGCGACGTCCTCTCTAGAGATGGTATACCCGTCCCCGAGTTCGCCATCCTTCAATCTGTACGGCTCCTTCCTGCCCTTCTTCGTATCCGCCTTACACGCCCCGCTCGTCAGCAACGCCGGCCTGATCGCAATTACATGCGTCAGCTCGCCGAACGCAGGGAGATTTGGCAGGCTCGTCCAGGTAGCAGGGAGGATCTCCGTATTGGGCGTCTCCGCGTCCCACCTCCAGCCGGCGCAGTGCGCGATGACGCGCTCCATGGCGAGCTTGTCGACGTGTGGCCCGCGGAGGAAGTAGCCGTAGAATGGCTTGAGCAGGAGAGGGAGCTCTGCATGCGCGGCGCGCGTGATGCCGATGGAAGAGATGATGACGAACCGCGGTTGCGCGGAGGGCGTGCGGAGGGCGTGGGGGATGGTGGTGACGAGGTTGAGTAGGGACTTGGTGCAAAGGTCGTGGGGGTGGACGAGGAAGCCCTTTGTCGCGTGGAACGTCGGTGTTCCGCCTTGATGTAGGAGGCGCAGTCAGACGTTGTCGGTGCAAGGAGTAGGAAACACAACTGACCGATACTGAAGAGGACGAGGTCTATGGTGCCGTCCTTGGCGTTCTGAGCAGCTTCCCAGCCGCGCTGTACATCGTCCGCTTTCAACGCATCGCCCTGCACCAGGCGTGCCGTGCCTGAGCGGATGTAAGGCTGGATTACCTCGTCGTTGTCGAAGGCGGACGTCGAACGCAGGAGAAAGGTCACCGTAGCCCCTTTTGCTATGGCGAGGACCGAAATCCGATTAGCGACGCCGAGGAGAGTTCAGACAATGAATGAACTTACCAAGGAGGCGACGAGCTGCATGATACCCAATGTTGCGGGAAGCACCAAGAGCGAATACGTTCATGTTGAGTTGGTAGACAAGTAGGGGAGGAAAAGTAGGTAGCAGTCGCTGGTCAGTGTCGTTCCAGGAGCACTCATGCCGTCTCTTATACCTACTCTCGAGGCTTGATGGCCGAGACATCGAGGCCCCTAAGAGCAGAAGCGATGCCGCATTGGCAGGTCACACAGTTCGGGGCACCGAAGCGCAGTACTAAGTAGCATCTGCCGCTGTCATTGTCAACTAGACGCAGCAATGACTCGCCATGGACCCTATCATGGCGCTAGTTGGCGCAGCACTCAATATTGGAGACACTACCTGGTTCGGCGAACGCCCGCCGATCCCCGAGCCAGCATCGCATCCAGTTCGTCTTGCAGTCTGCATATCACAGTCAACACGAGGACGCAGTACTACACTGACCGATCCGCAATGAAACAGGCCGTCAAGTGGTAAGCGAGGGAGGAAGGATTTGCAGACTGTGGCCACGACAGCCCGCACGTCCAAGATGTTGACGAGACCGACATGCACTGCGCCCACGTCACAATTTATCTAGTACGCGGTGACGAGGCAGACCGGCAGCTCACAAGGCGGATGAACGTCGGGTTTCCGATGTCGCGGGTAGGGCGTTGTTTCCAGTCCGAGGTACTTAGACGGTTCAAACAAGGAGGTAAGATGCGCGCACGTGCGTCGGATTAACATTTGGTCTACAACAGCTCCGCGGGATACGTCCTAATGGTGAGACTCCTTTGCGATTTGCGCAGCGTACGGGTTGCGCGGGTCATTGCGCCAGGTCTCGGCTGGAGGATTATGCGCAGTGAGCGATACGTGGCACGGCATACACAAGGCAAACGCACACTTGACACCCATGTCCTGCGCCTTTGCAACGAGGGCGAAAGTGATTGCGCCAGCGATAGCGAAAGGCCACAAAGGCTTGGCGACCTAGAGAAGGGGGGAGTCAGACGGATAGTGGAGGTCGCAGACGAGGGAGACGTGCAGGAGTCGGCCACTTGCGGAGACCCAGGAAGCTCATGGCGAGTGTAGTCTAAGCGAGGAACAGTGAGAGCTGCGCAGAATGTGGGATGAAATGCGAGACAAACGCACGAGACGATGTGAGGGAAGTGGACGAGGAGGAGGAGAGCCTTGTCGCTGCTCGGCCCAACTCGGGGTCTGCATTTCCCACCTGCCCGATTCGGATGAGTATCAGCGGAGAGTACTAAGGCGTGTAAACATTACATTGCGGAGTTTGAATGCACTAGTGTATGCCCTGGCCCGAGGTCGTTGCTCGCTGGTTGCTCGCTCTGTTCAGCTCGTGGACGCCCCAAGTCTCCCTGTTGCGCCGTTGCTCCCTCGCATACTCTAGTACTGACTGCAGGGACTTCCGCCGTCTCCTGAGGGTCTCCGACTCGAACAGCTCCCTCCTGGGTTGTATGCTACCCACCCGCCGAACCGGACACGTCCTCCGAGGTCCCACCTAGAGTGACAGAAGCTCGCTCTCGCAAACTCTGCCAGAGTCTTTGGACTGCTATGGCTGCACAGGCCGCCGCACTGTCGGCGCCCGCAGTGAGTGCAAGCGATCCTCATTCCGTGACATGGCAAGAGAATGATCAGAAGCCCGCTCCTAGTGGAGGCAGTTCACTTTCTTCGATGTCATGCCCGTGAAAGACGTCCACGACCTCGCTAGCACGCCTGAGATATTCAAGGTGCGTGCGTTTTGCACTACCAAGGAATACGGCGTAATGGACGGTCGCACAGAAAACGCCTGAAATCTCGACCGCCATTGCGTCCTCGCTCGGGCCGTTGGTTGCAGATATCCATGGAAGCATCTACAGCCTCAATCGCGACTTCGAAATCACGAATAGTTGGATAGTGCATACAAACGGACGCGTGACACACATGGTCGAGCGCAAGGGCATCCTCATTACCCTCGGAGTGCGTCGCTCGCTACATATCCCTTGACTGTCCGTTCACGTTAGCGCAGGAGGAGGAATCCGCCAGGCATCCCTTCTTGAAGGTATGGAACCTCGAAGTCATAGACAAGAAGACCGGAGCGCCGGTGCTGCTGCGTTCGACGAAGCTTCAGAGTGGTAGTCGGCCTCATCCCGTAAGTCGCGCGAGGTCTGCGCATCGTTAGTCCTGAGATGTTGACGAAGAATAGGTCTCGACTATAGCCGTCACAGCCACCTTGTCCTACCTCGCAGTCGGCCTCGCAGACGGAACAGTGCTGCTCTATCGCCACCTCGACCAATCCATCTTCTCCGGGTCCACCTCCCTCACAGCCCTGCCCAAGCCACGCACAGTACACGAGTCTCCAGCCGAGCCCGTTACAGGTCTCGGCTTCCGTGAATCCGACGAAGAGACGCCGAATGTCTACTTGTTTATCGTCACTCTCAACCGTGTGCTTGCCTACCAGGCATCGGGCAAGGGTAGCGGCGCTGCTCCGACCGTCGTGAGTGAAGCTGGCTGTGGCTTGGGCTGCGCTACAATGGACCGCCATGCGAAGAACATGGTCGTGGCGAAGGACGAGGCAGTCTACATTTGCGGCACGGACAACCGTGGGTCGTCATATGCGTATGAAGGTTGGTCGTTCGACTTCCTGTCATGGCGATTAGCGCTGATGGACGTCGATAGGTCCCAAGGCTTCTATCCACACGCACAGGAACTACCTCGTCATCGTATCCCCTCCTATCGTTCCTACCGCCACCTCCGCCTCGGCGACTGTGCGGAACTTCGCCGCGAGGGCGAATCCCTCAGCCAATAAGGACATCACAAAGGTTGCTGTGTTCGACCTCGAGAACAAGTTCGTCGCCTTCAGCGGTACGTTCAACGAAGGCGTGCGAGAAGTGATTTCTGTATTCGACAAGGTCTTCGTCCTCTCCAATGATGGCGTGGTGAGTGCGCCTGTACACGTTCTGTGCGCCGAAAGAGCTGAAGGAGTTCCCGCAGCTGTCGTGCCTGGAGGAGAAGCCTACGTCGGTCAAATTGGATATGCTGTATCGCAAAGGTCTATACCCCACTGCCCTCAACCTTGCCAAGAGTCAACAGCTTGACGAGGCGAGTGTCGCGGACATACACCGCCAATACGGCGATCATCTCTATACCAAGGGCGACTACGATGGTGCGATGCAACAGTTCATCAAGACGATCGGTCATGTGCAGGCGAGCTATGTCATTCGGAAGGTGAGCTGAATGTCTGCCATCGCCCTTCGCGGCTGTTGAGCGCTCAACGTGCCGCGTAGTTCCTCGACGCCCAGCGGATACACAACCTCGTCACGTACCTGCAAGAGCTGCATGCGCAAGGGCGTGCCAACGCGGACCACACGACGCTTCTGCTAAACACGTACACGAAGCTCAAGGATGTCTCCAGACTCGACAGCTTCATCAAGCGCGAGGCGTCGCGCGAGACGGACGAGCTGCCGTTTGATCTAGACACTGCTATCCGTGTCTGCCGCCAAGCAGGCTACTTCGAGCACGCATCCTACCTTGCAAAGAAGTATGAGCGGCATGAAGATTACCTTCGGATCCAGATCGAAGATGCGGGGAAGCACAAGGATGCCCTGTTGTATCTCAGGAAGTTGGGGACCGAAGCTGTATGTGCTTCCGTAGGGATGGTGTCTACCCGCTTATTCCTCTTATTCAGGCGGAGGCGAACCTCGCGCGATACGGCCGTGCTATGCTCAACAGCTTACCTGAGGAGACGACACAATTGCTGATCGACATTTGCACGAGCCTTGTCCCTCTCACGTTCGACGAAGATGATGAGCGCGCGGTGCCGACTCGTCAAGCGAGCAGCAATGGACCGTCATATCTCTCCTATCTTGCTCTTAACCGGTCGTCAACACCAGCGCAGGCATCAGACAATGTCCCACCTTCGTCGGCATCAACCATGACCGCCAGACCGGCTGTAATCACTGGACGTGACTCCGCGCCGGAGACGTCGAGAGCGTCCACTCCCCCGCCTGCGACTACTACGACATCATCGGTCCCAAAGACGCGATCAACTGGAGTCAAGCGGCCCTCGCCGCAACTATACTTTGCTCACTTTATCGACCACAGAGACCACTTCGTGCGCTTCCTTGAATCCGTAGCTCTCAAGCGATGGGGGCAGGACGTGGATGTCACGGCCGCGTCCGTCTCGGTTGAAGTGGACCCGAGCGCAGATGAAGAGTCCGAGAAGCGAGACCAGCAGGCAGTGTGGAATACTCTGCTTGAGCTGTATCTGGGCCAGCCCGACGGTATTGACAAGGCGCTACGTATCCTACGCAGCCAGGACATCCCTTACGACCCGACGCATGCTCTCATACTTTGTTCGACGTGTTCATACGCCCCGGGACTGGTGCTTCTGTGGGAACGCGCCGGAATGCACGAAGATATCGTCCGACATTGGATAGATGCACACTACAAAGGCGATGCGACTGCCTCAGGTGAGGTCATCCGGGCGCTCGACAAGTATGGCAGCGAACACCCTGGGTTGTATCCGCTAGTCCTCCGCTTCCTGACGTCGTCACCGGAACTACTCTCGCGCCATACGGAAGATCTGCAAGGTGTGCTGCAGGTCGTGGAGGAGAATAATATCATACAACCCTTGAGCGTCGTGCAGGTGCTAAGTCGAAACGGCGTGACAAGCGTGGGCCTAGTCAAGGAATGGTTGATGTCGCGGATTCGACAAGCGCAAGAAGAGGTGCGAACGGTAAGTCGTGTCGCAATGAAGACTTGACCCGGCAGACACTGACTGTGATTACAGGATCAGCAGCTCATTGACTCGTACCGCGCAGAAACTCAAGCCAAGTTGCGCCAAGTTGAAGAATTATCTGATTCTGACCATCCTCGTGTATTTCACGTCACACAGTGTGCTGTGTGTCAAGGTCAACTCGACCTTCCAAGCGTGCATTTCATGTGCAATCACAGCTACCATCAGCGGTATGTTACTCAATTTCTGTTGTACGATCCTGAACTGATCGACGTTGTGCTTTCCTGCGCTGTTTTCCGTCGTCATAGCTGTCTGGGCGAACATGAGGCCGAATGTCCCAATTGCGCCCGCTCACATGGTATCATCAAGGAGATCAGACGAAACAATGAGCGGCTGGCGGATCAGCATGATTTATTCCTGCAGGAAGTTCGGGAGGGAGGGTTCTCTACGCTTGCGGCAGGTTTTGGGCGGGGCTCGCTCAACGCTGCGAGGCTTGAGGATGTCAGTGCGTAGGTTCCGGATATATCCCTGTACTCTATGCCTGCATCCAAGCTCCATTTCGCAATTGATCGCTGGTTGTTTTCTCGCGGGAGATTAGTGTGCAGACTCAGAACACACTAACAATTATTGTTCTTCCCAACCTCCAACGCCACGCCACGCCGGCCATTTCGACCAGGCAACGCATGTCAAGCGGGCCCGAACACAAGGTCGAGGTCAGCAGTGGCCCTTCTTCCGAAGTCGCGGTGGGTTGTCTATTTTGCTTCCGTCGTGGTTGATTCCGAGCTGATGCACGCGTCGATGCGCAGTGAGAGCAACGTGGGTGAGTGGCGGAGCAGATGGGCGAGTGGCGGTGAGCGGCTGGTGAGCCACTGCGTTGCTTTGTCCTCGATCACCGATCTTGCACGCGACGGGACAATCTCAGATCGCGCGGTGCCCTAGCAGCGGGCGCGAATGAGGGCAGACGGGACAAAGCACGTCGTCAAAGGCCGTCAATTGCTCGCGTTGTCTCTTTGTCCTACGCCCACTCTGCCATGTCCATACCCATAAAAGCCAGGCACGATGCGCCACTCGTCCGCCCCCAGCTCGCTGTCCTCCACTCCTCGTCCCGCCAACCGGTCTTCGAGGGTTTCCCTGCGCTCAGCACCCACTTGTGTTCGCGCACACTAAGACAACATCGCCTTCAGCATGGCCATATTCAGCCCCCGGAAGGGTCTTTCCCATCTCGTCGGCGCATACGCCTCGCACACACACCCTTCCAACGACTACCCTTCTGATGAACGCTCTTGTAGCGGCTCGGACCATCATGCCAGCGACGATGCCAGCGATTCGGACGACGACGTCGTCAACAACGCCAACGACGTGATCGATATAACCAACGATACGATCGACAATACCAACGACGAAGAGGTCAACGAAGTCCGTAGCAACAAAGAGACCGACAGCTGGACTTCCACAACCAACGGATCTGATGGAGGAGAGGTGAACGTGCAGCCTACAGGACCAGTCGCCGTAAACGCGAGCATTTCCTTGGGCTCTCGCCCGCGTTCGCGTTCTCGTTCAGGTGCACCGCAATCGCAGTCCAAGTCCAGCACAAGTTCGGTCTCGACCCGCCATGCTCGTAGGGCGTCGGGAACGAGTTCGAGGACACCGTCAAGATCAACATCGAGAGGAGTCTCTGACGCAGGCGTGGACGCGGACGCATCATCTGGCTCTGGATCGCGCTCGGGCTCAAGCTCGAGCTCTGAAGTCGACCCTGCTGAGCAGGACCAATGGGATACAAATGGCGAACAGGCGTGGTTGAAACCTGCTGGCAGGCGGTGCGTATTGACATAATTATCATACAGCATTCAACTTACATTTCTCACCAGTCAAGCTTCGCCTGTTGTCGACTCACCATACATCCCTCCCTCCCCTAACGCGTACAGTCGCCCTGTGGGCTCCTCAAGTCGCAAAATAACTCCAAAGCGCCGTTATTCCCCATACGAGAAGCCCCCATCTCCGGCGGCGCTTCGCTCCTCGCGCCATGATTCTCGGTCGTCGTCCGAATCTGCCCCTCTACGCTCCGCTCGCTTGCCCCGCCAGAGACGCACATCTGGTCGTCGCCCTTCAGCTCCTCGTCGTCCACCGCCCGTCGAACTCGTGCCAGAAGAGCCCATTCTTCCTCGCGCAAGCCGCATGCGCGCCGCAAAGACGCTACAAACATACCTCGAGCACGAGTCCTCGGTCGAGAGCGAGGGCAATGCAACGGATGACGAATTCGTGCCGTCACCCATTCAGACCACTCGTAGGTCGCGGTATCAGCCTTACCCTCGTTCGCCCGCGTCTGTTGCCCCCGTCGCACGCTTGCCTCAGCAAGCGCGCCACTCTCCTGCGCCCTCAGACTTCTCGGAGTCCAGCTTGTCGTCGGTCCCGTCCTCTGGTCCGCAGCGCCGTGGCGGAGCGCCCCGCGCTCGAAACCGGCAGATTAGGATCAGCGACGAAGAGTTCCGCCTCGCGGAGCAGCGATTCCTGAGCAGCACGTCGAGGGAATGCCCGGTTGGCTGCTCGTACGTGCAGAGGAAGCGACGGGTGCCAGACATGCGACGACATATGGAGTCCCACCGGTACAACGTTAGCCACGAGAAGTGGGTCTGCTGCGGTGTCCCAGAAGAGGATGTATGGAAGTACAAAATCAAGAATCTGGACACGGCGCCGAGGACAACGTTCAAGAGCAGCACGATGGTGGGCGGATGCTTCAAGGGCTTCAGCAGGCGTGACGCGTTGCTCAGGCACGTGAAGAACAAGAACAACCAGTGCGTGGGTGAGGGTGGCCTGTTACATTTACTCGGCATACCGAAGGAGGAGGAGGAGGAGGAGTAGTAGCAGTACTGTGGATTATAGGGCGATCAGGCCCTGGGCTATCTTCGCATCGTCTCCATCTTCTGGACTATTCTACCTGTCATCGTCTGCGTCAGATACCTGTATTAGCCTGTGTACCCATAGACGTGTTCATCTCACTTAATTGGCCTGTTATGAGCCGGACTGTTCCTGGCAGTACGTCCGGTTGCGATGTTACGAATAGTCAATGCGTATAATCGATTGGCCTGCGCTGTGTCTTGTCAATGCGGAGCTATCTTAGCAACACTGGCGCGGCAGTGTGCGGTAGACCGTAACATCGCGGACGGAAACATTCATACCAACGTCCTTTTGCGCAGGGCAGCTGTATGACTGATTTCGATGCGCCGCAAGAGGCGGTGCGATGCCTTTCGTACATTAGTTTGTACTTTACACTACATCTCGAGTTCTTTCTTGACCATACTTTCCCGCCCAGGACCCACGCCGATCCACTCTACTGGCACCCCAAGGAACTGCTCTATAAAGACCACGTACTTCTTGCAGTTGTCGGGAAGAGCGTCGTACGACGGTATCGAAGCGATCGATGTCTTCCAGCCAGGCAGCACCACGTAGACGACTTCGACCTTCGCGAGGAGCTCGAGATCCGCTGGGTTCGCAGTAAGCCAAGGCATAAGCAGCAATAGCCGCGAATAAGGGAGCGTACCTGGGAACCCGTCTAGTTCCTTTCCGTCGACGATGTACTTCACGGCAACCTTGATCTCCTCGAGGTCGTCCAGGACATCGAGCTTTGTGAGGTTCAAGCTGTCGTACCCGTTGATGAGACACGAATGCTTCATAACGATTAGGTCTAGCCATCCACAGCGCCGCCTTCGCCCTGTAGTCACGCCGAACTCGCGACCGACTTCCTGCAGGTGCACGCCTATGTCCTGTATACGATGTGTGAGCTCGACGCCATGTCGCCCGGTGTGCATGAGACGCACGTTCAGCTGCTCAGTAGGGAATGGCCCTCCGCCAACACGAGTGGTGTATGCCTTCATGACGCCGATGATTTTCCCTATCTTCTTCGGCGGGATACCGAGGCCGGTGCACACTCCGCCGACAGTAGTCGCAGACGATGTTACATACGGATATGTGCCGAAGTCGAGATCGAGCATAAGGGCATTGGCCCCTTCTACGAGGATCCGTTTGCCCTGCGCCAGTGCGCTGTGGACAAAGGTCACACTGTCGATAACGTACGGCCGTAACCGCTCCGCGAGTGCCTTCGGTGGAAGAACGAGTAAGTATGGGCGAATAGCGAGATTGGTGGGTCACGTACCCTATAACGAACGATCTCTCCCTCGGTATCATATTCAAAGTGGCCATACCGTTTGAATCGGCCCTCGACGATTTTGCGGAATTTCACGGCGAAAGTCTCGTGGTCAAACAAGTGGTGCACACGGAGTCCGGAGCGCGACGCTTTTCCAGAGTAGGCCGGACCAATGCCCCTCTTTGTAGTACCGATGCTAGCAAGCATGAAGTAACATGACTGGAAGCACTAGATCGTCAGACAGATGCTCACCTCTTGCCCCCCAACTCGACTTCCTTCAGCCCATCGACGATCTGATGAAAATCGAACACTAGATGTGCACGATCCGAGACGAACAACCGCCCAGTGCAGTCGAGTCCTGTGAAGTAGCGCTATGTACAGCTCATGGGCGCGATAAGAAGGGCGACGTACCCTGAGCCTGTAGTGCATCGAGCTCCTCGAAGAACGACGGTAGATGTACGACCACCCCGTTGCCGATTAAGCCAGTGCATGTTGGATTGACGAGGCCTTCAAGCGGTTCGTTTTCATACTTTTGCACTGCGGGAGGTATGGTACGCACCGCTGGGCAGCAAGTGAAAGGCGAAGTGGGTAGGGACCTTCTCTACACCGATTGGTGCGACGATCGTATGGCCAGCATTGTTCCCGCCCGCACAGCGCGCACAGATATCGGCATCGGCGGCCAGAATGTCGACGAGTTTCCCCTTCCCTTCATCGCCCCATTGCGTTCCGAGTACGACACTCACTGGACGAGTATTAGTGGCGAAATGACCAGGAACGAGCTTGTCACTAACCGCTCATCGTGGCAACTCAGCCTTGGCGAGGCACACGTTAGCACAGGCGTGACGAACGGAGTGAAGGTGTGATAGATAGCGGCGGATGGTAACAACGTAGTAACGTACAGACCGCACAGACGATGGAATAAATTATGGCTGAGGATCGCTCTGGCGCGCGTAGCGCCAGTCTCACCGCGCTCGAGTCAGGCACACTGGCGGGCGGCTCGGCCGAACATGACCTTCCCGTTTTGGTAAGTATGGCAACCCCGGCAACCTTCACAGCGGACAAGTCGGCTTTTAACAAATTGGAACATTGGACCTACATAGCAAGGGTCAGTAGTTTTCTAAGCGGCCATGTACGGTTACGTAACATGGCACTTAAATACGAAATGTTCACCACATGTAAGAAATTTCGTATTTGAGTGCCATGTTACGTAACTGTACATGGCCGCTTAGAAAACTACTGACCCTTGCTATGTAAGACCAATGTTCCAATTTGTTGAAAGCCGACTTGTCCGCTGTGCTTCGCTGCACCTTTTCAACAGACTTGTCTGATTCGCCGCTGCCACGCCCGGCAGGGTCCAATATGCACATTATCATTTTGTCTTATATAGACTTATTGACATCACTAAGTTTTATAAGTAATCTGTGAGCACAGCTCCTCATGCCCGCAGTGGCTTCACCACCTGGGCAATTTGGAGTTGTGTCTAAGAACTTGCAGAGTTCAAGCCTCATATCTTTGATGTCTGTGTTGGAATGCCATGAGTCTGAAGCCCACAACCACCTAGCAAGAGTTGTGAGGCAAATCAGCATTTCTGGCTGGAAAACCTTGGAAAACCCTTTCAGAGATGCTAATGACTAAGCATGAGTGTCCATATGATGGTGGTCACATTCTGCACAATTGGCAATTGTCTTGAAACTCCTTCCTAAAATAGTGATGAAAAAGCACAAGCCTCCATACAATGGAAAAGACCCAATATTAGCATATTTTCGAATATGTTCAGTTGCACATCAGTTGCACATCAAGTGACATTGTCAATGCACGCATGTTCTATCCAAATCAGTGTTACTCATTTGACTCCCTCAATCCCAGATGCATATGTATATGCAGATGTCCTTTACATGGCCAAGGCCAGAGGATCTCTCCTAGCCTTGTAGAAATCCTGTGATGATAAGTTAGTTCAGGGAGCAATGCAATAATCTTACCTCAGTAACAAAATACTGTAGGTTGTTCAATTACCAAATCCAGCCATGCTAAGATGTTCCTCCAATCCTTCACACCTCGATCTCCCACATGATCGACCTTATTAGCATCTGTTGCCCGATGTTACGGAACAGTTAGTCCTTTTGATGAAACAAGGAGTGTTGTGGCTAGCCTGAGGCAAGGCTACAAAAGAATACTACAGAAGCACAAAGAGCACTGTAGTAAAGGAGGACTTACAACAGATCTCTTAAGAGCTGAGAGGGAAGACTCAGAGGCGTTAAGACGAGAGGAGAGACCGTTACATTCTAGGGCGTATCCAGCCCAGTATATATACACATGAGAGAGCCATCACATGATTGTACAGTAAGCGTAACAGCGTAGAGTCATAACGGAGCGATATGGTGCAATGAGCGAATACACAAGGATGAGCGAATACACAAGGATGAGGTGATATTGCACCATGAATGGAATGTCATGGAAAGGACTGGAACAGCGATGTGCTCAATGATGCAATACGATGCAATCAAGGAATGTGCTGGAACATGATGGAAAGCGGTGGAATGTTCCATCAGGGTCTAGATCTAATCATGTGCTACAGGTCTGGATCAAATCCAAAAAGAATGTACGTAATATGTAGCATAGTAGAACATAAGTCCATAACGGGTAAGGATAAGTCCTATCCCGTGTGATAACACCTAAAACAGTTGAAGTTCAACACCTTTCGCATCTCATCAGTATGATCTGCATCATTCGTACCATCCTCATCACCCCATGCAGTGATTATCTATCTCGGGCGGCCACTTGTAGCCGTGGGCCGCCATCTGTACCATACGCTACCGGACACTGCCCCAGTGATTTGCTTACGTATCTCTCCGCGCTGATCGCACTATCTCTTGTAAACTCGTTGTACAGTAGTGGTCGAACTTCACGTTCGACCTGGTTAACTCCTGAATCCTATCTCCTTCGCTTGTCCACTTCCCCTACGCCCTAGCGGCAGGTGACGATCAAGCTCGGATAGGCCCGACCGACCAGGAGCCTTTGAGGAAGCCAGCACGGCTAGTCCTCTCGAACGCCCCGACGGATCCAGACTCTAGACGAGAGTAAGTCCTTGTTAAAGGCAGCGTCTTCAGTAGAAGTTTGTTCTTGAATTGGCTATCGCCTTCATCATTGTTCCGCTCCTACCCGTCGCGTAACATTAGGTCGAACGTACCCTCTGCCACCATTCTTCTGGTGTAGCTATCCCATCTCAAGACCTCGAGCGTCATTCCGCTATCCAATTGCTTAGGGTGAACAACGCCACTCGACGATAGGTCGATAGTTTCGCCAAGGTGGATACCTCGGACCTTCGCCAAATTGAACCCAGTATCTACGGACTCATCAGGAAAAACGTTCGTGTCTTAAGTGGTCTTGTGGAGAGCCAAAAGTGACATTATGTGTCACTATGTGCCACAAGAGCCTTAAGGTAAGTCGATTTCTTAAATTGTCTTACTTAAGTTCCATTAAGTAACCAAAGTAAACACTCATTCCAAGCAAGAATGATGTTTTTTCATCATTACTGGGGTGACTTCTCTCATGATTCTGCTGTGTTTGTGCATATGCTGTCATAACAGGCATCCCAGATGCAAAAATGTCGCCCAAAATAATCTGCCATTTCCCAGAATTGAACCCCTGACCTGCTAAACTAATTTCCCACACTCTCAGCACAAACTTGTGACCACTACACCATAGGTCCCTGTGCTTGTTCCCTTCTACAATAACCTATATTGACTATCTTTCTGGACTTAGAGAAATCTGCAATCGCTGCCCCCTGTTAGCCCAGCCCCTGTGCATCCCTGGGCTCTCAGACTGGCCTCATTTCTTCTTGGCACTATCTGTTGCCTTGCAGACCTTGTGTAGACTCATAATTTGCTCAAGGGCAGGCTTCTTGTCTCACTTTGCATGCTTAAGTGTTCTTTTGCTGTCTCTCAACCTTAACAGGTCAAATATGTCCAAATCCCTGACAATATGACTTTGACCACAGCATCTGTTGTAAATAGGGTAATATACTCATAATCACAGGGAAAAACAAATAATCTTTATTTGTACCCCATTACTGTTGCCAGATATAGTATGTGTTAACTTGTCAGGTGAAATCTTGGTGAAGTCTTCATATTGAGCAATCTGACATCTCATCATGCATATTTTCTAGTTAAGAGGTCATTTTCCAACTAATGTGTACTTATGTGTCTTAATCTGCAGAACTAAAGTTGCATATCTTCCAACTTGGGCACAAGACAAATTTCTCAAAGGTACTATAATTAACTTCAGCAGTCTTCATGCACATGGTGCACTTAATTGAGGAACACAAGTTGTGAAAGATTGAATAAGATCAGGTGTTCTTCATTCAAGACTGCTGAAGTTAGAAGTGTTTTTCCTGATGCTGCCTGCGCTAAAAGGCACTCTCCTCTGGGATCCTACCCTCCGAGTATTATACCCCCTTCACCTAAGTCCAGGGGGGGTCAGCGTGCCCTCAGCTTGCCTTATATGGTAATTCCTTTTTGGGCCATTACCATATAAGGCAAGTGCTGACTTCGGGCCGCACCTACATGTCTCAGGGGATCTCGCACGCCCGCGCGAGATCCCCCGCGCACCTCTCAACACCGGTTATGCGGACCGCGTCAAGCCCAACATCCAGTACTGAATGTCAGGGGTCTGTGCACTGGCGCGACATCCCCTGGGACATATGCCAGTACCATGTGTCATGCACGCACCACGCACCATGTGTTAGGGGATCCTGCGCACCCGCGCGAGATCCCCTGGAAAGGGTACGCACGCACGACACATCCATGTACTCAAACATTGTACACACACAGTCTCCCAGGGGATCCTGCGCACCCGCGCGAGATCCCCTAGAAAGGGTACGCGCGCACGACGCGTCCGTGTACTCAAACATAGTACACACAGTCTCCCAGGGGATCTCGCGCACGCGCGCGAGATCCCCTCAAGCACATGTCAGCATCGCGAACCATGGCTTAGGTTCCTCAAAGTAACCTATTGTCTCCGGTACTGCGCGCACCATGTAACAGGGGATCCCACCCTCCCGCGCAAGATCCCCTTGGAGGAGTACTGCGTTTTGTAGTATGCGCACATACATTATTGGGATTCACGCGAGTGCGCAGCAACACCTCACTTCCCAATGCTCGAGAACATAATGCACGCACATGGTCTCAGTGTGCATGCACATTGCAGCCGCAGCATCTGAGACACGATAACAAGCTGTCAGATCAATCTGATTGATTGTGTGTGACGAAGTGATCGGTTCTGAGCGCTACAGATGTCCGTACATAGACACACACAAGGCTATTGCTAATCTGGGAATTGCCGATCACACCCCGATGTCCCATGTACAAACGACAGATCCGCTCAAAAATAGACAGAGATACAGATACTAAGATGCCTAGGACATGAAACGATTCCAGTCCGCGTTCAATTCAATCTCTAACATGTCCACAAGGGCGATCGCTTCTGCCTCCCTTTTGTACAAGCCCATGTACTGGTCCATCACTGGCCATAACATATCCATGAGGTTCTGCTCACATACGATCGCGTCGAAGCGGGCGCGCCGCTCATCCAAGTAACGCTCCAGAGCCTTAGGGTCCCAAACTTGATCCACGTGTATCACGAGTTGAGTGTCAGCCTCATAGGTATACGCCATGCGCTTGCCCATGAGCTCTAGTACCCTACCCGCGTACGGAGCCGCGAATTTGATGAATTTGGCCATGAACTCGGCCGACATGTACTCGTGCGGGTTATTGTCAAACGCGGCACTCATCCTGTGCGGCCACGATGACTGCCGGTGCAGGCACAGTTAGTCTGAAGGTTACCCAGATACCGACATGATGGACACTCACCGCTACCGTGCACATTATTCCCAATCCGCGCGTCAAGCACTGCTCGCATGTCTCCAAGTTTGGACGTACGTCGCAATTGGCACTGCGGTGGAAGATGCACATTGCACACCGGTCGGCGCCATGCATCTGTAGGTAGCGAGTCAGCCCTGGACGCCACTGAGTACCTACAACTAGCAGGGGTCCGTACTGATTTTGGCTGTTCGCGGCGCGGGCACGCTAAGTATTCACCGGCTTGAGAATGGTCAGTCCGCTACTTGGAATATAAATGCTCGGTACTCACCGCTGGCTTCGCACGTCGTTCCACTACCACCGGCAGACACACTTTGGGGAGTGTTGGAGCTGGACATGGCAGCGACTTGAGAAGAGAAGACGGCACCTGACATACCGAGTGCTATGTTTTGCGTCATGTGAGTTGTGTGGCGGCGGGCGCTTCCTGCGGTACAAACCTCCGTTCGGCCATGGTGAGCAGTAGTATTGCATTCACACGGTAATCTCAGTGGTTGCACCCCGGTATCCGCATTGATGTCGCGATGTTGTATTGCGCATGCGCAGAGTCCTGCGCCAATGCGCCTATTTATACAAGTGGCCATATGCGCAGTAGTATGTACTATGCGGTGCGCATCCTTGGATTGTTGTTCCGAGCCTGAGGAACATTGATTGAGATGGCAGATCCATGAATGCATGGACGCGCAAGCTCACCATGAACGAGCAGGGATCATCACCGGCATGATCAGTGCAACGTGCGCAGATCACCTCATGTGCGCGCACCGCGCAGTAGGTTGTGTTTGACGCCTGACATTGTATACATCGTTCGCTCGCACGACGCTATGCTAACCGTGAGTTTGGACGCGTCTGTCATGGGACATCACCACGCACCACGACCGTCACTTCCCGTCGCATGCGACTCTCTGCTGCGCATGTGGCGTGTCAATGCAACCGGTCAATAGCATAGCTGACATCAAGTTACCGGTGTGTTGCGGCAGGTTTATCATGGTCATCGGAGTCGAACAATGAGTACAAGTGCCGCCGGCCACTGCAGCATATCTGATAGATCAGATGCGGGAACGTGCGTGGGGTGCCACGCATATCCATACATAGACGCACATGATCTTGATTTGGATTCCACAAGAAGCAGTATGTACTATACTAGTAAGACCATACGTGAAGTCTCGAACATGCCTCCTGACGTGCGCGCTGCTCTCTGAGCCATTGCAACAAGCGCCTGTAACTTCCATCGTATGCGTATAGCATGAGCGTCATTGTTTTGACCGCTCTCCAACTATAGTAAATCTCAAGATACTCCGTCTTATCGCTCTCGTAGAGCGGCGAGAGCGGATTGGAAAGACACGGGTATACTGTGTGGTGAAAGTGTTCATAAGCGTGCGCATGGCGCGCGCGCTGGGCTTCCCATGCGTGTAAAACCAATTGCAGATTGGCCATGAAGTGGTGGCTGAGGTAGTAGGCTGGTTCACTCTTGACGCGCTGCCACATGCGTGCCCTCGATGGTTGCTGCCCAAGCGCACCTGGTCGGTGCTATGTTCATTGAGAAATGCGATGCTCACCACGGTCACGGTACACAGTATCTGGACACCCAAGTCAACGCATTGGGAGCAGCTCATAGAGCCCGGAAGCACATCACAGCGAGCATGCTGAAGACATGCGCAAACTGAGCATTTCTCGTGAGCCGTAATGTACTGCCACCAAACATATGTCAGTAGGCACAGCGGCGGAAACAGTTATGTAGAGAGGACGAGTTCGCACGCTGGAAATCGACACCGGTTCCGGTGCCTGTTTTGTATCTCCTTCTGAGCTTGGATGAGTGCGAGGCGCGGACGTTTGGGGAATGTCTTACCTCGGTTGCGTTGCAGTCCTGATTCGGCACTGGCCCACCCATATATGAATGGTGATGCATACATGGTGAAGTTGGTACAGTTGAAACCGACGATGACGCCCGGTATCATCTTGGAGCGCAAGGCAAACATGCGTAGCCCACACACGGTCATGTGAGACATGCACGCGAGCGCGACACTTGGGCGGCCCCTGGGGACGCGATCATATGATCTGTTGACGCGTACAGCGGTAGGTGCTTGTTGGTCCACTTCGCGCTTCATTGTTCCGTTGTCGCTTCTTTCGGCATCTTTGCCTGCTCTCGCCGCGTTCATCAATCTTGACAACGCCGCGTCACGCGCTTGTCCACGCCCGCGGGCCCATCACATCTCTACACGCAACACCTACCATGGTCGGCACATGGACGGAGAAGCATACGCAGAAGTACTTTCGGGCCGCGGTGAAGAAACACGTGGATTTCATCGGCACGCGCAAACATTTAGAGTTCACGGACCAGGTGCCGCCCACGCACGAGTGGACGGCTGAGCTGCTTGAGCAGTTCAACCGCAACCTGCGTGGTGTGTACAATGGGCCTTTTGACTGGGAGACGACGGAGGTCCTGTTGATGAAGTACATCATGGTGCGTCGCATGCTCACAGTGTCTCGGATGATCTGAGTCAAACGTGCGTCAGACGGACGACCTCTTGAACTCGCTCAAGAATCTATCGAAAGACGTCGCGCTGCCTCACCTTGTGCGGCTCGTCCTGGACTGGGCCTGCTGGGACCCGCCGGAGGAGGGAGCGTGGCCGCCGGGCTTGAGCATGCGCCGCTACTTCATGAAATGGCGCCACTGCGAGCCGCTGAACTTCAAGTCGGACACGTCGACCGACGTCGACATGGAGCAGGCGGCCAACGCTCTGCTGGATATGTGGATCGGTGAGTGCATCACCGTGTTCGTGTGTGCGTGCGCTCACTGTGTCCCGCTGGTCAGCCAATGACCGTCTGTATGGTGCGTTTGTTCCTCTTTGGTCGGTTGTGTGAGTATGACGATTGGCGCGCATGTACAGCGGACACACCTGTGCAGTATCGCGAGGCGGAGGATGTCCCTGGGGTGATGCAGTACAAGTTGAGGATGCAAGATGTCACGGACGAACAGCGACGCGAGGCGGCGGAGGCGTTGGAGGCATACCTGAACCAGGAGTGGCGGTGCGGTGCGCCGTTGCAGATGAAGGCCTGGATCAAGGTCAGGTCGTACAAGAGGCCAGAGAACCTGCCTCCGGCTGAGAACGACACGGTGGTGAGTTTACAGGGTTGTGCTCTGCATTTGCTGTTGATGCGCTAGGTGACCAGATTCGCGGGCCATACATGTGCATACAATGCGTCAAGGCTTGCATCCTCGAATGCCGTGTTCCAAACGATACCGAATTACCCAAGTGCGTGTCGTGCCGTGTGCGCAAGATCAAGTGCGCCTATCAGGTTCGTGCGCACAGGATATCTCTGGCACAACAGACTCACGGGACAGATAGACCGAGCTGGTTGATCCACGCGCGGACCCAGCCTTCTTCAACCCGCCCCGCGCGCTATCCAAGGCATCGGTCTCTCAAGGTTCCAGTGCAGGTCCGTCGTCGTCTGCTGGCGCGTCCGGCAGCGCGAAGCGCACAGCAGACACGTTGTCTGAGGAGGAGAGGGAGGTGAAGCATACCCGGTCTTGAAGGGCGTTTGTGCGTGACACTACTGTAGTATTGTGGTAGCACTCCGTTTAATGCGAGGAATTAGCAATCTGTTTCTTGCAAATACCCGGACTATTACATTGACACGGCGCCGCTGCCTGATGCCATACGCGTGCATCCACACCTCCGGTCTCAACGTTTACCACGTCTCGAGTGCGCATCATCCGTACCAGGTGCGCCCACAGTGGCTTCGGAACACGGCCCGCGGAACACGGTCATATGACGTGGCCAGCCATCTGTGCGACGCGCTCAGCGTCTAATTCGGACGGCCGGTGTGGCGTGCGCGCTTGACCTGGCTAGCATCCCGTCGGTCAGATTCTACCTCGCTCTTGACCGTTTCTCGCCTACGCAGCCTCGCTTCGATCTCACTCTCTCGCATTCCTCGTCGCAGGCCTTGTACCTGCACTCGACCTCAACATCTGCCACGTCGGACGAGCCGCCCACCGCCCAGCATGGTTGGCCCATGGACTTATGAAGACACGGGGAAGTACTATCGCGAGGCCGTCAAGCGTCGGCCCAGTTTTAGCGGTAGATGGGATATGTTACAGTTCACCGACCGGCTGCCGTCCACGGACGACTGGACATTACCGGTGCTCTTACAGTTGAACCGCACGTTGCGCGTGCTGTATAATGGGCCGTTCAACTGGGACGCTTTCAAGAAGATTGTCATGCAACATATCCTCGTACGTCTACATGACCTTTTGACCAGAACGTGTGATCTGACTTGTTCAGACGGACGATGTTCTTGATGCGCTC